>NC_077223.1:6422525-7154301 GCF_024763615.1 Phlebotomus papatasi
AAACCTATAAAATGTCATCACCTGATGAAATTTTTGCCAACGAGGGGAATTCACTAAGACAAAATTGGCATTTTCTCGCCTTTAGCGAGTTTTTTTTTTTGAATATTGATATACTTGAGAGATAAATATTTACGATATTGTGACCTTTTTTGATCATTGTAGTCTTCATTGTGGTAAAACCCATTCAATTGTTTATTCATGTATGATATTGTACTCTTTATAAAAGATTTGGCACTTCACCGCACTTTGGAATTATCTCCCAATATTCTGATTCTTGGTCTATTTTTTTTTTAAATTTAAATCATAAAAATATTATCAAATAATTTTTTCACAAAGAGAAAGTTACGCTAGGGAAAATGCTCTCTGCAGTTCAGACTTTACCATCTTTTTCCGGGAAAATCGAAAATTAATCTTAATTTTTGCTACACAAAAAGAATCTGTAATTCATTAAGATCCATTGCTTACCTCATTTAGTATTTAAAGTTCTTAATTTTTTGTTACAAGACAAATAAAAAAGCAATATCGATTTGTTCCAAGGCATATGGTACAATTTTTACATTCGAATGTGAAGGTACATGCCTCTGAATCTCGAACAGTTTCTGAAAATATTGCTGTCGAAACATTAAACGAGGTATTATTTATAAGCCTGGGCCTAATACACTCATTGGAACTATCATTTTAGTGAAACAAACTATCGAAAAAAAATTTAATTTTTCTGAAGTGTTACTTTTTCTTTGATAATAAAATTGTTGGAAAAAACCATTTTATCGATATGGAAACTATAAAATCCGATGTAAAAAGAGAAATGTGGTGCTCCATGACCCCATACATTGAATTGGCCGGTAAGGCTAGCTTGCCTAGAATGCTGTGAATTTTTTTTTTCTGTATAGTCTATAATTTTTCAAAAAACTTAATAAAATTGAAAATTGACTAAGAAGTGTACAATGAATGCAATTTTTAAACATATTAGCTGCAAAATAAGATTAAATTTTAAAATTTAACAATGGAAAATCGATTTAAGGAAATGATTGAGTTTAATGGCATATATGGACGATATTTTATCCTAGGCAATTGTAATATCATACCCAATGTGGTCATATTAGTAAAAAGATGTTTTTTTTTAAATCAAAATGTATCATATTATACTTATTTGAAGTTCATTAGCCGAGGAACAATAAATATATTTTCACTTATAATGAAAATTAATTAATCTTTGCAACATTACTCGATTCTTATTTTTCTATTACAAATGTTTGACAAATCTGAGTTGTCGACACTGTACCAGTCGGGTAAAAGTATCTACGTCACTGGCAGTTCGATATGGCCCACCTTTTATACTTGAAACATCTTGGCTTGCCTGCACTTGAAGAAAAAAAAACACACTACAAGAAATTTCTACAAAACCAGGGGGCTTACAACTTTGAAAGTCTCCAAACTTTTAAATTTGATTTTTGACCGTTTAATCTTTAAGAAAATTTCAAGAAAGCTGGAAAAAATTACGGAACTAACAAAAATTAGAAATTAAAAAATATTTTACTATGCTTGCCCTGTTCAGCCCTGTTCGCTTTGATGATTTAGAAATGATTTTATTAAATATATTTTTTATGCCAATCTGAAAAAGAGGATGAACTTCAATTCACAAAGGCTTAAGAAACATAATATATAATTGTTAATAAAACAATAAATATAAATAAATTGTATTGTATTTATATTTATATTTGTCAGGTTTACACTTTTACATTTTTATATTGAATCCTGAGTTTGTCCATGAGTGCCTAAGTTAATGATAAGAATAGAGGCCTAGCTATACTAGCTGTTGGCCATAAGAATGCAGCAAGATATCACAACATACATAGAAACCAAGACCGTAAATGAAGTACTCTAACGTGTCCGACAAAAAAATAAAAATAAGATAAAAACAAGATAAACCCAAAAAGAGAATAACAAACGAAGGTCAGAAAATCAAATCAGATCAAATCAGTATCGGATCACAGTGACGGAATACACACGCGCCACCGACCAGTCCAATAATAAACCGACCAATAAATAATAATAATCGATTTTAATTTTGGTCAAATCGAGTCATTTCACGAAGTATATAAAACAAGCCTCACTTTAACAACAAATATTAAAAATTAAATAAACTATGACGTTAAAATAAATTATCATAAACTTTTACCATTCAATTTTCTACGTCCTAAACTCTACCTGCAGGGGAATTGTGTAACAGTATGACAATGTCATATGACAAATTTAAAATGATCAGTAGACCCTTGCTCAATCGGCTCTTTTTCAATCGGGCGAAAAATTTTGTTGACAATTTCCATGTTTGATTTTGAAGCAAATTTTCTCAAATTCGCTGTAGTTCCTCTTGTTTTATCGTAATTCTTTATATTTTTTGCGCTTTTTGTGGAATTTAGAATGACTTTAATGCCTGAGTCTCTCGCGATAATTCGGATGACATTTTGCCCCATATATGCCCGATTGAGAGAAAGTCTATTGAATGGTAAATTCGGAAGAACTAATGCAAAATTCGATTCATATCAGTTACTAAGAGCTTCATAGAGCTTCTTGCAATGACTATTCGATTCTCACAGGCCAATGGGGATCTCAGTGGCGCAATGGGCAAGGCCGTTGGGTCTTGTGCGGATGAGATCTCTGACTCGACTAAAAAACGTAGTTTTCATCAAAAACATGCTGAAAACGCTGTATTTTTTTAGTTAAATGTGTTCGCTGGGTAATTGAGCTCTGGTCGCCCACCAACGAACTTCTCTTGAATCCTAAAAAATCACAAGTCCTGATAATTTCTAAAAAATCTTCCACCATTACTATCACCTACTCCTTCACGGAGAAATCATTCCATATGCTGATCAGCTGACAAACCTGGGGATAGTTTTTTAAAACACTGTCTTGGTCTGATCATGCTACCTCAATTTACCGTAAAGTTAATTACTCCCTGTAATATCGAAGAGCTCGGTGTAGCCAAGGGTCTGCTTTATGGATTTTATGCGTTTTGATATTTTAAGATTGAGGTTATGACGTTTTGAGGTTAGGCTTAACATAACCTAAAAAATGTCCGCTACAGTGCCCGGTCTCTAATCTGGATCGGCGTAATCCTGACGAGTTCTCGACGGTTACATTCAAAATAATTTTAAGGTCATGTATGCATGTGTGTTCAGCAATGAAAATGAATTATCCTGTGATGTTTTTGTTTAATAAATGAAGTATAATAGCATAGAATTCTTTAATTATGTCCTTTAAATCTTTTTTAAAATTTTTATTCGAATTCTACAAAAAAACAACTTGTATTACATTTTCAGTTGAACAAATTCAAAAAATCCATACGGAGAAGCGGACATCTGTCATATTGTCTGCCAATCATCCGGATTACAGAGCGGGCACTGTCCCCATAGCAAAAGAAAGGGGAATAAGAAGTCACAAGAAAAAATTCCTGGGAATTTTCCAGTATTTTTCCTTGGTAAATTCCACAGAAATTCTCCATGGTATATTTCCAAGGAAATTCCCACGGATTTATAGTGGATTTTTGTGTGGAATATTTCCCAGGAAATTTATGAGGATTGAACATGGATTTTTCCACCAAAGAAAATGGAGAACAAATAAAGCTGTCACATGCATCTAATATTTCCATTTCCCTATATTAAAAAAAATAGTAAATTTCACGAGGACTTTGATATATTTTATTAAATCAGCGATAGCAAATTTACACTTTAGATAAGAAAAAGCTATCGCACAAAAAAATATTTTCATACAAAAATACATTCCATGAAATGAAAACACCTGTATTTCAGGTCCACAGTCTGTTTATTGTTATCACTTCATTATTATCTATACAAAACGCAGCGTCGCATAATTCATAATGTTATAACCCAGAAATCACTAAGATCTCTTTGCATAAAATTTGCGAGCAAAATAATTCATGCATATTGTAGCGCCACAAACATTTTCTAGCGGTAAAGCGAAGAAATAAACGTGTGGAATTTTCTTAGAAAACTGTATGGAAATGTAGTGGAATTTTCCGTGGAATTGTTCCTTGGATTTTCCCCAAGAAATCGCCCCCAGGGGGCGTGTTGCGGTAAAATCCATGGAAAATCCATAGGAAAACTTCTGGAATATTCCATGGAAAATTCCAGCGGAATCCACGGATGTTTCACGTTTGATTTTCCATACAAACCTTCCATGGACTTTTAATAGAAAGTGACGTAGGATTTCCATTGGATGTTGTTCAAATTTTCCATGGCCTCTCCTAGGAAAAATTCCATGGAAGACATTGCAGAAATTTAGCGTCAAATTCCGTGGAATAAGCGGAATTTGATGCAAAATTTCCAATGGAATTTCCGCGAAAGTTTGCTATGTGGGTAACTTATTATTTGAATGTTATCATTTGGATCGCCATTGTGAACCGAAAAGCCGAAACATTTCACAGAAGAATTATAGATAGACATAGAATTTAGCTTCCGTAGCAAGAAATCGTAAATTATGAAAGAATGCTAGTGGCTCTGAAAAGTCTCGTGAAAAGTGGATACATTTCTTTGCTGGCATTCAAAATCAACTCGTGAAATATAAATAAAATAATTATTTTGTCAACATCTTCAGTCGTGTACCGTCATCTCACGGTGTTGGTGGCATATCCCAGAGTGTTTCTAGAGCTGTAAAAAAAGTGCATAAATCCGTGATTAAATGTGAAGAAGAAAAGTTCCTTAACAAATCAAGTAAAGATGCTTCTTTCAGTGAAATTACCATTTGTCTCATTACTTCTTTTGGGATCAGTAATATCCATCTTGGCGACAAATGGTAAATATCTCTGTGAATCTATTGAGCTATTGGGAGGTTTTTTTGTGGTGATAATGCCTTAAAAGAGTCGGAAAAATCACCCTCTCGGCAATAAAAATGTTTTTTCCTCTCTCTTTGACTTCCTTGAATGTGAAGAAGTTGGCTCTATAAATAACTGACACCATCGAAATGGTCAATTTAATCTTCCTGAATGGGCCATTTAGTCCTACAACTTTCGTAATATTAGACTTTAATGTAAAAATAGACACTTTGTGAATAATAAATAATGAAATTATTAATTTTTCCGTTGGGAGCATTCACGTGTTCGCAATAAATAATCCGCGCGCGGCTATACTTTTGCGCGCGCAGACGGGTTGCCAGATGGAAGATTTGGATTTTCGCGCGCATTCTGCTTGATTCTTCTCTAATCTCTAATCCTCAAGGAATGCACTTTTTCAATTTCAGAACCAACAGAGACTCAGCTGGCTCAGTGTACTATCACTTCTGGAGATGTTAAGGCTTCCGCTCAGGCGAGTCTCACCACAAAACTCGAGGGAATTTGTGAATCAAGTGAGAGAATTCATTTTTCTCTTATATTCTGTTCCTAAAATTTATTTTTTGTCCAATAGACAGCCTCTATACGGCCTTTACATACCTAGAGTCCAAATTGATGCAAGAAATCTACAATATTCGCCTGATTTTGAGTCAAATTCAGAATCCTCACTACAATCTCATGCAGCACAATCAATTCCTTCATCCTCCAGTCAACATGGCTCCCACAATCTACCACAATATCCAAAAAATTGTCGATCAAGCAAAGGAGCAGTCTTCCAGTGAAGTTACCTCACCACCTGCCCCATCGACGCCCCCAGAGAGTCTCAATGAAATCCCAGAAATCACCACAAAACAGAGTATCTTCTTCACAACAGAAACCCCAGCGGCAACAGGAAAACCTTTCCTGCTGAAGTCTCTACCCTCAAAATTCTCAAGCACACGCGAATCTGAGATCCACAAGTACAACAACACCATCCTCTCTGGACAAGAAACCCAGATCTTTACGTATTATTGGCGTATTGATCACTACAAGGAAAAGCTGAAGAAGAACATCAGCCAAGTGGAGAGTCCAACATTCGTTATTTCTGGACAGAATTTGCATGTGAAAGCAGAGCTAAATCACCTCAAACGAGACTATCTCTACCTGCAACTGGAGCAATCACCTAAGGATGTCACCGGAAACAGTTCCATCATCCTCGAAACGGGAAGTATTTTCAAGGAAATCGAAACGAAGAAGTTCTTCAAGCACAAAATTGCTATTCTCGATCATACCAGTGCAAAGAGTGATCTCATCTCCCAGGAATTCCTCAGCATCAACAGTGGCTTCCCAATTCCCAACAGTGCCATCTTATCCAGCTCCTACTGCCGCAATGATGTCGTCCTGATCAAGATTCTCATTTACCTTTGAGGGTGCTTCGCGGAATAATTTCCCGCCATTTTTTGTAGTGTTGCCATAATAAACCAATTTTTGGAAAGCCCGGCTGACCACGAATTTCTTTCAACTATCGAGTACCAAATGCTAACCGATTTAAATTCAGCTGAAAACATACATAAGGTAAGGGGCTGTAGGGTAAGTGTGCCAAATTCCGGCCAGCTTGCAATTTCGGCCACCTTTTTTGTTCCTCGAATTTCCATGAACTTTTAGATTTTACGTACTCTAGAGATTATGCAATGCAAAAGAATAACAAAAAATGTAGCTTCTACAAACGAGATGACGTGAAAAAGATATTGGAAGAATTCCCGAAGGACAAGGAACTATGAGAATGAAGGTGGCCGAAATAGGGCACCAAAGCTATGTCTACATTTTTATTCATTTTAAATGTATTAAGAATGATTTTAGAGCAAATAAATACGGTAAACTCTTTACAAGGTTCCAAGCAACACTATTACAAAAGAAAGAATAAAAAAAATCAATTTGTATTTAAAATATTATATTTCAAATTTGAGAATTTGACGCTTGCATGCAACTATGCCGAAATTTGGCACACTTACCCTATGTCGGCCACTTAACTCTTTCGTCTCCTTTGGGACTCTGGGTACCCATGGAAACAACATTTTTTTTTAGACTATCTAGATCTAGAATCGATAAAAATCCAATTCTTCTGGATAATTACAAACTATAAGGATGTCCAAATCTAGGATATTTTTTGCAGGATCCCAATTAACTCCTGAGCTAAGATATTTTTGGCCAAAAATCGTGAATTTTCGATTTTCTGCTTCCTTGCAGATATTGTGACTTTTTTGATATTTCTAGACCAGAATAAGGAAAAACCTCTCGGGGCCAATAAGTATGATAACTAACAATTACAGATTGCATAAATTCGAAAAACTATTTTTTCTTAAATTTTCAAAAGCCTTGTTCAAACTTTATGGGTACTCTCGTCCCCAAAAATCTAGAGGTCAAATGTAAGGTTATCCCGCCAATCCCCGCCATTTGCTTTTTGACACCAACCTTGTAAGAAAATTCCAAGCAGGAGCGACATTTTTGCCAAAATGGCCGATAATTTTGACATTTGGCATCGAGGGAGATTGCTTTCAAGGAAGTTTTTCCTATTCTTCCTGATTTTGGTGAATTCGGATTGTCCAGGAAGTGTTTTTTTGGCTCTTGAGAAAGCTTAATGTGTCTGCAATAACATCGTGTTGAGAGAAATATGTGTTATAGTGTTATTGTGTGAAATATTTTGAGGAATCTGTTGGCAAGCAGGAATTTGCTTGACCACTTCCTGGACATCCCACAAGATACTGGTCAATAATTCTTCTTGTTTTAGTGAACAACATTGTAAAGGAGTCATTTGTCAAGCAAAAATAATTCACAAAATTGATATTATTGGCTTTTGGAAAATTGAAGTTTGTCCAAGTTTGTATCCTTTGCGTTCTTTAGGGGACGAGAGTTCCCATGAGTTTTCCAATTTCCCAGAGGCGGAAAAAAATCTTTCTCTACAAAAGTATCATATTTTACCACTAAGACTTAAAATAAAGTGAGTTTTACTGAAATTCGTTCGCTGTATATGTTGTGGTCCGGAAAGAGTTAAGTTAGTTGCATTTTTTGACCATTTTGAGTAACTTTTTAAATGAGGCAACAAACTTTTGACGAATGAAAAATGAACAACTTTTGGAAAACAATAATTTTTTTATATGAAATAAAATGAAATATTTTTTTCGAAATACATAAATAAGATCTACGAATTACAGGCTACTAATTCGCGAAAAGAAAAATTTTAAAAAGTACTTTTCTTTGTCGTTTTTTGCACTTGGTTTCCCGAACATACATGAGGCAACAAACTTTTGACACCTACTGTACATAAGTATTTTCAGCTGAATTCCGTTAACTTCAAAGCGACACTAGCAAGGCAGTGTCATTTCTATTTGGTTAACACTTTTTGTTAGAGAACTACTAACCAGTCAGCATATTTTTGACTGATTCACTCAGCAAAAACATGCTAAAACCACTGTTTCTTTTACCTGTGCTCGGCAGATATCGAAAAATATATTCAACTCAATTCTATAAACTCTCTGAAAACTCAAAAGTGGATATTTTTCGACGAAGAACCGACAACAATAAAATAAAAAAAAAACAATTTTTCGGTAAATAAATAGTGAATAAAATTTCCAACCACTATTACAATTTACTTCGAGCCCCCTTTCGCCGGATATCGATGTACGGTTGCACCACTGGATATAGTTCCTTGCTGGACTTGAATGTAGACAGATCCGTCACGACTTCTACATTGTCCTGCAAAATTTCATTATCCTGCCCTCCTCCATTTTCATTCTCAGATTGCGATGAGATGATATGAATGGCCAATTTTTGTCTGCGCTTCGAACTTCTAAGAATAGAATCTTTGTAGTACTGCAACAAAGCTTCCTTGGTGACTCCCTTGAGAACAGCCACTTCAGCCTGTCCACGTGAAAAATGATACTGTTGCAGACCAATCTCAGTCCAATACCTGCTGAACCACGACATTAGCTGTCGTGGCTTTTCCAGCTTTATTGCCGCCAGAGAATCTTTGTGCCTCTGGAACTCCTCATCTGGCATATTCTCAATGTGTTCCTGAAAGGAAGAATTTCAACAATAAACCCCTCTTTCTATATAGAAAAGCTGGCGGGGTAGCAGGAGTAGTCAGGTAGGAAAATACTTTAATGCAATTTACCAGAATGAATTATTTCTGTTAAAAAATTAAAACCAAATATCTCCTATTCAAAAGTACAACTAAAAGTGGTTTAATTAATGAACATTTTAATGAACTGCTGACACCGCTGACAATAAAGTTTTAATAAAACAATTTTATTTTCAATTAAAAAAAACTACATTATTCATGATGAAAAATTGGAAGATAATATTATTATAATCAATTTGTTTGTAGAATTTCTGTAACTTTTCGTAACATTGCATTTTTGTAACATAACCAGAAGCAGAACCATATCGTAATCCAAATGAAATTTGAACATTTCTGTTTATAGTAAAAGGTATGTTACAGAAAAAACATTGTATTACTTATATTTTACTAGATAACTAGATACATTAAATAATTTTTAATATTTTGGCAAAAGTGTCAATAGGGGTTCCCTGTCGAACAGACGTTCCTCCGACCCTAATTGTTGGAAGTAAATTCTACACATTTTACAGTGTATTAGATATATTTCTCTATCAGATAATTAAAAATGAAATAAAGTCCTCAATTCTGAGAGCAAGATCAAGAAAATTTAAAGGGTATTCTGAAATCAAAAAATCAAGATCAAGATGTCAAATCTGACAAATTTCTTGGAATCTTGAAATGCAAGACACAAACCGTGTGGATATCAAGATTTGCAATTCTGGAACCAATATTTCAAGATTTCAAGACGTCAAATTTGTTGTTTTCTTGAAATAATTCCAAGAACCTCTTGGGAGGTGCTTGGAATTTTCAAAATACTGACAATTTGAAGAGTTTCTATAAGGAATATTTCTATAGGAGATGGTACAAAAAGAGAAATATTTTAAAAAAATACTGTAATTTGATTTTGTAATTTAATCGAAATGGTACGTATTTTTAGATGTACATATCGAAGTACACCACCCTGAAGATACCTGTAAAATAATCACATCATGCATAAGCATTTCTCGGTTTATCACAGGTCAAAAGTTTGGTTTGCACTGCCTGTGCTCCCGTTTATGGCCTCTCATTTATTCTTTAATACGTCCTATAATTAATTTTCCTAATTTATATGATGAAATTTCAACAAATTCAACAGAGAAATGAAGATATTTTCTAGAAGTGACGTTTCGTTAATTGTGGAAAATCTTGAAATCTTGATTTTGGAAATATTTGACAGCTTGAAATTTTGATTTTGATTTTGGTCTCAGAATTGAGGCCAAAATCTCACATTTGAATATATGATTAATTACCACTTCGTAGAACCCTAACTAAAATTGTCACGGAAGGACCGAGTGGCAGCCGCTGCCACTTATCGAATTTTACATAATATTTTGATATTTTTAATTACATTTTAACATTCAGAGCTTTAGTCAGTTCTTTTCTGGTGTCTGAACCAGAAATTTCATTTCTTTGGGTACTGTATCTAAAGATTTCTAGCCATTCGATGTTTTCATCTTTATCAGAATCATGGAGTCAGGGAAAGTGGTGTGCCTTTTAATACGGCAGCCTTTGAATTTTTAATTTTTCTCTTATTTTTCAAAGGAAAAATTCTACCTAATGAACAATAGTTAATACTATTAACTATTTTCTATTAACTTCGCTTAACAAAATGGATTTTTAGCTTTGGGAAATAAGAGAAAAGTTGAAGCATTCTGATTTTGACGCATTTAAAGGTATGTCACTTTTCCCTATATTTCATCTCAATAATTAGCAAAAACACTTTCAATTTCTTCTTTTAAGGCTTTTATACACTAACAATCAAGAAAATTACATGTGCAGAACGTCAAACTCCCATATAAAATGCATAAGGCAGCAACTGCCACTTGGTCCTTCCGAGTGCAGTTTTTTTTGTTTTTGCAATATATTTACATTAATATTTAATTTTTATTAAAAATTTTATAACGAAAAAATAGCCAGATAAATTCTGCATGCATTCAATCGGGCCTCCAGGCGAAATGATATATTCTTCAATATAAAAAATAAAATTGAAAACTAAATTGGCAGCGGCTGCCACTAGGGTCCTTCCAAGTGTTAAACTCTGACTTATTCCTGACAAATATCCACTTAGTTAGATATGACTTCTCATCATTGTTCCAGCCGGGTAATTTTAGGGTTGCAATATATTGAAACTTGACGCCTTCAATATGGCGTCTCATTCTTTTTAGAATTTTTGACGTCAAAAAGTGTGCTTCAGAAAAATGTTAAGAAATGTGATTTTATTCTTATTCTTTTGACCAGAATGATGGTTTTAGTGAGTGCATTAAGCTTCCTTCTGAGCCGGATCAAATTTATGGGGTAGGGGGAAGAGAGAGAGGGTGAGAAGCAACAAGTTGAGGTGTTGTACTTACCACCATTGAATCCAGGAAAAGTTCCATCCTCTCCTCAACAAAGGCTGTTGGCTGCGACGATTGCACTAGCATCCGAATCCCCTGGACACCATTTATTTTCCTGGCGCTGCAGAAGACAATATAGCCCAGTTGTTCCTTCGTCCGGAGCACATTATTGCACGGCTCTGACAGGATCTGCACCACGAGATCCGTGAAGATGTTGTTGACATCGCTTTGAACACCGCATTGGATGTAAAAGAGTGTGCAGGACGCCATGTGGAACTGATTGTTTTTGCGAAAGAGGAAACTTCGGCCTTCGCCCAGTTTATACTCACGCTTGGGGAAGAGCTGTCGCGCTAAGAGGGGTAGTGTAACGGAATTTGTCTTCTTGAGGCGTTCCTCAATAATTGATGCCAGATCCATGGCATCTCCCTTGGTCACATTGCCATAGATGAGGCATTCAACATGTACACGCGAGAGGAAATCATGAATGAATTGCTGGAGTGTTTCGGGTGTGGTGGCTTTTGTGGCATCGAGAAGTTCCTTCTTTGTCCATGCAAATTCCGTTAGGAGGACACCGAGGTAGTAGACAGCATGCTGATATGGCTGTTCAGCTTCGAAATTCTTGAGTGTTCTGGTGTATTTCTCTTTGAAGATGTCAAATCTCTTTGGATCCACTTTGAAATTATAGAGGGCATTGAGAATATCTTGGAGGAAAAGTTTCTGTTTTTCATTGAAACCACTAATACTTATGCTGATCTCATTTAGGGTATTGCCTACATTTAGCCTCAAACCTGCCAATTCGGCATTGTACAGATATTCAGTGAGATGGTCCCGAAAGAGCATGACAAAGAGATGGGTTAGGTTGCAATTGAGAGGATCTGAGTAGACGAGCGGACTGGAAAAGTCAAAATTCATGAGAGCCTTTGGCTTTCGGAATTCTGCATCTTGCTTATGCCAGACACGAATGTGCGTTGTATCGTAGATAATGGTGGGATAGTCTGTTACATCATCCTCCAGGTCAGCTATTGTAAATTGCGTTGGGATGAAAAGATTCTCTTCCGGCAGATAAAATTGCGGATTGAGTTGACAATCACTCCATGCTTTGAGTTCTTCTGGCCGGAAATTTTCCACTGAAAATTTTGTTCCATACCAAAATTCTGTTCTATCGCACTTTGACTCGACCTTTTTACCAACAACAACTGCCCGCATCTTTTGCGGTTCCAGGTACTTGAGAATATCCTCAATGAGATCCGGACGCCACTCACTGATGAAATATCCAGCTGAGAGGACATCTTCAAAGGGCAGTATTCTCATGGAATGAACAACACTGGACACAAGAGACAGAGGTCCTTCCTTCTCCTTGAACCTAAACTGCATCTCGAGAATGTGACGATACTCATCGAAAATCCTCCGTACAGCTCCTTCAGTCTTCAGCATTTGGATGTACTGAAAGGTGTTGAGGATGACATCGTTGACATTCTCAAAGCCATCTTGCGTCAGATCCACCACAATGTCAAAGAATCCAAAGCCACGAGCTGCCAGAGTGTATCCTGCCATGAGATTGTTGCAGTAGCCCTTACTCTTCAGCTCCGACAACAAACTCCCCTTACCCTCGTGCCCCAGTAGATGCGTAATGTACTTATCCGGACTGGACTTGTACAGGCTCTCGAGATCCGGACAGGGAAATGTTATGGTCAGGGAACGAGTATCTTTCACAGGAACCACATTCACCTTCACACCCAATTCATTTTCCGTATACGGTGATTCTGTCCAGGTAGGCGCCACTACGTCCTTATTAACGACCTCTGAGAACTTGGAAATCACCATTTCCTCCAGCACATCCAGTTCCTCCTTGCCAAAAACCGCCAAACTCATAATATTGGCTGAATACCATTTATCCTGAAACTTCAACAACTCATCCCGGATATTAATCCCCTTGGCTCTGACATCCTCATCGAGAGTCTTCTTATTCCCCGTGCCAAATTTACTGTACGGATGCCTAGGATTGGACAGGGATTTGTTAACTTGTCTCACTCGCCACGAATCCATCGGAACATTCTTCTCATGCTCCGAATGGACAGCATTTATCTCCCGATCTGTCGCACTTTCCGTATAAAGTGGAGCTATAAAAAACTGAGCAAATCTGTCCAGAGCCCCTTCCAACTTGTCCGGAACGATGTCAAAATAGAACTTTGTGATATCTGCATAAGTTGATGCATTGGAATTGCCCCCATGCTGAGCCAAATACGTCGAATAGTCATTCTCATTGGGGTACTTCTCAGTCCCCAGGAACAACATATGCTCAAGAAAATGAGCCAGACCTGGGATTTCCGCTGGATCACTCAAATGCCCCACGTCAACTGCCATCGCGGCAGCTGATCGTTCAGTTGTTGGATCACTTACCAGCAGCACCTTCATATCATTACTCAGCAGCAGCCCTCGATAGTTCCTATTGTCCTCTGCTGACTTGGTAATATTGTCAAATCTGCTCCAACAATCCCCGATCAATAAAAAAACCCCAATCTTCAAAAAATTCCAACTCACCTTTCCACGACATTGTTCATCTTGGCACTGACTTCAGCCGTATTTGCCATTGTTCTTGCCAATAAAATTGTCCTTCTACCCACGAGAAATCTATTCCATTGACTATTGCACAGATTCCTGTCCAGAAAATTCAATCTCAAGTTAGTAAAAATGCCCAATCATGCGTGAAAAAAATATTTCCCCACCTCCACACTAAAGTATTCTTACAAATTCCAACTACAACGTGGCTTCGACCGATGAAATGCATCCAAACTAACCACGGGGAGGCTTTCTCCAAAAGGAATATAAAAGAAAATCACACGAAAAACGAGAAAAAATAGGTAAAATTTAATAATTTTGAAAATGAGAAAATTCCCCGTGAAATTTTCTCTTGAACTTTTTTTACGACTTCAAATGTCACATTGTCGATAAGTTACCTCCCCTCAATCGATGATTTCCCCGACTCCCTTTTTGGAATTTTTTTATTCACCACTGTTTTAAATTCAAATTTTATCGTTGGTCATTTTATTAATCTTTTAGATTTCAAAATTTCATTAATTTCGCTCACTTTCACTCCTCAGTACACTTTGTACTTTGTAGTTTTGCTGTTATTTTGGGTGGCATAGATATAAGTATCCTCCATATCTCCACAAAAGTCGAAGTAATCATATTCGGTTAGTTTGTTTAAATTAATTATCTTTTAACTCTTTCGCATCTTTAGGGTAATGTCATGACTCGGGGAAAAAAGTTTTTTTTGGGTATTTACATTAATTGAAATCTATCTGTTCGTGCACGACATCATAATAGAAGGATGTAAGATTCTTGGCTCATTTTCTCAAGACTCCAGTTAGATTTCAATTAATGTAAATAGCCAAAAAGAAACTTTTTTTCCCGGGTCATATATGACCCTAAAGACGCGAAAGAGTTAAACTCTTATGTATCTTTTCTTCTGTAAAATCAGAGTTGATGAATTGTTGTCCCTTTTGGATTTTATCGGGATTTTTAATAAAAGTCAAGATTTCATTTTTGACTGAAACGAAAGTTTATAACTGTCTTTGTCGCTAGGATCTTCATTGTAATGGATATCTTTTCGATTTACTTTAATACAGTTTGTCATTTTAATTTCGTCAATGAATCCGAAAATATTTACTCTTCGTGGAATGATGGTCTATTAATTTGGAAGGGAAAATTCATAATGATTGGAATTTAATCCTGTGATCACGGAAACTCCAATCAGCTTCTTAACATACTCCGAAACTAGTTTTTCATCATCCTGAAACTTCCCTGCAGCGATGATTTTGGATATCGTTAACATTACTAATAGATTTTTTTCTGTGCACAAGTTTAACCTGAATTATTTGGGACTCCTTCACCTCAGTATCTTGCGTGGCTTCAAACCTTCTTTCGTTGAAATTCTCGTTGTTTTGAGTCACTGCTATCTATACTTTATTTAGAGATAGTGAAATTGATGTAAAGATAGTAAGGTTGGCAGAGCAATTGCGAAATAACAGAATTGGATTATTGAGACCAAGGGTTTTTATTTCAACTGGCGAGCACCTAGCGTTTCATCAGCAGATGCAGTATTTGAAGAAGAGAGATTTATCTCAAGCGCACCGCGATCGTAAATAAATCTCTTGGGAGAATTTAAAATTGGAATTCTGGAACTTCCTTGAGTTAAAGTCGTAATTTGAGCTTTAACTTACTGTTTCTTCCATGCTGCACTACCTCCTAGTGGCTAAAATGCACGGGCCACATGGGCATCACCTCTTGCGCACTCTACTTGTTCTATAGGGGGATTTGGATTGTGATGTTTCTCTGCATATAACGACTACACAGCACCGTCTTTGGCATTTAAGTACTTGTACTAATAAATTGGGGACTTTCCAGAAGATAAAATCTGGCCATGAGCATGGATCTTCAATTTGTTATACATATTCCTGTTTTTAATCTCCACATTGACAATATTTATACCTTTTTGAGAGGTTAATTCCTTCTTCGATGAAAAATCCATCTTTATTTTGATATGAAAATCCTTTTATTCGTCTCTTCCTTCTATAAATTCTTCAGATTCCTCCTATCCACCCACTTTCCTTTCTTCAATTTCAGCTCTTCCTTTCTTCTTCTATGGGTCCTGTGATTCACTGGGGATCTCGGTGGCGCGATCTTGGGTGACTCGTGATGCTGGAGAGCAATTCTTGTTGGCTGAGCAATTCTTGGTGGAGATGTTCACTCCACAAAATTTCGTGCTGAAACAGACCGAGCTGCGTCTATTTCAGCATGAAAGCTGTCTCTTCTTTCCCTCCAATTCCTACTATTGCCAGCGACCTCGTCGCATCGACACCAAATCAGCACCATACAAAATTGCTTCTTTTCCCATCCAGATTCCTTGTCCTCAATTCCCGTGGCAGAGACGATGTCCCACTCTCCTGTGCCCTAAGGTGAGGACACTCCACCGATCGTTGAGGGTTGGGAGTTTATACAAGTATGGTTAAAGCTCTGTTTTGTCATCAGCCTGGATAGCCAGAGGCACTTCTCCATTTTTTTTCTGGTTCCGGGAATACAACTGCTTCACTAGGTTTGGGAGCCGTTGGGTGACTAGATTGATGACTAAGGGCTCGGAGTTGACTGGAAATGTTGCCTCTTAGAATATTCTTTTCTTTTACACTCTCATCTGCTGTGATTTTTCCCTCGAAGTCTCTCCAGACGCTCCAGACTTTAGCAACCTCGTAGCCTCAACATGTAAAATATAACTATACAACGGTTAGCACTCGAATAAAATCATCTCTACCAAATTCCAATGAATCATGTCCCTGTCCCAGTCTCTTATCGTAGCTTTTGATTGATTGACCACATATCTTCTGTAATGGTGTCTACGCATTAGAAGCAATTCTCGTCAAAAATGGTATTTTTTTTTTTAATTCTGACGTTTCTGCCTACAAGGATAGGGGAAATTTTCTTTAAAAAGGCATTTTTTAAAGAAATTTCTACTAGTGTGTAGAGGCCTAAGAGTGTTTTAGCTTGGCTCAAATTTAAAGTTTCAATCAAAAGGGTTTCATTCAAAATATTCTTAATTATCCCATTTCTAACAGCATTTCTTCCAGATTATTCTATTGATGCTCGTGGTTTGTACTGGGTGAGAGATTATCCATCCCTTCTTTTACCCATGACAAATCTTTTTGCGCTACCTTGATTTTTCCACATTTCCCAATTATCAGAATTCTTTATTTTCTCCCGGATATCTTGCGTTTTGCCTCCATTCTGGGAAATGATGAACAACTTTTTGGGGGATTCCCCCGAATCGTTATTCAGAAAACTGCAAATTGTCTCTGTCAAACTCACACACTTATTATTTCACTGAATTTAATATTTTTTCACTTTTCAATTAAACAAACACTTCAGTTAACTTGGTAGCTTATTTTTTGTGGTTTTTTCTGCAATATTTCCTTGAAATCAAAACACTAATTTCATATCCACCACCATTTAACAAATTCACCAATTTTTTTCCCCTCTCAATCGATGAATTCCCCGACCTCAATCGATTTAGCCGAGACACTGTTTTTGGGGAAAAGAGGTTCTGTGTTTTTGCATTTTTCTTAAATCTGTTTTCCTGAGTTTTCCGAGGTTTTGTGCATTTGCGCGTGTAATTTTCCTCAATTTGTGGTCTGAGCGTCTGATTTTGGTGTGATTGGGTGATTTTGTGGAGAAATTATGCTGGTGAGTCATCATAACCTCAAAGTGGGATGTTTTTGTTTTCCTTATAAGGAATTTCGTTGATTCCTCGTGGGTTTTTTCCAAGGATCCAAATGAGGACACCGAGTGGAATGATGTTTTGCGGTCCAAGGGCATCCTGCCGCCTAAGGAGAAGGAGGCTGAGATTACAGAAGATACCATTGTCTCGATGCTGGAGCAGACAATTGAGCAGAAGGCTGGAGGGTCAGGGAAGAAACTCGATCAGATGAATCTCGATGAGCTGGATGAACTTGAGGATTCTGAAGATGAGGCCGTACTGGAGGAATATCGCAGGAAGAGAATTGCTGAGATGAGGGAATTTGCCTCGAAGGCAAAGTACGGGAGTGTCCGGGAAATCTCTGGGCAGGACTATGTGGATGAAGTGACAAAGGCTGGAGAGGGTGTTCATGTGGTGCTGCATCTCTACAAAGCTGGGATTCCACATTGCTCTCTTATAAATGATTTTATGGCGCAATTAGCTGTGAAGTATCCCATGACAAAATTCCTCCGGGCAGTTTATTCGACGTGCATCCCGAATTTCCCGGAGAAGAACCTACCCAGTGTCTTTTGCTACTTCGAAGGGGCAATTTTGAAGCAGTTTCTGGGTTCTGTGGAGCTGCGTGGGATGAATCTGACCGTGGAGGAATTTGAGTATTTGCTGGGGAAGGTTGGATCAGTGCCTACGGACATCACTGAAGATCCTCATCGTACGGTCAAGGACAAGATGTTCAGTGACTTGGAATCTGATCACAATGACTGGTGAGATGGTTTTTTTCGGAGAAATAAAAGCCAAGCTGCAATAAAATTTAAACGACTCTTTTTATTCTGTTTCTGGACAAAATGAGGTGTCCTCTGTCACGGATACAATTGCGTCCGGACCGGGAGGAAATTGTCCCCGGGTCCAGAAACAATTCAACTTTGGAAAAATGTGACAAGACAGAAAATATCTACAGAATTTTTCTCAATGGCTTTGCTAAACTCAGATCGTTTTTCTTTTTTGCTAAACATCTAAAAACTCTCCTCTCTCTAAATTTTGAGCCTCTTTGAGAGGGTTCGGGAAACATCTCAGCAGAAGCCAAACACAGACACAAGGTTACCATTGAGTAATAAATTATTGAGGAGGAGGGAGAGGAGAAAAAATCTGAGGGGTTTGGGGTGTCCGGGGGAAGTTAGATGGCCAAGAAAATGGGATGATTAGCTGGTTTGGAATTTGTTGCATTGCTGGATGATGGAAGTCTTCCGGGCGGGCACCGTTTCTGGCGTTGGAATGGCTTCACCTGTGGGTACTTTGTTGGCAAACACCTGCTTTATCCCGCCACCCTTTTGCTTTGCCATCTGATAGTCTCCGGAATCAAAGTACTTCTGCCCTTTCTGGAGTCTCTTCTGCAGAAATGCCGAATGTCCACCTGGACCACGAACTGCTGCCGTTGCTGGATACTTTGCCTTCAGCTTTTCCTCCTCCAGCTTCTCCAATTCCCTTGGATTTGGCTGGTGCTGGAATCCAAATGCCCTCCCCATTAAAAAAAAATATCCTTCCCGGAAACCTTTTCCCAAACTCACCTCAACTGGAGCGTCTGTGGCATCTTCTGAACTCATTTCTCACCAACTGTCCTGCAAAATACAAACCCAAATATCTTCCTAAAGATTCCCTGCTAATTCCACAGCCCCAAACACTCAAAAACCCCCTAATTTCCCTGAAAATTTAGTAAACAATGCCCCTTTCTGCCACTTGACCTCGCGTGTTCCCAAAATCCTCTTTTTCATCCTCTCCCCTGCAACTTCCCACCCACATTCCTCCCCCAAATTGCACGGAAAATCCCAGAGAATTACCTTAGATATGCGCTTGAGACGCAAAATGGTGTATTGCTTCTATTTTTGCGTGTGAAAAACTCCGTGAAAAAATGCCAAAAAAATTCACTTCAAATTGTCAAAACAATTGAACTTCCCAACAAAATCCTCAGATGTTTGCGTGGCGCTGCGATCGATTTGAATTTGAAAAACTCAACGACTTTCTCTTAATTTCCAATTTTATTGCTCTCAATTTTCCTTTTAACTCTTTCGCGTCATTAGGGTCATATCGTCAGTTAAATCAGCATTTGTCGTAACTTCATTTTTGCGATTTTGGGATATATGCATATTTAGAATCGATGTAATTTTGTTTATTATTAGACGCACTTAAGAAAAAGAAACTTTTATAAGCTCAATAAAAATTATTTTAAACAAAAATTATCGTAAGTGCCCTTAATTAGGGGAAAGTCGTCTGCCTTTAAATGTTGCGATTTTTTCGTTGTTCTCAAAAACATAAATTATATTCTATTAACTATTAGGTAGCTATCCATCATCCTCACAAATCATCAAAAAATGGAGAGCCTAGCTCCTATTTCCTAGATGCTAGATAAAAAAAAATGAAAATGAGCTCTAAACTGTAATTTTGATGCTCCACAAATCATGTGATTTTTCATAGTAAAAATCATTTTACAAATAAATCTTCCATTGTGACACATAGAAGGTTAATCAGGCTTAATATTTCTGTTAATACATTTTGGTTCAGATGACACAATTTTTGTGAGTGGCAAAAATTTGCAAATATCACCCTGCAGCAGCCTTTAAATGCTAATGTCGTGTGCCTTTAAATCGCCTATCTTTCCAGACATCAAAACATTTGACAGCTTCCCGGCCGGACGCAAAATAGGAAGTCACAAGTATTTGTGCGGTATTCATCAGGTCAGGTCAAATAGAAATTTCATTTCACATATTCCCTCTCATTTTAGTTGTACAGCAAAGTCCTAGACATTCTATAGTGCTTTTTCTCAAATATTTCTCTGCGGAGAATTACAATGAGAGAAATTATTGCACATTCCCACACGAATATACAGTAGAGTCTCGCTATAGGCCATCGATCTATAGTCCACAATTTATCGACCGTTGATTTCAAAACACTGATTTTAAGTTAGGTTATGTTTTTTGTACGCAACAAGCATAATTATTTTAATATTTTTGGCAAACTTTATTGAGTAGTTGTGATAATTGTGATCCATAATGAAGAGAACAAGGACAAGTACCACAATTGCAAAGAAAGTGGAAGCCGTCGAGCAATTTCAATACTAAAAGTCGTTGATAATTTTAAAAAATTACATGGACTATAGTGCGACCCAAGTGTCAAATCTGAAACCAAATATGGACTATAACGAGACTCTACTGTATGTGAAATCGAACTCCTACTTTTCTCTGACGAACGTCATACAAATACTTATAACCTGCTATCTTGCTCCGGCAGGGATGTTTCAAGTTGACAATTGTCAACTTCAATGGCTTTTTCTTCCAAATTTTCAAGTGCAAAACAGTTCTTCAGAAAAATGTGAAGAAAAGTTATTGTTTAATGTCTTTTGACTGCAGTGATGATTTTAGTGAGTGCGTTAGGCTTCAACCTAATCATTTATAGCCCATTTAGTTTTATTGATTCAATATTCTCAGTGAAAAAAAAAACATTTAAAGGCAGCTGCCTCGCGTTTAAAGGCAGACTGCCAGCTGCCTTCATACAAATCGACATCACTTTTTTAATTTCCTCAGAAGGAAAAACTGAGGACTTGTAAGTGCTAAATGAGGTAATCATATACGCCGAATGAACAAGAGAATTTTTTGGTGTAGTAGAAAATAAAATCCATTTTGTAGATTCTTCAGAAAAAAATCTTAAATTTGGAACTCCATTTTTCGTTTGCAGGCAGACGACCTTCCCCTATATCAATTTTATTTACTCTAGTGATAATGAGTGCCTTTATTTCACTAAATTAGTCAATTAAACTGTGGTCCCTGTCCCTAAAAGCTTTTATTTCGTAACTTTTGTTGAATAAATTTTGTGCGCCACGTCGCTTGTTTTGTTTTGAATTAATGACAGATCGTCAGTTAAATCAGCATTTGTCGTAACTTCCTTTTAACAACATTTCAGGAGACGAAATTTTCAGTTCAACATTATTTTCCTTAAAAATGAGCCCCGAATGCAATACTTTTGAGTCAAAATAATAAAAGTGGCACGAATAAACTGTAAGTTAACTCAAGAAAATCTTTATAAAATGATTTAATAAATTTTGTGCGCCGCATCGCTTGTTTTGTTTTGAATTAATGACAGATGGGCAGGGATTTTTTCTCAATTTTTTCTCGCAAATATTGAATTAAAATGATTTAATGTTGCATTATTCGCACTGTCTTTGGATATTTGGAAGAGTTTGTGAACGTTTTAATGAGAAATATTAAATTTTTGCTGCAAATTACAAGCCACGCAGGCGAGCTAAAAAAGTTACGGCAAATGCTGATTAGAGCAAATTTTGTATGAAAATTTGTCGTAACTTCCCCAAAAATGGAAGTTACGACAAATTCTGATAATTTTTTATTAATTAAGAACACTTACGATAATTTTTGCTTAAAATAATTTTTATTGGGATTATAAAAGTTTATTTTTCTCATATGCGTTTAATAAACAAAATTACGCCGATTCTAAATATGTACATATATCAAAATCGCAAAAATGAAGTTACGACAAATGCTGATTGAACTGACGATATATGACCCGGGAAAAAACAATTTTTTTTTGACTATTTACATTAATTGAAATCTATCGGTTTGTGCACGACATCGTAATAGAAGGATGTAAGATTCTTGGCTAATTTTCTCAAGACTCCAGATATTCAGGAAAAGAAAATATTTGAGATCAAAAATCACTATAATTTCGATCAAGACAATCCTGTTTGCCATGGTTTTGGCCAAATTAATAACTTCAAGCAAAAAAAAATACTCTCAAAAAGCCGGTGATATATATTTTGAAAATGTTATGTACACTTCCCTTGAGGACAACAGGGTCATATATGACCCGGGGTTTTTCCGAGTTTTTACGCAATGGAAATTTTTTTTCCTCTCAGAACTATTATATTTGATCATAAAGCATTAGGAAAAACTCAATTTTACATGAATTCATCTGATGAATAAAAGTGTGACGCGAAAGTGTTAATTGCAATTATACAAAGAAAAATGGAATTTTCCGAATTTTTTCTCAATTTAATTTGCCATACTGTAAAATACTCCTTATAAATGTAAAAATGGAACTGATAATACATGAAAATCTCTGATAGAGTGCCTCTTGTAGCATTGAAGGGGGACTGGTAGTGATAAAGTCAGCAGAAGAGACCACCTCCTTCATTTTCCTCCACGAATTTCCTCACATACTCCTTCTGATCCTCAGTAAGACCCAAACTGTCAGCCTCTTTGAGGTACTGACCCACACCACCGACTCCCACAAGGTACCCATTGAGCCTGGCAGCCACATGGGATGTCTGCAGGAGCCTCGAGTCTATTCCCAGCGATTTGGTCAGCTCTTTGTGACTCTGAAGGCGATATTTCTGATGATAGCTGCAAAGAAAGTAGAATTGTCGTTAATCAGTGCTACTTAGCAACCCTCTTATCAATTTCTCCCAGAAAATCAAAAAAAAAAGAAAGAAAGATTTTTTTTCCCACATCCCAAGTCATAGACATTGCCAATTTTTGCCTTGTCTTGCTCCACATTTTCATCATTCCTTCATGTACCATTTATCCTCAGAGAGTATTGATTTCATGTTCTATAAACAAAAAATGATATCAAGTTGCTCTGCAAGTTCTTGTGCAATTAAATTCAGATGCTTATTTTGACGCTATTCCATGCTTTTATTAGTACATGACTGTTCGCAAGTGCTTCTGCATTATCGACTTTATTTTATATTAGTTGTCTCGTCTTTTTCCCAGTTCTTGCGGTGTTCTAAAACCACCAAATAGTCGTAACAGGAACCAATACACAGAAAACTGAGAAAAGTCGAATATCTAAATCTAAGGAGCATTTGAGAACAGTTATGTGCTAAGAAATATTCAGTAGAAAGATGACCCCTTTTCATTTTCCATCATAATAGCACCATTTTATGATGTTATACCAAGGAAAAAGGAACATGTTTTCATTAGTACATGACTGTTCTCAAGTGCTTCTGCATTATCGACTTTTCTTTATGTTAGTTCCTGTCTCAACTGTTTTCTCCAGTTCTCGCTGTATTCTAAAATCACCGAATAGTAGAGACAGGAGCCAACACAAAGAAAAGTCGATTACGTAGAATAACTTGAGAACAGTAAAGTGCTAAAAAATATGTTAATTTTTCATTTGAACACAAGTTCAAATATTCCCCACTTTAGCGTTGGCTGTACATTGAGAGAAATCCGAAAAAGTTGAAATAACATTCCGGAAATGTTAATTTTACCCTGCAATATTGATCCGAAATCGATGTAAATATTACCCTTTTTAGGTGTATTAGGGGTGAAAGTTAGCCTTTTTCATGTTAATTTTACCCTTAAAAAGGTGTAAAATAACATTAAAAAATGTTGATACATTTTTACACCTAAAAAGTGTTATATAGTTCTAAGGAAAAAAAGTTAATTACACCGTCTTTTTTCTCAGTGAATAGCACCATTATCGACTTTACTTTATATTGGTTCCTATCTAGACTTTTCCTCATGTGTGTTCTAAAACAAGCCAATAGACAGGAACCAATACAAAGAAAACTCGATCTAGGCACTTAAATACAGTCATGTACTAAAAAAAAAAACGCTGAGCAGTAAGTAAGCCTCTTATTCCAATGAAATAAACATGTCTTTTTAGCACTTTACTCTTCTCACTTCTGCATTACCAACTTTTCTTTATGTTAGTTCCTGTCTCAACTGTTTTCTCCAGTTCTCCGCTGTGTTTTAAAGTCACCGAACAGTCGAGACAGGAGCCAACACAAAGTCGATTACGTGGAATCACTTTTGAAAACAGTAAAGTGCTAAGAACTCGTTCACTTTTCATTGGAATAGCACCATTAGCGATTTTACTTTATATCTAGACTTTACTTTTTATCTAGACTTTTCCACATGTGTGTTCTAAAATAAGAAAATAGTCAGACAGGAACCAATACACAGAAAACTCGAATATCTAGGAACAGTTGAGAACAGTCAACTAAGAAAAGAATGCTGAGCACTAAGGTTACCCCTCTTATTCCAATGAAATGAACATATTTTTTTAGCACTTTACTGTTCTCACTTCTGTATTACAGACTTCTCTCTATGTTGGTTCTTGTTTCGACTTTTCGCCAGTTCCTGCAGTGTTTCAAATAAAACCACCAAACAGTCGTGACAGGAACCCATACATAAATAACTCGAATATCTACGAGCACTTGAGAACAGTCATGTACCAAAAAAAAGAAGAAACGCTGAGCAGTAAGATTACACCTTTTCATTTTTCATTGTAATAGCACCATTATGGTGTTCTTTTTAATATTATTTTATTCCAATTAAAAGAAATAAACATTAAAAGAAATAAAAAAAAAGAAATAAAATTAAAAAAAGAAAGAAATAAATAAAAAAAAGAAATTAAAAGAAAAAAACTACTTGATAGTAAAGAAGAAATTTAATCAACAAAACAAAATTAAAACAACAATAAAAATCTATATTTAAAAAATCATGTTAATGGTTAAGGTGGTTACCCGAATTAGAAGGCCAAAAATTAGCTTTTTTCGCGATTTTTTTAAAGAAAGCCAAACTTGTTCATTTTTTGGCATATCTTAATTACATTTTTAAAGTGATTTAATAACTTTTAGGTGAAACTAAAAGTGAATTTAATTTTAAAGAAAATAACGCGGAGTTTATTTACACAGGTCCACAATTTTTTTTTTGCAAATTTTCCTGCCTATTCGACAAAATTGTAAAGTGAAGTAGCAAAAAGTGATTTAAAATTTTAGATGTTCGTTTGAACGCTTGCGCTCGGGGTTCCTTTTCTTTCGTCTGTGTATCTTCGGAAATACTTAGAATAAGCTTCTGAAATTTTTATAGTACATTCTTAAATAGATCTTCAATTGATTTCGGAAATAAGCAAAAAAATCGATTTCTTTTGACGTTGTTGGGGTATCCCCCTTAAGCTGAGAAAATGATTAATAACTTCTTACTATTGTCCCTTTTCCAAGAATATTTATTTTACAATTTTTAAGCTTTAAAACTTGGTAAAAACTCAGCTTTGTCATTTTTCATATTAGATTTGACTTAATTTAAATAATTTTTAGGATCTTTTTTAGCTCTGGATTCGAACATTTCTGATTTAATCGGTCAGATTTAATGAATCCGACTTTAAGTCATATATTTCCTGACAAAATAAGTCAGATTAATTGAGACGCTCAGAGCAGAATTGGACCGTTTTAATAGGGAAATGCATACAAAGGAGACCACTCTTGCTCTGAGCGTCTCAATTAAAGAATTATGTACAAAATATGAAGTGTTCGAAACCAGATTATACACGAAGCCAGAAAGCCTTTATGGAGTTTATTTAATTAAAATACAAGTAATAATAGCATTGAAATGGTTTTCAAGGTTGGAAAGAACTGAATGAACTAAATTCTTTGTTAAGTGAAATGAAATGCTAATTTAGTTGCAAAGAAATACAGTCCATTAAGTTTTGATTGTGATCCGACAATTGGGGCAGAGCTAAATTAACTAAAATACTAAAATATTTCAGTTGAGTAAAAATTGCGCGGGAATTTATGAACTGACCGAATATTATTTTGAGAAGAGTGAAAGGTCAACACGAAAAGGCGATCATCTCAGAATGACCTCAGATCACAGCAAACAATTTTTGCCTCATTTCCAATTGAATACCCATCCCATTGAGGACTTTAGCATTCAGAATATATAAGAAAAAATCAAATGAGTTTCTTTCAAAATTGAATTAAAAATTTTATTAAAGTTTCCGGAATTTGTATTATTCATCAACGTTTTGTTGAATCATTATTGCATGGCATACGCGAAATATTTTTACTGATAGCTGCAAATCATGCTAAATTCTTATCTCTGATCTTGCTGAATATTCTGAGATCTCATCCGTGACGATGGAAACCAGTTATAAGTGATCTGGGTGATGATTAGTGATTTTTAGACAAAGGACAATCAAGGAAGTGATCCTTAGATGAGCCTGGTAAAAAGGACTATCAATCGATAGGGGAAAATTAGGGGAATCCCCCGGTACCACATTCGTGCAAATCTGTGTACAGGAAGGGTGTCAAAAGGACGATCAAAGATAAAATTAAATGAAATGAGAATGACCGGCACGAGTAGAGTGTAAGTCTCGTGTGTACGCGATGTTGATCAATGAAAAGGCATCGCGGTTGATTACGTCACATGACGAGGTCACTCTTCTCACCAGCTGAGCTGCTCAAAGACTCAAGACACACATTGTGCTCTCGGTGCTCTCTCTCTTGGACATCGCCACCATGCCAATTCACGGCCAGAAATCCATGTGCTGGAAGCGATCTTCGGGCGATCATTCCGCACTCGAAGATCATAAATGGGCCACTTTCTTCAATTACAACGTTGATCATTTTTTATTTCCTCTTTAGCAAAATTGTTAATTTGCAAAAAATAGAGCTCAACAATTTGCTCTCTGTGGCCTCTCAAGATATCTCTGCGCGATCACACGATCATCCTTGGTGGTAAAGGTGTCCCTAGACAGGACCCCATTTTTCCTCATCAGAATGAAAGAGGACAATTTTCCCAATGCAATGATACCACTTTGACAAAAATCTGACCAGTGAAAGGGGTAGAAATCACCTGTTGAAAATAAAATTGAATGAAATTCCCTCGACATTGAACATGGTCAAGTTGAGAGGAGAGCTTTATCAGACAAGGCGGCAAGCTTATTCAACACACGCTACCCTGCCCAAGCATGAGTCTTGCTGGGAAACACAGAGAGAGCCATCACAGGCAATTATCAATTCTTCAGCATTTTTCCACCGCCTCTATCTCACCATTCATCAACCTTATACCAGTTTTTTTTTTTGCTTAATACCATAAAGACAAGTTAGGAATTCTTTAGCATTTTTTGGCAATGATCTTTGATTTGGCATCTTGTGATTTTTTGCTGTTGTTGTTGTGGGTTGGAATGCTATTTTCATAAGATCGTGGGATTTTTCTGAAAAGCTGACCTAACACTAATTAACTTTTTCCCAGCGATTAGAGAAACTTCTTCTTAACCCTCAAAGAATTGGAGGGAAAAACGATTAGATAGAACGTTTTAGCCGGGACACTTAGATCGTTTCGTCTTGGAGGTTTGTGACGGTTCTAAGACGGCGATGGACTTAATAAAATACCTATAAAGTAAGTAGGATGTACAGTAGAGTCTCGTTATAGGCCATCGCTCTATAGTCCACAATTTATCGACCGTTGATTTCAAAACACTGATTTTAAGTTAGGTTATGTTTTTTAGTATGCGACATGCATAATTATTTTAATATTTTTGGTAAACTTTATTAAGTAGTTGTGATAATTGTGATCCACAATGAAGAGAGCAAGGACAAGTACCACAATCGCAAAGAAAGTGGAAGCCGTCGAGCAATTTCAATACTAAAAGTCGTTGATAATTTTAAAAAAATTACATGGACTATAGTGCGACCCAAGTGTCAAATTTGAAACCAAATATGGACTATAGCGAGACTCTACTGTATTATCAAGGACGACAAGAATTATAAAGACGATTTTTCCTGAATTTGATTTAATTTTTTGAAGAAAATCTCTTCAATAGAAGCAGAAATGTGGCCAGTAAAATTTAATTTTGATCAGTACAGTAGACTCTCTCTCAATCGGGCATATGGGGCAAAATGTCATCCGATTTATCGAGATATTTGGGCGTCAAAGTCATTGTATATTCCACAAAAAGTGCTCAATTATAGAGAATCATGATAAAATAAGAGGAACTACAGCGAATTTGAACAAATTTTCTTCATAATTAAACATGGAAATTGTCAACAAAACTTTTCGCCCGATTGAAAAGAGCCGATTGAGCGAGAGTGTACTGTAATCATTTTAAAACTTTAAGTCTCTGGCATATCTTTTAGATCAGAAAAATTACATGAAATCAAAATTCGCGTCCCTTTCTTTCTCAAAAGATTTTTTAAGGTATGCCGGAGCCATTAAGATTAAAGTCATTAAAAAGACTATTTAGCATAAAAGATAATGCTAAAAATTTTAGCATTAAATCTAAATTTTAGCATTTAGATTTTAGCAGAGAGTCCGGTAGATTGGATATTGTGCCGATGACGATTCCGAGTGATTACGTTTGAAATCGTTTCAAACGGAAAAACAGATCGACACGATTTTTACAGAGATTGACTGATGATCTAGTCTAGGCTAAAGTCGGCAGATCAGCATAATCTTTACGACTCATTGCAGATCAATTTAATCTTTGCCAATGATTGATACTTAACATTTGACACATTGATGTCAAACAGAATGCGAAAAACTGATCCAAATTAATGAAAAAGTTTAGAAAAAATTAGATGCAAACTTTGATTTTAGTAAAATCTTCAGATCTAAAACATGTGTTGGAGCCATTAAAAGCAGGTTTAATGCCAAAAATCAACAAATCGGCGCGATTTTAGGAAAGAGTGCAGTAGATCGAGAAATTAAAAATTAGAATTGATCGATAGATCGGTATGATTTTTGCAGATATTGTAAGATCAGCCCGACTTTTGCAAGAGATCGGCATTCGAGTGAAGCTCGAGTAGTATAAAAATAGTGAAATACAACAGAAGAAGAAGAGTACGAATGACTGGATAAAATATTAAGAAGGAATAGAATGTGAATTTCGACTTCATTATTTTTTTTTGTTTTAAAGGCGTGCTGGAGCCATTAAAACCAGTGAAATCGTCATACTACAAAGTGATAAACTTTTTTTAAAATTCAAAATTAATTTTTTTTTAAATTTTCAGTGTCTCAATCAATCGTCGTTAGAGGGTTAAAGTGGTTAAAGCTCTAAATTAGCTCAGAAAATAATAATATTCTAGAAATATCCATCACTAGAAGAAATATGACTCAGCAATGAATATTAGAATAAGACTTAAACGTTGACTAGTTCTTATCATTTTGATTTTATATTTTATTTCACTGTGGACAAAACCAAATATCTCGTACAACGTACCATTTCCCCTCTACCCGAGACACTTTCCCCTCACAATAAGTAGTAATCAGTCAAAATGCTCTCTGACTGTGCTCATTAATTCAGCCTCAGTGAAGTTCATTAAATGGTAATGTTTTCTTTATATATTTTTTGCAAATCTGGAGCATAAAGGCGTATGATCTCTAGGAGATTTTGGAGTAAATGTTCTTAAAAAAGAAACATTTTTGACCTTTGAGATGATCTTTCTAATGACACAAGTGATTGTTCAAAAAAAGAAGCATGACCTATTGTGTACAGGAAATGCTGGATCACAATATTTTGGAAAGTTTTAGGCTGTTAAAAAAAAAATCAGTACTTACTCTTCAGCTGGGTAGAAGATATCGCACGGGAGGATTTCTGTGGTGATCTCCTCTGGTGCCCTATTCTCCCGCTCCAATTCCAGGCTCTGCTCAGCGATCTTCTTCTGCTCCTCTGTGTGATAGATGATCAAGCTGGCATACTGACGCTTGATCTTTGTGCACAATCCGTACTCATGATTGTTCCAGAACAGCTCCAGCAATTGGCTGTAGGAGATTCTCTTGGGATCGTAATGGATCTCAATAACTTCGGTATGATCACCCCTGAAGCACATGGATCACGAGAACAAGGAGATGATTTTATTTGTTTATTTATTTACTAAAATAGTGGTGATCATCTACAATTAAATTATCAAATTCTTATCGGAATCATGAGGAGATTGTGCGAGAGTTGTAGAAATAAAACGGACAGACGCCGTAAATTTTTTTATGTGCAGCTGATCTATCTTTCCAAAAATATTATTCTTTTTTTTCTCCTGATAATGATGAATGACTTACTGATGAACTCTTCACATCAAGGGTGAGAAAAATTTGTGAGCAAGATTAAGGGGGGTCTAAGTAATAAAACTGATAAAAAAGCTTTTTGAAAATGATAGAGCAAGGACCACAGAGAAAAAAAAGATTAAAAAACAATAAAACTCTCAAAAAAAAAATGATCCGTGGTTGACCGAGAAATTTTGATCATTAATTGGGCGTGTGAAAATTAGGTAAAAGATTTCATCACTTGATGAGATTTATCACACCTGGCTGAATGATTTACAACCTTTATAACCGATTGATATCAACCACTTCAGTTTCAATTCATTTTTTTCCCCAATTGTATTGGTCTTATCAAACCAGTTTAGTGATATAGAATTCTTAAGATTTGCAGATGAATCGGCAAAAAAGACGGAAATCATGGAAAAAGGCACACTTACAGGTCTTTGTACACAGGATTACTTGTAGTGCCACCAGAGTAGCCCACTCGAGTCCGGAGTATTCCCTGAGTGGCCCCAAAGAGGCTATCGATGCCCCAAAAGCAGCCCATACCAAAGGTTGCTCTCTCAAAAGGCACATCAACATGGTGCAGAGGTTTCGCGCCTTCCTCCTCAATAATCAGGTTGTTCTGCAGAAGACAAACCACCAAAGAAATTGATCAAAAATACAGAAATCCCAAATAATTCAATAATTATTTAAGAAAAAAAAGAAAGAAAACTCACCGTCTCAACCATTTTCTGTGATTTTATGTAGTTTATTTATAAAACAAAAACTCAGAACACAAAATGATTTTCTAATCGCACAAAATCCGCGAGCAATCAGCGAAAAATCAAGTCACAAGAGATTCAATTAACGGTCACCAAGAAAAAGGATTCTTGGAATTTATTTCTCCAAAGAGAACTTTCCACTCAAGAGTCAGGATGAAAACTAAATTTTTCAACATGATCACAGCTCAATTTAAATACACTTTCGCGATGGAAGGTGAAGCTGAAGAGGAGAGGAGTGATGCAACGTGGTGGGGATCGTCGCAGCGCTCTTATCACTTACTTTTCTTGCTAATCAATTGGCGGGAAGCGCGGGAACAATTGCGTGGCGCAATTTTGTCTATATTCAGGCGATATATCGCTAAGAAAAACGTAACAAGTAACAACGCTTCGCAGTGAAAGCAAGAGATGTCTCTGGTGGTTGTTAAAAGAACTTTTGAATAATATTAAGATTCATTGGACATCTTGGTTTTAACCCTTCAAGGACGAGTGGAGCATATCGCAATATCGCTGACTTGACTTCCAGGTCGCAACTCATTTCAATTTATTTCTTTGAGGAGATTTAGGTGACAGAATATAAGGACAGTACGACTCCGATAGTGTCAACGCATTTGATTCTTGTATATCTGCAATATTCTAAGTTATTACTAAGTTGTTGATAGTAAAGTGCTGTGCAAAACTATATCCGCACTCCAATAAATCAAGTTATCTAGTTTAAAATTTAATTTTTTTTTAATTTTTTACGGTGCAGAATGAATAATAATGTAAAATAAAAAGATAAAAATAATGGAGGAATTTTCGGTCTGATAGGTTGTAGCAGATTGTGAACGGAAAAATAGACCTTTCTTGACTTTTTCTCTTTAATTCACGACTGTTTCGGTGTCAGTCCATTGGATGGTGAGCTTCAGAGTAAAAATTTGTAAAAAAGTTCAAGTGCATTGCAGCAGCAGAATTTCCCACCTGTACGTGATTTTTCTTCCACATTCGAAACCTGATGAAGAGGACACCCATCCTCGAAACGTCGTGAAGAATTAAAGAAAAAAAGTCAAGAAAGGTTTATTTTTCCGTTCACAATCTGATAAAAATTATATTTCAACTATATTTATTTATTTAATAGCCCTCCAAAGTGTGAACTGTGATACATTCAGGCCGAGTTCGGCCTGAATTGCATTGCAACTTCGAGCATTGTTTGATACTAGGCGCAACATGTTCCCTTCAGAAATGAGTTTTTTTTTCTTCCATGATGGCGTTGTTGATCATATCCGTCAGGATCCTTAAAAAATGGCAGATTGTACCTTCATCCCGGTTCAATCGCCTCGCAATTATTTGTAGGCAATTATTTGTCCAATTTCGAAATCGTTCAGTATTTTTGCACGCGGCTTGTCACTAAAATTTTCACTCACCTCACATGTATTACTAAAGAAAATGACATTTGACCGGAAGTAGGGCTGCCAGATACGAAAAAACGGGGTGCGGAGTTTTGAACAGGGCAAAATCGTTGGAATTTTTCATATTTGAAATATATTACTAAGAAGTGCGACCAAAAATTTTACTTTTGACTGTAATTGTAGTAAGTTACTCTAAAGAAAAGTGTAAGACAATTAAATAATATATTTGCAATATTGTGTCAGAGCAAGAAATTCTGAGGTGCGGATATAGTTTTGCACAGCACTTTATTTTCCCAGCAAAACTTCATTCTGCCATTCCGCAATTTTTCTTCTTTCTTTTTTAACGGCCATCAACCCCTAACCGCACTCTTTCCGTACTTGAAAAATTCGAAAATCTATTCGAAGATCCAAAAAGGAGAGTTCCCTTACTTCTTAATACTTTCGCAAGGTGGCTGAGGTACATCCTATTCGAATTTCGAAGTGCTCAAGTGTCAAAATGTGACGGTCTTCACATTTTTGTGAGGAAAAACACATAACAAACGACGTTTACTGTTCTTACCCCAGTATTTAATCCATTTAATCACTCCATAATAACTGAGTAACTCTTTTGCCAGCTTTTTAGTGTGATATTTGATAAATTTTCCCCACATTGTTCGAAAATTTAGTATGACACATTTTGACACTTGAAAACATCGAAATTCGAACAGGATGTATCTCAGCCACCTTGCGGAATTATCAAGAAGTAACAAAGTCTCTTTATTTTTTGATCTTCAAATGGATTCTCGAATTTTTCAAGATCTACTCGTGGATGGTAAGAATGAGTCCAAACAGAAGTTAGATTTTGATTCTTTAATAGTGTCTTGCATCATCAGCTGCGAAGAGATTCCCATAAAAATTTCTGGAGCCTCCACCCAAGCTGTTTGAGAGTCCCGGAGAAGAAAAATTTTGAATCCTCCGATCCGGATACGGCTTTATGGATAGTTTAACTAATATTCTTCTTAATTGCCGTTCCAGGTAACCTTTCCGTCGCATTCTCAGGGAAGAGATTGTTGAAATCATTGATTACATTTCCAATTCTTTCTACATTTACTTAAAGGTAACTCTTGAGGGTTGTTAGCGAGACTTGAGGGCTTTATTTCTTCAATTTCTAATTTTCATTTTCTACAATCTATTTTAAGGTTTGTATAAAGCGCACACAGTGGCAATATCATTAAAAATACAGAATTTCGAAGCGAATGCTCTATCACTTAAATTATTGCTTACATAAATTTATTGAATTAGATACATTTTAGCACAAATATTTGTATTTCGGTGTTGTAGCATTATGATGAAAGCATATGAAGTAAAAGCAATAAGGTACAGCGTTATCCTTGCTGGAAATTTGCATTAGCGTTTCATCTGCTGTTTCAGGGCTTAATGGTTACTCACAGTATATAAAATAGTACAGTAAGAGAGCGCACATTTAACAATCTGTAAGAAAATCGTTTTATGGATTAAAGTAAGGTACTATGAACTAATGAGAGTGTATCACATTATCGGCAAAGGCCATTCTTCGACTAACCTGAAAGAATGCATAGAGATTTATATCAAAAATTTCTGCAGCTTTAAATCCATATTCTTTTTGAATTATTCCTAATACAATCAAGAAGGTCTTTTGATCTTTAAGGCTTAAATCATACCAATTTGTTTGATAGAATATTTCGGATAGTTTTTTGGTTTTGATATTAATCATATCTCCAACGACACAGGGATAGAAAAGTTGAATTAGAACACATGTAATCATCAAGTATCCCACAAAAGATTGGGTATTCATCCTGATATATAAAAAGAAAAATAGAGCTATAAGGAGACTGTAAATGAAATGCAAGAGTGTAATGTATAAAAGTGTTTTGTTGATGAGCTTAATCTTGTCTATGAAATCGAAATGTTTTAATATTATGATCTTCAAGAAATCACTGTTTTCGATCATTTTGTCCTTATTAGCAGATATATAGTCATAGAGGGTATACAGTACAGCTGTTATTTCAAATCCAAAAAATATAATAATCATATCTATGTAAACAGTTACTAAAGCTACATTAACAGTAAGATAAAGTTGAATGATAAAAACAACGACTTTGTAGTATATCCAATCTTCTGAGAGAAAAGGTATTTTAATCATTCCATCATTTCCAGTTTTTAAAACTGTGCCAAACGCCATAAAACAACCAGATAACATAAAACTTATTTTTGTAATTCTGAAATAGTGTAAAAAATCATTCAAGTTCTGTTTAGGTTTGACTTGTCTAAAAATTAACAACTTACTTATGGAGAATCAACCACATTCTTCGAAATCTTGTAAGATTATCTTTTAAAATTGTATTGAACATTTCATCCTCGGCATTAGGTTCATTAAGTGATTTACTCCACTGTGTTAGTTTACGGAAATTGTTTCGTTGAAAAAATAATGGCACTATCTTAATGTTAATAATCGATATTGCAAAAAATGAAGCAATACAAACAACAACATTGTCTGTCAATTTACTTTCAAAATTTGCAGTAAGGTAAAGCAAGAGTAATATGATAAAAATTGTAATTGAAATTAATGAAATTATTATCACAAAGCGATCGATGATTGATCTATTGGAGATGTTTAAAGTAATCAGTGAAATTCCAAATTCAAGTTCGGGTTCTATTTCTTTGTAAATTTTTTTATGCGATAACATCACTTTATCTGTCATTATGCTGGCAGAAACAGAGAGAAACTGGTATTAGTATATTTAATTTTCACAACTGTTAAGCAACTGAAAGGAACACTTATTTATTTTCATTTTATATACCCACATTTAAGGGTAAACTGGGGAAATTCTAACAAGATTTTCATTTATTTATTGAATATTAATATTAGATTAGGATATTGTTGTGCATGGGATCTACTTATGCCTAGATATACTTGACTTAAGCCGAGAGACGACTTACCGTGTGAACAGACGGAATTCCTACGAGCAAGTGGTAAATTTGCTATACTAGCGCCCTCTGCAAAAGTGCAAGAAAACTGCCCGAACGCGTCCAAATATTTTGAATTTCAAATGGTGATTTTCCGTTGAAGGGTGAAATGTTCAATTTTGTGAAATGGTTTTGCGTCTCGAAAACATCGAGAATCACTGAATTATTCAACAAGGATGTTTTTGTAGGATTTGTATATCCTAGCTTCTTTACTTTCAGACAAAATATTCAGCAAGATTTACTGAAAATGCGATCGGTATTAAAAATATTTCGTCAAAAACAAGCAACATACAAAATTGTAGTCCAGAAGCTGTAATTGAAACTAGAATCACAATTATAATATAAGATACGCCAACTTATATGTTTCTGTTTCATATATCCATTTTCATCTTTTATATACATACAATTCCTGTATAATATTGGGAAGTTCTATTAAAAAAATTATTTTATGCGCTCCAGGGAGTTATTTTGAGGTATTCTAATATAATTTAAATAATATTGAGATGAAATAGTAAATATCTCACAAAAATAATTTTAAATAAGTAACATTTTGTATAGGAATTTGATCAACTTCATTGAAAATCAACTGCAATAATGCTCAAAATGGGAAAAAGCTATCACACTCGAGATAGCTTTTTGATTCCGGAAAATTCCGAAAATTTAATTGGGAGTGTTTTTGAGCAAGTAAGGTATGAAAAACTTGTAAAATCTTCTATAGTGATCAAAAAAAATTTTTTGAAAGCAGATTTAAAACCGAATAATAATAATATAATAATTTTGAAAATATTAGTGTTTCTGGATTGAATTAAATATTCATCAATAATATTTCAGAAGTGGTTTTAATAATTGGAAAGGCAGATCCCATTATTAAAAAATGTAAAGAATATAATAATTTAGAAAGGGAATTTAAAGAATAGTAAGAGCTGTCGAAGTTCACTAACACTATGCAACAAATTGACAACTTTTTTCTGTCTCAGAGGTCTCACATGGTACGTTTGATAGAGTCGAGTCTCCTGATTAAGAATATGGTTTTGGTTTTGCTTAATCACGTCACAATTTTTTTTTATTAATACTTTTATATTTTTTCTGCTTTGCCTTACATTATCCTTTATATCACAGGTTCTAGCGAACAGAATTTAAAAAGTGTGGGTCCATTGGAAAGGTCATTAGTTGTGCTTCAATTTTGAACATTACAAAAAACTTTGTAAAACCACTCCTTCAGGGTGGAAAATTGGAGTTTCTCTAAAAACTGCCAAAAAAAATGGTCTTAAAGTGAGGTTTTAAAAATTTGTATAAAATAAACTAAACAAAATATTAAAAATCCATTGACACCAGGCGATAGGCAACACTCAGGACTACAATTTTGTTCATAGAAGACATCGTGCTATAATCACTCTAAATGCCTCATTTGTTGGTTTTTGTCATTTTCCAAAAATATGAAGTACCTATTTTAGAGCAAATTCCCTAAACATTTCTGAGAAAATATCTTTTAAAACTTATGTGAAACATATATAAATATTGAGATTCTTCTTTAAATTGATCGGGGGACCATCAACATAATTTTCATTTAAATCCCCAATCAACATTCAGCCGCAAGAAGAAGCCCCTAAACTCCTTTTGGGATGCTCTTTTATGATAAGTAGAAAAAGTATCAGCGGACATTTCGCGAACATATTTCAATGACTTTAGATCGTACTTTCACTTAAAATTAACCTCTACTAGAAATAGTATTAGATGGATGGATAGAAATAAATAGAAACAAAAATTGTATTCTTAAAAGTTAAACTGAGAGCTTCGTATTGAGGGTTGATTTGGGATGTAAATGAAAATTATGTTGATGGTCCCCCGATCAATTTAAAGAAGAATCTCAACATTTAGGTATGTTTCACGTAAGTTTTAAAAGATATTTTCTCAGTTATCTTTAGGGAATTTGCTCTAAAATAGGTATTTCATATTTTCGGAAAATGACAAAAACCAACAAATGAGGCATTTAGAGTGATTATAGCACGATGTCTTCTATGAACAAAATTGTAGTCCTGAGTGTTGCCTATCGCCTGGTGTCAATGGATTTTTAATATTTTGTTTAGTTTATTTTATACAAATTTTTAAAACCTCACTTTAAGACCATTTTTTTGGCAGTTTTTAGAGAAACTCCAATTTTCCACCCTGAAGGAGTGGTTTTACAAAGTTTTTTGTAATGTTCAAAATTGAAGCACAACTAATGACCTTTCCAATGGACCCACACTTTTTAAATTCTGTTCGCTAGAACCTGTGATATAAAGGATAATGTAAGGCAAAGCAGAAAAAATATAAAAGTATTAATAAAAAAAAATTGTGACGTGATTGTGCAAAACCAAAACCATATTCTTAATCAGGAGACTCGACTCTATCAAAAGTACCGAGTGAGACCTCTGAGACAAAAACCGTGTTGCATAGTGTAATAGGAGTTATAGCCGGAAAAAATAAAATAAAATATTACTTTGAAATAAAAGAAAAATATTCTTTTTATCGTTCAATTTATTGAAAATAGAGTTTTAAAATCTTTTACAGACGTCTTCTTTGGAACAATGTCCATTCAATTATTATACAAATAATCTTTATATTTATCTCTGTTCAAATTTGCTTCGCTGCTTGGTCTGCCGGGGATATGTCTATCATTTCCTTCTAAAACATCAACGTTAATTTGCTGCATTATTCCAGAGACTTTGTCATATTAATAATTGAGTGTAAAAGACAACACGTAATATAATAGAGCTATTTTATTAAAATAAAGTACGTGAAATATCTTCCAAATAGACATTCCGTTATTTATATTCGAAAAAAAAACACAATTTGAAATTCAAATCTTCGGAGCATTTTCGACATTTTACCATCGGAGCAGATGCGTATAACCCACAAACAAGTTCGTAAAAGTTTGTACTATTTTTACAAACATTTAACGCACAAAAAATATTCCTAAAATTTTGTCGTTTGTTCGTAAATTTTTGTTTTTCTAGCATTAGATGACATCAGATAGTTATGTATATGTTTCAATTCCAAATTATAGGCTCCCAATGCTCCCAATAATTAGGCTACGATAAAATAATGAAGAATATATTCTGCTTAGCCATCTTTTTTACTTTTTAATTCATCAAAGCATACTATTTTGCCCGTCTTGTCCCTAGTTATTGAACAGAAGTAACTGCTTTCCAAGAAATCAAGTCTAACACATAGGTTGTAATATTACTACAGAAGGAGCTTTGAAATTATATTCGTTTTATAAATTTTTTAATTTCTAGATAGATCTATTTCATATATTATTAACACTTTTCCACAATATATATTTTATTACATCTTAACCTACATTTGATTGACAGTTAAAATTGCACTGAGTCCATGTGTATAATTATGTATTTATAAATAATTTATGATGAATTTTTTTCCTTAGAGCCCATGTGTTTTTATAGAATGTACATTTATAGTGATTTACTTAATTTTATTTTAAAATTTAAATAAATCCTAATTAAGTAATTTAAAAAATGTCTAAGTTTCGGTATATATACCTGACGTCTGTAGAAGATAGAGTGATTACTTAGAAAAGAGACTCTGTCTAGTCTAGATAGCGTATTTATCAACCGATTGGGACAAGTTTAGAATTGTTGGAAATTTATTGAAATCCCTAACAGTTTATTGATATTATTACAAAAGAAGACTACGAAAATGAGGGAGCCAGTATCACCCAAATCCCGATTTATGTGTGAGTTCTGGCGATTGGTGACTCGATTTGTCGCAAACAGACTGAAAGCCATCAGATCGGTTGCCTCTATTTTTGTATTCCCGGCATTTTGTAGTCCCAAATGACGGATTCCTGATGCACAGCCTCAATTAATTTGACTACGAAATTCTAGAAGTTTATGAACGAATAGGGTAAGTGTGCCAAATTCCGGCCAGCTTGCAATTTCGGCCACCTTGTTTGTTCCTCAAATTTTCATGAACTTTTAGTTTTTACATACTCTAGAGATTATACAATGCAAAAGAATAACAAAAAATGTAGCTTCGACAAACGAGATGACGTGAATAAGATGTTGGAAGAATTCCCGAAGGGCAAGGAACTATGAGAATGAAGGTGGCCGAAATAGGGCACCAAAGATATGTCTATATTTTTATTCATTTTCAAATGTATTAAGAATGAAGAGTAAATAAAGACGGTAAACTCTTTACAAGGTTCCAAGCAACACTTTTACAAAATAAGAAAGAATAAAAAAAAATCAATTTGTATTTAAAATATTACATTTCAAACTCGAGACTTTGACGCTTCCATGCAACTATGCCGAAATTTGGCACACTTACCCTATATAAAATGTAGATCGAACACATTTTTGTTTAAATTTTTTCTTACTTATCTTCTTGATCGATCTTTTTTAATGTCTATTGTCCTTTCTCTATCTCGTTCGCGATAAATAATAGGTATTGGAACTACTTTTTATAATAATTTAATCACTAATAAACTGGTGGGAAAATTGTGGCGCAGAAACCACCCGGGTAACTGCAATAAAGTGTTACCCGATGAAAATTTAATGAGCAAATGTTGCTCATTATATTGCTCATTAATTATCAATCGTATGTATCCTAATTTAATCTATTTAAACCAATTTTTGTGACCCGAGTCCACTTTTTTTATCACTGAATGAATCAATTTCTAAAAGCTCTAGATAAAAATTGCACATTAGGACACATATCAGCAACAATATGAATCACATTAAAATTTTAATGTGAAATTATCTAGTGTGATACCATGGTAAGGCTCAATTTTATTTAAAAATAGGTGAAAAAACCCATTTTCAAAGGTACCAAACTTTTCCTTAAAGCAATTTTTTTGATCCAAAATTTTATTTCACGCGTTTTACGTACTATTTACGTAATTACCACACTTACCGTAAGTAAACACGTCAAGATATAAATTGTGTCCACAAAAAGTTTCTCCATAAAAAACTGGAAAAAGTTTGTAGAAAATTAGACCATAAAATAGCTTTAAGTGTGCTATCAGTGTTTTTTTTGCACTAAGAATAAAACTTCAATATTTAACACTTAAAATATTACATATATTTTCGATATTTTATATCTTACAACATCATATAATGTTTCATGCATAGCATTTTTCCATGTATCTGAATTTATATTTATATTTTCATTTTCTTCCTAAAAATTTTCAAATATTTCCTTTTTTTTCTATTTATTTTTGTTTCCCGTGAAAATATATCTGTGTTGATAAAATTCACTCCTCGTCTTTCAGTGCCCAAATCTTCTTTCATTCCTTTTCTTCCTTTTGGGATCATCAATACCAACAATTTCTTCTGTTTTAACAAACAACTTCACAGGATTTGGGGACATTGAAGATTTTTTCAGGAAAGAAATTTTTAGATAATTATGGATGAGTGTGCCTATTTTTTTTTTAATAAACTATCGTGCATTCGATGAAGTCTACCACTTGAGGATTGGAGGAAAGGACGATGATGAAGAAGAAATTAAGAGACACAAACGAGGAACTTGATACATAGTATCAAACAATTTGAGGGCTTACACTAATAAATGTTTACACTTTCTTTCACATCAATGTCACGTTAATTTTTCTTCAATCTTTCAACTCAATTTTTTTAAGGAATATTTGCTTAGATTTTATATTGCAATCATTCCTTTTGAGAGACATTTAATGTAACAAAATTATTGGAGTTTTCTCATTTTATGAAAATCATCATGAGATCTTATTTAAATCTCCTACGCAATTTTCTGGCCATTGAAGTTTTTATTTATTTTTTAATTTGAGAATTTTATTTCAAGGATCATCTGTCAATCCTTTCAATCTCTTTGATTGCCTTAAGGCCTCTACACATTGGGAACAATTTTTATCAAAAATTGCATTTTTGACAGAATTTTGACGTTTCTGCCTACAGCACTGCAGCCAATTTCCTTCAAAAAAGCAATTTTTGACGAAAATTGTTCTCAATGTGTAGACCCTTTAGTCAAAAATTGTTCTAAGTTATTTTTTTTTCTTGTTCATCTCAGTAGAACAGCACAAATTGCCACTCTCTTTCTTGAGAGAGTGGAAAATGCAGGATGTTGCAGGAGAAAAATTTAAAATAACTGTCAGTTTGAGCCAGTTTATCCTAGACTCAAATCATTCTGTCATCTTGATTCGAATCAGGTATAACAGTTTAGCAAAGAAACTCAAAATCAAGTACTATCCACATGATCCACATGTCACTCAAATATTTCATTCCCCAAAATATTTAGTCACATGTGGAAAATTCAAAATAATTCTGGGCATTTGTTTTTAACTATACAACAATCACTTTTTTTTTTACTTAAATATTTTCTATCGCATTTTCTTTTGAACTACACATTTACCTAAGATTTTACCTCAATAGTTATCTTTTTGTCTTGTAAAAGTTTCATCAATTTTTTTTTTACTTAAATTCATCTGTCATCTTCCGTCATCTTGACACGATCAGTACAGTTAAATCTAACTATATAACAGTTTTAAAAAAAAGTGTATATAAAGTCAAAAGCTGCTGCATTCTTTTCACATGTTAACTTTTACTTCAATATTATAATTTATATTTCTTTTAGGATGAATGTCTCTGATCTCAGTGCGGGAATCAAAGTAGAAGAACAAAACTATAACAATAAAATATATTATTGATAAATTGAAACGAGAACTTTCTTTAAATATTTTCATCAAGTATAAAATCTTTTGTTCTAAATTCAAAACATTTCTTTTCTTCCTTCGTAAATAATGTACTAACACTGAGCCAAAGGGAGTTGCATTTATGAAACAATCAAAAAGCACTTACAAAATTTACTCCAATATGAAGTTACAATAACAAAAAATTCTGGTTCTTTCAATTAAATTATTCCTTCTCAACAATATTCTTACTCTCAGAGCTTTTAGAAAGCTCAGACCAAACCAAAGTCTCTCCAAGTTCCTCATTTTAAGGACAAACTTAGGGAGCTACTTGACTTAGCGATCAACTTAGTTTGCTACAAAAAACTTTGAAATCTAACTAAGAAATTATGTTTTCTTAATTTGCCATTTCCATTGAGAAATTTCTCAACAAATTTGTTAGAAAATTTTCAACTCCATTTAAAAATGGGTGCTTTTATGTGAAAAAGATCAATATGGTTGAACTTTTTCGCATAAAAGCTTAAAAATAAAAATTGGGAACAGTTTTTATACTACTCTTCCCATCGAGTACAGCACCATCCAACGGAGTTTCTTCTGACACTTGCGTGCCAGTGAAATTCAAGTAAATTGTGGATTCGATGGGTTCCCTAATGGCCTCTACACATTGGGAACAATTTTCGTCAAAAATTGCATTTTTGACAGAATTTTGACGTTTCTGCTTACAGCGCTGTAGGCAATTTCCTTCAAAAAAGCAATTTTTTGACAAGAATTGTTCCCAATGTGTAGACACCGTGAAAAAGGTGCTTTCAGTGAAAAAATTTCCCTGTGTGTACGATGCGGTGTGCCCGAAACTTTGATTTACGGTAAAAAACGGGCAGAGTGTCAGAAGTGTGTCAAAAAAAGTATCGTTGCTGTTTTAAAGTGGTAATGGTTACAATTTCCCCTCATTATCTTTTTCCCTGTCATATTTTGCATACCAAACGCTTAAAGATATCCTTTAGCAGTGATTTCACGAAGATTTTGATTGCTTCCATTCATTTTGACCAAAAACATAGATCGCAAAACAATCAAATGTCAACGAAATATTCAGATTAAAAAATGGGCTTTTTTGCGAGCTTTTGTGTGAATTGAGAATTACAAAAATGTGATATTTTTCTCAATTGAGAAATGACCCATAATGGTGCTAGTCCGAGCACTTTACTGTTCCTAAGTGTTTCTGCATTATCGATTTTTCTTTGTATTAGTTCCTATCTCAACTATTTCAAAACTAACAAACAGTCATGACAGGAACCAACCACAAAAGTCGATAATGCAGAAACACTTGAGAACAGTAAAATACTAATAAAGTTGTTCCTTTTTTATCGGAATAGCACCATACGGTACCATTACGTGGTAGCACTCTTCTTGAATAATCCTTTTGTATACTTTCAATTTTATATTGTCAAATTTAAAAATTTTACTTGAAATAAAGATTGAACTTGAAAATTCGAAATTTTGTTTGGAATTCTGTTTACATTTTAACCAAGACACTTTTTCAAAACCCAACTCCAGATGTGAATGTGAAGAATAGTGTCTTGGATAAAAGGTAAATTGAAATCTATTTGCTCAAAAAGTCGTTGATGTTCGAAGAACTCAAATTCATTTTCGAATTTTCATACTAAATTTTCGAACAAGGAGGGGAAAATTTATCAAATAATCACACTAAAAAGTTGGCAAAAGAGTTACTCGGTGATTCTGGAGTGATTAAATACTGGGACAAGAACAGTAAACATCGTTGTTCTGTTTTTTTTTCCTCACAAACAATGTGAAGACCGTCACATTTTGAGACTTGAGCACTTCGAAATTCCACCTTGCGGAATTATCAAGAAGTAAGAAAGTTTCATTTTTGGCTTTTCAAATAGCTTTTCGAATGGCTTTTCGCTTTACCAAACTCTACTTCTGTACGGAAAGAAACTCAATTTCGAATTTTCAAACAAAATTTTGGGAAAATACATAAAAATCAGTATACCGTACCAAGAAGCTGTTAAAAAAATACCCAGTGGTTCTGGTTAAAATGGGAAATCATAATAGAATACACGTTTATAGTGTCATTGCTTTGTTTTTTTTCTCACAACAAAGTGATAGCTGACACTTAACATATTTCGGAATTCGAACTTCAGCCACCACGCGGACGAAACGTTAAGTAAAATTGTCTTTTTTCTTTGGGTTTCCACTCAAAACCGATCCTTCAGAATGGCGCAAATGACTCTGATTTCGAAAAACTTTATATTCCTAATTTTCCGGCTATCCGGTTACCACCAATATTTTCGAAACCGTTTTTCTAAAAAAAAAAAAAAAACAAGACGTAAAAGAAATAAGTGTCCCTAGATAATGTTTTATTTTTATTGGGGGTCTCCGAAGATCGAAAGTTAATATCTTTTACGGTATGACTTCTAGCTTGGTAGCAAGTTAAAAAAAAAACGGATTTTATGCTGCGCTCTTTTTGGGTTTGAGCAGTAAAACAAAAATGCAATCACTGAGAGAAATCCAAAAAAGTTAAAATAACATTCCAGGAATGTTAATTTTACCTTGCAGTATTGATCCGAAATCGGTGTAAATATTACCCTTTTTAGAGTTACCCTTCTTTCATGTTAATTTACCCTTAAAAAGTGTAAAATTAACATTAAAAAATGTTGATATATTTTTACACCTCAAAAGTGTTAAAGTTATGAGGAAAAAAAGCTAATCGCAGCCCCGTTTTTTTCTCAGTGATGTTAATAATCATTTTGAAGTCATGATTCACTTTTAAAATAATTTTTTAAGCCAAAGATAACATCTGACAGTTATCCAAAGCTTCTGAAATAGATGATCCTCTTCCCTGAAAAATGTTCTACGTTAGATGGCGCTGGCGGTTAATCTCCAAGCATACTGATATATCATTAAAAAACTCTCCAAAATCTTTTAACTTGATTTTCATCATCCACTTTGTCAAAGCTAAATTGCAAACGAAATATATCGCCAAGTTAAGTAATTTCCTGATTAACGAAGAATAAAATGTCATTCTATACAAAAAGCACTATTCAATTTTGTGCGTGTCAATTTTGAATTGAAACATATATTAAGTAAAATCTCACCTGATTTTAAGCATCATTTCTTTTGCCAATCACATCTCCGTGCAATGGAAATTCCTGCTGTGAGGAATTTTGCCAGAAACTGTCACATGGGGTTTGTTTTCTTTCCTATTTTCTTTCTTTTTTTGTTTGGAAGATGGTCTTCTCTCAGTTAATTTTTTAGAATATCAATTCACATCTTGGGAAACATATTGAGAATGGCAGCGCAGATTTTTTGTGGATTCGTCTCATCCGGATACATCTGCATTACAATCTTCACTTGATCCTCGGGAAAGATGCTGGCTAGGTGATAGTGCAGTCGACGTCGCTGATCAACAGCTGTTGATGGTTGTGGAGGCGAAGAACCAACTGGAAGTCTTCGCTGTTGCTGCTGCTGTGTCCAGAGATGAGGCTCAGAGGACGACGCAGGTGGAGGTCCTCCGTGCCAAGGTCTGGCTGGATCTGGCGCTGAGGCATTCCTCGTGACATTCTGACAAAGAGAAATAAAAATATTTGATGTGTCTCGGATATTTGATCAATGTGTGTCTCGGCTAAAGAGCGACCGCTGAGTGTCTTTGCTAATATCCTTAAAATTTTTACCTGATGCAGATCCCATTGAGTTGGGCAGTGTTGTGTACGTGGTCCACTGAGGGAAGGTGCCACTGGTCTATGGGGAGAATGGGCGGGCTGTTGTTGCTGCTGCTGTTGTCCTGCTGGTGGACAAATACCTCCCATTCGCTGAATCTGATAAATTCTCGGATCACATCCAGCCGGATTGAGTGTCAGTTGCCTCTGCAGCTTCCTATGCAGATTCACACTGTCGCCATCGTCCTTACTAGTGGCCCCAGCACCCTGCCTCACCCACATCTGCGCTCCCGGATAGTGCTGCTGTCCCCCACTTGGAAAGCCCTCTCGCGGCAAATTCTCAATACTGTGCGACTTGGGAAAACCCGTGGGATCCCAAGTAGCCTGACTGGGAGTCGCATACGGCATCTGTGGCTGTTCCATTACGCCAAACTGAGCTTGGGGTCCCGATGAACTCGGAACCGCCTGACTTGGACCCTCGGAAACACTCGAACGCGTCCTACTCAGTGGCTTCCGGCGACCGTCACTGCCAACGGGACTAGTTTCTCCACTGCTACTCAACGGAACACTCAGTGATTTACCCTGGACGGGCTGACGATTCTCTCCAGGGCGCACCGGCAAGTGTCGGGCAGCATATTCCGAGAGTCGTTCAGTGACAGACTTATGAGGTCCAGAGCCTCGTTCAGGATGACTATACTTGCATTTGTTGCCATACGTGCACTTCTTGCCATACGGACAAGGAGGCGGAGGTTCCCCTTTTCTGTTAACCAAAACAGAACAGTTCATTCACATTATCTTTCTACATTACAGTATCTTACTGTATCTTTTTTATTTAGTTATCATAACTAAATTAGATTAGTAACGGGTACTATAACATATTAGTTCCAGTAACTAATTAAATGTGGTTGATACCCATCTTATTGGCAGTAATAACTATGACTGGTATGCACCGTAACAGCTGATTCATTAAGCTTATTTATTAATTAATCAGAAAACCTATTCACAAACACAGAAAATGACGTCCCAAAAGCTCTGTTAATAAATGAGTTGGTTTCCCCTATCCACCGCCCGAGGACAAGACTAACGCTGAGAAAAACTTGAGAAGTTTGTCAATTTAAAGAATTTTGTACATTTTGAAGCATTCAAAAGATTATTTTTTGGGTTTATTTTACGTCTTTTTACTGTGAGATGTTGAAAATCTTAGTAATGATGTATGAACATTTATTTTCTTTTTGGGTTTCGCAAAGAAAGTGTTACTAATTTGTAGAAGAAAATGTGTATTCGTTTTTGGTAACACAGGACCCCTCTGGAATTTTTTACACTAATATTTGACAAAAAAAAAGTGATGAATAGTTAGAAAATATTATAAAGCAAGATCAGAATAAACGCAGAATTTAAAAATATTGATAAATTAATTGAAAGAATTGTTAAATCTTTGGTAGATAAAAATCAGTGCCTAATTCTTCAAAAAAAAAAAAAAAAAAAATGAAAAAATAGAGGCGAAAATTTATAAAAATTTACAGTAACTATAATATTATATATAAGAAGAAATCTGACCATTGTTTCTCAAATAAAGTCTGTGTTCGTGTTTAATTTATTTATTAACGAATAAATAAATCAACTGGTTACTGTGCATAAGCCCCTATATCATATTAGTTGTCGTTACTATATAGCTAGAAAAAGCTTCAACACATAAGTAAAAAACCACTCTTTACTATTGAAAAAGTTGTCAGAACTAAAATTAATTAGTTGGGATATCAATTTCATTTAGTTGACACAAGAAAATATAATTTTATGAAACCATTATGAAATAATAGCACGTAAATATTGCCTTATGTTCTCACTACTAATAAATTTATTATGAGTAAAATGTTTTAAGATTATAAGAACTATTTAAAATAGATTTTATAATAATCACCCGATCAACTACAGTAGACTCTCTCTCAATCGGGAATATGGGGCAAAATGTCATCCGATATAGCGATAGAATTGAGCGTCAAAGCCTTTGTAAATTCCACAAAAAGCGCTCAATTATAAAGAATCACAATAAATTAGGAAGAACTACAGCGAATTTGATACCTTCATAATTAAACGTGAAAATTGTCAACAAAATTTTCTGCCCGATTGAAAAAGAGGCGATTGAGTGAGAGTTTACTGTACATTTCGTCTATAAGGTAAGGTACTCTCTAGTCGGCCGTTTAACAAGTCGGCCACTATGTGTTCTTCAAGTCGGCCGGTGGAATTATTTATTCATATTATATAATTTTGCAATAATATTCCAGGAGTTTTATAACATCATAAGGTCAATAATTGTATAAATAACACAAATGACCGAGAATACAAATGAAATTAGACACAAAACATTAAAAAAATTATTAAAAGTCAGAGGATTCAAATTTACCTTAAGCAATATTGGTCATTTTTCAGCATATTTTGATGTTCTTTATAATATTCACGACATTTTTTCACTAAGAGTTATTCGATTTATTACCTGTACAGATTACTTTAGCAGTCAAATTTTGAGTCAAACCGCAAGTTGAGAACTTTAACTAACTCACTGTGCAATAAATTTATTTTCATTATTGATAAAAATATTAATTTTCTGTCTTAAATGTGAAGGTGTGAAATTTTAAAGCCATGTTCCTCAATTCGGCCGGCTAAATAAAAGAATAAAAAGAATTTTTCCCTTACAATTTTTTGTTTTCTTAAAATTACTATTCTTCAAAGGTTTTCTTTCTTTCTTTCTCAATATCCTTTTCTAGTCCGTAAAAACGTTACGGGCTTTTAAAATTTGAAAAATGGGTGGCCGACTAGAGGAACCCCAGGTGGCCGAGTAGAGAAACGCTTATATTGAAGTGGCCGAATTGAGGAACACTCTACATTTTTAAAACATTTTAATTTTTTAATAATCTAAAATTATTTTATCTCCAAATAAAGTGTACAATCAGATGGACAAAGATCTATACTACAACTTAGGGTGAAAATTTGATCAAAACAGGCAAATTAAATGTCCTTTTACTAAGTTCCTTAAGTGGCCGACATACAGCCCCTTACCTTACATCACTTTCCGCTCATACTACGCTATCTCTCTGATTTTGCCGTTTGAGTCTAAAAAAAATGATTTTTCCCGATAATGACGCTGTGAAAGTACACAGACACGTACTAATATGATCGCTTTTATTCAATTATTTCATTTAAAGTCAAGGGTGAAATGATAACTTTAGCTCTCGCTAGTATCGACTCGATACTATCGAATCTCTAGTATCGTTAACACTTGGAAGGACCCTAGTGGCAGCCGCTGCCAATTTAGTTTTTAATTTAATTTTTTATAGTGAAGAATATATCATTTCGCCTGGAGGCCTAACTGAATGCGTGCAGAATTTATCTGGCTATTTTTTCATTATAAAATTTTTAATAAAAATTAAATATGAATGTAAATATATTGCAAAAACAAAAAACTGCACTCGGAAGGACCAAGTGGCAGTTGCTGAAATAAGCATTTTATATGGGAGTTTGACGTTCTGCATATGTAATTTTCTTGATTGTTAATGCATAAAAGCCTTAAAACAACAAATTGAAAGTGTTTTTGCAAATTATTGAGAAGAATTATGGGAAATATTGAATTGGGAAATATGTATGAAATATGAATAATTATGGGAATTATTCAATTTTTCTCTTATTTTCCAAAGCTCAAAATCCATTTTGTTAAGCGAAGTTAATAGAAAATAGTTAATAGTATCAACTATTGTTCAGAAAGTAGAATTTTTGCTTTGAAAAATAAGAGAAAAATTGAAACATTCAAAGGTTGCCGCATTCAAAGGCAGACCCGTTTCCCTTTACTCCATGATTCTGATAAAGATGAAAACATCGAATGGATAAAAATCTTTAGATACAGTACCCAAGGAGATGAAATTTCTGATTCAGACACCAGAAAAGAACTGACTAAAGCTTCGAATATTAAAATATAAGTAAAAATATCAAAATATTATGTAAAATTCGATAAATGGCAGCGGCTGCCACTTGGTCCTTTTAGTTAGGGTTCTACGAAGTGTTAAATCCAAATGACGAGATGAAATGAGTGTCGGCTCTTCTCGCATTGTCGACTCGTTATTGTGACACTTTGGGACAGTGCAACATAACCTCACTAGTTGCTTATTTTGATTTGCAAACAAAGTTTTTCCAATGATTTTAATTAAAAAAGATGACCCCGGAGAAACGTTTTTAAGAAAATTGTGATATACTGAGGGACTACAACTTTCATTTTGGACGAGGACTACTAAATTCCTGTTAGCCTCTGGTGTTTTACAGTTCACAAAGAGGAGCAGAAGACACGAAGAAAGCAGACAAAACTGTGGTCACCTTCGATAACTTTTTAGCTTTTGAGCTCCTGTTTGTGGCGTTCAATTTCACCACAAGGAATCCATACAAAAAACTCCTAATCTACAGTAGACTCTCTCTCAATCGGGAATATGAGGCGAAATGTCATCCGGTTTAGCGATAGAATTGAGCGTCAAAGCCTTTGTAAATTCCACAAAAAGCGCTCAATTATAAAGAATCACGATAAAATAGGAAGAACTACAGCGAATTTGAGCAAATTAGCTTCATAATTAAGCGTGAAAATTGTCAACAAAATTTGACGCCCGATTGAAAAAGAGCCGATTGAGTGAGAGTCTACTGTACTTTCTGGACAGTGTCAAACGATGCAACTTCACACTTACTTAGTAGCTGCTTCCACTCATAAGCATTTCCCGGTCCGTGTAGTGTAAAGATATTTTTGTAGTTGAATATAATTAATAGAATAAAATATTTCGCATCCGATTTGGCCAATGTTATTTCCATGTTACACCGTGTTTTACGATGGGCACAGAATAAATACTATTTATATTTTATATTATCATTAACAACATTTAATAAAGAAAAAGAAAGTGTAAAAGAGATTTTTACTGCCGAAGAAAACCTTAAACTTTCAATAAATTTCACTTTGAGAGTACAAATCGACAACTTCAGAGCTGTCGATAAATTAGTAGCGATAATTATCGACACTAGCGACAAAAAATGCCCATAATCGACACTCGACACTAGCGATGGGACAATTAGACAGAGTTATCATTCCACTCCAGGTTAAAATTAAAGTTTTCACAAAATTCAACAACTCTCTGACATAATAGAAGTTTGTCATATGGACACTAGGGGCACTAGAGTCAAAAAAATGAGTTCAAAAATAAATAACCTTATTTATCTCAGCTCCTGAGCAACCAATAATACCACGTTCTTTGGCAAAATTATAGAGAATATTCCGGTTTACATTTCACCCATATATCATTTTTCTGTCCGTCCATCTAAATCCTAGATATTTTGGTTTAAATACAAAAATTGTATTATTTCACGAATTTGATTCAAAACTAGTGCATATCGTCCCCCAACTTCAGCTTTAAATTGAATTTGCGTACATTTCGAGTTAGCTCACGTTAAGAATACAATAAGCTGATCTAGGCTTATCACTAGCTTTTCATCTTCTACCATAAAAAACCCAATAGACGGAAATATTCACGGTGTTTTTGACATTTTCTCAATGAGACCCTATTTTGATAAGCCGGCGACAGCCGCAAAAAATTAAAGTCAAACTTACTTTGGCTGAATGCGCAGGAAGTTCTCAAGAGTTGGTCCAGCTCGTCCCAGTGGATCATCCGGAGGCATGAAGCGATCATTTACGAAGGAAAACATCAGTACACGCTCCTCAGACACCTTCTTGAACTCCGAACTCTCTTGCACAAGATCACGATAGTTGTCATTAGACACTACAATTCCGTCATTTTCAGCCGCCAACTGAAAAAAATTCATTGCAACTTAGAACATCCCGCCGAGGTCATTTTCCCTCGTAAATTAGCAGGAAGTAAACTCACCTTCAAGATATATCTGTCATCGTAACAGACCATCCGTTTGCCACCTACAAGACGCGATGGCGTGAACACCAGCATCCTTTCCCGTTCCAATTCATGCAGAATTTCCTGATCCCTGATGGGATTGTCTGGCCTTGAGGCTTCCTTGCGCCACTTTGGCACAAAAACTGTGATATCCTTGTGTCCCCGATTCCTAAACCAGTCCACACAGAGTTTAATGCCCCTACAGGAGAATACCTGCTTGTTCCCATGACTCATGGCCACATTGCTGCCATCGACCACAATTGGTCTCAGTCCATTTGCCGATCCCACTTCTTCAGTCACCTCCGGAGACCCACAAACACCTACGGTCGGCAAATTCTCCCCATGCGGTGGCTCAGCCGCAAAATCTCCACTCTTTGTCCCATGCAACGCTCCCAGCTTTATCAACTCAGCCAGGAGTTCATTTTGGGCTGGATTGGGTCCCAGGCGAGCCAAAGCTGCCTGCACCAAGCGTTCAGTGTAGCCCAGTTTGAGGGCAAACTCTACCCGTGCTGTATACCCTGGAGAACGTTCTGGTGGTACTCCACCACTGCTCACATACTCAGCAAATTCCTGACCAAGTGTATCACTCGTGGTCCTGGATACTTGCTGGTGTGAATCATCGACTTCGCAGTCGGAATCGTAGCTGCTGTCTTCGGCCTCCGCGATGCAAAGGGATTCAATGTAGTGCTAAAAATTGATTTTAAAAAAAAAATTCACATTTCCTAATCCAAAACTTCTGAAACTTTCAATATTGTAATCTCAGGAATGAAAATGAAACCCCTTCAGAAATACCAAAATAACAATATAACAGAGAATATTCTTGGTTGGTGAAATGTGCCACAAAAATGTCATAACAGATGCTTTTAACAATGCTTAAGGAAAATTCTCATAGGGTAAATTAAGCTAATTCAAAACCTGCTCTAAATGGAATTTTTTCTCTATTCCAAATGGAAACGTCACTGTTTTCATGATAAATACAGTACTAAATTATTATATTTATACATTTTCTATACTACAGTTTCATTATTTAGTTAATTTTGTTCCAAATAAAACGAAAATCCATTCATATTCACAAATTTTAATTTGTTAATTTCTCAGAATAATTAAAAGTGTATCTTTTCACCATCGAATTTTTCATCGATCGACCATGTTTTCCAGTGAAAAACAGAATAAGGTGACTGCTGTTTATTCGTTTTGTTTAATATTTATGTCATATTCCTAGCTAATTTTAATTAAATTAAGTGCTAATCTTTATTGTTAACGGTAGGGTGGCAGCATTACTTGTGGCCACTGTCTTTACTTATGGTCTCCCCGCAAAAAACTTTACAATGTCAAAAAATGATTTCGGAAAACCTCAAAATTAAAAATATTTGATGTGTTTTAATAGCAAATCACATTTTTTCGGTTTTCGGAATCATTTTCTGACAAAAATTGCGACATGGCCATAAGTAAAGACAGGTCACAATTAATGCCGCCACCCTACGTGAAGTTTTCAAATGAAATAATTACCTATTCCGTGAACAAAAAGGGTTTTTCTGAAGTGTCTGCAAATACTTCAATAGGAAACCCCGGAAATATAATTTTTTGGAGAGCTTTTTTAATTGTTTTAGATGTGAAAAAAGAAAAGACCAGGAATAAGAACAAATCCTGCACTCAAGAGCAACTCAATAAAGTTTTGGAAGCCTTTCGTCGCGGTTTCTACATTGTTTGTCTCCAATTAGAAACTTTCCCTTGTCTCCATTTGGATTAATTTGTTTCCAATTGCACCATTTTGCACTCATGTATTTTTCTTGTATTTAAGACGTTTTCAAATTATAACTAAAGAATTTTCATTGAACAGTAACATTCTAGAAGAGTCCAGGAGCAAATTTATCTAATTCTCTTCAGAAAAAATTGAAGTTAATGTGTTGAATCTTCTGTCAAAGTCAAAGCGTCTGGAAATGGTTTTGAATTAGGACATTTACCCTAGTACAGGCGAGACTGGGGCAAAATTTGTCAAAACGAAAATTTCAATATTCACTATTTTCTAAAATAAAAGAAACTGAGGCTTGAAATTTCTAGGTAGCGTTCATGAACCTTCTTAAACTTACAAATTTTCAACGGATTCGAGGATGGATTATGTAAAACAAGGGTGTGCAAGAACCGTTTGAAACCGAATAAACGTCAAAATAAGTTTGTTCAGGTGTCAGGTAGCGTTTTGGCCATTGATGCACAAGTTTCACTTGACGCACATCTCTGGTAAAATAAAAAATAATGAAATTTTGAGCCATATTTTTGGAATATTTGGCTTACAGAAAATATCAATACTGATTAGCTCAATTTAAGCACATTTCTCGTTAAGATAGAGAAAAATTATCTTCGACAAAGTTGTAGAGGAATAAATTTTTCCTATAAAAATATGTCTATTTGATATTTTTAACGTTTGCGACAGTAAAACGTCACAAATTATCCGAAGACTGACAAAATTTGCCCCAGAAATTTTGAGAATCTACACAAAATCGACTTTTAGAAAATGATTCGAAAATCACATTTTTTTCGAGATAGAGGAAAATAGTCTTCTGCAATGTTGTAGAGCAGTAAATTTCCTATAAGAATATGCTCATTATAAAACGCTTAAGTTTTCTCAGAGCTCCTGAAAGAATTAAATATGTGTTTTGACAAGTTTTGCCCCAGTCTCCCCTACTTAAATACAGTTAAAACACCCTTTCCTTATTTTCAAATTCAATCTAGAACAGTTGAACAGTAGTGATCCATACCAGTTGAAAGGTTTAACTTTATGAAATTAAGGTGTTTCTATCTTTTACTTCTATAAAGAAACTCTTTATGGGAATAATAAACAATAAACAAAAAACAAAACAAGGACGAAACAACAAAGGACAAAACTCTTTAAGAACAGTTTTGTCCAATTCCTTACGATTTTAAAAACGTGTTGATTTTTCTCTTAATTTATTTAAATCAAAACTTAACCTTGAAATGGTAAGGTTCAATGCCTTTTAAAAAATGTAGAAAAAGCCCAATTTTAAACACTGAGAGAAATCCGAAAAAGTTAAAATAACATTCCGGAAATGTTAATTTTACCCTGCAGTATTGATCCAAAATCGGTGTAAATATTACCCTTTTTAGGTGTATTAGGGGTTAAAGTTATCCTTTTTTCATGTTAATTTTACCCATTTTACCCTTAAAGAGGTGTAAAATTAACATTAAAAAATGTTGATATATTTTTACACCTAAAAAGTGTTAATGTTATGAGGAAAAAATGTTAATCGCACCCTCTTTTTTTCTCAGTGAAGATGCCCCATTTCCCCCCAGACAGAAGACGAATTTTCACTTTAAGGCTATAATTCTTGAGAGCAATACATATGCAATTACAACTAAATGTGAAAAGATTCACTAAGCAGATTCAGTCTAAGCTTTGAGATAAGTACTCCCATTTTGGAGGTGTGATCTTAAGAAAGAAATTTCTTAAGGGGATTGCCTAAAGTCGAGCCTAAACGCTATTACTTGTTTTTTGTGAGTTCGAGCAAGAAAACCACTTTCAAGATAGTTGTGAAGCACAGGAATAACCTCTAGTAAATCCACATCATATTGAGGATGTACATTCTTCCTTGGAGAGTGAAATCTTTGAGGTTTTCTCAAAATTATATGTAAGTTGAAGTTGATGCGAAGAATGCAGGTTAAAAGTTTATTTGAAAGTTAGTTTATTTACATCTTCTAAAAAACAGTTTCTAACAATTTCCTATTCAATAAATTAAGTGGAGGAAATTATCCTGTTCTTTTTAAGTCATAGAATTTCTCGGACACCATCTGTGCAACTTTAAGAATTTATATTAGGGGTAACCAGGACAGAATTATTTCACTGATTTATTACTTTAAGTCTCTTAACAGACTCTTAACAATATCCAAAAATTTTAAATAGAAGCTATTTTACAAAGATTGCTTAATTCGTTACTATTTCACAAAATATCCTGCCTACAATTTAATTTAAAATCACTTCACATTCTGCATTTTCCCATATAAGAGATTCAGTTTATTTTTCCTTGAACTTCCGTCAACAATTTTTTTGTTTAGCATAGCGAAGTCATTCGGAAAAAAATCATCTTTCCTCTCTCTGATGATGGAAAACATTTTTCCAATACAGCACTTGTTGCAAATTGCCATTTTCATACCAACGTTTCACTTTGACTGCTTTTATTGCTCGAATTCATTGTGAAAGCAAGATATAAACTCTTTCTTTTTCGATACCTCGAAATTTTCGTTCAGTATCTTCTAAATAGGTCCATACTTTGGCATTATTTTATAAATTTGACATTTCGTGGGGAAATGACGAAACGCTGCTTGATCGTTTGCGTGTTGTGATACCTAGTAGTCAAACGTCTAATGATAGAAACTTGGGGTTTTGAAGGACGCCCTTACGGACCGTTGAGAACACTTTCGTTTTCTCTTCACAATTATTACGATTTTTCCTTTAATTCTTGATATGTTTCAGAACACATTCGGGCAGACATATCAAAAACGCTTATGACTGTTATACACTCCAGATTAATTAATTTTCAAAGGTTAATCTGCTCTTGGAAGCGTAAATGTCAATCGATTAGGACGAATAAGGGTTTATATAAAAGGTCTTTGAGTCCTAAAGATGTTCTAACCGAATATGTCAACTATATATCGATAGGAATTCAGAAATTCCGGGAAAATGGAATCGGAAAATCCAAATCGATTTTGGATAAAACATTACTTAGCAATTCATTGGTTATTATATGTCGGTGCAACCTGTCAGAACATATCTAGGTACTGATCAAGGAGTAAGGCGATACATAGTGTTGCGAATCTGCTTTTACGCATGTCCTGCCTAGGGGATACTTCATAGTGCTCTTTAGGGGGTGAATGCCGTGCTTATGGTAAATTTAAATTTACCCCCATACTTCATGAGAGCAACTCATATTCGTAACGAAGTAAGTCGAGTATAATTGTATTTCTGTACAGAGTATCGTCAATCAGAGCAAGTGACACTCAAATCATCCTGCTTCATTGTTCATAGTTTTTTTCTGAGTAGAGATAGGAAAAAGTCCTGCCTCCACCCAGAATCGAACTGGAGACCTAGTACCTAAGTCGAGTATATGAGCTTCAAAAGTCAAGTTTGAGCTTGGGTTATCATCTGCAGATAGTGGACGGAAAAATTATTTAGAAACGTTATCAACTGCGCCCGAGTGAGCGCATAAGTTGCTGCAACTATCCTACTTGCGTACCTTTCACCCTGTCCTTCTAGAGCGTGAATTCCCTTTTCTGTGCGATTCAGACTGTACGATATTCCCTAATATTTGTTGTCATAGTGAAGTAAATAAAGTTTTGTTCCGCAAAGCCTCTTCCTCTCAATTCTTATGTTTACCTCCAAGCGGGCTAGATGCCTTGTAGGCCCGGTACACTCAGGTGAGTGATAGAAAATTGGGTAACCAAATCCCGTGAGAAGTCACGATTCACGAACATGAGGCTAACGAACAAGGAATCTGGTCCTTCAAGACAAGGTTGGGAGAGGGGCTAACAACCCCTCCCCGCAAAAGTAAGATTGTTAGGGAAACTCACAAGGAGCTTCGGATAGGACGGACTTTACGACAGCGACCAATTCTACGTTTATAAAGCGAGCTGATGAAGAGTCTCCAGGACTGGAGGAGGTTAGTGCGAGAAGTCCGGTCCCTTAAAGGGGTGTTGCAGCTACCTAAGTAAGTAAGTACTGGTCTTAATTGGTTGACAGTTGACGCTCCCAAGAGCTGATTAACCAGGAGTAGATAACAGTCGTGACCGTTTTTTATGGTTTTGTTCATCCTGACCAAATTGAACGAATCTCAGAGAAGAACATAAAGATTTGACCACCGATGAAAGCTTTAAGACTGAGTTGAAAGCTCTGGAAAACGTTGATGGATTTTCCCTAAGTACCTTCTATTTTCTGACTTGTTGTATAAAGAGATAGTCGACGGTGGTATAGCTGAGCTACACAGTAAAAAAAAATTACAACCACTATCCTTGGTAATTTTTGCACGAGCGCTATGATTGTGAAGTTTGTGTATTGGAAATGTTGTGTATTGGCAAAATTGTGTATTGTCAATTTTATAAAATGGCTTCCTGTCTATAATTTTGATTGTAGAGCAATTTTGTTAGATTTATGTGTATTATGTGTGAAAAGTCTCTGTATTAAACAAAGAAAAAAAGAAATAAACATGAAGAGAGGTGCTGAGACTTGAACCCATAGCCTTTGCGTTGATCGTCTCGCGTTTTCCGGCCGCGCCACGAACTTGCTTACTTCTCTTAAGCAAATGGCCAAGAGTTGAATCGTCAATATTTCTAATTTACATGATGCTTCCTCTGTTTTCTGTTATTACATAATTATTCCTCATTTTTTACGACTGAGGCATATTTTAAGAATCCAATGAATGATTCTAGAAGACAATTAGACAGTTAGAAATGCGAAAAATGACTAAAATCTTAGAAAAACTGCAATAGTAAACAATAAAATTTTGACAGTTCTCACACAAATTTTCCAATACACAAATTTCATTACACAAACTTAATTTTGCTAGCATTATGTTAGTATCGTACTACAAGTATGATAGTAATTTTACAATTTACAACCAAAATGCTTGTGACAATACACAAGTTTTCCCATACACAACTTTATTTCTCACACAATATTTTACTGTGTAGGTTTTTCAGGACAATCTGTCCTTCCGGTGAGCGTTGGAATTCGTTCACCAGAGCTTTCGACACTTATCGTGTCTTCCTCAGTGGTTCTTGGTTTGTCTTTTCTTTAGGATTTTTGTCACTAATTCCTCCACTTTCTTATGCATCAGTTTTGAATTTGGTTAGAAGCGCGCTGACAATTTTCTTATTTCTTTTATACACAGCGAACGGACTGGTACTTGAAATATTCACTTGAAAATTTTTGACGGTTTTATTTTCTGACGGTTTCCAGATCTCTATATAATTATTTTCAGGCCGGTTTCTGTCCCTGAATCCAAACTCCTCAGACTTAGAAAATTCCGGGACGCTGATGACCCAGATTGGCAAATATTCCGAAATTACGAATGCCTTAGCATCCTGAAAATCTTAAGCGAGATTCCGAGATTTTGGGATTGTAGTGTTCAAGGATCCCGATATTCTAGACTCCGTTTTTTTGTATTCATAGATTAATCCCGAGATTGATCTTGATTCTAAAAATAGTCGAAATTCCCAAAACCCTTATTCGAGACCTAGTTTACGTACCGCTTTAAATCCGCCAAACATAAGGAATAGTTAAAAGAAGTCTAATAATTTTAAATAAATATTGTTTGCGAACCTACGAGTTTGAGCATTCCGCAAAGTCAGGATGAGTTTGCCTTTTGTCACCCCTTTTTATCGTTGATGTATATTCCTGGTATTTTCATCTAACATGGACACGAAAACATAATTATTGTGAGTCTGGTCTAAACGTTTTTTTTATCAAACTGCGAGCTTTCCAATATCATCAATCACAGCTGTATATTATTGAAGGGGAAAATTGTATTTTCCATTTACGCATACCAATTGCTTTGAAGTGGAAGTTCGAGGCTTTCATTTTGCACATTCCACTCTGAAGGTATTTAATTTTCTTCAAAACACCCAAACCATACAACCAACAACACATCCCAGTCGGATTTAGAGATTATATTTTGAATTGTTCTCATTCAATTTGCATTGCATCCAGGGAAAATTGCAGCAATATTTTCTATGAATTATTCTGCATTTTTTCAAATAAACTACTTTTGTTTATAAATAAACTATCGCAAGAATATCTAAAGTCAATTTCGATTCTTCTACAGCTCAAGATGTAAGGGAAATCACAGTTAAATCAATCATTTATGGAAATTTTCATCCCATTTATCATCCCATCCATCCCATCTTCTGTCATTCTCCTCCTGACAAAATATCTATCCGTCAGCATCAAAACCATGGAGACTTCCTCTACTTTCTAGAGAGGTAATTTAATAAATATTCACTAGTTTGTGACATAAGTTCCGTAGACAGAATAAATATAACCAGAAAAATTGAATTACGTTAAGGAATAGCCAAGAGAAAATATTTTCGAAACAAAAAGCACTCAATATCAATCAATATATTTGCAGAGTTCTTTTAAAATAAATATTCAATGGAAAAACTTAATCTAATTAAAGTATAAAAGTCAGAACGATAAAATTAAAATTAGGAAATATATCACGGCAATCGAAAATGTGGATCATTGGCTAAATGAGGTGGATATGAACACTTGGACAATCCAGTGAAAATCCCGCATGTTTAAAATCAAGTTTCATAAATTCAAGGGTAACACCTATTTCAGCAAACTCCCCAAGAAACCAAATGACTAATGCCATGATGATTCCCAGATTAAAGATATTCAAAATTTAAAAAAATAGAAATTCATATTCATGAACAAAACAAAACAGAATCTTAGATTACGTCTTAAGCAATTTAAACTAGAAAAATATGCTTCAACTAAATACTTATTCAAATAAGAACAAGTGTTTATTTTATTCTACACACTATATGGAAAATATTAAAATAAATAAATAAATAAATAAAGGGCTTGCTTTCAAAAACATTTCTTCGATTCTTACTAATTGAGCCTAATCTAACATCACAATGAAATTATATTCGCATCAAAAAATCCAAGACTTCCTGTCCCCGTCAGCATATTATCACTAATTCGACTATTTGAGAAACAAATAAATCTTTTCGTTTATTTTCTATAAAATTTTACCCCATTTAATAATATTTGTTTAGAATTAGAGTATAATGCTTATGTGTGGGATATTAGAATTTCACAAAGGTATTTTAAATATTTTGAAGACAATTCTCAAGATATTGACGTGTTTTCTAATATATTTATCTATGTTTATATTTCCTTTGTACGATTTTTATGAATCCAGAGACTTTCAATCTGTTTAGTCCCTCTTTGTATTTTCGAATTTATAGGCTTTATAGGCGATATTGGGGCAGTTTCACACATACGTGACTTCAGGGAATCAAATATTATCGAGGAATTCATTCCAGAATTACATTTCTAACAAATAAGACATGGCTTGCATCTTGGCTAGAATTGTGAAAAAAACTACTGAACTGCATCTGCATTTAACCCTAAAGATCACTTTAGAATTTGGAGTATTCCTCTTATTCAGAGCCATAATACTCTCGTTCACTAATAACCAATTTGAAGAGCTCTCTCCGATTGAGGTTTTTTTTTTGTATCGATTCGAAGGTATATCAGAGAGAACTTACCTAAAAACCCGCTGGAAGCTTAAAAGTTTAAACCGACGAGTTACACAAAAATTAAAAACTTCGTGAAAAGAGCAATAAATTGAATGAATGAATTGAATTTCCACCGCCGTCTTAGCTTTGATTCCAAACTCCAGAACTAAACATGAATTTTACATTTCATTGTAGCTAGGCCAGTCAAAAAAGAGAGCAAGATTCCAAGCTAATCTGATCAGCTGTTTGGAAATTTTATTTTCATCCGAAAATTCCACAAAAGTACACAAAAATTCGATTTTTTAACAAACGTTTACACACTGTTGTTGACATTGTTGACAATTGAAGTGTCAAGAAAACCGAAATTCGAAATGGCAGTACAATGAGAGTGCTAGAACAGCGAGTATACGTGTACTTTCACTTTAGACTTCCGGTAGGTTTTCGAATAGGTTTTGCGGCTTTGTCTCTTCGAAAGATTATTACTGAACGGAATTTAGCTTTTTTTCTGAAGGTGTTTAGTATTTCAATCTGATATTGAGTATTAAATTCTAGTATTACGACATTATAGGACATTATGTACTTTGAATTAAGAAAATAAATCCTATTTAGGGATTTCTATACAAATAGTAGTACATCTTTCATCGTCTACTTGTTCCACGAGTGTTTCTTATTATCACTAGCTGGGATTCTCCTTTCTGTAAGTTCCAGTGACCGTATTTTCACACAAATCTCAATTAGTCAATAATTAAAGAGCTCGTACAATACAATTGAATTTCGGTTAAATAATATTAATAAACTGATAGGGATTCCAATACATTTCCAATAAATGTAAACTTGTCCCAATCGGTTGATAAATACGCTATCTAGTCTAGACAGAGCCTCTTTTCTAAGTAATCACTCTATCTTCTATACGTCAAGTATATACCGAAACTTAGACATTTTTTAAATTACTTAATTAGGATTTATTTAAATTTTAAAATAAAATTAAATCACTATAAAGGTACATTCTATAAAAACACATGGATACTAAGGGGAAAAAATCATCATAAATAATTCATACATGGACTCAGAACAATTTTAACTGTCAATCAAATGGAGGTTAAGAAATAAAGAATATATATATTGTGGAAAAGTGTTAAAAATATATGAAATAGAGCTATCAACTATGAATTATTCTATAATTGAAAAATTTATAAAACGAATTTAATTACAAAGTTCCTTCTATAGCACCACAACCTATGTGTTAGACTTGATTCCTCGGGAAGCAGTTACTTCTGTTCAATAACAACTGTAGGGACAAGTGGGGAAAATAGTATGCCCTGATGAATTGAAAAGTGAAAAAGCGACTATACAGAACAAGGGGTGACATTAGCTCTGAAAAATGCGGCCGGTTTTAGTGTAAATGTTTCCCTGTTTTCGTACACATTTCACGAGATATCACCAAAACTACGTAGGTTGCCAATTTAGGGTTTTCGGTTGCCTCTTCGTTATTAAATTGGCTTTTATCTTGTATTAGTATTTTTTGCTAATTCATTCTACAATGACAGAAAACAGCTAATAAACTCAAAAGTTTTTTCGGCTTGCTAGAAACATATGGGAAACATAGGAAATGTCATGCCCCTGACACAGAATATAGTCTTCAATATTTTTTCATAGCCTAATTATTGGGAACTGAAACCTACATGCTATGTTTCAATTTCACCAGAACTATACTTGTTTCTAGTACTACAATTGCACTATGATTCACGTACTATTGCCATGATTTCTTCTTTTCATGATACACTTTTGGACAGTTGGTGCCATCCGAATTCTAAAATTGTAAACTCTCGTAAAGCTCATCCCATAACTAATTAAATCTTCGGGTTATACTAAATACTAAGACCTAGTAGAAGCAGTAGAAGTTTTTTTTGTTGTTGTTCAGATAACGAGGTAAAGTTCGAACAACAAACCAATATGTCTAAATCTAAACTAACCTATAAAATGTCATAGTAAAAGATTCAGTAAAGAAAATTTATGCAAAGGACCTCTAATCGATGATCCTAAGTCCTCAGTTTATGACAATTTGGGATGAATCCTTGTTGCCAAATTGTCTTTGTTGTCAAATATTCTCGCGTATTAGACTGAGTCTATTTCGGCTCTAAGGCTCATACTTAAATATTCACTAATACTGATTCGAAAAAATCAGGAGCATGAAAAAAGTGTACCTATTAAAATCAATAGTACTTTCAATGATAAAACAATAAAAAAAGGGGCATAACGTTTCCTATGTTTCCCATATGTTTCTAGCGTGCCGAAAAAACTTTTGAGTTTATTAGCTGTTTTCTGTTATTGTAGAATGAATTAGCAAATAATACTAATACAAAATAAAAAAAAAATTAATAACGAAAAGGCAACCGAAACCCCCAAATTGGCAACCTACGTAGTTTTGGAGATATCTCGTGAAATGTGTGCGAGAACAGGAAAAAATTTACACTAAAACTGGTCGCTTTTTTCAGAGCTAATGTCATCCCCCTGAAAAAAAAAGATGGCAAAGCTTCCCAGCTTTGCAGAATACTCGAACTCACGAGATAGAGCTCTCCATGAATTATTTTTTAGCATGAGCTTTTGGTGCTTACGTAACTTTACAATTCTCTAACCCTTGAGCACATGTTGATTATCTTTCTCGCATAACATACCGTTTGTCATTCATTCTAATATTATCAATAACTCAATAAATAAAAATCTTGTTAGAACTTTCCCAGTCTTCCCTTAAATCTGGGTATATAAAATGAAAATAAAATTGTATTTCTTTCAGTTGCTTAATAGTTGTGAAAATTAAATGTACTAATATCGGAGTGCCTCCGCTTCTGCCAGGATAATGATAGATAAAGTGATGTTATCCCATAAAAAAATTTATAAAGAAATAGAACCCGAACTTGAATTTGGAATTTCACTGATTACTTTAAACATCTCCAATAGATCAATCATCGATCGTTTTGTGATAATAATTTCATCAATTTCACTTACAATTTTTGTCATATTACTCTTGCTTTACCTTACTGCAAATTTTGAAAGTAAATTGACAGATAATGTTGTTGTTTGCATTGCTACATTTTTTGCAATATCGATGATTAACATAAAGGTACTGTCATTATTTTTTCAACGAAACAATTTTCATAAACTGTCACAGTGGAGTAAATCCCTTAACGAACTTAATGGCCAGGATGAAAAGTTCAGTACAATTGTTAAAGATAATCTTACAAGATTTAGAAGAATATGGTTGATTGTCCTGAAGTAAGTTGTTGGTTTCTTTTTAGACAAGACAAACCCGTACAGATCCTTAATGAATCTTTACACAATTTCAGAACTACAAAAATAACTTTTACGGTATCTAGTTTTTTTATGGCGAGTAGCACAGTTTTAAAAACTGGAAATGATGGAATGATTAAAATACCTTTTCTCTCAGAAGATTGGATATACTACAAAGTCGTTGTTTTCATCATTCAACTTTATCTTACTGTTAATGCAGCTTTAGTAGCCGTTTATACGGATATGACTATTATATTTTTTGGCTTTGAAATAATAGCTGTACTGTGTACCCTCTATGACTATATATCTGCTAATAAGGACAAAATGATCGAAAACAGTGATTTTTTGAAGATTATAATATTGAAACATTTCGATTTCATAGACAAGATTAAGATATTCAACAAAACAGTTTTATATATTTCCCTCTTGCAATTCACTTGCAGTCTCCTTATGGCTCTATTTCTATTTTTATATATCAGGATGAATACCCAATCTTTTGTGGGATACATTATGATTATGTGTGCTCTAATTCAACTTTTATATCCCTGTCTCGCAGGAGAGATGATTAATATCAAAACCAAAAAACTCTCCGAAATTTTCTATCAAACAAATTGGTATGATTTAAGCCTTAAAGATCAAAAGACCTTCTTAATTATATTAGGAATAATTCAAAAAGAATATGGATTTAAAGCTGCAGAAATTTTTGATATAAATCTCTATGCATTCTTTCAGGTTAGTCGAAGAATGGCCTTTGCGTGTAATGTGATACACTCTCATTAGTATAGTACCTTACTTTAATCCATAAAACGATTTTCTTTCAGATTGTTAAATGTGCGCTTTCTTACTGTACTATTTTATATACTCTGAGTCAGTAACTATTAACCCCTGAAACGCTGCAGCAGCAGATGAAACGCTAATGCAAATTTCCAGCAAGGATAACACTATACCTCAATGCTTTTACTTCGTATGCTTTCATCATAATGCTACAATATCGAAATACAAATATTTGTGCTAAAATGTACTACTTCAATAAATTTATGTAAGCAATAATTTAAGTGATAGAGAATTCATTTTATCACTCTGCAGATAATTCTGTATTTTTATTGACATTGTCGCATATGAGTTCGAAGTTCGAAAACTTCGAAAATGTAATTCATTGATTTTTTTTTAAGTGAAAGTCTCTTAGTGATATTAGTCAATTTGTTTTATTTAATAAAATCTAAAGTTAGTTGAAATGCCATGAATTTGGCATTGCACGGTTGCATGATCAATTTTCGAAAAAGCTGTTCTGAGGTTGCACGAATTCTTCTTCGTATAGCATAGCAAAGGATAGCAAAGGACTTCAGCTCTGCGGAATGTTTGAAGGTAGAACTCACAAGGTAGGGCTCATTGTGATTTATCTTTTAATTTACTACTTTTAAACTGCTTCATTAGATCACCAGAAAACCATTTGAAAATTGAAAAATGGTCATCATTTTGGAAGGTTTACGAAATATTCAAGACATATTCGAACGCGAAAAAATCGTTGAACACATTTTCGAAATCAAGCAAAAAAAAATAAGGTTTAAGGACCAATTAGAAGGTTGCTGGTAAAAATGAAAATAAGCGTCCTTTGACTTCTTTGACAATGTTCAATGGCCCGATTTGGATATGTTATACAGTTCGACCTCTAGGTGCTTCACCTATTCATTATCGAGAAAATCTGAATTCAACCAAATCAATTGAGAAATAAGCTCCCTTGGGGCGTTTATCTTACACCTTTCGGTCGAGTCTTTCGGTCGTAAACACGAAATTTTCGCTTTGAAGTCTAAATTTTGAAGGAATTTGCGTTAAGTAAAAAGAGTCATAAGGACATGTTGATTTACACGGGCTTCAAATTGTAAGTCTATCCTAGATTCTGAAGAACTCAAAAACTTGAACAACAAGCATTTTTTTAAGTTTTAAAGGATCATATTGCTTGATGCGAAATTAAAGAAGTTTGACGATATGTCTTGAACATTGAATTTGAAACCCGTATTATGGGATGGGAGTCATAAATGACTAGAAGCTGATTGTTCCGGGTGAAAATCCCAAACGCCACAAAACCGAAAGTTAAAATACCTAAAGCCAAAATCCCGAAAGCCAAATTGGAAAGACAAATCCGAAAGTCAAAATTATAAAAGCTAAAGTCTCAAAGACAATCTCAAAAGCTAAAATGCCGCAGGACAAAGTCCGGAAAGCCAAAATTCCGAAAGCTAAATTCTCAAAGTCAAAATCCCGAAAGCCAAAATCCCGAAGGCCAAAATCCAGAAAGCCAAAATCCCAAAAGCTAAATTCTAAAAGCCAAAATCCCGAAAGCTAAATTCTCAAAGCCAAAATCCCAAAAGTCAAAATCCCGAATTCCTAAGTGTCATAGCTACTTTCACAATTGCACTCGTGCTTCCCGGAGACAAAGAGAATTTTTCTGTGTTATGGCAAATTATTCTACACTTATCCTCCGTATAATTTGGTCCCTTGTAGGATTCTGAATTTTAACCTTTCGGGATTTTGGCATTCAGGATTTTGGTTAGCACCATAGTCGATATCACTTGCCGTTTGAATGGGAGCAACAAAAATTCAAATGTATTATGATCATTTTAATTTAAAGTTTAATACATTTAAGACAATATGGTAAATATTAGTTAAACCGGAAGTGTACATTCACTTCAATTGCAAAGATATTAGTTTTTCATCGTCGTCTCCTTAGCACCTTCTCCGCAAGACATTCACGATAACGGGAATTGCATGTGTGGAGAAATCTAAGAACTTTGCACGTCATCCAATCCAGAACACATAAAGCAATAAGTGACGATTATCACGCAACAAGAATTAAGATTTATACAGTGATTGTGTGAGTGAATATATTAGAAAATCTAACATTCAATCAACATCAAACCATATTAATTTCTTGTATCTTAATGTTACTGCAGAGCTTTACATATTCTACAGCAAATTCTTCTACCATGCTTTTAAAATGCTCTTTGTGAATGGGCTTCTGACAGGAAACAATTAAGTGGTGTCATTTATCAATTGAAGATTCTAAAAACAGCTCAATCATACCAAATGTCGGATTATTGTCGAAAGATTAATTGCATTTAATTTTGTATGCAAAATTTCTACGAGGAATTCTAGAAGTATTTCTATATAGTCTTAAAAGACATTCACTGAAATAAATAATACAAAATATTGAGGAGAAGAAAATCATAATGCATTAGATCTCTCTTTTATTGCCTGCGCTTTGAAAACAATTTGCTGTATATTTTTATGACTATTATATATGTATGTATTCTGTTTAAATACATAACTTGAAACAACATATATTTGCTCTTCCTTTACGTTTCAGCAGTAAAATGGAAAGATATTATTTTAATTAATCTATTTTTCTTTAGAGGTCAAAAAGACCCCTTGCGGTGCTATTCAGATAAAGAATATTTCTTTAAAAATTTGTGTCAAAAAGATTCATTAAAGGAATATTGGAAAAATAATGAAGTATTCGAAGCCTGAAAGCCTTCCCAGCCACAATTCTGAGAATTAAAAATTGAGAACAGTTGTCAGCGCCACTCGCGTGAAAAAAAGTGCCCTTGAAGATAAAAAGGTCATAATTTCGTAAATTTCAACATTACGAAAATTGCATAAGACATAGTAGTGACTAATAAAGCAAAAGCTTCAATAGTGGATCTCTGTGGGGTCTCTTTCACTTCATAAACAACATTATTTGCTTTGTTGGCTTTGTGATAAATTAACCTTTGATTGGAATATGCAGTTCTCATGTAGGTATAGAACTTTCAATTGAGAAAGGCTTTAAAATAGGAATTCTCTCAGAACTTCTCTCTATTACATTCTATACAGATACTTCAAAGAATCAAGTAATAAAGCATAATTAAATTGGTAGATTTTGTAGGATATCTTCAATTATATTGGAAGTCATACAATTAAAATTATTTCTAATGAACTTCAAGTTAGGTACACGTGAACCTAAAACTATTACAAAACTGAGAGGAATTTCAAATGTTAAATAAGTATCAATATACAACGACATAACTCCAAAAGTGGCAAACATTTCTGTCGTCAATTGACGTCAATATTTATTGTTTTTTTTTTCTAAGATTTTTTTCCACCAATATCGGAGATTTTAAATAACATTCTGTAAATCAAATTATTATTTACGTCTCTAAAGATTTCTTGCTTATAATGTCTCTGTTTTCAATCCTCAGTAGACAAAAGTAATAAGAATAATGTAAGGGAGACTGGTTCAAAAAGTCACAAAACGGATATTTTACTTTTTTTACAAGCTATCTGAACTTCTCAGAAATTTACCACTTTACAACTTTGTGAAAGTAATTTTCCTCTATTTTGTAAGGAAGTACATTTATCGAGACGTTTTCTAAAAAATCATTTTGTGACAATTCTCAAAAATTTTGGGGCAAATAGTATCAGACATGGGGTAAAATAATCACATTTTGATTAGCTTTATTATGCGCTCCCGAAAATTAAAAAAAATACCTAGATGACATATCTTTTTAGGAAATTTTGAAACAGAATAAACGTCAAAATAAGTTTGTACAGGTAGATGATCATTGACGTACAGTAGAGTCTTCTAAATTCGAACGCTCGGGGGGAATTTTTGACATTTCTCACCTCCCAAATTCGAACGATTTTTTCAAAACTAATGAAATTTATGTGAGATTAAATTGCACTTTGAATCAAATTCCCGTACTTTATCACAAGTCTTAATGGATTTTATCTTTCATTTTCATTTTATACGATCATAAATGTATGTAAAATTAAGGAAGATGTACATAAATATGATTTTCATTCATATTGAAAACAATTTTTTAACATAACCCCACAATTGACATTTTGAATCCAAAGTCGTTCGAATTTAAGAGATTCAGATTTGAGAAACTCTACTGTACAATTTTAATTTGACGTTTGTTCGGTTTCAAATGATTCTTGCTCACCTCTGCTCTACACCTTTGTAGAACAGCGTTTTCTCTATCTGAACGAGGAAAGCGCCTTTTAGGTTATTTTCCAAAGGCTATTCTTGGCAAGAAAATTTTACTCAACCATTCTGAAAAGGCGAAAATGGCAAATTAGGCGAGATGAATTTGACGAAATCTGTCGAAGAGTTGCCGAGTAAATGTCACTCAAGTGCAGAATAAAACAAAAATATAATTGAAAGGAACGTTTTGTGTTCTTTTTAAAAACTAAACATCTTAGATTCATTAATACGCGGTAGAATTTTTATCCTCCAGAGTATACATTTGAGCGTATTATTTAATTTTTTCGGATCTTCATCACCATCAATGTCTATAACAGAGGTGAGCTAGAACCGTTTGAAACCGAATAAACGTCAAAATTCGGTTGCGTGTTCTGGTTGCGTTTGGACCATTGACGTACAATTGTCATTTGACATTTGTTCGGTTTCAAACGATTCTTGCCCACCTCTGGTGTACAACAAGAAGCGGTGACATATCGTCGGTTGCGCCTACCTCTGTCGTATCTGCATTTATTTTGTATCTGCATTCGGTGCAAGCCAATACAGACGTCCCCCCTTACGAGAAATTCTGACACAAAAAAAATGCAGATATGACCGTGGTAGACGCAACCGACGATATGGCAATGACGTTTTTTCTCGCCGTGGGAGATCAGAAATTGCTTCTTTTTTGTTACTTTTTGCCCCATACGTCTTGATACTTTTTACCCCAAGGGGTAATATAAAAAACGGATTTCTGGAGAAAAGAATCTTCAGGAAATGCTAAAACGTATAGCGGATTTGTATTCAAAAAATTCAAATCATTTAGGAAATATTCACCGATATTTTCACTGCATCAATCTGTGAGAAAAATATTTCAAAAACAGGGCTAAAAATTTCAATATTTTTTATCTTCTAAATTTCTTGTTCGAATTCTTATAAACTTACGGCATTGAAGAAGGTTTATGGAGGATAGCTGTGGAAAAAAATTTAAAGCCGCTACCTTTTTTATTTTGGAAGATATTAAATTTTGAAATTTTCGATTTGTTACTTTTTGCCCCAGTCACCCATAATATCTCAAATTCAATTTCAAATTAATAAATTAACTTTTCTAAGACCAATGAGGTAAGTGATAAAACTCTAGATCTTACTCTTATCTTAAGAGTTATTTTTTGAGTCACCATAATCCTTCTAGCATTAACCCTTTAAGGAAAAAAGCGTCAAAAATTGGGGGTAAAAAAAAACACTTTTTTGGCATCATAGAGCGAAATGTAACTTTAGAAGACCGTAGGTTTTTTTAGGACACTGATGTCACTATCGTCCTGAAACGGTTAAACGCGTTCGCATCCTATCCAATGACCTTCAGTTCACTTATTCTTATAGGATTTATAACTGTCAATTCCTTTATTGTTTATGATACAAATCTAGAAATACCGATTATTAGAAGACCTAGCCCCTCTATGAGATGTTCAAAATTTTGGAAAATAGTTTATTTAACCGAATTGTTTCGTTTTATTACATATATTAAGAAGTTACTTCTTCGATAACTATTTAAAATTAATCCATTTGCATTGAATTAAGCACTTATTAAGTGCTTAATTAAGTACTTAATGTGTTACCCGGGAACTGCTACTTGTGCTAAAATTTCAAGAAGCCATGTGAGGATTTAAGTAAAACAAATGGCACCTTTTTGTCACTCGATCACATGGAAATTCACCAGAATGTCTTGAGTGTAGTTATTAGCGATACTTATCACAGTTTAATCTTCAATTTGTACCTTGGCAATTACATCGACACAAACTGTGAGAAAATTGAAATTTACACGCCTACAGGAGCTATAATTCGTCACAAGAAAACACCGTCAGTGTGTGTTGAAAAAAAAAAACTACTGGTGTGAATTTGATGACGTAGATCATGAGACGTCTGGTTTGGGAGTAAGAGCAAAAAGGCTGCTATATGTTATGGTAAACATAGGCGAGGGTGGTGGGTGGGGAACACGAGTTGAAGGAATTACTGAATGCCAAATGTGAGCGGGCACAAGTGGCAAGATTAGGCAATTCTCAGTTGGTATGGAGAATGTATTAGACATTAAGATCCGCTTTCGAATGTCACTTTCGCGTGTATTTTGTATTTCAACATCAGCACAACTTTTTTTTGTTTTTTTTTTTCTCTATCTTCAATCTTGAGAGAGAGGAAAAAATATATATATTATATAAAAGTTTTGAAGGAATATACCTTGAACATTTCTCGAGCAATAAACCAATAAAGACATCTTCTAGGTCAAGCACATATCATGGAATTATATCATGAAGAATTCCAGTCTTATTGAACATGACAGAAATGATAGAGATATATGATAAAGAGATTGAGATAAAAACAATGACAAAGGACAATTTGCAGAATGCTCGAAGATTCATAACCAGAAATAATTTTCTCCATTTAAGTCCGAGACACATTAACCGTGAAATTCTTACTGTCACTGTCAAAGCTTCATACTTAAAGGCCTCTACACATTGGAAGCAATTGTCGTCAAAAATTGGATTTTTGACAGAATTTTGACGTTTCCACCTACAGGGTTGCATGCAATTTCCTTCAAGAATACATTTTTTGACGAAAATGTCTCTTAACATTACACATTTTAATAGCGAATCTCAAATGCAATCTAAAGTATTAGACTTGTTTATCACTAAAAACCTCTACAGATAGAGAGCAATTTTCATCAAAAACCACTTATTTGAAGAAAGTCGCCTACACAAATCTATGGCGAAATGTCAAAATTGCGTCAGAATGCCAATTTTTGACGAAAATTTCTCACAAATACCAAAAAACTTACTAATGCTTACTCTATTAAAAATCAAAATAATCAACATGCCGAATGTTTTGAAAGAGAATATCCAAAATGCAAACATAATTCAAGATTCGTAATTCTACATAAAGGATATTCCAAGATTTCTTGTTTTCTTGAAATATTTCCAAGGACTCTTAATGGTCAGATGCCAATAATTTGAAGAGTTTACTACGAAATTTATCCGAAAAGAAAAGAGATTTAAATACTTTCCAATTTTAGCATGTAATTTTATTAAAATTCTTCATATTTTTTTTTAAATGTTTATAATGAATTACTATACGCATTCGTAGGTATGTTAGTGTTCAAACAATCTAAAATTCCTTCAAAAAATTCTATTTGACATATATCTTACACCGTGGTGTCACATATAAGATTATATAGAAATTTTGGTCTTGGTCATTGTCTGAGGATTTAGGTAATTATAGCCTCAATTCTAAGACCAAGGTTAAGATCTAAATTTCAAGCTGTCAAATATTTCCAAGATCAAGATTTCATATTCTAACGCGAAGTATTTGTGGAACTTAAAATGTCTTTGCTAAGAACCAAGATCTCAAAAATTTTCACACTTAACGAAACGTCACTTCTGACAAATATCTTCATTTCTCCGCTGAATTTGTTGAAATTTCTTTATATAAATTAGGATAGTTAATCATATGTGTGTTGATACTCAGAGTATTGTTCTTCGATACGTACATCTAGAAAGTCTAGAAATATGTACCATGATACCATTTCGATAAAATTACAAGATCAAACACAATATTTTTCATAGTAATGTTCTTCTTTTATCATCTCTTATAGAAATATTCCTCATCAAGAACGACTTCCGCATGAAACTCTTTAATCGTTAGTATCTTGAAATATTTTGAGGACCTCCGAGAGGTTCTGGGAAATATTGGTTCCAGAATTGCAAATCTTGATATCCACACGGTGTGTGTCTTGGATTTCAAAATTTCAAGACAGATTTGACATCTTGATCTTGATTTTTTTTATCTCAGAATTGAAGTCTAAATCGGAATTGTCTGAGAACTAAATTCGTAGATTCAAAAAAAAAAACAGCAGTGAAGCATTGAGGCTATTTACACCGTCGCATTAGATTGGGATTGAACTGTTCCAAAATCATATTTCAGATAATTAAGTCTTAATCTAAGGCAGTAATCTAAACGATTTCTTTGAGGTCATTTAGATTGTTGTATTAGATTCTTACTGAATTGTCCCAAAAACCGATTTTGGGACAATTTAATCTCAATCCAATACGGCGGTGTAAATGGCCTCATTGCCTCATCGTGTTTTTCTCTCGGCTGGAGCTTTTATACGCTTTAAGCTTCAGCCAATCAGAGACATCTATGAGCATAAAACACTTTATCGGTTTAAATGTTACTTGTAGATGAACACCTATTGGCATCGAATCCTGTGCTAATTGGGATATGAACAAACGTCAAAATTTTAACGAAACCGCTAATAAATGTTCCCTGTCAAACAAATGATCTTTCGACCCTATGTGGATCTAATCTTACAGACATATTCTTCTGATAAAATTTTAATTTCCGAGGTTAAGACATACTAGAAACCACCTAAACCAAAAAGTAAAGAGGGTAAAGCACTCGGTCAATGATGCAAGTGTCCCAGGTTCGAATCTCCTTTAGGCTACTTGAAATCTTCTGGCATTAGATCACAAAGATATGGACTAATGGCCTCTAAACACTAGGAGCAATTTCTTTAAAAAAAAAGGCAATTTTTGGCGAAAATTGCTTCTAGTATGTAGACACCATAATATAGTAGGGGTATTCTGTAATAATATAACAATGTCATATGACAAATTTATTCGAAACTGGGATTTATTATCAAATACTGAGAGCTTTAAAAAGCTCCTTGCGGTGGCCATTCGATGCTCACCTTCAGAATTTAATCACGAAAATTTGTCATTTGGCTGCCACCGAATTTTATCATAATGTTACAGACTTCTCCTTCTGGAGGGGAATTCTGTAACGCTCTGGCAATGCCACATGACAAATTGGGTTCGAATCTTAGGAGAGCTTTTTCGAAAATGCAATTCTGTATGCGTGACATTGCCATTTCAGCTCACGTGACATTGTCAGAAGTCACATATTTGAGATTTCTGGCAATTCAAATGACAATGAATTTTGTTAAACAAATCCACCAAGACCTGCTGTATTTTCATAAAATCATCAAGTAAAAGGGATTTCATTAGAAATTCAATGAATTGAATTTTCGAACTCATATGATATGACAAAAAAAGCTCGGATGGCATTGTCAGGTTTCGAACTCACGCGTGACAATGCCACGAAAATTACAGTATTCCCCTACTGGTCACTGAGTAATGTCAGCGACCGTAACTCAAAAAAAAATTTTTTTTAGATAAAATGTATAAGTTCACTAAATAGCTAAATACCTTATCATTTGAGCGATTGATGAGCATTTTGTGCATAATCAGCACCGATATCTTCGAATGGTTTGTATCAAAATTCATCCAAAGGTTCTCCTTCCAATGCAATTCTTCTTTTTATATTCTATATTTCTACACTTAGACACAGCACAGATTGATAAGATAGCCACAAAAAAAATTTATTTATTATGGTCAGTTCTTTTCTCTTTAAATAACTTCTTTCTTTTTTGGTAATTCACTTATTCACACAATCCACTCAGACACCAATATGTGTGAGCGAAAAGGCAATATAGGAGAGATGTAAAGAGCAAGAGAGAGATTATGAATGACATCGACTCTCTACATCCGCTTCAAGATCCGGGCAACTCGCTCCATTAATCCAAATTTCATTGAGCCAACACCGTCGTATGTTTCATTTGAATGGCATCGCACGAAAAAAAAATATACACAAATATTTCGTGTACACACATACACTCAGTACTTGAGGAGATAATCTCTCGGATGTATTTTCCCACCCAAAAGCAACAACAAAAACCTTTTCACGGGTGGAAAATCTCACTTCTCCTAATGAAATCACGCGTCAACAAGTGCTTTCACATCAAAATCTCCTCTCTTTCACTTTATAGCAAATATTGCCATAAGACTTCCACAAAAGAATGTCCAAGATGGAATTTCCTGAAGAAAATTCTCAAACAAAAAAAAAAAACAGAGAGAGAGAGTAGAATTAATTCAGGAAAATTTGTCACAATACCAAAAGGAACTTGAAAAATTTCTATTTCATATTTTTCAAAAAAATAACGCTTCGTTAATCTCACACAAAAAAAACGAAAAAATATACTATAAAAAAAAGTAAATATTTCGTTTAAAAAAATATGTATAGAAAAGTCGCTGTCTAAAGTAATCAGTCTCAGAAGATATTTCCCTAATTCACAAAAAAAAATAATCTTATAAAGTTGAATATAATGTTCAAGTCTCTGAGTGCACTTTTATCACGATTTTCTTTTCAGAGTGACTAACAAAAATTGGTCAGATAGTTCGATAGTTAAGATGTTTCTCTAGTTAGACTCCAGAGTCATCTTGCCACGACAAGAGGTGAGAAGCAACTGTTCATCGTGCTCATCAAATTGCCAACTACTGCCAGATTTCACTCACAATATCCCCCGAAAGCCACTTCCTCTCTCCAATCTTTCACACACATTTGCCCTGTACCAGTCCACTTCACTCATTCAAACTCCCATCCACTGATACAGCCAACGTCTCACCTATACAAGTGACTGAGAGAAAACTACGCAGGTGGAAATTATTGTACCTATAGAGAGTTTCCCAAACACTCCTCACTCTTTCATGATTAAAAACATGCTTAAAAATCCGGCAGATCACTTCAAATACCATTCCAAAATTTTGCTGTATATATACACAAAGCATTGTGATAATATGCAAAAAAACTTCGCGGAATGCTTGAACAAAGAAAATCAGTAGATTGTATGGAAAATGCCTTAAAACAAAACTAGAGCCTCAATTCTGAGACCAAAATCAAGATCAAGAAAATTTCAAGATCCGTGGTGTTATTGGTAAGAGAGTTCGGCTCTTGGGCGGTGTGACCCGGACCCCCGGCTCGACTGTCACAGTTGTGAGTTCGAGTCCCGCTCGGTGCAAATGAGTGAAGCGTCTAAATCGACATTTTGCACGAAACATTGTAAACCAAATACATTTGTAAACTGAACATGTACAAAATGGGAATAAAAAGCTTGGTACATCGAAATAAATAAATAATGATAAATTTCAAGATATTAGTGTTCTGAAATCAAAATCAAGATCGAGATGTCAAATCTGTCAAATTGGAATCTAGAAACCCAAGACACACACCGTGTGGATTTCAAGACGTAAAATTTCTTGTTTTCTTGAAATAATTCCAAGGTACTTTTGGCATCATCAAGATACTAAGAATTTAAAGAGTTTTGACCCTTCATTTGAATCTACACTAACGGCCAAAACATTAAATACACCCTTCGTAAGCTGAAATACACGTGATTTGGACCGGGAAAACGCTGTAATATCCAGTTCTATTGACTGAAATAGTTTCATATATAAACCTAAGAACAATATTTAAACAAGATTTGAGTAAATACATGAGCTACAAAATTTATAATTTGAGGATCAGTCAAAAATTAGCTTTTTGGAAAAAAATGCAAAAGTAGCCCCACATTCTAAAACTGATCTAATCTTTTAATAATCATTTAATATAAGCTAAATACTATTAGTAAATATTATTAAGAGTCAGAAAAACTGAAAATAATACCGAGGGAATATTTTTGGTACGGATTGTGGTCGGTTTCCGGTGTCATGTGTTATGAAAGTGGTTTCTTCTTTGAATATTGAAATTTTCAGCTCAAATTCTACTTTTTCATATATTTTTTATTATTTTTCAAATTTCCTCTTATTATTGTTGCAATTTCATTTCTTTTACTTCATTATTTTATTTAAATAAGCATGAATAAAATCATCAAATTTAGTTTTCCTCGAAGAATCCTCCTTTAACTTTGATGAGCGCCTCACATATTCCAGGCATCCTGTTGATCAATTTCTACAAAATGTCTCAAGGAACTTTGCCCACACATCCTGAAGTGTTTCCACCAAGATTGGAACTGATGTCGCGCCTAATCTCGAACCTTGTGGTCGAGAAAATCCAAGAGAATTGCAATGAGGCTACAATCGGGTGACTGGCGTGGCTAATGCATTCGGTTTATTGGGCGTGGGTTTTTTTTTCAATAGGATTACGATCCCAAGCATTCTTCAAAGCTTTATAGAGGTAACCTTCTTGAGAAAGAGAAACGCAGGGTCCTAAACTACATGCATTAGCCACCCCAATCACCCAATTGTAACCACATCGAAATTTTCTGGAATTTTCTAGACCAGATGGTTCGAGATTAGGCGCTGACATCAGTTCCAATCTTGGTGGAAACACTTCAGGATGTGTGGGCAAAGTTCCTTCTAACATTTTGGAGAAATTGATCAACAGGATGCCCCGAATTTGTGAGGCGCTTATCAAAGCTAAAGGAAAATTCTTCGAGGAAAACTGAATTTGATGATTTTATTCATGTTTTTTAAATAAAATAATGAAGTAAAAGAAATTAAATTGCAACAATAATAAGAGGAAATTTGAAAAATAATAAAAAAATATATGAAAAAGTAGAATTTGGGCTGAAAATTTCAATATTCAAAGAATAAACCCCTTTCAGAACACATCACACCGGAAACCGACCACAATCCGTACCAAAAATATTCCCTCGGTATTATTTTCAGTTTATCTGACTCTTAATAATATTTACTAATAGTATTTAGCTTATATTAAATGATTATTAAAAGATTAGATCAGTTTTACAATGTGGGGCTACTTTTGCATTTTTTTCCAAAAAGCTAATTTTTGACTGATCCTCAAATTATAAATTTTGTAGCTCATGTATTTACTCAAATCTTGTTTAAATATTGTTCTTAGGTTTATATATGAAACTATTTCAGTCAATAGAACTGGATATTACAGCGTTTTCCCGGTCCAAATCACGTGTATTTCAGCTTACGAAGGGTGTATTTAATGTTTTGGCCGTTAGTGTAAATGGTACATAGACTCTAAGATGTATAAGGGAAAGCACATTACCTTCGGAAAACTCAAGCTTCGGACAAATCAATTTTCTCTATATTCTTAATGGATTTGACCCACTGTACTTTTAAGAAATTTTAGGCATTCAAAACATTTAAAAATTAAAAACATTTAAAAAATGAGTAGTTCGAACGTTCGAAGCTTGAGTCGTCCGAAGGTAGCGCGCTTTCCCCTATATCGAAGTACATGACCCTGAAAGAACTTGCAAAAGAATCACGTCTAACATAGGGTAAGTGTGCCAAATTTCGGCATAGTTGCATGCAAGCGTCAAAGTCTCAAGTTTGAAATGTAATATTTTAAATACAAATTGATTTTTCTTGTATTTTTTCTTCTGAAAGAGTGTTGCTAGGAACCTTATAAAGAGTTTACCGTCTTTATTTACTCTAAAATCATTCTTATTACATTTTAAAATAAATAAAAATGTTGACATAGCTTTGGTGCCTTATTTCGGCCACCTTCATTCTCATAGTTCTTTGCCCATCGGGAATTCTTCAAATATCTTTTTACATCATCTTGTTTGTGGAATCTGCATTTTTTGTTATTCTTTTGCACTGTATAATCTCTAGAGTACGTAAAATATAAAAGTACATGGAAATTTGAGGAACAAATAAGGTGGCCGAAATTGCAAGCTGGCCGGAATTTGGCACACTTACCCTAACCATTTCAAAAAAAAATCAAAAATTTTTGTTTTCACTTTTGTATCGGTGGTTATGACCTTTCATATAACTTAATATGGTTAATATTAATTTTATTAATTTTTGTATTAAAATAACAACAAATTCTGCAGGGAAATTCAGATATTTGTAAAAAGTGACATTTCGTTAAGTGTGGAAATTCTTGAAATCTTGGTTCTTAGCTAAGACATTTTAAATTCCACAAATGCTTCGCGTTAGAATATGAAATTTTAATCTTGGAAATATTAGACAGCTTGAAACTTTGATCTTGATCTTGGTCTCACAATAGAGGTCTAAGTTTCTGAAGGTAACAAATAGAATGAGATCAATAAAGAATAAAGATCATATCCCGCAATCCCAAGGTGAAATTGTGAAGAGATCCCGCGAAGACCCCAAGTCTCTATCATTTGTCGTTTAGCCTTTAAGCGTAACAAAGAATCCTGTCGCCATGGAGATTCTCGCAAAATATTGTAAAAATATTGTCATAATCTTGTAAACCCAAAAATGCCGATTTTTCGGCCGGAAATAGTTTTCAAAGTCCTATTTAATCACTTTCTACGGAAACCACACTGGCGCAAAACTTCAAAACTTAGTAAAAGGATTTTTTTAATAAAAATAAGATTTTGTAAAAAAAAACCCTTACAAGAATATTATGTATTGTGTATTCTAAAAACATAATATTGTTACAATTAACGAGGTTTCCATATGTTTCTACTTTTGTTAACATTATTTTACAATATCATTTACAAGACTAGAGAGCAGTTACATAATCGTCTTTTTTCAACTTCTCACCGTCTTGGAGCTTAAACGGTAAGAGATATCGACTTCCGGTCTTCGATAACCCCTAATAAAAAAAAACGATATCTCTAGACGTTTTTTCCACACCCCGCCCAACTCCCCCTCCGTCCCCGACAAAACTATGTTTTTTTTTGGTTTTTCTTAAATTGGCCCAAGCTTTTTCAATAATTTTCGGGTATGTTTTAGAGGTAGTCCAGGCGAACATTTCGTCCGAACATGAACCAAATATGACCGGAAAGTTCGCCATTTTGATTATTGAAGATCAAATTTCAATCACTTTGAAGGGCTTATTTTTTAACCGATTTGCTTAAATTTGTTAAGTACCGATTTTTTTGATTTTGAAATGCTTTTGTGAAATATGAATTAATTTGATCTCTCGTAGACCAGTAAGCACCAAAAGATCATGCGAAAAACTAATTCACGGAGAGCTCTATCTCATGAGTTTGAGCATTCCGCAAAGCTGGGACGTTTTGACATATCTTTTATACTTCAGGCACATCTTTTATATCAAGATAATTCTATAAAAAATTAAAACTTCTATCCTGTTTTCCTCATGTAGGGGAAATTATTCGCATGTTGTGTACGATCCCAAGTTTCGTATGACTGAATTTTTTCCCTATGTCAATTCTACTCTTCTTCTTCTCGTGAACATCAGAACGAATTTAAAGAGAAAATTTTGTAATACGTTAGAAAAAAGGGAGCAATGGGAATTTTGATTTCCCGATTTAATTGATTTCAAAATTTCTTGATTTGTTAATAATCAAGTGACGGTTCCAAAATACAATTGCGATATTCCTGGATTTACCTTTACAGTTGTATAACTCTTTTCTATAGGATTCACAGAAGATATAAGAGAATTGCTCATGATCATGAACATTAATTTTAAGCAATTAAAGAGGAAGGATATTATTAAGATATATCAATATTGATGAATACAATATAAGTCTCATAATGAGATATTGCGAGTTTGAGTGATCAGTTCATGGGAGTGTTTCCAAATGATACACAAACTTCTACATCATTTTCCAACATATACAAATGACTAGAATAATAATACTGAAATCATTTGAATGACGACTGTATTCATTTCCGGATTTCACTCAAATACAATTTCAGAGGTATGGGTTTTCCCGCGAAAGTGCTCTCAATTGCAATATTCTCCCATGAACCTACAAGTTTTGTATTTACCCATAAAGCGGATTATGTGCATCCTCACGTACACTTTAAACAAGTTTTCTCGCACAATATTTTGATAGTTACATTTTTCATAGACAAATTATTTCGGTGGAAATTTTATAATACAATTTTCCAAAGGCACTTTAAATCACTTGGAGTCTCAGAAACTGTATACAATACAATAATTTTTGTATACTATGTAAGTTTATATTTTGCAGAATCCAACAAAGTTTTCCCATTATTTTGCAAGTTTTAATCAAAAGTTTATTGCGTCGAAAAGTGATTCATATAGGGTTTCGGGATTTATTTTCCAAAGTTAAGGAATTCTTCAAAGTACTTATTGTAAATTTTATCTCATTGCGTATTAAATAACATGGAAAAAAAAATTATAATTAAATGATGCTGTTTAAACACCATAAAAATCTCGTGTATAGTGTCTCGAATGTCAAAATTGGCATCAACCATCCAGAATTTTAAAAGGTCATTTAACTTTATCGCTGAATATCTTAAAAAATCCCGCTTTTTCATCAAATATTCTTCTTTTAGCAAAATCAATTGTGTGTCAATTGACGCAAAAGCCACAGCACGACTCTTGTGAACATTATATTAAAATTCAATGTTATACACACCACCATAAAAATCACCAATTTGATAAATCTGACGAAGAAGCTGCCAAGGCAATTTTTTTTTACAAATATCTTTTTGTATAGTGTCTTCACCTCTACTGGACCACAACCGGAATTTGTCTATTTTTAGTCACTCTTGACTCTTGATGATGTTTCAGGTATCATCGCTCTGACCCAAACGCTTCTGGTATCTCTATTTTAAACTTACAAAGAAACCACAGAAACTTTTCAGAAACTAACTTACTACACTTGGAAAGTTTATCCTTCGAAAATTTCTCATTAACTTAATTGCTAACTATTCTGCAATATTCCTTTTTTTGTTCCATTATCAGAAATAAAAAGAAACCCACCTTCGCTTTTGTTGGATTTGTTAATGAGAATGTATTATTTCTTACTGGAGTTCCAAAAAAAAATCAATAAGAATTGTTATTTACTTAATTATTTTGCTCTTTAAATTCTTAGACATAGGGGAAAGTACTCTCCCTTCGAACGTTCATGCCTTCGAGTAATGTGAATTTCTTTTACTTTTACTAAGAGATTCAAACATAATTATCACATAATTATCAATAATTGATAATAAGCTAACTAATATTTAATAGAAGTGTGTAATTCTATTAGGAAAACTAAAAGAAATTTCACATTATTCGAAGGCATGAACTTTCAAAGGGAGAGTACTTTCCCCTACTAACAATTGTAAGAATCGATTTCTTTTTTCTTTCAGAACTCACTTTCGGTGAAAAAGCAAAGAAAAAGCATCCATCCGACTTAAAGTTCAACTTAAGAGATGATCCGTGGTACTCAGAACAAGTGAGTGCCACACATTAATCAATTTTCAGTTTAATCGTATACTTCATGTAAGCAACACATACCCAGCACACCCACTATGAAGTAGCTCAAGTAGCCGGATTTGCATTAGGAACATTAGGAATCATCTTAAACGTCCAAATGAATTTGAAATTTTAAGTCGCCTTTTTAAAAATACTTTTATTTGGAAGTTATCAATCTTAATCAATTTTCCTTCCAAAATTTATGGATTAGTGATTGTTAATACAATTTATTGATTAGTGATTGATTAAAATACAAAACAAAGTGTATCTTCAAAATTACAGCTCATGCGGAACACGAGGAATGCGTGGCAGTCACAAATCTAAGGATATAAGCTCCCTCTTCCGCTCGCGAGGCAAGCCATTCCAGAGAACGGTCCCTTCAACAAACAGGGAATCGCGGAGAATGCGACTACCCGAACTGGGCACACAGAGACACCACGAAGCCCTAGTAGATGATTTAGTCACAACCAGCTTCGCGAGATACCGTGGTACACCAACACACAATAACCATGAGACAAAGTCAATCGTACTAGTCCCTAGATAAGGAACAAGTGGAAGACCAATGATTCAATCCACCCAAGGAGAAATGTGATCAAACTTGCGGAGTCCGTAGACATACCGCTCACAGGAGTTAAAAGCTCTGTTCAATCTGTTTAATCGGTCCTGCGTCTCTAGCACTGAAAAATAATTTAGCCCTATACGTAAAAAAGGAATAATCAAAGCTCTAACTAAGAGAAGCCCTGTCCCTGGGGTATAGAGGAGTGATACCGCAAAGTACGCAAAGTAAGAAAGGCTTTTCTACAAATCTCAGCTGCATGATCGGACCAAGTAAGAGTTTAATTGAAAATGATTCCCAGATTCTTGGCCCTGGAAGTGAAAGGAATCACCTTATTAGAGAGATACAGTGGACGAGGGTCATGATTCCTCCACCTAAGGGGCAATTCACGAAAGTATCCAGACAAAATTTTGACTGGTTACTGCCTGTTTTCTGTGAAGCGAATTTCGCGATCCCGTAAAAAGGTGCGTCTCCTCGCTAAAAATGTAGGATGGAATTTCGGGATGTATCCAGACAATTCATCGGTTGTCTCAGCAACTGTGCTAACTGCATCTGCTTTATGTCTGCATTCGTTACAAACGCCGCGCAGCGATGCGTTGCTTACAATGAATGCTGACACAAAGCAAATGCAGTTAGCACAGTTGCTGAGGCAACCGACGAATTTTACCCTCCAGCTCGAGACCGGAGGGTACAATTTTTTTTGCCAAAATCTTATGAAAAAATTATTTATTTGCATTATTTTATTTAAATAAAGATGCTCAGGCATGAAAATTATAAGAAATTTGAGGGTTTTAAAATTTTATAGGGGAAGTGAGGGATGGTTCGCACGCTTTTTGGAAGTCAATATTCAAGATTTTTTCTGGCTGAACGGTAAAATGGACAATCAATTGCGCTATACCACAAGAAACTCTGGTCTTTTAAGTTTCTATGCGTGCCTCATTCACTGCCGTAAAATCTGTTCTTTTTCTGGACAGGAAAATGAAAAAAAGGATGATGATTTGTACGAACTTTGCCTGTGGAGGCAAGATTCGCACGATGGGTTGTTAAGGTTCGTCATTGCGTTTTTTTCCTGGAATAACTCTTGCTCACAATTAAAAATTATTTACCGATTATTAGATTCAAGTTCTACGAATCCACGGAAACCATTATTTCACTGAAAGAAGGTATCTAAAAGTTTTCTTCTAATTTTTCTAAAGCACTGTTTTTCTTGCAAATTTATGTCGAAAAATCGACTGAAATGTGAAAATTTCAAATGTGACAACCCTAAGAATTTATCAGCTGTCTTTTTTTCATCTTCCTTTTCCTTTGTTTTCCTCTTTGAGGTTATGTTGTGATTTTAAGCTGCTGGAGTTACCTGATGAGTTGGCGAACCATAACACTTTCAGTGGTTGAACCAATACGCAGTGTAGAATTTAGGATTTTTTCGCCACTCGGAAAATAATTTTCCTCCGATGCAAAAAATATTACGTAAATATCAACCCAGATTAACCCTTCATCTATTGGTGTAAGTGATTATTTCTGAAAATCAATTTAACTGTGAGAAATCACACGAAATGTGAGTCATCAAAATTTCCCATTTTAGGCAATTTTTGCATTTGTGATTGTAGAACCTAGAAAAGAAGGGCTAGGTAGCCTATTTTTGCAGTGAAAATGAGGTTTATGATTATCTATCTAATGCCTAAGAAATGAGGAACTAGCACTTTTAAAACAAAGAGAAAACTTGGATTGTTCGAAGGCTCGCGCGTGCGAAGCATCCCTCACTTCCCCTAAACGTTTAAATACTCCATGCGTTCTGAAAAAGTAGATTTTGTGAAGTTCAGGGATTAATTGAATTATTATTAAGGATTAAAAGTTTCAGATTTTTTTATTGCTAAATTTGCATACGATTCATTTCGGCCATAAATTTTCGCCAAGCTAAGACTTCTACGGTGATCCAAAGAAAATTATTTTTAATATGTGTTTTTTTTTACTAATATTAATTTTTAATATTAATAATATTTTTGTGGTGTTTTACAAAAATATTCTACTGAAGAGATTATCAAGGTCATAGAGGTCATTTGGCGCTGGGAACAATTTTTTTGCGGAACGATTTCTTTCTCTATAATTCGGTTCCTATTTCGCTGAGTGCAATGCTACAATATAGTTCAATTATTTTAATTGAAGTTGAAATTTATCGTTTGAATTTAAAATCTTGTTTTATTTCTTCAATTCAATATTTCAATGAAAGTTTTTCTTCCATTGTAAAAAAAAACAGCGCAAAAGATGCAGAGTAGAGCTTAGTAGAAGCTTCGTCCTAGTTTTTCTCCCAAAAACGGATACAGTTGGTGAAACAACTGAGGTAACAGTCGAAGAGACAAAGGCAAAATTCCTGTCATCTTAACGATGGCACCACAAGATGTGAATAATTAAAAGTATATGATGAGAAAACATCAACCTCAATCTCTCCTGGGCCAGAGGAAAAGCTACCACGGCCAGAGGGTGTTTCTGCGGTGGGAATTGGAATGAAGGAGCGGGAGGAAAAGTGAATGCACTGGATGATGTTTACGCGATGATGGAACAACAAAGCTCACACAGGTCAATTGTTATCGCGCGTCACTCAACACATCCGGAAAGTCCGGTTTGTTGGTTCTCTTCTGCGTCTCGCAGATGCTCAAGCACAAACCACTCGGTGTCTCACCATCAGCACCTTTGGCAAATTAAGAAGTTGAGGAAGACATCACAGAAAACGAGGCTAAGGTGATTACAATTTTACACACATACCCAAGTTCTACTAATTCAATTCAACGTTACACATCAATTTTTCAAAAAAAAAAAAGGAAAATCAATGAGAAATTCTAAATCAATTGGTATATACGAAATATTTCCTCTCACACTTCAATACCCATTTTCCTTTTGATTTGCACATCACATGAAAATTTGATCATTAAAATTTAATTTATAGCACACACAAGCTTTTAAATCCGACTTTTTACTGCAAAAACAACTCTCACAGGTGGATGAAGATTCTTTTCATCTTCAACTCTTTAATTGCGCCAATTTCATGTTCCCATAAGTTCTTGTGGTGGTACTTAAAAAGAAATAGGTTGAATTTTAATAATTCCCTCTACATTCTGCTTCTGCCCTCCACTCTAAAGTTTCAATATGCTCTGTATAATTTAATCTTTATAGTGAAGTGGACTATTCAGAAAAAAGGGGTGGCAAAGCGTCTCAGGCTTTGCGAAGTACTCGAACTCGTGACTTAGATGCTATACCTCAAAAGTACCTTCGTATCATTTACCGTTCACCGGTTCTTCACCGATTTGTAAATCATTCAAAACATTACCCAATATAGGAGGTAATTTAGTTTGGGATAAAAATTTAGTTATCGGTTATAAATCGGTTTATTACCGGTAGTAACGGATTGATATCCTCTCGTTCAGTAATAACCTTCCCGATTTGAGAGCTCTCTGCGGTTGAGCTTTTTCCTTTACCGATTCGAAGGTATATCAGAGAGAACTTACCTAAAAATCCGTTGGATGTTCGAACGTTTAAACAGAAAAGTTTCAGAAAATTCAGTAAGTTCATGAAAAGGACATTTCTTTGATTGAAATTGCAATTAAAACGTTCTGCCATCCTGAAATTCCACAATTGTTGACATTGTTGACGATCGAATTGTCAAGAACAGCGAAATTAAAAACGGCAGAACAATCAGCGCTAAAGCAGCGGGTAGGGGGAACTGGGGCAGTAGTAATCTGGGGTAGTTGTAAACACTGTGATTTTTTTCATTAATGTTAAGACTCCAGAGGATAAAACCCATAAGCATTCATAGATACCATGGGGATGTATGTCCACAGAAGAATTGGTCAATAAAATCCTAATACTTTAAAAATAAAAATCATTTTTCCCGAAAATGTTGATATTTCAATTATTTTGGTCATTTGGATTTCCACCTGGAAATTAAAAACTGTGTAAAATAATCGAAATGTAGCAATACCAGTTGTTAAGGCAATTATGCCTATGCTGACGAGTTTTCACGCAGCCGTTGATGTTCAAATAAAAAACTCGTCGAAACCTAGTGGCTGCATTGCACCGCATTTTTAGCGGGCGGTTGTCCGAAAATTTTCCCCTCCCTTTCGATGTTAATGCGGTGAATACGAGCAGGAGTGAAAAAAGGGGAAATCCAGTTTTTACCAAGCCATAAGAGAGATCAGTGAAGTTTATCCAAGTGGAAAAATCCAAAGTGAATATTTCATAGTCAAACCCACAAAATTGACCGAAATTGTGCAAAAATCAGCCCCAAAGTGATAGAAGAAGAGACATTGGTTGCTATCTGTCCAAGTGTGTAGAAAGTGCAGTGCTTAAAGGCTATCAGCCTCAGTTTTTTCGAGGAAAAGGAGAGACCACGCGGCAGCACGTGGCAGCACCTGGTTGAGAAAAACTTGTGCCCTCAAATATCCGGAGTTGCCTGGGGTTCATAGGAAGATCACACCACGATCGTGGGAGAGGGCGCACTAGAAGGAAATTTTTTATAGCCCTTCGACCGGATACGGCTCAAGGTGCCAGAGGGGAGTTCTCACAAGCATTGTACAACCCATACAGGTGTGTGCCTTTGTACCCAAGAAGCCAAGCCAGAAGGGAGTTCTCACAAGCATTGTACAACCCATACAGGTCAGTGGAAAATTTCCCTTACATTTTTTATAGCCCTTCGACCGGATACGGCTCAAGGTGCCAGAGGGGAGTTCTCACAAGCATTGTACAACCCATACAGGTGTGTGCCTTTGTACCCAAGAAGCCAAGCCAGAAGGGAGTTCTCACAAGCATTGTACAACCCATACAGGTCAGTGGAAAATTTCCCTTACATTTTTTATGGTCCTTCTCCGCCCTTGACGTCCAATTGTGACGATTCAATACCCATTGCCCATATTGCACCAGCCTCAATAAATTGATAATACAGTTCCGCTATCTTTGCCATCGAAGAACGGTATTTGCGAGAGTACTTTAGAGTAAAGCTTACAAAACTTCCCATCTATATCCCAGTCTTTTCAATTCCCCAAAAATGACTCTACTCGGTAAACGGAATGCACTGAAAGGCCATTTGACTCGACTTGAAGATTATGTCACAAGAGTCAGTCGGGATGAAGCGTCTTTTACTGCTGCAGACATTTACACTAAACTCACGACTCTCGAAGGTATTAAAGCGCAAGTAGAAGTGTTACATGAGGAAATGCTCAATTCAGGTGTAGATGAAGACCAAGAAAATGAACAGCATCAAATGTTTCTAGAGCGTTTAAATGGTGTTGAGACTTTCTTAAAAAATGTCCTCGGTCGTAAAGATGTAGAAGAAGAAGAAGAAGATGTTGATGAAGATTATGACAACGCCGATGAGCCATCCCATTCACCCATCCCAAAAGATACCCATTCGGATACAAAGCACCCTGTCCTAAATAGTCTAGATTTGTCAAATATTGAGAAGGCCCTTGCCACCCTACTGCAACATCAAGTGAATGCAGAACTTAGATCACAATCAGTGATGGAGAAATTAGGTGAAGTAGTGACCACGTCTATACAACCTCCACACGATTCTGAGTCACGTGGTTCAGTTAAATCTAAGCTTCCAAACATAGAAATTCCCAAGTTCTCCGGTAATTATGTTGATTGGCCTCCCTTCAGGGACATGTTCATTAACATTGTCCATCTTGACCGAAATCTATCCGATGTTCAAAGGATGCATTATCTTGTCACTAATGTCGATGGGAATGCCAAGAAAATGATTAAGACTTTAAGGATCACTAATGCCAATTATAGGGTAGCTTGGGATGTCCTTTCTAACCACTTCGAGGATCAAGCATCGGTAATCCACGAACATATCAAGGGCTTTTGCGATCTACTTCCCATTTCCACTCCGACAAGAGCCAACTTCACCGAGTTAGTGGTCACTGCTAAGTCTATTCTGGATGCGCTCGACGCGCTCGAGGTTACCTCACGCGACCCATGGGTGATATATTTATTGCTGGACAAATTGGATCATGAGACTAAAATTCTCTGGTCAAGGGAAATCCAAAATAGCGCACCCACTCTCCCAACATTCATGACATTCCTCCAAGGTAGAATGAAGTCCATTGAAAGATACCAGCCATGTCCCAGTAAGCCCACTACGAATCATAATAAGCCAAGTAGTGCCCCAATTTCCAAGTTCAACCGAAATTCCTCTACAGTTCTTGCCACGCCGTCCCAATCTGAATGCATCGCTTGTGATCAAAGCGGGCATCCGATCTTCAAATGTCCAACATTTCTTAAAATGGATTCTGCTGATCGGCTCGAGCTGATCAGGAAGTTCAATCGATGTCGGAAGTGCTTGACCCAAAATCACCAAACCCGAGATTGTACGTTTTACTCATGTCGCAAGTGTGAGGGCCACCACAACACATTGCTTCATGGATCCTTTGGACCCAGTCGACCTGATTTGCGGACCCCCACAGAAACAATAAGAGATCAAACACAGAATCCATCAAAGTCCACAGTTGCCACGACCACTGACAAGTCAGAAGAACAGCCACCAATTCCAAGTCCACCCACAGACCAGCCCAATGACAATGCAGTCATCACGTCTACCACGTCCACTCAGTCCAGGAAAAGAGTCTTTTTAGAGACAGCCATTGTCAGAATCCTCGACAAATATGGAGTTCCCCATCAATGTCGCGCTTTATTAGATTCAGGCGCCCAAGTAAATCTTCTTTCACAATCACTTTTCCAAAAACTAAAGCTGCCCAAGTCCATGTCCAACACGTTCATAGGTAGGGTTGTCGACGGTGGTTCGACATCACGATTCCAAACGGATTGCAATATCCAATCTCAAGATGGCGAAACCCATTTTACCATGACATGCCAGATAGTACCTTCTGTCCTCCAACAGAAACTTCCTAACTGGGAGGTAAGTCAGCAAGAAATTCCCATTCCCTCGGGAATTGAATTAGCCGATCCGACATGGTATTTCCCTCAGGTAATTGATCTCCTGATAGGAAACGAGTTCTATAATGAGATCTATACGGACAGAATCCTTCGCTTGGGCTCAGGGTTCCCCGTTATGAAGGATAGTTGTTTCGGATGGATCCTTTCAGGCCCTTATACCACACTAAAACCTAACCAGCCCATTGTGTGTGTAGCAACCACACTTGCCTCAATCGACTCATCTCTCAAAAGATTTTGGGAGGCTGAAGAGATTGATTCTCCACGTATCAAGGCTCCAGATCATGAGACTGTAGAAAACATTTTCCAGACCACAACCTCCAGAGACTCCACGGGACGCTTCATTGTCCAAGTTCCATTCAAGCCTACATTAGTGCGATTGCACGACAACCTCCCAAATGCCACACGCCAACTCCTCCACTTAGAAAAAAGACTTGCCTCCAAACCAGCTCTACGACAGTTATATCATGCTGCTATGCAGGAAAACCTTGACTTGGGGTTCTTTGAAGAAGTTCCGCCTCACGAAGTCAACAAGCCAAGTTTCTATATGCCCCACCATTGCGTCACTAAGCACTCTCCTACAGGCCCAAGGATCAGAATAGTAATGAATGCCAGTTCTAAGTCCCAAACGGGCCTCAGCTTGAATGATGTTGCCATGATGGGTCCAACGGTCCAGCCTGATATTCTTACCATTTTATTAAGATTCCGTGAACATCCATTTGCCTTTTCGTGCGATATCACGAAAATGTATCCACAAGTTCTGATCCACCCACCACATAGGGATTTTCATAGAATTCTGTGGAGATTTAACCCGTCTGAACCAATACGACACTTCCGAGCACGTGGAGTTTGTTTCGGGGTTACTTCGTCCCCGTACCTTGCCACCAGAGTGTTAGTTGAGCTATCAACACAATCTCAGACTCTATATCCCCTCGCCTCCCAAGCTTTGAGGCAAAATTTCTACGTGGATGACTGTTTAAAGTCATTTCCCTCAATCGAAGAAGCTTTGAATTGCAAGACTCAATTGGTAAAATTGCTCGGTTCTGCTGGGATGTCATTGGCAAAGTGGTGTGCTAACGACATGCGCATCCTCGGGAACAGTTCCCAAAGTGAAGGGCAAGATCTTCTTCCAGATCTCAGCAAGGCATTAGGCATGCAATGGCATCCTCAAGAAGATATATTTTCTTATCAGTTGTCTAAGGACTTTTCTCAAGCCCAAAGTAAGCGGGAAATCCTAGCAGCAGTTGCTTCCCTATATGACCCTCTTGGTCTTATTGCTCCAGTCATTGTGATTGGAAAGCTCATTCTACAGGACATTTGGAAAGAAGATCTCGGATGGGATCAACCAGTTACACCTGCTATTATGCAAAGATGGCAGGAATTCTCGTCTAATCTTTCCCAGATCCAAGACATCAGTATCCAACGCCCACTCCGTACCATCATCTCATCTGCCAAAACGTCCATTCACATTTTTTGCGATAGTAGTTCGGTCGCTTATGGTGCAGTGGCCTATATGGTCACTTCAAACGAATCAGGTCCACCTTCTTCCAAGATAATTGTGGCTAAGTCTAGGATTGCGCCAGTTAAAGTAATAACAATTCCCAAATTAGAACTGTGTGCGGCCCTCATGGGTGCGAGGTTATTGCATAAAATTCAAGAAGCACTACCTTCTACAGAGTATTATTTATGGACAGATTCGTCAATAGTACTAGGACAGATTAGATCGAACAAAATAAGACTGGACCCCTTTACAAACCACAGAATTTCAGAGATACAGAACTTGACGGACGTGACAAAATGGCAGCATGTACCAGGCAACCTTAACCCTGCTGACATAGTTTCTCGCGGCGCGTTTCCTTCTGAATTAAGAACATCCCACTTATGGTGGAAGGGTCCTGATTTTTTGCTGAAAGGCATTGAATCGTGGCCAGTTGATCCCTACCTACCCATGGTCGATGCGTCTCTCGTTGCCGAAGAGTCACAAACTCCAGATCCACATCCTATTGAGTATATCATGAAATCCACTAACAACTTTTCAAAGATGAAGCGCATCCTAGCGTATGTGCTCAGATTTTCCTCCCCAACTCCGAGCACTGGGCCTCTCACAATCCCAGAAATTCACAAGGCTGAATTTAAGCTCATCTCGTATGTACAATCGCGGTACCTGCCTGAGGTGAAAGAAGCAATAGCGAATGGATCGCTGAGCAAGAGCAAACAATTTGCCAGCGTCAAACAGTTGAGTCCCTTCCTTGACTCCCAGGGCCTAATAAGGGTAGGCGGAAGATTATCCCAGGCCAGAGAGCATTACGATCTGCGGCACCCATTGTTGATCCCCAAATGTGACCTAGCAAAATGCATTGCAATGGACATCCATAGACAAAATCTCCATGCAGGTCCTCAATTGCTGCTCTCAACCATGCGTCAAAGATATTGGCCATTGGGAGGAAGGAACCTTACAAGAAAGGTAGTTAAGACCTGTATCACATGCTGGAGACAAAACCCCATCCTTCAAAGCCAGCAAATGGGCGACCTCCCTGCAGCCCGTGTGAATCACACCGCTCCTTTTGCAATTTGTGGTGTGGATTTTTGTGGCCCATTTTTGACAAGACCAAACTACAGGCGAGGCGGAGTGTCATATAAGACGTATATCTGCGTCTTCGTATGCTTCACAACCAAGGCTGTGCATCTTGAAGTAGTTGGGAATCTCACTACTGAAAGTTTCCTAGCTGCCCTCAGAAGATTTGTAGCCCGTAGGGCAGTCCCGGATGAGATATACTGTGACAATGCGACAAATTTCAGGGGAGCTCATGCTACACTGTCAGCTCTACTTAAGAATGTCAGCACAGACCCACAGTTCCTGCAAGAAACCCTGGCCAAAGAAATCAAATGGCGATTCAATCCACCTAGAACTCCACACCATGGTGGATTATATGAGGCAGTGGTGAAGTCTCTTAAACACCATCTGGTCCGAGAAATCGGACAAACTATTTTAACGTTCGAGGAATTAACCACCGTCGTTGCCCAAGTAGAGTCTATTCTCAATAGTCGACCAATTGCTCCCTTGTCAGAGGATCCTACTGAAGCCCTTCCACTCACTCCAGGCCATTTTTTAGTTGGTAGGCCTCTCAATCAGTTGCCAGAAAGAAACCTCGTCAATGTCTCACCCAATGCTGTAACTCGGTGGCAGTTATGCCAAAAACTTCTTCAACATTTTAGTCACCGGTGGAAGACCGAGTACTTGCATACCTTGCAACAGAGGAATAAATGGCAGGCTGAATTTCCCAATCTCGATGTAGGAGATATCGTGGTAGTTTGTGATGATCAGTCTCCGTCACATTCCTGGCCACTTGGGATCATCCAAGAAGTACATCTAGGAAAGGATGGAAGATGTCGCGTAGTAAGGGTGAAGACGACGAAGGGAGTATACACGAGAGGTATTCAGAAGATAGCACGACTACCTATTGAGGGATTACCACCCTCTGCATCGCCCCCCGGAGCATGTTAAGGCAATTATGCCTATGCTGACGAGTTTTCACGCAGCCGTTGATGTTCAAATAAAAAACTCGTCGAAACCTAGTGGCTGCATTGCACCGCATTTTTAGCGGGCGGTTGTCCGAAAATTTTCCCCTCCCTTTCGATGTTAATGCGGTGAATACGAGCAGGAGTGAAAAAAGGGGAAATCCAGTTTTTACCAAGCCATAAGAGAGATCAGTGAAGTTTATCCAAGTGGAAAAATCCAAAGTGAATATTTCATAGTCAAACCCACAAAATTGACCGAAATTGTGCAAAAATCAGCCCCAAAGTGATAGAAGAAGAGACATTGGTTGCTATCTGTCCAAGTGTGTAGAAAGTGCAGTGCTTAAAGGCTATCAGCCTCAGTTTTTTCGAGGAAAAGGAGAGACCACGCGGCAGCACGTGGCAGCACCTGGTTGAGAAAAACTTGTGCCCTCAAATATCCGGAGTTGCCTGGGGTTCATAGGAAGATCACACCACGATCGTGGGAGAGGGCGCACTAGAAGGAAATTTTTTATAGCCCTTCGACCGGATACGGCTCAAGGTGCCAGAGGGGAGTTCTCACAAGCATTGTACAACCCATACAGGTGTGTGCCTTTGTACCCAAGAAGCCAAGCCAGAAGGGAGTTCTCACAAGCATTGTACAACCCATACAGGTCAGTGGAAAATTTCCCTTACACCAGTTCTTTCCTACATCTTTTAGGATTATATTTATGGATTTACTAGACAAATTGAGATTCTCATTATTCCAAAAGAATTAATAATTGGTCAGAAAACAGCATTTGGGGTAGATGTAACCAGGCAATTTCAATTTCACAAAATGAGTAGGTAAAAGAGCGGGAAATTGACCTTCATGCGAAATATCTATAATTCATAGATTACGAAAAAAATTGGTGGCGCTGTGTTAAATAAAAAGTCACATGATGTCAAAATATGGGGAAAATCCATTAAAAAATGTCTTTGATATGCATGCTTTTAGTTTTTTTGCTATTTTAATTATTCTTTGTAAAAAGTGTCATGATTTTTTGAAAAATATACAGTCTTTATATATCTCTTAAGTAATTAAAATAATCGAGAGTGGTGCAAAGTTAATTTCAAGAGTGGGAAAAAGGTGTTTACATCCTCCCCAGAAAGTGGTTACTTCTACCCCAGGTATTTTGTGAAAAGAGAAAAATGCACAGGGACACAAATTTTATTTTTATGGAAAACTCAATTGTTTTCCAGCATCCGCATTACCCTCGACGAATTGCCTATACCCAAGGGTAAAACATGAGCTAAGAAATATTTTCCAAAAAATCACGGTGTCCTTGGAAAATCACCTCAAATTCGCATCTATCGAAAATGGTTACATGTGCCCCAGTCTCCCCTATATGAACTTGCACTTTAGGCTTTCGGTAGATTTTCGAATAGGTTTGGCTTGGCTTTGGAGCGGCTTTGTCTCTTCAAAAGGTTATTACTGAACGGAGTCAATCTGTTCAGGCTTAACAAGAATTCCAAGACCTTTCCAAAAAAGCCCAAACATGATACCACTCGGTTGAGAAATACTCTCTTTAGAACCTTTTTAACCTTTGCCCTTGAAATGTCCGCTTAGGTAAACTCTAAAACATATCATCGGTTGGGTCAGCAACTGTGCTAACTGCATTTGCTTTTTGTCTATATTCGCTACGTTTACAACGAATGCCGACACACCCTAATAAGCACCGAATGCCAACCAATTTCAATTCAGCTGAAAATATTTGTATTTTCAGCTGAATTCTGCTAACCCTAAACAAAAATTCGCGGAATTTTTCTGTACTCGTGACCGTTACACGATATATGTCAAAATTGAGATGTGCCTTGAGTACAAGACTCTGGTCCTTGGAAAGAGGGATAAATATTCTATGTCTAAATGCGGTCTTGTTCTGAGAAGTGTAAGCTAAGTTTCTGATCAATTTGTGAGTTGGCTTCAAACAGCTCCATATAAAAAAAAAACACTTCGCCGGGGGCTAGGTTGACGCACATATACTCGACTTACTTCGTTGCGAGTATCAGTTGTTCACATGAAGTATAGGGGTAACTTTAAAACTCATTAATGCATGGCATTCATCCCCTAAAGAGCGCCCTGCAGCATCCCCTAAGCAGAGTATGGTTCAAAGCAGATTCGCAACAATATCCTTACAATTGCGGATATCGCAACAATCCAAACTGGTTAGTTAAGAACTTTCAAAAGGACCTTCATTAAGTACTTAGTGTTAAGATTGAGTCATGCCATATTATTTTCGCTATTCGCCACAAAGCGCTGACGTTTGCCTCCATTTATTTTTTTAATTAGTTGAATGTTCTACAACTCCTTCAAATTTAGTTATTTGGCAAAGAACTTATTAAGTACTTAATAAGTACAGCTAAGTTTGAGCTTTTAGCTACATCTCGTTTATGGCCGCGCTTATTTAGTGCTAGCAAGGGGACATTTAGGAATAGAACGCTTAAGAACCGCAAGGGCTACAAAGGCTCGGGTAATACCTTTGACTGTACCTTTTATTTTTTCTTGCCAAAAAATAAGAAATCTATTAGATTATGCTGTAAGGCTTATTGCTTAAAAAATTGTCCTTTTTTCATAAAATATCAAACCAAATTAAAAATTAAAAATTCAAGTCACATATTGATACAGGGAGAAAACTTAAAAAAAAAGAAAAACATTATAAAAGCTTCTTCTGTCTTATATGCGATAAATTAATTCTCTTGTCTCTTCCATCTCTGGTTCTTTCTGCTATATACAACACACACCTTTCTCGTATGTAACGATGATCATATGTGCAGTATATTAGAGACATGGAAGATTCTTCAATGGCTCCGAGAGATCCGGGTAGAGAGAACCAGGTGTCTAAACCACTATAATTCCACCTCTCTGTGCCGCTAATCGATGTGATAGTGCGCGATGTTTCAAGATAAAATTTATAGTGAGGCACACGAGGAAATATTCCAAACCTGTCACCAATAAATTCAACTGAAAGTCAATTAATGGCCATTGGGAGGAAGCTTCTGGGAAATGCGAAAATTTTCACACAAACACATTGTAAAATACAATGCACAAGTGAAGATATACTGGACAGGTATTCAAATGGAAGAATTGACCATTACACGTACAACATTTTATTGTGAAAGTCACAAATTTCAATGACACCGAGAGCCCACCCAACTCGTCCCCAAACATTATGAAAACATATTAAATCCACATAAAACACATATGGTAAAAATTGATGAATGAGAGTATATATCAATGAGATTATCATAGCTCAAATGAGCTCAAATTTAATGGATAATTATACCCAATATCTGGGGATTCAAAAGAAAATTAGTATATTGTTGATGCATCCCCATATAAATTTGTATTTTGCTAATTTAATATAAAATAATTCACAAAACAAAACTAATATTAAACAAAAAACTTTGAAAGGCTGTTAAGCAAAAAGTTAGTTAAATTTGATGTAAAAAAAACATCCTTTGCCAAACTTTTATCAAATAGCATTGCAAACCTTTTCTCCCTTGAGTAAAATTTTTGAGAGTAACAATCCCCTTTTTAATTAATTTTTCCCGTGTAAGAAAATGGGTCAATAGGACGGTCAGTCAGGATATTTAAAAGGAAAAAAAGAATTAATTTTAAAGCAGGTTAAATCATATTTGGAAAGAGATTTTTGTTTAAGAAGATATTACAGCTGAGATGTAAATCCAATTGAAAATGGAAATTCAATACAAAATAAAAATAGGAAATACGAAATGAAATGGCTTCGATGAGCGGTAATTTTCATTTAATTTGATGTCTCTCCAATACAGAAAATCAATTTCCTTATTAACCCTGCTAATTCCCAAGTAATTCTTTAATCATTTTTTAAACCTTTGTGATTGAGAAAAGAATGATATCGATCAGGTAACATCCCTATGATAGAAAATAAAAAGATAATTGCTGAACAAAATAAGAGCAAAAAGAAAATCTTATTTAAGATGGTTTTAGCTGAGATTCTTTACAATCTCAGCTTTTGTAGTCACAGGTGAAATCCGACCTCGTCAGATCGGGCCCAAATTTTGGATGTAAACGTTTTGACACTTATAAATCACGAAAATCATGTGCGCCAAAAATCGATATTCGTGGACGTCCCGTCCCGTCCCGACCCGTCCCGTCCGTTACATTTCGACTTCTGGAGAGAGAACGGAAAGAGATATCGACAAGCGGTTTTCGACAAAGGTTAAAAGTCATTGGGCCGCTAGAAGTTGATGATGTCAAATCCACCCCCCACCCCATCTTCCACGATTTTGAAACACCCCCAAATTTTGTTTTTTCGATAACTCAGCCCCTATGGCATCGATTGATATCAAATTTTAGTATATTATAGCTGGGCCTAAGAGCTTTCGATTGATACCAAACTTAATCCCCCCGACCCCCCTGACACGAGCTAGAGGGGGTCAAAAATTAAATTTTTGAATGGTCATATCTCCGGTTCTAATTATCGGAATGCAAAAAAAATTGGTGTTTTGGAAAATTCTCATGGAGCACTACAACCCTTGTGACACCCCAATTTTATGCGATTTAATCGAAGGTCCGAACAATCGAAAAATTGATTTTCGATTAATCGATTTCGAATATTTCGAAAACTAGACGATGCTTTTTCTTTAAATTTTAATATGTTGTAGCTGGGGTCGAGGCTTTTCCAACGGAGGGTCGCACTCCTCCCTTGATGTTCCCTGACTCGAGCTATAATCAAAAATGTTTTGACCGGACTGCATTTTCTGTATTTATAAAGGGATTTCGATGAAATTTTAGCCTATATTGTATCTGAGAGCACGATCTTTATAATAACGGGTCCCATCCGTCTCTACCCCAACCCACTGTACCCTGACCCTTACTATACCCATGTGGACCGGACTCTATCACTTATGTTTATTAACCGATTTCAATGAACTTTTTTTCTTTTGTTGGTCTTCCCCACTCAGACTATTTTTAAAATAGAAAATGACCAGTGATAAGCCCAGATAAGCTTATGGTAGCTGAGATTCTTTACATGTGACCCCGAAATGCGTGCAACTCATTAAGTGGACGCATTAAGTGACAGACATGATCCCCTTATTTGGTCAAATCACACAGAAAAATTGAATTCTATGGGGCCACCCGAGAGGAACACCGCAAAAACATTATGTAAATGATCAACTACATCACTCTCCAGAAAAATATACATCTTTGTGATAAATTAAACTCACCTTTTTGATTAAACACACCCCTTGAACAATTCACAATCTCAAATTGAACTGGACTTAAAGGTTTAAAAGGTCCTCTTGACCAGCTTTTAAATTAAAGGTGATTTATAGACATTTGACATCTTTAAGTCTGTAAAACTTTAGCGTAGAATTTGACATTTACAGTTTTAAAGGTTTAAATAAATTTGACACTTTAAAATTAAAGATTTTTATCAGAGAATACGAATCGACCTTTAAAGGGCGATTTAAAAATTTAAGACTTAAAGATTTATCTCAGAATTGGGGGGACACAATTAAGAAGATTATAACAGACGCAAGGATATTTTATCTTAGGAACAAACCATCATGGGAGATTTTTTAGAGTTCACAAGATACATTATTCGAAATACCCTCGTTTAAACGAGCTTTAAATTGATGGATTGTTAAAAGCTGAGATTGCATTCCAATTAGAATAATGAATCATACATTAATTTATCTTGGCAGTATGGTATCCTTGTTTTCAGTAAAGATAATTTGAAGATGGTCAGATACAAGAGGAAAAAATAAAATAATTGAATAGTGAAACCTTGACTTTGCCTTAATATGTAACACAAATTCTATCCTTCACTCTTTTAATGTAACAAAGTAAAGAGCAAGGTTTTCAATCATACCAATATAAGGAGAACCGGTTCAATGAATTTTTGCAATAATTACGTGTTATATTGAGAATTTTTTTGTACTTTACAAAAAATAAATAGAGAGAGGTATAATGTGGAAAAAAATGTGTTATATGGTGAAGGAGGAGAGAAACAAATCAAAGAAATCTCTTAGCGCACTTTTGGTTGTTCACCAATGACATAAACACATTCTTGTGAGCAATAATCACTCTTATTTGGAGGGAATAGCATTCAAAATACCAAAATAATTCTTTTTGTATATAAAAAAAAGAAGAGCATGAGAGGTGAAAAAGAGTATTATAGGAAGAATTGAAACACCAATCAAAATATACAGAGATCGTGCCAGACAACTTGAAGCAAATGGTCAAAAATGTGAAATGAAAACTTCAGGATTTCCGGGTTTCTTCTTTTGGGCCACCAACACGTTGCTTGCTTTTTAGAGAAACAGAAAAACGCACACCACAGATCGTGAAGTGAAATGTATGTCGCGGAGTCTTTCTCTCCTCATGGTCTTCTGGAGAGATTACAATTACCCAAGAGATGTGTATTATAAATGAAGACGATGACGGAACTGTGGTGTATTAGAGAAATGAGAGAGATATCCAAAGACCATAGAAAATAATGAAGATTGGAGGGAAAAGAAGAAACAAAAAAAAATAATAATAAAAGATCTCCAATCCAATTCAACATGCTTTAGAGTGTCTCGGTGATATTTAGAAAGTCCCTCACTTGTATTTCCCATTGTTTCCACTATTATTCAACATTTCTTCTTCGTCTCTCATTTTTTTCTTGTACATACTCTTAAACCAATCAACTCAAGACTCTTTTCTACTCCCGGAATCACCAACAGTGTCCGGCTCAAATAATTGCACTGAAAATTTTCAATTCATTTTTTCGCAAAAATTTATGCAAATTTCTCTGTTTCAATTTTTGTTATACTAAAAAATCTTGATAAAACTTCGTTTGGAGAAAAAAAACGTTGAGCTCTGGGCAGAAAAAAAAGAGAAATAAATATGAGAAACGCTGTATAAATTGCTTAGACACAAAAACATGATGTCATCCCAAATGAGAATGATCTGACAAAATTGACTGGAAGCTGACGATTTTTTTTTCAGTCTCTCCAACTCTTTTTTTTAAATTCTGACATCCACTCAAGAAAACACACACACTCACAGATTCCTGGGACAGAAATTCCTTCCTCAACCCATTCTCAATGCTAAATATTTTTCCAAGCAATTACTATATTCTGTTTTTCTTCAAGCCAAAAATTCTGGGCTCTCAGAGATTGAGGAAGAATTTTACTGCACGTGGACCATAAAGCATTTTCTGAACAACAAAAGATGTGTCAAATATTGATGATGTGAGGCATCTCACAATAAAACCAATAATTCCAATAAAGATGAAATGGACCTCCAACCACCCACTCGTACCAAAAGTGACCAAACTACTACTGAATATTTCAAGTCAGGACAGAAGTCTGAAGCACAAAAAATTCAAATCAAATTTGGTAAGTCGTTAAATATTAAAAAAAAAATGAATAAAAATAATAAGAAATATTTGAAAAGAAGTTAAAAAAATTATTTACAGTAAACTCTCGCTTATCTATGAGAGCAGGACCAAAATATCACACGGATTAATAGATTGATAAACATCAAACGATATATTTGTTGAGACAACTACCTTAATTGACGAAATTTATTGGAGACATAACTGATTGAGACTGAAAATCACTATTTATTTTCTCGGTAATTATTTGAATTCAAATTGCATCTTTTTTGGAGAATGGGTGCATTAATATTGTGGGTGCATTAAATTATACTCATTTTCTTCCTCTAAAAAAGAAGTAAAGTTGAAATAAAAATAATTCCTTTATTTCCTGCAAAATATTTGTAGTATTTGATGATAAATAATTTAATTTATGGATATAATCGTTTTAAAAAAATCCTAAAAATATCAAGAGAAAAAATAAAACGCTAATTGATAAGTGAAAAACAGTTAAAATTAAATTTAAATTTATTTATAGCAAATAGAGTTTGACCTTTTTACAAGAACGTGGTAAAACAGTTAAATGAAGGCAGAGGGGTAGTTTACGGATAATAGAAAATGCTAAAATTCTGCATTATTTTCAAGAAAAGCTTTATGAAATTTTGCTAATAAATTGACGTTTTTTCTTTAATAAAACTCTTTTAGAGTTAACAAGAATGCGGTCTACGATAATTCGTAATGAGGTGTGAATTAATTTTCATGGGATAGAACTATTTAATTACTTTTTAATTTAAAATGCTTGCACTCGACTTGGGGATATTTAGATATTGAAGCTTAGAAGCTTGCGGGTATTGAGAAAGACAAGGAGAAAAATGATTAAAATTGTATTAAAAATTTTTGGATTTGTTATATTGCATTTTTTATATCTGTCTTTTTTAACAACTTAAAACTTTCTAAAGGATTTTTCCTTTAGAAACTTTTTTTCAATTTGAAAGCAACATTAAGGTTTATTAGTTATTTATACATTCTTTTTATAGGTTTTACTAAAACCATACATTATTGAGATTAAAAAACTCTCAAAAAAAAATCGTTAGAAATAATTTTTCTAATTTCATGTGTATTATTTCTCGAAAAATCACAATTTTCAATTAATTGCAAATTTGAGTATTAGTGATTAAATTTTATTTATACTTTATTTATAATTTATATTTGCATGAGAAAATTAATACTCCCTAAATGTATTAGCAAACGTAAGATTTTTTTCGGGACGGAGGGAGTATTATAATTGGGCATCATTCATAAGAAAAGCTTTTTTTGTAAATACTCTATCATTATTTATTGTTTAATATAATGCTTCTGAAAGACAACAAGAATATTGTTACAATATACTAAAGAGATATTAAAAGATTCTACTAATTTTTTGTGTTAAGAATGTAAGAGTCCTTCAGACAAAATGTTCGTAGCTTGCAAAATTTTTTAAGTCATTTTTAACAAACCTCGTGGATAAAAAAAATTTCTTTGTATTTATACATCTTTATAATTCTTTATTTTCACTAATTATCTCGATTAGTGAACACGAGACCTCAAATCTTTAAATGTTTTTAAATCTTCTAAAGAGGAAAATGAACAACTTAGTATATCAAAATATTTTATACCTCTGTTTTTTAATTAAATTTAATTAATTTAATTTACAGAGCGATGCAACTTTATTTTCGTATCTTATAAGATAAGATGTCAAATTTTGAATTATAAAATTTTGGTATGCAAGATTAAGGTCTATGTGGTGAGTTTATTTGAACGAGACTACCATTACCATACAGCTATGAGTGATATTTAGTTTTCGCGCTAATTTTTCTCTTTGGAAAGCAGAAGGCGGGAAGGGAAAACAGTAGAAAAGTGGAAAATATTTAGTGAAAAAGTTCATTTTGAGGAAACAGTGACCAAAAGAAAATGTTTAAGATTCATTTACTGGTGAGTAGTACTTCTTTGAGGTCTATAAATCACAATGAAAAGTTTAGGTTTTTCCTAATGTTCATTTCTTTACAGAATGAGAGATCTTCAGAGATCAGTGGATAGTTAATATTAGCAGAAAGAATTTGTTGGCTTTGCAGAGAGTGACTTCCAAGTAAAGCTTGCACTCCCTTCATCAGGAAATTCGGTCATAAAGACGAGTATGCTGAACAAAACAGGAGAATCTGAGGTCACCAGAAAGATTGGATAAGAACTTTGCATAACACATGCGAAGAGGATGCTCCTGCAAGCTGCAAAGATGATTCGTTTTGAAGAATAATCTGTTAGGGATTGGACAAAAAATTCTTTGAAAGCCAGAAGATTGTATCAGGAATAGGATATTATGTAGTTCCGAAATGTATAGTCTTTTCCGTCCCCAACGATGTCTTTGGATTATTCTGTATTATAAAATGCGATCAGAAGATGCAGAAATATACCCACAACTTGCACCGATAGCAGAATTACCAAGCTGAGGAAGAAAAAGCCTGAGATTGCGTTGAGAAAAATAATTAAAATGTATTTTCAAAAAAAAAAAAAATTTTCATTTTTCAAGAAAAAATATTGTATTCTGACGAATTAAAGATTTCTCAACTTCAAATTAGTAAAATGAGTATTAAGAAAACCATTCCTTAAATTTTTCTCTCGAAAAACACCCATAAACAGAAAATCTCGTACTTTGCGGCACCTCTGAAAGTGTCCAATAGTTATGAGACGTTTTGAGGTTGGAATTCATATTTCATAAAATTCACCACTCAGGGTTGCATCGCAAATCTCGTTCATATAAAATCTCGTTCTGAACAGAGCCTGTCAATAAAATTACGAGATTTGACATCTCGTTCATAAAGTTGCATCGCAAATCTCTTAAGTTAATAGACTAATAGACGAGATCTGTAAAGTTGCATCGCGCTGTTAATCTTCTCTTTAAAAGAAATGAGGATATTCTTGCTCCCTCTTTGAGTTCGAGCAATAAAATTTAAGAGTGGCATATTTTTAAATAGGCAACCATACATCCATAAAAAAATCGGTCTTTGAGACTTTCTGATAAGCCATGATTCGGGAATTCTATAAGACTATATTGAGAAAAAATTGTTTCTTGGGTTTTTCCTTTTCCTTATTTATGATCGTATAAGAATTTTTTATCTTTTTCTTCACTTGTAAATCTTAATCTTACCAATATCATATGTAACTTTAGCTATTTCCTCATTTTATTTTTTATTGTTTGGCTCCTGGGCGGATAGATCCCCGGCTTGACCCACAGTCGTGAGTCAAGCCGGGCTCATTCAGTGCTGACAGACATTCAGCCATCAGACATTCAGTTCTGAACAGGGGCATCACGTAGTTCTGAATGTTTGCTTTAGACAATTTTCACATGTACAGCAGACTCTCGCTAATTCGGCTCCTTTAACATCGGGCTACTTTTTAATTCGGGCAGCAGTTAAATTTGAAAAAACTTTTTTGACATTTTTCGAGTTCGATTATCATTATCGAATGAAGCAAATATGCTCAAATTTGCCATGCTTTATCTCACTTGTGATGTTATTATGCATTATTAAGGGGCTTTTATGAAATTTACAGTTAAAACAAAAAATCTTTGCATTTCAAACAATTTGATGCCCGAATTTCTCTCTAATTCGTCTGACATTTCGGTCCCAAATACCCGAATTTGGGAAAGTCTACTGTAATAATAACGTAATATAATGCACGGCCTTCGCCCGACAACTCCGAGAGAATAGAAGAAGCATCCACACCACGGGAAGGCTCTCCTGGGCGGTGTATTTTTCCACTACGAGAATTGTCATTGTAAAATGATTACCTTGTAAGTCTGAATAGATACGTTCAGAATTTGCCGCCAGATCAGGAACTCTCTTGGCATTTCTGTTTAAATTTAAAGACACAATGGAAAATAAAAAAGCTAAGATTGTAAAGAATCTCAGCTAAAAACTAAATAATGGAAATATACTAAAAGAAATCGAATTGTATTTAAGAAAGTTATTATTAGGTATTTAAAAAAAAATGATAAATAGAAGAAATTTGATGTTCTTTATAAATTCTCCAGGATTTAGTTTATTATTTAATTCCTATAGCCATAAAAGCCACATTCTTGATTCTTGGTGGAAAATTCAAAATATATTCAGTTCTAGGTTTTAAATATAAAATCTCTCCAATAAAACCTAATTAAATTCTATATACTGTGGTTGAATTACATTGAAAATACCTAAAATATATTTTTTTACGAAAAAATAATTATGTAGTCATATTTCAAGTAAAATATTAAGAATATACAAATTTTCTTACTTATGAACAAGACCTGTAAAATTTTAAAATAGCAAAACTTGTAATTACATACTCTTTTTTCTGTCTGAAGCATTTTTGTTATAATTCAATAAATTGCAATAAAATAGAACATTAAAATTATAAAATTTTATTCAATCTAGAATCAAACTGGATTTGAAAAATTACTTTAAGAAAGAACTGTCCTGTCTTCAAGGTGTTCGGTCACCAAATGGTTTTCTAAAAGAGAAAATTGCCACGAGGAAGCTCGAGACGAAATTCTTGGAATAACATCTTTTGCTGCCCTCAAGACAAAGCATCTCACACTGAAATGTCTATTTGGATAAAATTGATCCATGAAGTTAAAGTCCATGCAGTGAATTGTCGCGTAAATAAGATAATCTTGATACATCCGGTTCGCTAGCACCTGAGATTTTACGATTGTCCCCATCACTTTTCTCTCTCTCTCTGGCGATCTTCCCTCGAGATTCACACAGATACAGAGACACAGAACTGAGTATCATCAGGGAAATTCCCCCAACTCACCTGAACTCGTTTTGTGACCTCCGGAACATCGAGACCACTTCCTGCATCGACAGGAACCACCTGGAAGTTGATCCAAGTGTTGGTACTTGATGCTGAATCTACAACTGTGTCCTCTGAGGGCACTTCAAGTAGCTTCACGCCATAGAAGACGACAATCTTCTCGAGATTCAAATTGCGCATACATTTCCTCTTCACCCGAACACAGTGAGGAGGATGCTGAGCACACTGAGTTTTATCACCAATTTGGTCATCCATCATTGAGCCCCATAGTCCACTTGGTGGGCATGTGGGTACCTTCACATGTCTACCACCCTTTTTTAACCTCAACAGCACTTCTTATCGCACAATTTATCAACTTACAATTGATTTTCTGCAAACTGATGCAAAATACGCACTCTTCTTCTTCTTCTTCTGTTTTATGTAAGGCTGTCGGACTCACTCGGGTCCATATAGCCAAAATACGCACTCATGAAAATAATAAAATTTTGTCAAACTAGTTGAAAATGTTTCCGCTAGGAGTGCTTTGATCGAAGTGGTGAATTTCTTTTGAAACCAAAAATTTACCACTTTTTACCATGGTCAACAGGTCGTTGTCGCTGCTATTGTAATTTATCAATTCAAAGTGGAAATTTTGAGTAAATTTTCACTCCCTCAAAGAACAGAGGCCAAAAATTTCAGGTGAGAAAAAAAATTAATACAGTTAATTAAAACGTTAATTCAGTGAAAAATAGTATACAAAAGTGTCTAAAATCAAGTGATCAATAAAATATTTCGAGATTTGATATATTCGGTGAAATAATTTTGACAATTTAAAGATTTTGACAACATAAGCCTAAAAACAAGAAACTTGACCCTTTAAGGACGAGAAGCTTTCCGCTGAGAGAAATTCAATGAAATCGAGTTTCCCTCGATATTTTAGCCCAAATAAGAGATTTACGGTTAAAAAGAAATTTTCCCATCCCTAGGAGTCCTGGAAAACTATGGGTCATATATGACCCAATCGTCCTTAAAGGTAAAAAAGCACAAAATTTTCCAGACGACTAGTCTGATCTAATCTGAAGCACAGATTAGATCAGTGATCGGAATTGAGTAATAGAGAAATGGATGAAAAAAATCATACACTTGGAATGAGGAGACTGCTGACAATTCTTGAAGAAAATCAAGATATTTTGGATTAATGATGATTAGACTATTCTTGAAAATAAGGATATTTTGAACTAACGACGATATGAACAATGTAAGTGAAACATAAACACACAATAAAACAATAATAAATAAAGTTAAATTATAACAAAATTTGAAAACAATAACAATAATAAATATATTTTTTTGTTATCAAAACAGATTAAAAGAAAAACTATAGGATTTAAAAGTAAAATATCAAAAATTATAATTTAGTAATGTTTTTAGAAATATGAGCAAATCACTTCATGAATATATTTTTTTTTTCATTTGCTTAAAAAGATAACAGGTTTCTAAAATTTAACCCTCTAAGGACGATTGGAACACCGGTGTCCCATAAAGAAAATAATTTTTGCTGACTACCTAAAATTATTTTTTTCTCATGTCTGTACATAATTGTAAAGTAGAAGGTTGAAGGAATCTAGAATATTTTTTGCAAGTCTCTAGCTATTTGCTATGTAATAAATATTTAAGCTCAAAAATGGCGAATTTTTAAATTCCAAAATTCATAATTGATTTTATTTATTTTTTATACTTTGAATTTTTTTTTAAGCAAAACCATTTTGGCAATAAAAACTACAATACTCATACGGGATATTTTTCATTAAAGCGAAAAATATTATTCATTGGTATTGTCAGAAAAATTATTTAAATTTTTGGGCTATTTTTGTCCCTATCGTTCACAGAAGCACAAAATACACCGAATCAGACTCTGTTGGACTTTCCAAGGTTAGATGTAATGTAAAACTTATCATTGATTATGTTTCTAAGTTTAATTTATATTGTTGATTTTCAGTCCGCAAAAAGTGTCTCGTCGTTAAAGGGTTAAAGAAAAAAAATTGCGTTCCTTAAAAAAATAAAATTTTTTCGTTTGACAGTATTACAAAAATACCTGTAATTTATATCCTTCAATTAAAAAACAACTGTTCAAAACCAGAAAAAAACACTAAAATCATGAAAAATTAATTAAAATCGATACACAGAAAATGTACTTCATCAAACATTAACAAATCTATTGGAATCAGGGCAGAGTATTCTCATACATTTTCCGAACAAAAATATGGTATATTTTTTCTTAAGTGATTTTTTAGTTTTAGTATAAAACGAAATGCAATCATTTTAAAACTTTTACCAAATGAAAGAGTATAATAATGCTATGTTATTGGCACAAAATTTATAATGATTGCATGAGGATAACAGTTCCTAAAACCCATATTCTAAATACGTAAAATTCGCAATTTTTTGAATTTTTCTGACAAATTTTCTATCTTTAACACCAGTAAAATTTCAAATTCAATAAAAATATATTCTCTGTATATGCGCCTACCATTTCGTGTTATATTTATTTTTGTGGGATCCAAGGCTTAAAAATTATAAAGAATTTTTAAAAAAAAATATACCATTTGTAAATTAAAATGCTCCATCCGTTAGTTAATCATCCTAGATTGAAATCATCTTACGACTTTTAATTAAAAGATCTGTGATTTCAGAGATGAAAAATATCGTGCAATTTTTAAATATGCATTAGATTACCTGCATTACAATGAAACCATAAAAACATTTTAAAAAAAGCATCATTTTTTGAAGCAAATTAAAACAAAAAAAATGTAAACAAATATCACATATAAATGTAATGCCCAACGCACAATAACTTTTGTTTAGTAAACATGTTTTTGACATTTCAATGAGAGTGAGTGCGATCTATATCTAGTCATCTCACTCATACTCAGCGTAAATTTTGAAAACATGTTTACAAACAAAAGGTATTGTGCGCTGGTCATAACCGTTCGGCTATATGAATCTTTTTTCATCCAACAGCCGCACAAACTAAATAAGAAGAGTAAATTTTCTTCCAAATATCAGCATATTGCAGAAGCTTTTGACCTTGGCTCCAGCCGGATCTATTTCCCCTCAAAACATTTCAAAAACATCCCCTCCGTAACGACATTCTTTATTGAGAAAATGGTGAATATGATTAACGATGGATTTTCATCTTTTCATTAATTTCCTGGATCTTTTTCCCCGTTTTGGTCCTGATCCTTTGAGGTTTATCTCCACTCAGGAGCATTTTTTCATCCATTGGCTCAATAATTGTGCCCATTTTTGTCACAAGACTCGGTTTTGTGAGGACACGATGGGCAGTTTCTGGTACAAATGTCCTTCCAACAGGCGCCCGGATGGATGCTTCGTAGTCCTTGACACTCGTGAAGGGGAATGGTAGATCCCTGACCAAATGCTCCTTGGTTTTCCCACTCAGAATCTCATTGATGATCACAGAATCCTTCTTGGAATCTTTCCTTGGGAGATTTTTGGGAAATTTCAGAATCATTCGTTTCGGCTGCTTCTTCACTCCTTGCCCGGTCCACGAGCCCCAGCCTGGAAGTGTCAAATCGAGATCCTGAGGCTGATCTGCTGCTATTTGGTCTTCCTTCTCGCGAGAGAAATCTCTAAAAATGTCATCATCCTCAAAGGCTTCGGTCAAGGAGAGTTTTCCATTGATTCTCTCTGAATCCTCATCTTCGTCCTGAACATCATCCGGGATTGCTGTTCGCAGGGATTTCACTTCAACTGTTGCAAAGCTATCCGGGGCGATATTGGCAATTTCAGAGTCTTTCTGATCTCCTGAAGCGATTTTCTTGAGTTGATTGAAGTCCTGGGAATCATCAGGATTTGCTCTTTTGCTGGATTCCTGAAGAGCTTCATCAATTTCCGGACGTTGAGCTGTTTTCTTGAGCTCGAGATTTAGATGAGACTTTTCTGTCACCTTTTTGGAAGTCTTCCGGGAAGCTTTTTTGCCCTTTGTGGCAGTTTTCTGGAACTTTGTCAACTTCTGAGCCAATTTTTGCTCCAGTTTCTGCTCAGCAGAGTCAAATACAGCATCAATTGATACTTTCTTCTTCGGGAGAGGCTTTTTTTTCCTGTCAAAGCCTTCAAAATCATCCGGAGGGACGCAGATGGTGCTCAGTTTGATATCATCCTCATCAATATCCTCAATTGTCCACGCCAGACCTCCAACTTTCTTCTTTTTCTTAGGAATCTCTTCCGGAGGATGTTTTTCTTGCTCTGTGGACACTTCCGGAATTTCCAGGGCTTCATATTCCTTCCTCTTTTGCTCATTGTGATTTCTCTCCTGCCAGTACTTCCTGTAAGTCCCGAGAATTTCATCAGTGGACTTTTTGGAAACTGTCTGCCAGGGATTAAAAGGATCATAATCCTCATCTTTCTCAGCATCTTCTGCAGCTTCCTGGTCAGACTCCTCCGATTCCATTGAGTTCTTCTGCTCTTTCAGTTCCCGCCCAATGGCCAATTGCTCTGCCAAATCCTTCCTGGCATCCTTGTCAAATTTAGCCCGAACCTGCAGACTCTTGGCCCAGGTTCCGGTATTCCTGTGCCTCAGGTGCGATCTCTCAGCTACACGATTCTTCTCAATGAGCTCCAAGCGCCTCAGGGCCTCTTCCGGATCGCTTTTCTGCAGCTTTTCAAACTCCAGCAATTGCTTCCGGATTCGATCCTTCTTCAGTACTTTGTGGTACTTCTTGCTCTTGATCTTCTTCTGCCTACGAGCCTTCTCGATCTCATACGATTCCTTCCGGCGCAACCGAGCCAGTTCCTTCTGCTGCGCCAGAAGTTCCTTCTTCGAAAGCTTCTCATCTTCCTTCGGACTGACTTCCTCTCCTCCAACCTGCTCAGCCCTCTTGGCATCCAGAGCCTCCAGTTCCAACATCAAATCAGACTTTATGCGATAGGAAGGCGTTTTGTCCGTGGCATCTTCCTCAATGATGATCTCATCGGAAGGCTTTTGAGGAAAAACCAGGCAATCGTCGAAGCGATTCTTCTGGACAACGGCTTCCCAGCGATCCAGCTGATACCGAGCCTTTTCGTAAGCTATCCCCCGGGAAATTCTCTCAATCACCGGCTTCTCCAGGGGCTTGGCCAGTTTCTTCTTGGACTTACTGAGCTTTTTCAAATCCTTAATGACAGTTGCACTCGATTTCTTGGACACATTGGGCAGTTGGTGAAATGTGAAACGTTCTTGGGGTTTCATGAGCCCATGAGACTTGATAACATGGAATTCTGATTCCTTCGTGGCCACCTCTGTCCTCGATGGGGCTTTTATGTGCTGCGTCCGGTCGATTTTCTCAATAGCCGTCAAGAGTTTCCTATGCGATTGGGCATTAATCTCATCATCAGAACCATCGGCTCTGTCAAAATCCCGCTCTTTGAGATTGCCCTTTGAAGACAGAAGACTCCTAAAAGATTCCAAGGCATCGTCATCAATTGGTTCCCCTTTTGGGGGCTCTTTTTTCATCTTCATCTCCACAGAGTGAGGTTATGATTCCACAATAAGAGACGTTTTAAGCTTTTCCTGCAAGTATTTTTTAAATTTATTAAAGTGAATTAACAGAATACAACTCCCTGAAGCAAATTACAAACCTTTGTTGGAATATTCTCTGTATTTCACGAATAAATTGGATTTTATTATCAGGATGAAAATACCAAAACATGCATTTCACATGGCCAACTTCACAACTTAAGAAATTCACCACAAAGGCCTATTGCCTGTCGGTTGGGAAAATCAAAAAGTGGTGAGTTTGTTAAACTTGGTGGACGTGAAATTCTGAAGAAATTTTATTGAGAAAGAAAAAGAACCGAAAAAGCAGCTAAAATTGACGGGAAAGTTACTATAATTTGATAAGTGTTACTCATTGTTTTATTCAATGTGAAGGAAATAACAAAATCAATGAAATAGAAAGGCAAATAATGCAATTTTCGGCATGCGGCTGTTGCTAGAGTAGCCATTGAAAAGACGTTTTCGGAAGAATCCCTCAGGAAGTTATGCCTTTTGTGCCTCATTTCCCAGGATAAGAGGAAAACCAAGACATCTAGGAGAAGGTGATAATTGGAAAACTCAAATTCAAGGTAACGCAAAAAGGTATGTCGTGGGTAAAAATGTTGATCATGGGCATTGAGTCCATTGAGCCTGATATATGGCACTCTCCCTGGACGCTGACATCTTGGTCTTTCAAGCAGAGAGATAAACGGTCCTAGTGGTCCTAATAGCTTGCACTACAGAATGTAGGAAGAAGTAGGGTAGAGTCAGCCCTTTGGCCATGTAAGCACTTTTGGCCACCTAAAGTAAAATCACATTGTAAGGCAATTATGAGTTTATTTATAACAGAAAAATGGGTCTTATTTCGTGACCTCTAATCTAATGAACCAGAAAACCATATTTGATCTCGGCAATACGGTAATCGAGAATTTGCGTAAGAAATGCAATGAAAATGCGTAAATTAAAAAAAGGGACAGATAATCCTAACCGGCTTATGTAGGTGAGATTCTTAACGTGAGCTAACTCGGAGTGCATGCAAATTCGATTTGATGCTGAAGTAGGGAGACGCCATTCAGTTATCTTGAATCAAATTCGTGAAATTATACAAGTTTTGTATTTGAACCAAAATGTCAAGGATTTGGATGAACTGACTGAAAAGTGTTATATGGGTGAAATGTAGACCAGAATGTTCTCTATAATTTTGCCGTAGAACTTGAACTCATCGATTACTCAGAAGCCAAGATAAGCGAGGTTTTTTGTTTCTTAACTCGTTTTTTCATCCAGAGTGCCCTAAGTAGTCATTTGTTGAACTTCAACTAAATCAAAGAATTGTTGTATTTTGCGGGACTTTCCATTTAAAACCCTATTTTAAGTGTCTTTGTGGAGTAGAGGCAGTCAAATTGGCATCTGAGTGATTTCAAAGCGTTATTATTGGAAAAATCAATTTTTTCACACTTAAACGGAAAAATCGCAGTGATAGCGTAGTCTGAGTGGAAAATGATGTATGGACGAAATGTAGAGACAAATGTGCTCTACAATTATGTCGAAGTAATCATCAAAATCGGTTCAGCTACAGTCGAGATAATTGAGGTTATGTGATATTGAAATTGGTTTTTCGACTGTGGCGCCCCTGGTGTTGGTCCCAGGAAGTTCAAATATTCTAGAAAATTGTAGCATTTGGTGAGATCTTTCGTTTAAGCCCTCATTCATCAAAATCGGTCACATAGAACCGGAGATATGATTTTTTTAATTTCGTGAACTTTGACCCCTCATATCTCCGGTTCTATTGAAACCACAGCGCGCATACGCACCATTTTGGAAACGTCCTAGACTGGACTACAACATACTAAAATTTCATTAACTTGCACAATGCCGTTTTTGAGAAAAGTGACTTTGAATTTCGATGAATTTTGACGCTATCACAGCGCCACCTGTGGTGACTTTTTGAACTTCCATCTGAAAGTGCTCATCGAGACGAAACCAAAAAGGTAAAATTTAGGTCGTTAGGTTAATTAAAACCGGAGATAGAGGCCGGTCAATGTTCGAACTTTGACCCCTATTAGCTCGGGTCAGGGGTTATGGATCGACTTAAGGTTTTTTTTGTTTGATAGGTATAATCAACGGCTACAACATACTAAATTTTCAGCCCAATGCACAATGGAATTTTTGAGTTATTTAACTTTTAAGATTTAAAAATTTTCTTTTTAAAAAAAGCGCCCCTAGCGGTGGTTTTATGAACTTGCGATGTTAGAAGGAGAAGTGGCATTTCACGAAAGCTTTCCAAAAAGCCCTCACTTTTTAAATTCTGACAATTAGAACCGGAGTTATGGCCATTTTAAGAAATTTTTTTTGGACCCTTATAGCTCGGGTCAGGGGGGTCGGGGGACCTTAAGTTTGGTATTGATGGAAAGCTCTAAGGCCCAGCTATAACATACTAAAATTTGAGTCCGCTGAATGCCATAGGGGCGGAGCTATTGAGAAAACAAAAAAAGGGGGGTCTTCAAAATGGCGGAAGGAGGGGTGGGGGGTGGGGGGTCTATGCACCAAGTTGCAATTTTCACCCGATATATAACCTTTGCCGAAAACCGCAAGTCGATATCTTTTTTAGTTTAGGAGCTATTAAGCTCCAAAGAGCGGCCGGCCGGCCGGCCGGCCGGGAACGTAAATTAGCCACATATATATTCGTGATCAGGAAGTGCTGAAACACATTTTGGCCAAATTTGAGGTCGATCGGACGACATGAAATTTTGTTAGGATTATAGTAGGTGAGATTGTTAAGAATCTCACCTAATACATGGCCTGAATATTTTACTGTCAATGTGATTCTGTCCTAAATCTTAAATATCCTTGAATGTAGACAGGAACTAAACAAAATGGCTGACCGGCAGCAGGTAATTTTTTTATGCTTTGCAGATGAAAAATCTAAATCGCAGCAGGGACTCCCAAGCGGAGTACGTCTTAGCTGCGATTTTTGTGGAGGATGAAGGGGAAAGACAAAAAGGAAAAAAATTAGGAAAGGTACACGGAAGTTAAAATGTCGAAAATTGTCCAACAAAAAGGATAATTAAATAAGTTTAATATGTGTACGTTTGTAAAGAAGAAAAGTGTGAGAAATCATGAAGTACAATAAGTACCACCCCTACGAAGCTTTATGCCCAACGCACAATAACTTTTGTTTAGTAAACATGTTTTTGACATTTCAATGGGAGTGAGTGAGATCTAGATCTAGTCATCTCGCTCATTCTCATGGGAAATTTTGAAAACATATTTATAAACAAAAGTTATTGTGCGCTGAGCATTAAAAATATGTCTAAACTATTGCAAATAATGAAAATAAATATAAAATAAATGATCATAAAACATAAGCCAAGTAAAAGAGCAGGAATTCAAGACATGGATAGAAACCATGAACAAGAGCGACCAAGACACAAGCGGAAACAGACGAGAGAGCGACCACCGCAACCAGGGGTCCGAGCGGGAAAACCAGGAAAATCACCCCCCCCCAAGGCCCACCCACACGACCCTGTAAAATTTTGGGCAATAGAGAAGCTGAAGGCTCGGAGAAGATCCCATATAGGACACAGCTAGTGAGATACTTCAGTGCACTATAGATGCATAATAAATTAGTCTGCCCAAGTGGTCCATAAGGCGCCCCGGAAATCCGACCGCAAGCCGCAGAGATCAAACCACCCCGAAAATGGCAATGCACTGCGTGATCACCTCGTGACGGGATTGAGCCCCTGACGTTCTGAGCAATACTCGGTCCAAATCAGGCGTTTCAAATGACTCGAGAAGGTCTCATAAGACATGCGAGGATCCTTTAGATTCAAAGGCAGGGCATTGTACAAGGTGAGTGCAACGTATGAGAAAGATCTCCTAAAAAGTTCCTTTCGCGGGAGCGGCACGGATGGGCACTATAAAAACCATCTCGCATAAAAAACACCCTCAAGGTTTTATACTTAAAACAATATGACAGTGGCAGTATACGGAGGTCAATGAAAGATCTATACAGAGATTCGTACTTGTTTTTAGACAGGATTGGCCTAAGTGAACTTCTCCGCGCCATACTGTGATCCTGCCAGTCCTCACGTATTCATCTGAGACGTGGGTCCTCAGCAAACAGAATTGCGAACTCTTAGCCGCGTTTGAGAGGAGGATCCTACGACGGATTTTTGGCCCCATATGTGAGAAGGGACGATTCCGGACCGGAGTCTATACAACCATGAGGTGTATGAGCGCTACCGAGAGGTAACTGTCGTTAAGCAAATACGGCTCCGGTGGGCTGGTCATCTGGTGCGCAAGGATGAGGACGACCCAGCCTGGAAAGTCTTTAGCGGCGGACTCTATGCTACGAGGAGACGAGGCCGACCCAGCCTCAGATGGTAGACGGCGTGGACCAGGACGCCAGCTCATTAGGGGTGCGGAATTGGAGAACAGTGGCGCGTAACAGGCTCGAGTGGCGACGGGTCCTGAATCAGGCCAAGACCAGTAATTGGTTGTAGCGCCGGATAAGTAAGTAAGTAAGGTACTACGCATCATAACATTTGGTCCTGTTCACGGGAGCACCCAACCCCAGGGACCCTCCTACAGCTTTGCCACTGAACAAAATGTGATAAAGTGACGGACTCTGTGGTACATGTCCAGACGGTCCAGACACCCTGCGAAACATAAAGAATAGAAGAAGCAGCAGCAAAAAAATATTTGGAGCAATATTTCTTCTAAAAATATCAGAATTTGTCTCTTGATCGATCATTGAACTGAACCATCAAGCAGCTGAAGGAGAAAAGCGTGATGAATTATCCCATTTTTTGGATTGATTTCTTGCTCCCATGTGGTCTTTTGAGTCCAAAGTTCTTCCTTATTTCCTAATAGAACATTTCTCTGATTTCTTCACATTTGGTCATTTTTACTGCTAAATTAAAAAAAAAATGATCTCTGACTCTGCTGATCTTGAAAGAGAAGTCAAGATCAAATCGAGTGGATCAATCTGCATAAAGGACAGAGAGATCAGTTGATGAGGAATCATGCGACGCAAAATGCATTCCTATCGACTTTCTACGCATGTGCCGCATAGAAACAAATTGAGAGCAATCCGGAGCTCAAAGCGTGATCTCTCCCAATCTTATCGTTGTCGCCCTGGAACGAAAGGCTCTGTCAAGACGACCTAAATTTCATCTATCACCGAAAATCTTCCCCCTCGACTTTGCCGGCCCGTGTTTGTCTGTCGCGTGGAGATGTTTGCCACCCACACTTCTGGCCAGAGAAAGAGGGAAATGCGACAAGGTTTTTTTTGGTGATTATTGATGCCACGATCAGCTGAGGGTTGTTCACCTCTGGCCATCGGATGAATTGTCTGACATGCCCGAAAATGGCCGAAAATCAAACCGAAGCTGTGGCTATAAAAGCCAAACCAAGGCCTATTCCGATAGCTATTCATTGCGAAGCAAGCATCGTGGCTGGTTGATTGTGAAGATAAAGAAATCCCAGTTTGGGAGCAGTACAGAGAGTGAGTGAGGAGAGAGGAAAAGTGCAAAAAGTGCAAGTGAATAAATACGCCAAGCTTTATTCAATTGAAACGCAGTGGAATATTCCACTTCAAAAGTGGGCTGTGTGTGTTCTCCCTCCCGGACAAATCTTGCATTGGTCCCGGAAACCCATCCGTCTGTGCATTGACTGTGACAAGATAAGGAAGGAATGCCAAAGAACTGTAGCAAAGATTGTCTAGGTCTTCGATACCGCATTAACGGACTCCACCAGGGATTCAAGTGGCTCCATCAGACCATTGAACTTCACGAATATCTCATCTCCATGACATCCGACTACACGGATAACTCAGAGTGTGCTTTCATTGGGAAACAATAGATTATACTGCCCAAAAAGCCAAAGATTCCTCTTCAAAACCTGGTCAGGAGAGAACCCAATCTGAGGAAAATATCAATTTTCTCACGCGGTATCGAACAAATGGACAAAAATCAAATCAGCAAATACTAGAAATAAACACTAGTGCAAAGTTTATGAGAACCTAAAGTGCCTAAGAGTGAGGAATTGTGCAGAAAAAGCCCTGAAACAAATCATCCCCTTTTTTGAACATAACCCCCAAATTTTATTAAAAAAAAAAGTTTGACGTGCGATTTTTCTAAATTTCCGGCTCTAATTGTGTGTGAAAGTGCTCTAGAAGTATCAATAAAATACCTAAAAGTCCCCTTTGAGTGGAAAAGTAACTCCCGGACGGGAAAAAGAGTGATATTTCAGAGTTTTTTCCCATAAAGAAAAGTTTTTAATATAAAAAATGGCTGCTGCTCTTGTGAGAATTCGGGCAATAGGCTTCAGAGCCACAGCCCTTGTGCCCCATCGTGGGTTTGCGTCTGCACTTGAGGGTGGCAAGGATGGACGTGTCGAGGGTGAGTGCAATTTAGGGTTGAGTGTTTGGGAAAATTTCACGAAATTTTTAATAAATCCAGGAGAAATTAAGAAATCCGTCTTCATCTCCCAATCCTACGATATCTTCACCAATTTGGCCCTCGAGGATTGGATTTATCGCAATTTCGACTTCAAGAACCACCATGTGCTCATGCTGTGGAGCAATAATCCTTGTGTGGTGATTGGACGACACCAGAATCCCTGGGTAGAATCCAATATATCCGCCCTGGAGCGAAATGGGGTGGTTCTGGCGAGACGAAATAGCGGCGGTGGGACTGTCTATCACGATAGGGGCAATCTCAATTGCACCTTCTTCACGCCACGTGAACGGTACAATCGCAAGTACAATCTAAACCTCATCACCAGGGCACTATTCCGTGAGTGGAGCATTAAGGCAGACATCTCCGATCGCGATGATATCCTTTTCCGCGGCAAGAAGGTGAGAGAAAATCTATACCTTGAACTTGGAAGTTCTCCCGTTATTCTGTATTGAGGAAAAAAAATCCCTTTAGATTTCAGGAACTGCTGCAAAGTTGGGCCAACCCAATGCCTATCATCACTGCACCCTTCTCGTCAACACCAACAAGGATCAGCTGACACAGGCTCTTGTTATGGAAAAGGTAAGTTTTTCTCAACTCATAGTCATAAATGTTATGGTTCTCTTTATATTGTCGCTCTTTTCATGGAATAACTCTAATTGAGCTGTAAAGTTTATAAAATGCGTCATTACTCTAAATTAAGCAGCAATTATTTGGGTAATGGCCAAGAGCAATGCTCTGTTTGTGGACCAAATTGTGCATGATTATTTATCTGCAATAAGAAAATGCGTTGAAAAAATTATTTTAGTCACCCAAGACACTCTACATTGGTATTTTCAAAAATTCCATTTATAATAGAGTCACATTGATCGTCTATGATTTTTGTTTCTAATCTAAAACGTAGACGTAGATTCTAAGTTTTTCTATGTTTTCTATCATATTTGAAACTACATTAGCGCATCTGGTGTTGGTTTTATGAACTTCATCAATTCTAGAGAACTTTCGTACATTTAAAGTCCTAGAACATCCTCTAAGTGGAGAATTCATTTGATCCTATTGAATCTGAGTTGGACATGTAAATTCATAAATCGTCAGACCCAAAAAGAACACTAAAAAGTTCAACATTGTTGAATACTTTGTAATCTACATGTTTTTCGCAAAAAAAATGGCGGACCCAGGGTAGTGACATAGCGACATTAGCTCTAAAAAATGCGACCGGTTGCAGTTTAAATTTGTTCCTGTTTTAGTACACATTTCATGGGATATCTTCAAAACTACGTAGAATTCCAATTTTGGGTTTTTGGTTGCCTATTCAATATTAAGTTGATTTTATGTTATATTTGTATTTTTTATTAAATAATTCTACAATGACAAAAAACAGCTAATAAACTCAAAAGTTTTTTAGGCAAGCTAGAAACATATGAGAAATATATGAAACGTCATGCCTCTGGCGGAACCAATCGAACATCTTGATTGTGGTACTTAGTTCCATATTTGGATTGCAGAACTTGCGTTTGATTCCACAGCTGGATTTCGATTCTCTAAAAGTGTCTCGGCTAAATAACTTAACCCATTCAGTCAATGTACCAGAAATATTTTAGATATAATGTTCATATTTCGGGATTAGTTTCCTACAGATTAATAGATGAATTTTTTTAAAAGAATAAATTTTTATCTATTATGGGGGCGCGGGGAGCCCCTGTCAAACACACGTCTTAACGGTCACTGAATTTAAATTCTGTGCATTAATTAATTACAAACTCTATTGCTTTAGATAGAATAACTATCCAATAAAACAAATTGGCAATTAGAATTCAAATCAGGAAAGAGGAAAGAGGCCAATTTTATCAAATTCGACGGGATGTCGTATTTTCCGTCCGCCATTTTGAGCAAAAATTTTGCATGACTACAAAGCGAGAAAAGACCAACAAAATGTATTCCCGTCTCTGTTGCGCTATTTTTTCAAGTAATTGGAGGACTAAAGTAATTAAAAATCCATTCCCGACAGAAATTCGAATATAAATTGCCCAGAAATAAATCATCTAAAATCACTCAATTTGCGTATGATGTATAATACCATGGTAAAGAATGGGTTAATAAGATAATTAACTTTCTCTTTGCACAAAATATCGTTGATGTTCGAAAAATCAAATACTATATCGATATCGAGTTTTCTTACTAAAAGTTTTCACCAATTAATAAAAAAAAACATTGAAATATCCATAGAAAGGAGGTGTCAAAAATAGTTACTCAATTATTATGGAGAGGACAATTTTATTCAGTTATTATGAACAATCGAGGCATTTCGAAATTCTTCTAAAAAACACGGCAAAAACGATAGTATAATCACTTCTTGCTACTTATAGTTAAGAAAAGTCACAATTAAGATATTAAAAAGGTGATTAACCAGAAAAAGCAAAGCTGAATGTATTCTTTTAATAATATTCTTCAGAATAATTGAGTTTAAATTAAACCAATCAAGTGGCAACGGTGTGTTGGGGACCAAGTTCCCTGGGTCGAACAAAATCAAGAGTTAGTGGACTGTACAGTAGAGTCTCGCTATAGTCCATATTTGGTTTCAAATTTGACACTTGGGTCGCACTATAGTCCATGTAATTTTTTAAAATTATCAACGATTTTTAGTATTGAAATTGCTCGACGACTTCCACTTTCTTCGCGATTGTGGTACTTGTCCTTGCTCTCTTCATTGTGGATCACAATTATCACAACTACTTAATAAAGTTTGCCAAAAATATTAAAATAATTATGCATGTCGCATACTAAAAAACATAACCTAACTTAAAATCAGTGTTTTGAAATCAACGGTCGATAAATTGTGGACTATAGAGCGATGGCCTATAGCGAGACTCTACTGTATTTATTTTAATCAATGAAATTCACGGGTGGCGGACTGCAAGGACTTAAATACACTGAGAGAAATCCGAAAAAGTTAAAATAACATTCCGGAAATGTTAATTTTACCCTGCAGTATTGATCCAAAATCGGTGTAAGTATTACACTTTTCAAGTGTATTAGGGGTTAAAATTACCTTTTGTCATGTTAATTTTACCCTTAAAAAGGTGTAAAATTAACATTAAAAAATGTTGATATATTTTTACACCTAAAAATGTTAAAGTTCTGAGGAAAAAAAGTTAATCGCACCCTCTTTTTTTCTCAGTGTAATTATGGCTGTGACTGAATTGCTGAATATATAATTTTAATACGTGCGTGTTGATGGTCCGTAAATCATAAATCTACATTTCAATTCATTTCTTTATAATCTTTATCCTGATGCCATATTGAATTTCTTTCAATCCTCTATCAAACCTGTCAAGTTATAAAACTCTTTTTCTTGACTCAGGTCTTACCTTGATCGTTTTCCAAGGAGTTCAGCAAAAAAATATACAATAAATATTACTAAATTTAATGGGATTTTATAATGAAAAAATATCCTAACTTACGCAAATTCCTTTCCTAAAAGAATTACACAACTGCACGTCACGCCACGCTTTCTACAAAAAGACTGAAAAGTATGCCGGAAAGGCTTACATAAAAAGAAACTTTCAAATTAATTCCGCCAGTTGGTGCTCGTGTTTCCAACAAGGTGGTTACAAAGCTGGCGAAAGTGGTAAAAAATGGCGACTGTACTTCTGAAAAATGGCGAGAAATGTTTGTTCCACTATAATTTGGCCACTACGTGGACAAAATGAGAAGTAAAAATTCATTTATTTTGGCTTTCGAAACCAATCTCCGAATGTTTTTCCTCTTGTGGAAACTCCGGGCTATGAGCGCTCGGTTTTGCCAGTTTACTACTTTTCTAAAGGACTTCACTTGTTATTGAGACACTTGTGTTAAGTATGAGTTGCCATAGTTGACATAAACAATCCTAATGGCGCTGGCACACCTTTTCAATTGAGTGAAATTTTATCGATTGAAATTTTACTTCCTACTCCTTCAAACTAAAATAAGATATATTTATCTCGTTTTATCAAATGAAAATTGGAATTTCAATTTTAATTTGACAGAAAGGAACAGCTACATCTGATTTCAATTTGAAAGAGAAAGAGGTAAAATTTCAATCGATTGAATTTCACTCAATTGAAAAGGTGTGCCAGCGCCATAAGTGAATGCTTTCTGCTTGGCACTTTGATGAATAAAATGTTCTAATTCTAATCTAACGGTCCAAACCGAACAAGTTCTACAGCCGAGACACTTCCGTTACAATTATTGACAAATGTATGGATAAAATTGAAATTCTCGTGGCTGAGAGCCACCTCAAAATTCAGCCAGGAAAAGCTTCGTATTTAATGCTGTCAGTAGATGAATTCACATAAAAAGAAACGGATTTTGACCTAGATCCTTCTCCTTCTTTATTACTCAAACAACGTATCGGAGCTTGTTGGCTGCTTCTCCTAAAGGACTCCTCAAAAGAAAGGAGCCAATAAGCTCCGAAACGTTGTTTTAGTATAATAAAAGAGAAAAAGGATCTAGATCAAAACTTGTGTATTTTTATAGGAAGTACTTTAGCCACCATGTGGACAAAACGAGAAGTAATTTTTTCTTGGACTTAAACCGATCTTCGTAAACGACGCAAAACAATTTAATCATTTTGACCGTAGTGTCACATAAGATTGATATTAGTATTAAGAAAAGTCGGAAAGAGAAGTATATAGTATCCAAAATTTCAAATGGAAAATCACGTGTGTTAGAAAGAGTACACTCTAGATGAGTAATATGATGGGTAAGATATTACTGCTCCTATTAATTGCTTTCTGAATCGTATTAAAGGCAATTCGAGCAATTTTCCATGCGTGCCAACTGTGATTCGGTCAGTTTTTGAGTGAAACGCGAAAGAGAGGCAAGATAAAACACTTGCTATCTTTTTTGGCATTCTCGCAGTTCAGAAAGTATTAATCTTAATATTAATTTTATATGTGATATGGTCATGCGAGACACTTCGAAATTCTGTTTTTGGGATATTTTAGTCGAATTAATTCAATGGGAAAGATTCTGGATATATCGGCGACATTTCGAAAGATAGCATAGGGTGGAATAACCGGCTATCGCCATGTTTAGGAAAAAATTAAATTCATTTAATCATAACTTTTGAATCCTTGTTACAAGATAAGTCAAATTTAACACAAAGTCACTTAGATGTATTGGCTCTAGATAAGTGAAAACAATAATCCTAGAACATAACGCTGGACTACTTAAAAAACTGATTTTTATTAATAATGCAAAAATAACCATTTCGTCGCCACTTTTTACCACTTTTCGCCAGTTTTGTAAAATTTGTAACCACTTCTCGCCACCCACTTGAAAAGAACCACACTCGGTTATTTTAGGCAATGCTATGAAAAGAATACATTCACCATTTCTCTTTCCTTGTGATCACTCTATTATTACTCTCTTTAAATGATTTTTCTTCACTTTTATTTGAGAAATCAAATTATGGGGCTTTTGCAGAAAGTAAACAATGCAGATTTGACAACTGAGAATGTACGAAGTGAAGTTAGCGTCGCCTATTGAAAAGATATGGCGACAGGTGGTAAAATCAATTCCAGAATATTACCACTTCTCGCCATGCCTCATTTTTATACAAAAATAATATAAAATGAAATATTAATTGACTAAATACAAATTTTATGTATTCCACAAGTGCAATTAAATATTCAATAGACAAATTATTTACCCAAATAGGTATTTTTGGCCTGTTGAAAATTTGACGACACTTAGTACATTTGGTAAGAGATGTTGGATTCGATGCACTTGCTTAAAATATTGCTCTAAAAAGTGATCAAAATCGTGAATCCAAAACGAATAATAATTATTTTTCGATTCTATGCGTAGAAGCAGAAACAATACAAAAAAATTGCGACTCATTTATTTCATAAATTGCGAAAAATAGCGATTTCAATGTAAAGTGGCGAGAAGTGGGGCACTGGCGAGAACTGGTGATTCCACCCTAGTATGTAGTAATAATTCTTTGGTAACACCGAATAATTCGGAAGTAGTAAAAAATCAAATGTATTTGGAAAACGTCTTTCTCTACATTCGACTGTCCAAGAATAACGTCTAGTTATTAAATGCATCTTCAAGTCTTTAATTTTTCCATCCTGAAATTAAGATCAAGATATTAATTCGTAGAGCGAAGTGGACCCCATTTGAACTGAGGTACCTTTGAAAATGGTATTTTTTCTCTTATTTTTAAAAGAATTGCGGCATATCATGTAATTTTGCTTCTCAATTGGCTTGTGAAGATAAATTATCACTGTAAGATATAGTTCCATTCAGAAGGGTGACATTAGCTCTGAAAAATGCGACCAGTTTTAGTGTAAATTTTTTCTTGTTTTCGTACACATTTCACGAAATATCTTCAAACCTACATAGGCTGCCAATTTGGGGTTTTCGGTTGCCTCTTCGTTATTAAATTGGCTTTTATTTTGTATTAGTATTTTTTTGTTAATTCATTCTACGATGACAGAAAACGGCTAATAAACTCAAAAGTTTTTTCGGCACGCTAGAAACATATGGGAAACATAGGAAATGTCATGGTTCCATTTAGAAATAGGAGAAAAGAGCCCAATTTCAAAGCTGCCCCACAGCCCTCTGAAAAGTTCATAGGAAACCGTAAGTTGACATCTCTTACCGTTCTCTCTCCAGATGGAGTTTTCTCAAGAAATTTCGTGAGAGGACCTATAAATATTTCGTCAATTGCAGTTACTGTAAGAAGATAATATTAATTGATCAATTCATTAACAAGATATCCCCAAGTCACAATCAAAACTCTTTGACTTATACTGAAACTGCGTAGAAACAGAAACTCGTGGCAAGGAGGAAAAATCTCTGAGACGTGTGTATAGTATTGTGATATTCTGAAAATAGAAGCGTGAAGAAAAAAAAAAAAGAGATCTATCAATTTATGATCAACTCTTGCCCCTCATCCTTCTTGATTTTGCTATCAAAATACGCTCATGATGAGAAGCAAAAGCGAAAAAATAGAGCAATAAAATGTTGTGTCGCGATAGAGAGTCCGTGTCCGACAGAAACCAGAAAAATACATTTTTTTTTTTAAATTCTGCGAAAGGCACAAAAAATATAATTGAAGGGATTAGTTAAATTGATAAGTATGAGACGGATTTAAGGGTAGAATGTGACCACAGAAAGCTAGACACTGCTGTTAATCCTCCAAGTTTTCTTGAAAGGAGGAAATGTTAAAATGGGCGAGCTTGAAGGTGTTGAACATTGCTCGATGTTCTTTAGAGTATAATATTTTGTTGGTGTGTAATCGTCAGTGATTCGCTCTATTATGATTTTTTTGGGTCACACGAGTTATCGGACACATGAAAATTGCCTTTGTGACTTTAGCTTTTGAAGACTATGGGAGATTAGTGATAATTTTGCGCTTCTTCTTTCCCCCCTTCGGGCTTTTGCGTGAGTGCTAAAGTTTAATGGAATAAAAAAATTCTCTACACACGCTGAACTTTTGATCTAAGGGAGATTCAAATACAAAACAATTTAGCAAATTTTACTAAATCATTGCTTATATTGTCTAAAATGAACTTTTCTTTGCGAAATTCAATAAAAGCTACTTGTAGCAACTTGTGATGAATGGTATCTCAAGAACGTGCGATAACAATGTATTATTGACTAATAATAGATCTTATCGAGTTTATTTCTTTATTTTTGCGGTTGTTATGCCAAATCAGTACAGTTGCAGCAGCTGATGCTTATTATACCCACTACTTTGTATGCAATTGCATCAATCAATCTTCTCTACATTGTCACTGTCGTACATTTCAGAAGTGTGATGTAACGAGTAATTTTGTTTATGACCAACAATACGTGAGGAAGATTTTTTAAATAGGCAGACTGAAAATTATATTGCAAAATGTGATTTAGTTTGGGGTAAGTGTATCAAATTTCGGTCAGCTTGCAATTTCGGCCACTTAAAACTTTGCCGCTTACATGCAACTATGCCGAAATTTGGTACACTTATTATACTTTTCATTTTGAATGATGTTTTACGTACGGAAAATGTTCATAAATGTTTGTAAACTCCCACTGCACTGGAGACTTACACTCGTATATCGTATAACCAACAAACAAGTTTGTAAAAGTTTGTGCTTTTTTCATATTGTTACGATTTCGGGGGAGAAAAAAATCTGCTAGCTCTTAGCAACCATCAACCAAATGAAAGAATAACTCAAAGAAGACCTTATTGGTGGTCTAGACTAGGGTCCATTTATTGTTCTCCTGCTTTACAAATCCAGGAGCTTCTTTTACATCTTACTCCTCGTAAACCTCACCATCTTCTCGGAAGCTAGACAAACAAATTGTGGAGATTGGACTCCCTTCTTCCTTCTGAAAGTGACCGCCTTTTCTCGCCTCAAAGTGGCAGCCTTCTTCCTTCTCTGCCGCCTCCTACATGCATTGGTAGGTCTTATAATCCACCCCAGGTCTCTGACGGGGTGTACGCTTTTCCTGAGGTCGTTCTCCTCGTCCGTAGACGAGTTCCAGCAATCCAGTAAGCTCTGTGAAGGGGAAGGGCCAGCTAGGACGAAGTCTCCCGAGCGTGTTGGAGATTTCACTAGCTTATGCCGCTCTGCAGAGGTTCTTTCCTTCTCTAACTGTCGCTCCACAGAAGTAGCCCATAGCCCACTTTCAATGCTCCCTGCCGCTTGCTCAATCAACAGTCATTGCCGCTTTCTATTTCTCCCGTCGTTTTCCTCTTCCTTTCGTCATTGGGGGCCACTCTTGGGACGAATACCCTCCGGAAAACAGTTCTCATCAGGGGCATGACGTTTCCTATGTTCCCATATGTTTCTAACGTGCCGAAAAAACTTTTGAGTTTATTAGCCGTTTTCTGTTATTATGGAATGAATTAGCAAAAAGTACAAATACAAAATAAAAGCCAATTTAATATCGAATGGGCAACCGAAAACCCCAAATTCGCAACCTACGTAGTTTCGCAGATATCTCGTGAAGTGTGTACGAAAACAGGGAAAATTTACACTAAAACTGGTCGCATTTTTCAGAGCTAATGGCTCTCAAGATTCCTGAATTCATTGCCAGTTACTTGGGCAAATTCTCTGTGGGTCGCCCGAGGATACCGAGGCGGAGTCTCATGGAATCGCGCTCGGCTAACCGGGGCAGATTCTAGAAGAATCTGCCCCGGTTCGGTGGAGGATCTGCGGATTCCTGAGGAATCGCCCACGGATTATTATTAATCCATCCATTTGTAGTCCGTCTATAGCCCAGTCCATCACAGTGAAAATGATCACGTTCTATCACAGTGGAAATGTCTCTTTCTGACATTCTTTTGCTTGCACCGGGCGGGACTCAAACTCACAACTTTGAGAGTCGATTCAGAGATCTCATCCGCCCAAGAGCGAACGGTCTTACCTATTGCGCCACTGAGATCCCTACGAATGACTGGGGCAGATTCGCAGGGAATCACCCACGGTCCACTTACTAGAAAAATCTCTAGAAAACTTCTCGAATCTGTGACTGCTCAGGCGATAAGACCGCAAGGTCATGTGCTGGACAACAGAGTCAATCGACAGACAGAACCCAACTCCCCGTAAGAGTCGTTTTCTCTCACTTTATCTCCTGATGCGACTTTGTGTGCTGGGCGCCAGAGCCCTATTCTATTCGTCTATGATCGCCATCTGGCGCCCAATACCTACATAATTGTAACAATATATTGCCAAGCATTCTTTTGTTCTTTTAGGGCCTCTTCGACAGGGGAACCCCTATTGACACTTTTGTTAAAATGTAGAAATTTATTTAATATATCTAATGAAATGTTAGTAATATTGCGTTTTTTCATTGATCTACGTTTTTCGATAAGGATAAGTGTTCAAATTTCGTATTCCTAATGGTACAGAGTAGGGTGTCAATAGGTCCTGATACGATTTCTTAGTGTCAATAGGTGTTCCTTTCACCCTATTTGTTGTTATTCATTTTTTATTTTCTTGCCTCTGGCAAAACTTTACGAATATCTTTTCTGTGTGTTTATGAAAATTTACAAACAAGCGCTTGGAAAAGAACAACAAATGCTTGTCAATGGATCGTGCTTGAAAGTTCATGGAGAGTTGTGATTGCAATGGAATTTCCGACTTCAAATTCCACGGAAAACTTACTGGAATTTTAGCGTCAAATTCCGCGGATTATTGCAATTTGGACTTCAAAAGTTCCTAAAAATTTTTCCAATTGATTCTCTTTTGTTATCCTGGAGGGGAATTCTGTAATTTTCGTGGCATTATCACGCGTGAGTTCGAAACCTGACAATGCCATTCGAGCTTTTTTTGTCATATCATATGAGTTCGAAAATGCAATTCATTGAATTTTTAATGAAATCCCTTTACTTGATGATTTTATGAAAATATAGTACGTCTTGGTTGATTTGTTTAACTAAATTTATTGTCATTTGAATTGCCAGAAATCGCAAATATATGACTTCTGACAATGTCACGTGATCTGAAATGGCAAAGTCATGGCTACAGAATCGCATTTTCGAAAAAGCACTCCTAAGATTTGAACCCAATTTGTCATATGGCATTTCCAGAGCGTTATAGAATTCCCCTCCTGGTTGTCCATTTAAATCTCCGTTTAATCAGAAGCATCACGAAATTAAAGATTCTAGATCTATCTAGATTCTAGAGATAATCTGAACAAACAAAATTGATCGTGTTGTTTGTTGATCCCTTTATGAAGCACTTTGGTAGATTTAGCATAAGTCGAAATAACTTGGCTGCAAGCCAGCTGATTACAATGCACTTTAGTTGTTGTGTTTCTTAATTTTTTTGTCTAAATTCACTTCTCTATATTTACAAAAATGAAACAAGAAATGTCTGGTAAAATTTTCCACGCAAAAATTCTCTGGATATTTTTGGACGATAATGGCTTAAAATCGTAATTTCGTTCTATTTATTTTTATCAGACGATTATAATATTTTGCGTGAGATATTTGTCTGCAGCAAAAAAAAAATGTCTGTGAATATTACAAAGGAAGAATATTTTCGGTATCTTACTCAGTTGCATAATTAATCAATGACTAATTTTTCCATTACTGCAAAAAGAGGAGAAAAGTTAGTTTTTTTTATGTTAATTTGACAATAATAAAATTGACTGAGCTTGTGGGGACAAATACAGCGAAAGGAATAACAGCTGAAGGCATGTAAATAAGAATTGAAAGAGCAAATGAAAATTACAAATTGTAATTAGTGGATGTTATTTATATTTGACTTGTTTGTTCCATTAAGTGATGGAAAATTCATGATATGACAAATAGATGACCACCTGATTGGGGAATTGCTGGAAAATTTCTGCCTCTAAATGAGTTAGCAACAACGTCTTGAGAAGTTATGAATCTATCATAGGGATTAACCTTGCGATTGCCAATCAAAATAAAATTACAGTGTTTTTTGATGGAATTATTTGGAATAACAAAAATTTCAAGTACTCACAATCAGGTTCGTTTAAAATGGCCAAAAACTGTAAGGATTCTGATTGAAGTATTTTTGAACAATATTCTCTATTAATTTTTTTTTAGGTTAGGTTCAACATAACCTGTAATTTTCGAATTATTCCATTGGTTAAAATCGGTCAAATAATAGAAATTCCACAAGTTTGTAAATATGATATTGAGCCTTATTCTCTTACTTAGATGGAGACGAGATTAGATTTGAATTTGAGGGTATTATCAATTTTTTTTAGGTTAAGATTAACATAACCTATTATTTTTCAAATTACTCTATTGGTTCAATAATAGAAATCCAACAACATCAACAAGACATTGAGCTTTATTGTCTCAAATAGCCAGGAGGTAGGATTTGAATTCGAGGTTGTGTTAAACATAACCTAAAACACGATAAAAATATTCTTTATTCATCTTTTTATTGAACGTCTGGATGCAATTTTTCTCAGTAATTTAGCTTTGAATAAAGTCTTATCTGGCAAGTTAAGACGAAAACTATGCAGTAATTTTTTGAACACTTGGTCAATTTAATAAGCTTTAGGTTATGTTAGTCCTAACCTAAAAATTCAAGAAATACTTTACGTGGTAGAATCGCTAAATGTGGTCTGTATAAATTTTCAACAATAATTTATCAACGAGAAATAAAATATTAATTAAAAAAAAACTTCTTTTAATTGTAAATGCATAAAATTCTAACCTCAAAAATGTCACAGATTCTAACTATTTAAAATGTATCAGAAGTGTCTATTAGATTTTATAATAAATATAGGTAATAGCTTTGAAATTTTACAGAAATTCATATATTTATTAAACTTGAACTTTTCCTGCTATAAAATGACCATATTTTTATGGGTTAGATCATGCATAACCTCAATTTTTGATATAACTTTTTTTCTTTAAATATCTAAGAGTATCAAGACCATAAATTTGTTAGTTTTTAATAAACATAACCGAGTTAATTTGACTTTCAGACGGTTAAAATACCAATAACGTTGCATACATAACCTCAATTTCTAATATAACCTTTATTTACGAAATAAGAGAATAAGGACCATTAATTTGCGATTTTTGTAGCAAACAAAATCGATCTCTTAATTCATCATTCAGGTGCTCAAAATAGCAATAAAATTGTCACACTTAGACCCCGTACAACTTGTAAACCCTGTCATCTCACCTTCACGCTGTACTATTGTTAGAAACGTCAGCAACACGTGCCTTTTTTGCCTAAGCTGGCACTCATCATTCCTCATTATGCTTGCTTCTGTTACTTCTCACGCAACGACAGCCATTCATCAGCAATTTAAATTTTAATTGTGAACATAAATTGTAAAACTGTTACAAATTATTGGCATATACGATCTGTGATTGAGGGTTACTGCCTTTTACCTAATGAGAATTATCGTGATAAGTCGGCGGCAACCACAACCAAGCATTAACTGAGAAGAAATTTTTGAGGTTATGACAAACATAACCTCGAACTTTAAAATGAAAATTGAATCAATTTCTAACCTCAGAAACTATTGACCAATTGTAAGAGTAGTAATTTCATCTAAAACTAAAATTCATTGTAATATTTTTATTGAAATTTTCTCTAGTGAATTAAAGAATTGAACATTTAAACCTTTTTTGAGGTTAGAATTAGGAGAAAAAAACACAACAAGAAGATTTATTTATTTCGTGAGATCCCAAAACTTATACAACGTTGTCGAATTGAGGCCTGCATGCAAATAAAAAAATAAAAGGTTTATAGGTTAGAATTCGGTATAACCTAACAATTAACCTAACTTTTTTTGAATCAGGAGATTAAAGTCCATCTGTTTTCAAAACAAATGGGTTACGTTTTGCTCTATCTTTCCTGGAGTTTGAGCTATAAAAATATGCGGAAAAGTAAAATACCATTTTCACACAAATATACTACTGTTTTTTTTCAATATACAAAGGAATAGAACTTCTCAATTGACGCTCACTCGAAAAGCTGATAAAAGAAATTTATTATTTGTTCACTCTGCGATAAACTCTGTGAGATTTTCTTTGACCATTACTCTCTGTTGCTAATCTTATTGATGGCGAAAACATGGCCTTTTTTTTAAATTGCAAATGAATTTGCTGCTACTTGAGAAATGAAGAGAATTGTATTAAAGTTGTGTAAATATTTTGCAGGGCGACATTCAGAGTCGAGCAACAAAATCAGTTCCAGCTCAAGTGAAAAATTTAACAGATGCCAACAAACAAGTCAATGTGCCTCAATTACTCTCAGCCATTGGGTAAGTTACATAAACTCTCTTATTTTTTTGTTTTTCTGTCAATTGATTTTCATGAGGTATTATCGTCTATTGGACACTCGTGTGAAGCATTTTATTGGGCATTTTTGGAATGTGAAGTCTTCGCTTGAAGATATTTATTTTGTTTTTAGATAGCTTTTGGGCATCAAGAGGATGTGGCAATGTTTAAAAATACAATCCAATGTATTTTTAAACATTCACCAGCTTTTGATAGAGCTCTTGTATCAAAATAAGATTGTTGTAAATCTCTTCTTAACCTACAAGAAGAAATATGTGTTCATGATGTAAGAATATATTTCTCGTGATTTTATTATGTTCAGTTTATGAATAAGAATACAGGAGAATAGTCAATCTTCTATAAGCAAACAAATAAAATTCGGTTCAATCTTGAACGTATCGTAATGCCTGACCCAGTTTTTCAAATTTTAATCCGCAATTTCCTAAAAAAAAATAATTTGAAATTGAGGTTAAGTAATTTACTAAAGAGGTTATGTTGTGTGAATTTCAGGTTATGTCAAGTATAACCTCAAAAATCGGGAAAGATTTAAGTTTAAACACATTTCAGTCAGACATTTAATCAGAATAAGAAGACATGACTGAAAAAACGTTTCTCAAGTATTCGTATTCGTGGTTCCCGTGGTTCTAACTATTTGAGTGTTTGTGATATTTCTCAAACTGATAAATTTTATTCTGTATTTGAAACTTTGGAATTTCTTTTAAAACTTGTTTTTGTTTAAGGTTAAGTCAAGCATAACCCCAAATTTTCACGGAATATCTTTATTTACTCTTTCCGGACCGCAGCATATGCTGCAAGCCAATTTCACAATTTTTAATCAAAAATATCTAAGCTCAGGAATTAATTGAGGTCCTACAAAAAATATCTTACATTTGGACATCCTTATAGTTTGTAATCATCCAAAAGAATTGAATTTTTCTCGGTTCTGAATAATTAAAAAACATTGTTTTTCATAGAATATTCATATGCTTCTTTGGGTACTACAGTCCCAAAAGAGACGAAAGAGTTAAACAAGAGAATTAGGTCCATTGTGTCTTATTTTTACTTTATTATAACCTGTTGTTTTATTATAACCTCAAAAATGTAGGTTATGTATATTTGATGCAAGAGAATAGCTAAATATGCCATGAAGAGGATTTTTTATCGTTAACATAACCACAATAGGAAATACTGAATCTAAAAGTATTCTTTTGATCTTAATTGCATCAAATTCTAATTCTAAATAAGACATCCTGTGGCTCTTCTTCTGATTCTCTATCGTAACTTAGCGTGTGTCTCTATGATAATTTCTCGTTTTTATTGAAATATTGAGTAGTCTGGTAGTGCAAGTTCCTTGTTTGAATTTAGTCAACTTGCGTTAGCTTGCGGATCTGCCTGGTCCTAGGTCATTTAAAATCGCGAAGTGGTCGTCGTCATATTGATGAATTGCATGCACTACTTCTGATATCCCCCCTATCGGTGCTCTGTGTGTTCTAGACCTGGCTTGGCCCTCCTGATTCGGATGATGCCGTTAGTATTCAGAGATTTCGTCTCTTCCCCTTGTCACAAAACTTGATGATTATAGAGTCCTTTTTGGAGGTTGCTTATGTCAGAATAATTTGATCCTTACTGGTGACTAATATTGTTGCGAACCTGCTTTGAAGCATGCCCTACTTAGGGGATGCTGCACAGCGTTCTTTAGGGGTCGAGTGTGGTGCACTGGTGAATTTTTAATTTATCCTTATACTTCATGCGAGTAACATATACTCGCAGCGAAGTAAGTCGAGTATGTGTGCTCTCATTATTTAAGTTTGAGCTTGGGTATATCATCCGCGCTCGAGTGAGTGAATAAGTGCAGCAACTATCCTTTGTGCATCTTTTCACCGTCGTTCTTGATTGAGCGCGAATCCCTCCTCTGTGCGCTTTTATAGCTGCACGAGATCATCTTCTTTACTTCCCCTCATAAGGCTCTGGATAAGGTCGTTCCCACGATCTCTGACGGTGACGACTTTCTTCCACTTTCGTGAAGAAGAAGGCAAATCTTTGGCTGGATTAGCCTTCTTCTTCAATTCTCCTTTCAAAATTCCCCAGTATTTCTCAATGGGGCGCACTTCTGGAGTGCAGGGCGGGTTGACCTTCTTATCTACATATTTGACATTGTTGTTGGAAAACCATTCCAGGGTGGCTTTTGCGTATTGACATGATGCCAAATTAGGCCAAAATAGAGGAGGGATGTTGTGGCTTTGATACAGTGGCAAAAGCCGTTTTCGGAGACACTCTTTAATGTAGATATCTGCGTTCATCGTCCCTGTCATGAAAAATTCTTCAGAATAGCTCGCTTTTGGATTCTTTAGGTACGTGTCCACGATCAATTTGCGCAGGTTCTCTATTTTTATCACTTTTCTCAGCCAAAACACAACCTTTATTTTTTTCAGAAATGAAAAGCTGACGAAATTCTCTTGAAATGTCAAAAAATCAAAACAAAACACAATTCCTATTGTGACTAACTTCATGTTAAAAACTTGGATTAAAATCCGGGACACGCTTTATTTATTTAATAGTAATGAAACATTATAAATTCTCTGGAACTCTTAGCTTTTTGAGGTTAGAACTTTATTCACTTAAGATTAAAAGAACTTCTTACGTTAGTGTGTTTTTGGGGGAGGTAAATGATTGGCGGTCATGTACAGGGAAGATTGAGCAATTTTACAAAAGAAGGTTTACCCTACTGACTTAGGTGGCTGCAACGTCCCTTTAAGGGACCAAGCCTCTTGTACTAACCTCCTCAAGTGTTGGCGACTCTCCGTTAGCTCGCTCCAGAAATGCAGCATAAGTCGCTGTCGAAAAGTCCGTGCTATCGGAGGCTCCTTGCGAGTTTTCGTAACAATCTTGCTTTTACGGAGAGGGGTTGTTAGCCCCTCGACCAAGCCTCTCTAGAGGGACCAGTAGGGGAATTCTTTAACAATATGACAATGTCATGTGACAAATTTAATTTTTTTTATGTAGCTAATTTCGAAGAACTAATTAAAAAATCAATTGATATCAGTTACTGAGAGCTTCAGAAAGCTGCTTACAATGAGCATTAAATTCTCACTGGACTTCAATGTTGTCCTACTCCAGAATTTATCATGAAAATTCGTCATATGACATTGTCATACTGTTACAGAATTGTTCGCTAGCCCTAGGTTCGTGACTTCCCATTGGGGTTGGTATCCCAATCTTCTATCACTCTTCTGAATGTACCGCGGCCACCGCGGCCTACCGCAAGGCAGAAGAGATTTTGCATTATATTTTTGAGGTTACGGCTAACATAACCTAAAACTTTTTGAATTAACCTATTGGCGATATAACTGAATGAGGCTTATTTTTGTAATATCTCATGAGAAAATACCACGAGCCCTTTGAGATTGAGACCTTTACATCATTGCCTATTTTTTTTTGTTCTTTCCAATTTTAAAAATATTCTTTAGGTATGAGTTTCTGCGCACAAATGCCACAGAGTTAATTGATGGTGGAAGGGAATTGGTGATGAAACAGCGAGGATTTCAGCTGATAAATCCCACTGAGAAGTGGTTTCCGGGCATCACGGCACTCAGGGACAACTTTGAGGCCTGGGACTGGCGTTTTGGGCGCACTCCCAAGTTTTCGGTGGAAAAGAGTATTGAACTGAAGTCTGAGGAGAAGATTCACAGTGTGAAGCTGCATGTGGATGTTGAGGGGGGAATTATGACGGAGATTGCACTGATTCTGTCACCGGGAGGTGAGAGAATTCCGGTGGTGTCCAGTCTCAAGGGACGAGAGTACAGCGATGACAATCTGAATGGAATTATTGCGGCTCTGAAGGGAGTGAGTGCGGAAAATGTAAAACTAGCGATGAATAACTTATGAAGTCTGACGATTGATCACCTCGGAGACAACTAAAGTATTTTCCACACACTTTTGTAAGCAAACGATCGACAAAGGTAGAAAGAGGCCTTGAATCACGCGAAAGACTGAGAAAAAATTAAAAAAAAAGAAAACCTACAACTGAAAGAGAGTTGGAATACAAACTCTAGGTAGAATAATATCCTTTTTGTTTATTATTAGTTTATAGATGAAAAAAAAAATATTTTTTACACAAAAAAATCGCGTTTAGTAAGGAGAATATTTTTGGCTTATTTACAATTTATTTCTTTTCCCTTGGGATTGTTTTTTTTAATAAGATATAATTTAGTTTTTAGGTATTAATGCATGGAGAAAAAAATGTATTTTTTTTTCTTTTCAATTCAAGAATATAATCATATCATTTGCATCTTTGTGCCTCTATTGAATAGTTTCTTTTCTTAATAGCTAATTAACTGATATTTTTGCCACGAGCGTGGTTCAAGCGTAAGAGGAAACTCTTTATTTTTAATATTTGCTGATTGATTTTTTTTTGCGGAAAAATTTTTGGAGTGTATTTTCAATGTAATGTTAATTTATTAGTGAATAAAAATTTTGTCAAAAAGTTGATGGCTGTTTTATTTTTGGTTCGGAACTGTTGAAACTTCTGGTTGTGACTTCAGCAAATTTAACAGCTTTTTTATTGGTAAGTACATGTATTAATAAAATAGAAATCTTAAATTTAGATAAATAAATTTATTCATAATGGCTCCGGCACACCTTTTAGATCAGGAAAATTTCATAAAGTAAAAATTCGAATCCCTTTCTTTCTCACACGTTTTGAATATGTCTACTCTACTTCATTCTCTCGCACTCTTCTTCTTCTCTTAAACATCACTCCAAATTCAATTTTGTTCAATCGAATTTGGTATGCGAAAGAATGAGATAGCCATATTCAAAACATGTGAGAAAGAAAGGGTTTCGAATTTCGACTTTATGAAATTTTTCTGATCTAAAAGGTGTGCCGGAGCCATTAGGAAAGAAAAGGATGTGAATTTTGACAGCGAAATTTTCCTGATGGAAACGCTGAAACCTGTGTAGTGTAGTTTTCAGCGCCACCTTAGCGTTGATGATCAACCGTCGGATCAAAACCATGTTTTTTTTTCGAAAACGGCTCCTACAATTTCTTTTATTTATTTTTTTGATATATTTAGTTTAGGACGTGTTTCAGGCGAACATTTTATCCAAACATACCCATATGACCTAAAAATTCGTCATCTTGAATTTATGAAAGCAAAGTTTTTACTCTTCCGTACAGAAGTAGATCTTGAAAAATTCGAAAATCTATTTGAAGATCCAATAAAGCAAACCTGTGCTCGTTAAAAGTCGTCTAATATCGGAATTTTTGTGTTGATAATTCTAATGGAAATTGCAGATAGGTGTACTGGTAACATCGGTAACACTAATCCCGCTTATTCACGGTGCCATGATGAATATATTTGCGCCAAAAAGACATAATAGAAAGAAAAACTCACGTAAAAAGAAATTGTCTTCTTGATATCTTTCTCAGAATCTTGCAGAAATATAAAGAAATTAAATGCAAATATCACTTCAAATGGAAAGTTCTTAAATCGCGCACAATTCAACTGTGAGAGAGAGAGAGATAAAAACACAAATAATTCACTTGACAAACGTCTGGCGGCGCTGCGGTTGCGAAAAATCTCTAAAATGAGACAAAATATTTTCTTCTGTTATTTATGCTTATTATCAGGTCGTGTCCCTTTTTGTAATGTGTACTTTTGCATTCCTTATTAACCAAAATAGTGTTGTACAAAAGGATTTTTCTCAAACCTATCCTGAATTTTGAGACAGCTCAAAAGAATATGAGTCTTCAAGCTCAAAATTTCATCCCAATGTTTTTGTTGTAATAGCGACAATTATTCACAATTAACCCAAATAACTGTATTCAAATAAATTTTTTAAAAGGATTTTCTTGTGAAAATGACTTAACTCTAAGTTAATTTAGCAATTTTAACATTAAAAAACTCTCATTTTCACTACGTGAATTTTCGCGGCACATTGAAGAATTCCAACAGGCACCACCAAATTCACTTCGGCTTTCATTTAAGTCAGGCCTGTAATAAAGAGACTTTCTTGCTTCTTAATACTTTCGCAAGGTGGCGAAAGTTACATCCTGTTCGAATTTCGAAGTGCTCAAGTGTCAAAATGTGACGGTCTTCACATTTGTGAGGAAAAAAAACAGAACAACGACGTTTACTGTTCTTGCCCCAGTATTTAATCACTCCAATCACTGAGTAATTCTTTTGCGAGCTTTTTAGTGTGATATTTGATAAATTTTCCCCACTCTTGTTCGAAAATTAGTATAAAAATTCGAAATTGAATTTGAATTCTTCGAATATCATCGACTTTTTGTGCAAATAGAGTTCCATTTACCTTTTATCCAAGACACTATTGGAGAATCAAAATCTACTTCTATTTGGGCTCAATCACGTCAATTTTTTTTCTTAAAAAGCAATTTTTAACCAAAATTGCTTCTAGTGTGCAGAGATGGTAGACACCAAATTATTGCTGAATTTTGAAAAAACTGTTTCTAAAAAAAATTAATCGTTGCTTGGAACAGCTTTTTATTGTATAATTTCCTCGTTTCCCATATTAATAATTTTTGTATAGCCGTATATTTTCATTACTACAACAATTGCTGATATGATGAGGAAATTACGTTAATTGTTGATCCAAGCGACGAAATGCAGATCCACCGTAATACAACAGATTTACAACTTTTTTACAACAGATAGGTAAGTATTTTTATAAATCACACTTTGTAAAATCATGAACCCCAACTTATTCAATAGTAAAATGAGTAAAACAATAAAAAACCACTTGGAAAATGAAAAAAATTTCTGGTTCGTACCGGATCAAAAATTTGAAAGTGCATGAAGCTTATGCTTAATGCTTCTGCTTCATACACAATTGATAATAAAAACCCATTATTAATAAAATATTGTCAAATTAGAGTGACTAAAAGAGAGAATTTGTTGGAAATATACTTCTTTTGCTTGATTTTTGGCATATTAATTATTATTTTGTAGCAGAAATTAATATGATTTTCATTGCAGCATATGCAGCATTAATTGTTTACCCATTTCGACCACGTGGTGCTGTTGACAGGTTTTACTTGAGAAGTTTCACTTTTCGTGTTTATATTTTGGTTTCTTCAGGAATTGAAGCCTTTTAGTGAATTTCCGTGAAAATGGGTGGTCGTGGAAGAGGCCGAGCCACTTCCTCCTTCACCCAGGAACAGCTCCAAACCCTGGGTTGTGTGGGAAAGGATCTCCAGACGATTGATCGAACCCTCGTGCCTCCTCCACTTTTTCCAATGCTTCCGACAAAGCCCGTGGCACTTGATGTGAGATTTTCAGTCTTTCGTCTGTTTTCTCGTAATTTACAAAGTGTCCTTTGTTTCCAGAACACTTCTGAGAGACAGTACAAGGTACTGTGGAAGGAGGACTTTATTGCATACCTCAGGGATTCGCCGTATTTCACGAAAACCAAGACTCCGGAACAGAAAGTGCAGCGATACTCCGATGCTTACATTGTAAAAGGATTTCTGTGGGCAGGTGTTTTTTGGGAAAAATCACAGAGAGTAATTTATTTGCAGGATGAATTGGAAAACACTTCAAAGACGCGGCAGAAGGGTGAATTCCTCTGGGACACAATGCCACAGGAATTGCGTCCGAGTGGGAAGAAAACAAAGAAACGGAATGTTCCGGAAGGGGTTACTGTGATAAAGAAGCCGAAAACTGTGGATATTGTGGAGAAATTGAATCAGCTGGAGAAATTGGAGCAGGCTACTGAGAGGACGAAGATCAAACAGGAGCCAGAGAGTGACAATGAGAATGCAGAAGAGGAAGAACATGAAGCTGAAGAATACGACGAGGAAATGGATGATGAGAATGACTATGGGAACAATTACTTCGACAATGGGGAGGCATTCAATGAGGAAGATGATAATCTGGACGATGGGCCAATTTATTAAAATATTCTTCACAAAATTTCATTTTTGTTTTCTTTTCTTTCGGATTGTCAGTCCGGATCCTCTTGACAGAGGATCATATTGCTGACCCCGCTGAAATCTTCCCGGAAACCCAAATGGAAGGCATTTAAATCCGTGAAATTTTGAATTTGAAAATCAGCTGGGGCCGTATCCCGAGCGTATCTCCTCTTTGTGAGAGAAGATTTTACGCGAGCTTCTCTCCGTGACATTTTCTCCTATTTTTCCCACCTGCCTGCTCTCCGTATCCACGAATATCGGAGAGAATCAGGTGAGATTTTCGTGTGGAAATCGTTTTTTGACATTCCGCGCGTTGTTTGGTCACAAAAAAACTGAATAGGGGAAAGTGGTCTGCCTTTGAATGCGGCAGCCTTTGAATTTTGTATTTTTTTTCATTTTTCGTTAAAGCATAAATTCTTTTTTATTAACTATTAGATAGCTATTCATAATCCTCACAAGTTATTAAAAAATGCAGACCCTAGCTCTTATTTTCTAGGTGCTAGGGCAAAAAAACGAAACTAAGCTCTAAACTGTAATTTTGATGTTCCACAATTCATATGTTTTTTCATAATCAAAATAATTTTTCGAACAAATCTTCTATTGTGAGTCATAGAAGGTTATTCTTGGATGGTATTTCTCCAAATACATTTTGATTCAGATAAGACAAATTTTGTGGGTGATAAAAGTTTGCAAATATTGCTCTGCGGCAGCCTTTGAATCTTAATGTTGTGTGCCTTTGAATCCTCTCTTTCCATACATTGAAACATCTGACTGCTTCCTGTCCGGGAGCAGAATAGAACTCCTACTTTATTCCGACGAATGTCATACAAATACTTAATTAAGAATATAAATAGGTTATTCAAAGATCTAATCATAAAATGGCCACAACTGTTTTCTTATTCACGAGAGCTGAAACAAAATAAAACTAAAATAATAAACAATTTGGAAAATGATTGGTATCAAACTCAAAATATTAGATAAATAATAAAAAAAAAGTTTGAAATTCCTGCCCAGTTTATTAAGAAAAAAACTTCATTGAAATTTATTAGGTGTGATTCCTTCTAATCACACCTATTGTAATCATCAGATTTTCTCAAAGTGCTCCGATCGAGCTGAAATTCACAGGGTATATGTTTTGAACATCCCTGATGTCGAAAATCATAAGCCGGCAATTTCGGGTCCGGCTGCCGTCCGGCCGTCCGTAGTACGCAATATCTCTGGTTAGGATAGAGATATCTTCATAATTCTTTTTTTTGATTTTAAATATATCTACGCGCGCGTACGACGATTTCTGTGATATTACTTTTTTGAAAAACTGGTTCTAAACCGATTAAAAATCACGTTTTGTAGTTTATCTCGAAATCTAAGCATGCGATTTTGATTTTTTTATGTTTATGTTGTAGTCCAGAAAATTTAGACCAATTTAAAAAAAAAGAAATTAAGACATTCGTCGAACGGTTCTCGAGATATTTCACTTTAAAGATTTCAATTTTAAGAAAATTTGCTATTAGCGTCAGGCGGGAAAAAAAGCGGGAGAAGCGGCGTCGAACAAGCTTTCCCCATATATAAATTAAAAAGACTTGTTGTTTCTTTGGACACTCGACGAAGAGTGATTTATTTATTCAAATCAATCTCAGCCCTAGGGCAGAATTCTTTATTTTTCCCACATCCGCTGCTTGGCGTCACATTCGCACGGGCGAGGGTTTCTGCTGATCAAGCGTCTGCAGAATGCACGCTTTATCAGAAGAAACCCTATATCCGTGCGATGCAAGACCAATGCAGGGATGTGGGTTGGCGCAAGATTGCGCGCGTTGCTAACTGCTCCCCCTCTCAAGCTTGAGCGTCCCCGCTCAATGCAGCTTCACCAGATTCTCCTGAATTGTTCGTCTCCCTCAGCGTTCTTTGCACGAAGAGGTTTATCTGCTCCCCAGACATCACTCCAGGGCCCTCGCGAGATTGTTTAACTCCTCGAAGCATCGGAATGATTTCCTTACGGGCCAAAATCGTGCATACGATCAGAAGAACAATAACGACTGATGTCAACGAGATCCATGCTGTTCTATGGCTAACTAGGTCGTCCGCTATGGTACCCAACCTTTCGGTATTTTCCAGGTGTAAGTGTTTTAGGTACGGAAGGGTGATCTTGTTGACTTCTCTGGTGATATTGATGGTTGCATATCTTGACGGTAGGGGTTCTCTGCTTATAATTTTCTTAGGCTTCGCAAACTGCTGATCACCTATCTGGATGGCTTCCTCGTGGATGACAAGGTACGTTCCTTTGCGGAGAGTCTCATTCTGGTTCCTTGTAGAGACTGTTACGCTGGCGTCGTTAATTATGACAAGTCCGTCGGTTACCAACTCGACCGCTTCTCCATGACGCGACGAGATCACTTCGCAGGATGCTGAATGGTTATTCAACAGAGAGAGTGCGCAGGAGGCCCTTACTAGTTCTTTACAAAAATTGATTTGAATAGCTTTCCTACAATCTGTCAAAGGAACATAATCTGAGCGACATTTTCCAATTTTCCTGGTCTCTAAGTTCAAATATGAATTATTAAAAATAACTGGATAAAGGATCACATTGTCGCAAATGTTTTTGATTTTAGGAATTAGAACCAAATACTTAATAAAAGACTCATTTTGAAAAACTTTAACTTGTGAAACTGAAAGAATTTCTGCTAATGTTAAAGTGGTTTCCTCAACCTCTGTAATTTTTTCAAGTTCAATGTTACTCAATAGAATTGGATTTATAATGTTTAAACGAGCCAAACTAATTGATGTTACTAAATTGTTCAGGAATTCAATCACAGCTCTATTCCTGGTTAAAATTACTTCAGAAGTATGCTTTTTTTCCAAATTTAGAATGTTATTATTCCTAGTTACCTCGTTAAGTCTATTCGTGAGCTCATTGATCTTGTCCTGAAGATGAGTATTTATCTTTAATTGCTGATTATTATTTTGAATAAGAGCTTTCTCTTTAAGCAATACATCTTCAAAATCATCATGACTTGGAACACCCGTTATAAACTTTAGAGCGTCTCCCAAAAAATCAAAAGCACGTCTAGTTCTTTTTAAGTAAGGTTTCCTAAGAATGCTAAGTAATTTTAAAATTTCTTCCGCGTCATTTTTGATGAATGTAGAGACACTATCAACGTCAGAAAAATCATTTTGCAATTGACAATTTTCAAAAGCGATTTCCTCAAATAGTGTCAAATTGACGGTGTGATCCAAGTAAAGAGATTCCTTGTACAAACCTACTTTCCCTTCATGAATGGGAATGTAAGGGGATTTCGTGTATTCAATTACTTTGAAGGCCTGTACAAGCCATATCCAGTGTCTAAAAAAAAAGGATAAAAGCGAAAAGTAAACTTACTTCCAATGAATAAACTTAGATTTAAGGAGATTAAAAGATGAAACTTATTTGATGCTACTGACAAGAGAATATACTCGTCAAAAGGAAATGTTTAAATCAAAAGATAAAAAGGAAAAAATTACTTAATATTACTTTTATGGATTATTAACCCTCGGGTTGTCTTGATTTTGGTTCCTAAGTCTTCCAAAACCACTACCGGACTGAATAAGCTGGTAAGCTTATTTCCTACTCGACGCGTAGTTTTGACGTATACCTTTTTACCTGGATCGAACACACGATGCATTCTTTGCCGATTGTGAGATTCTAAGACTTTGCCTTGTGCAGCTTTGATTCTGTCTGACACTTGTTTCAATCGGTCGGGGGAAACAGAATGAATGATATCAATTGGGCATTCCCCAGTGACGCTGTGAATAGATCGATTGTACTTGTCACAAGCCAATAAGAAAATCTCAACCGTATCCATAATTCTGTATTCGAGTGCAAGGCATCTAGCTATCTCTGCCAGTGTGGAATGGAATCTTTCTACCTGTCCATTGCTTGAACTGTGAAATGGTGGAACCTTATAATGGTTAACTTGAAAATGGGTCCGGAGAAGAGCCTTAATTGTTTCAGAACAAAGAGCCCTTTCGTTATCAGTAACAAGCAGCTCTGTTTTCTTGAAAAAACTCAAAATTCTTATCAAGGCTGGCTTTATATCTACAAGTGAACGCGAGGAAATGGGCTCGATTAGAGCGAATTTGGACAATTTGTCTACACAAGTCAGAAATTGAGCCTGATTAGTGGAGAAAATGTCAACGTGTAAGATTTCTCCAACTTTAGTAGGGATAGGAGTTTCACGAATAGGTTCCACGATAGGCTTCCGCTGATATTTAGATCTCCAACAGATGTCACAGCTGGAAATGAATGCTTTGACCTGCTTTGAAATATTTGGGAAGAAGTAGGATTGAAGTATTTTCGTGGAAACGTCTTTATAGCATCTGTGGGCTCTCTGATGTTCTTTCGCGATTATGTCCGATTGGTCATCAGGATTTGTCACGTCAATTACTAAGGACTTGCAATATAACACCTTTGAACCTGGGAATTCCTTCTGTAGATAATCTTGAAATATAGCCAAAACAGATAACTCACAATGAATGCCATTGTTCACGGAAGGGTTAATAGATTCCCTCAATTTCGTTATAAGGAATTCCTGATCTTTAAAACCGATGGTGTGCCTCAAGAATTTTTTAAACAAAATTTTCCTTCGATAGAAATTATCGTTTCCGGGAGCGATAACGATTTGATTCTTGAAACAATTTACGGGATGAGGACTTGACCGAATAAAATCGGAAAGGGACTTTTCACTATGCACAGTGTCACCTGACTCGGAAACGTCCATTTGGGACAGTGTTTCCTCCTGAGCAGCCGTCGTTCTGGACAATGTTTCGTCCTGGGAGGCAGTAGATTCACAAGAGTTATGAGAATCCTGAGACTGTGTCGGAGCTGATGAATCAGAGTCATCTATACCATGCATGAATTGTCGAGACAAGGCGTCGGCGACGATATTTTCCTTGCCGGGCTTATAATGAAAAGTCGGAGCATATTCCTCAATAGCGGCTTGCCATCGCTTCATTTTAGCATTCGAGTTACGATGTGACATTGCAAATGTCAAAGGTTGATGGTCAGTGAAAATATTAACACCTTTGCAGGCGTAAAGGTAATTTCGAAGTTTTTGAAGGGACCAGAGAACAGCTAACATTTCCCTCTCATTAGTTGCATAGTTCTCTTCAGCTTTGGAAAGTGTTCGTGACACAAAAGTAATTGGCTTTCCCTTCTGCGAGAGCACAGCTCCAATTGCAGTGGAGGATGCGTCTGTGGTCAAGTCGAATGGTTGATTAAAGTCGGGTTGAAAAAGTAAGACATCCTCGGATGCAAGAATCCGTTTGACTTTCTCAAAAGATGCTTTAGCATCATTGTCCAAGGTTATTTGTATGTTTTTGGATTGTCTGGCGCTAACATTACCGTTCTCGCCACGCAAGTATTTTGTAAGCGGTTTCACAAGAGACGCATAATTCCTGACAAATCGCCTGTAATAACCGGATAATCCCAAGAATGCTCTTAAGGAGCGAAGTGTTCTAGGTTCTTCGTAATTTAAAATTGTTTGAACCTTCTCAGGAGAGGTTTTAATACCGCCTTCGGACACAAGAAATCCAAGAAACTCGACTTCCTGTTTGAAGAACTCGCACTTTTCTGGGGATACTCGCATATTAGCATCACATAATTTTCCCAAAATTATTTCAATGTCCTTGAGATGTTGTCCAATATCTTGAGAAAAAATTATAACGTCGTCAATGTAGACGTAGCACCGGACACCAATATCCTCCCGCAAAACGTCGTCAATCGCACGTTGAAAAATGCTCGGTGCATTCTTCCCTGCAATTTTCCAACTTCTAAATTTTCACTTTTTTGTTTTTTTTTTAATTAACTTTCAAGAAATTTTCACAAAGTTTATAGAATTAGAAGTGAATTTTATCACAACTACCACAAGTTTTCCACTAGTACGGTGGATTTCACGATGGGACTCTATAGTGATTTTACTCACTGTCCCTGCTCGGGCGCCAATTAAAAAGACTTGTTGTTTCTTTGGACACTCGACGAAGAGTGATTTATTTATTCAAATCAATCTCAGCCCTAGGGCAGAATTCTTTATTTTTCCCACATCCGCTGCTTGGCGTCACATTCGCACGGGCGAGGGTTTCTGCTGATCAAGCGTCTGCAGAATGCACGCTTTATCAGAAGAAACCCTATATCCGTGCGATGCAAGACCAATGCAGGGATGTGGGTTGGCGCAAGATTGCGCGCGTTGCTAACTTATATATAGCACTGTCTCACTCTCCCTTTCTCTCTCTCCCCCTCTCAACATGGTGAGTCTATATTTGAACCCGTCAAATAATTTCGTCAGATATCTTTAAGTTTTCTGCAGAAAATATCTACACATCTGCCGAAAATCTGACGAGAAATCTGTAGATATTCCTACGAATTGTATTTGGGCTTGGGACAAAATTCGTCAGAAATTTTTGCAGATTTTCTGACGAATCCTGGTGCATACTCTGACGAATTCTTGTAGATATTTGGCCGATTTTCTGTAGATTTTTCTACATTCCAGACAGATGTGTCAGAAAAGATGAATATTTTTCACTGAAGTTTGCAAAATTCTATAGAGTTATTCTTAGTGATATCACAGTGTTTATATAAAATAAAGAATTCTGCGACGCCATGTTATAAGTAGAGAATAGTGAAGTGAAAACTTTAAGCAGAATGTCAACCTAAATTTCGTGTTTTTGTATCATTCAATTGGCGATTTTTAAGAAATTATTATTTTTGCTCGCAACTTTTTACTTATCTAAAATGTGTACTCGGTAATACTTGTTAAGCAGAGCATACCATTTTCTTTATAACTTCTACAGTTTCTTCATAAATCAACAATATTTTTGTGAAGTAATGGAGGTTATGCAGATTTTCTAGGGAGAAATTCTGCCGAGAATCTGCAGATTTTCTCTGAAAGTACTAGAATATACCGTTAAATTTCAAAAAACATCCGAGTAAAATCGGCAGGTAGAGTATAATGATTTGACGGGAAGATTTGTATCACGGTCCGCGACGTCTTTCGCGGATCTTCGTGAGGCGCGAATTTTTTCGCGGATTTTCGCGGGGCGCGTAATTTTTCCGAGATAATCGACTTTAAAGATTTTCAGACACTTTTATGCATTTCTCATCCAATTTTCCTCATTAATAACGATAATAAATTACATACAATTTAAACGAAATTTGCATTATTTATGCATAAATATCGCTCAAGTTTGCCACAATCCGAATTTGCAACGAAGGAATCGCACCTCTATAAGCTGATCTAGGCTTATCACTGGTTTATACATAAATATACGAAAATTGTATTTATTAAGTGAAATAATCATTTAAAAACCATTTAAAACTTAAAAAAAAACGCGATATTTTAATTTATTTGCCTATTTCTATGTAAATTAATCAAACTCTCACCGGAAATACTACTCGAGAATTCTCTCCGGTTTTTCATGAGAAAATTTCCAATCGAAAATTTCGTGGATATCAAATAGGTGAGTTCCACACGGAGGGTTGGTTTTTCCTACAAAATCAAACTCTCACATCTGGAGGATACGGCCCCTGGTGGCGAAAATGGCGAAAGGTGACGTCATCTGTCAGTCGTAGTGTTTTTGTTTGGGAAAATCGCGTGAAAATAGTGTGCCAGTGAGAAAAAGGGGCGTAATAAGTGAGAAAAAAGTTTTCCCGGGAGTGCTAAAGGGAATCCTGCGATGGCCGGGATAAAGTACATGCTGCAGAAGGAGGTTTTTGAGTCAGACGAGCGAATCCTCTCAGTTTGCAATGTCACAGAGCTGTACAAGAAGAAGAAGAGCTCGTACCTTACCATCGTCTCAGCTACGCGTTCCCGGATGACCCAGGTAACCCTGTCCCAGGTGAAGCAGTACGATAAGGGTGTGTACAAGAAGAAGCGCACATGGACGCTGGAGGAAGTGAAAGTGGTAGATGGGAAGCATGATTCGCCGGAAACCCATGAGCTGGACATATCGCTGGAGAAGCAGTACAAGTGGTTTGCTGTGAATCTGCATGAGAGGCAGAACTTCATCACGGTGCTGTGGAAGCAGATAAATAAGCATGTGGCTGGAGAGAAGGCCATCTTCAAGAACATTCCCAAGGCCTGGCTGACGGAGCAGTCGCCGGAACGTGTGGTGCGGGAGAAGAGTGACAGTGTGAATGAGGAGGAGTGTCCGGAGGATGCTGAGGCATATGAAGAATTCCATGCGCTCACGGACAAGGAAGAGATGCATCTTCAGAGCCTAATTGGTGAGTGCAATTTTGCCATTAGCGATGCTGAGCAGTTTATGGAGCAGCTGGGCAGAAATCTCCAGGAACTGGACGGAGCCAATGTCCAGAGTGTCCTGGCATCGGAGAAGCAAGTCAATGCTCTGATGGAGCAGATAGAGACGGCAATAGCTGAAGCTGAGCGAGTTGAGGAGCGCCTGGATGCCTACGATGAGATTCTCTGTCACATCCGGGATACAATGGAGAAGATGGGCGAGAAGAATACGATGATTGAAGTGGCCAATGCCAATAATATCAAGTTGATGGTGGAACTGGAGAGGATTGTGTCACAGCTGGATCTGGCGCATGCCCATCAAGTAGCCCTCACAGACACAGATCTCACATCTCCAAATGGCCTGGCAGCAGCCATTGCAGCCGGAAGAGCTCTCCAAACGTCCATGAACAGTGACATTGATCCGGCTCTCTTGCGCCTGACTGCTGTCCAGGATCAACGGAAGCGCTTCGAGAAGTGGAAGGCAAAATTCTCTCAAACCATCAGCCGGCATCTCAATAACATGTTCATCCATCTGGGAAATGATCTGGGCGAGGGACAGGGCAGTGAAGCCTTCCTCCCGAAGCACACATCTGTCCACAGAGAACTCTCAGCCTATGCAGAGCTCATGCACTGGCTCAAGTCCATGGACAGAAAGGCCTACGATCAACTGGCAAAAGTCTACACTAGTTCCCTCAACAAAGTCTACGACCGGGAGATCCGTCACTTCTTTGACCAGGCCCGGCAGCAGGTCATGCGAGAAGATGTGGCAGCGTCCACGAGTGCCACGCGTGGCAAGCAGCTGCTCCAACCTTATGGCATCATCGGCGTCAATCGGGATCTCTGGGCACCGGGAATTGAAGCAGCTGAGCGACAGAAGTTGGATGGGATCCTGGAGAAAGTTTTGGGAGATCTAGAGCCCGTGGCTCTCAGTGAGCAGCTTTTCTGCATCTCCTTCTTCCAGATGGACGTCCTCAGTCCGACTTCTCGCAACACTCAGACCACCCTGGAAGCTGTGGCGGAGCGGGAAGATGCCGCTGTGATTGTCTCGCCGCCGCAGAAGAAGATCGACCGGCAGATCAATGAGGAAGTGCGCAAGATGATGACGGAGCTGTTTGCATGCCTGGAACCTGAGCTCAACAGCTTCATCCAGAGCTTCGAGAAAGTCGACAGTTTGTAAGTACCGTACAAATATTTTTTTCACAGCTATTGCAAATGATCCAATTAGGCCAAGAGGCTTCTTTTATTCTTTCTTTTCGGTCAAGAGTAACTCATTTCGGGGAACCCGGAGAATCCACGGGGAATTCAGGGTCAGGGAACTCTCCAGTAACCCGGAGATCCCGTACATTTTTCAATGAATTCACGGGGAACCCATATATTTTTCAGAGAATTCTCAGGGAAGCCGAGAACCCCATAAAAATTACCTACCATTCCTGGTGTAAAAATATTCACAGCTATTGTAAATGATTGAAAAGTCTAACATATGTGATTAGGCAAGACCCTTATACAAGTACAGTAGACTCTCGCTAATTCGGTTCTTTTAAGATCGGACTACTTTTTAATTCGGGCAGCAGTTAAATTTGAAAAAAAGTGTGTTGACATTTTTCAAGTTTGATTATGATTATCAAATGAAGCAAATATATTTAAATTTACCATGGTTTGTCTTAGTTTTGATGTGATTTTGCATTATCAAGAGATTTTCATGATATTTACAATGTATTTGAGTACGTAAACTCAATATGTGCATGCAGATGAATAAAAAACCGTTTCATTTCACAAAGTTTGTCGCCCGTATTTTTCTCTAATTCGGGTGGCATTTTGGTCCCAAATGCCCGAATTTGGGAGAGTCTACTGTAGCAAATACTAAAAATCTTAAGTTTTATCCATAACCTTTCTGAAAACGGAAGATTTTTTAGGATTCAAAAATATTTAAGGGCAATTGATCTGTCAGATTTTGAAAAATAACATCCTTTGGGAACTTTTCTAAATTTACTGAAGATCATTTTACAGCAATTATGTTATTATTATTATTAATCGTGTCGAGATTTCGCCGGTTGCCTCAGCAGCTGTGCTAACTGCATCTGCTTTGTGTCTGCATTCATTGCAAACGCCGCGCAGCGATGCGTTGCTTACTACGAATGCTGACACAAATCAAATGCAGTTAGCACAGTTGCTGAGGCAACCGACGATTTACAAGGTAATCATTTTACAATGACAATTCTCGTAGTGGAAAAATAGACCGCCCAGGAGAGCCTTCCCGTGGTGTGGATGCTTCTTCTATTCTCTCGGAGTTGTCGGGCGAAGGCCGTGCATTATATTACGTTATTATTACAGTAGACTTTCCCAAATTCGGGTATTTGGGACCGAAATGTCAGACGAATTAGAGAGAAATTCGGGCATCAAATTGTTTGAAATGCAACGATTTTTTGTTTTAACTGTAAATTTCATGAAAGCCCCTTAATAATGCAAAATAACATCACAAGTGAGATAAAGCATGGCAAATTTGAGCATATTTGCTTCATTCGATAATGATAATCCGAACTCGAAAAATGTCAAAAAAGTTTTTTCAAATTTAACTGCTGCCCGAATTAAAAAGTAGCCCGATGTTAAAGGAGCCGAATTAGCGAGAGTCTACTGTACATGTGAAAATTGTCTAAATCAAACATTCAGAACTACGTGATGCCCCTGTTCAGAACTGAATGTCTGATGGCTGAATGTCTGTCAGCACTGAATGAGCCCGGCTTGACTCACGACTGTGAGTCAAGCCGGGGATCTATCCACCCAGGAGCCAATCAAACAATAAAAAATAAAATGAGGAAATAGCTAAAGTTACATGTGATATTGGTAAGATTAAGATTTACAAGTGAACAAAAAGATAAAAAATTCTTATACGATCATAAATAAGGAAAAGGAAAAACCCAAGAAACAATTTTTTCTCAATATAGTTTTATAGAATTCCCGAATCATGGCTTATCAGAAAGTCTCAAAGAACGATTTGCTTAAATAACGCTTGTAGACTACCTAAAATAGTCGTTGAGACCTTTATATATTAAAAGTGGCGCACCATTAAGGGGCTCAAGTGAATCTATGAGCATTACTGTGAAAGGAAAATGAAGAGTTCTATGAGACAATCTTATAAAACATCTATATATCTTCTGAGAGAATGCTTATACAACAGTCTAAATTTAATATTATAAATGTGTAAACGGATATGAATATTCTTTTTTGCTTTTATACATATTTATCTAATTCTATTTTATGTAATTACAATTTTTTAATCTAATTTATCATGTTTAGGAATTTATGAGTTCACCATTTCCGCCATTGCAGAGATACAAAGATGGTCGCTGTAGTTGTGCCGCGACGCGAACCCACGTAAATCCATTTTGTCCCTGTAAATAATCTGCTGAACGCGTTTTCTTTATTAATATCCATTAATATCCAATCGGTATATGAAGAAACGTCTCCCAACTTCGTCTCGACTGAATTTTACGCTTATTTGTAAATTTTTAAGACTGTTATGAGCATGCTACAAGTCTTTAATAGATCCAAGGCAAATTTAAGGGGAAATGAGAGGAAATTCATTCAATAAGAGTAGATTTGCTGTATTATGATAATATTTTAAGGTAGAATTGTGCTCTGATATAGTGATTATGAGTGCAGAATCAAGAAAAATAGGAATTACTAAGTTTTACAGCATCTTCTTAAAGAATGCCTCACATTCTTTGTCTTTTTCTTCTTTTTTTTACAAACTAAAAAGGTGCAAGTGCCACTGAAGGACAAAAAATAATGAAAATAGTGGTGCAAACTGATTTTGTTTGAGGAGATCATGATATTTTTCACGTGGCAAAAAGTGTTTGTGTACTGAAAATATATGATTCTTCTATAACACTATTTGCAGAGCAAATATGAGAACAAAAATGAAACTCGAGAGGTTTTTTTTACACAGTATTTGCATTGTTGGGCACTCAATGGGTCAAGTCGTAGAGCACTCGCTCTATGATGCAAATGTCCCGGGTTCGAATCCCCTTTCGGTAACCAGGAATTTTTCTGGCGTTAAAGGTGTTCGGATTGCATCCAGTGAGCTTCGCTGCATTTGATTCCACGGGCCATGGGACTGACAACCTCATCCCGTACAAGAAAAAAATAATAATGCATGTCTAGAAATCCCCTTGAGGAAAGGCCTCCATGGAATGTTGCGCCAGCATTATTATTATTTGCATTTTCGGTTTGATTTTTGAAGAGATTTATCTGATAATTTTTAGTTTTTATGAACAAAATTAATTTTTCATTATTTACATAATTTATTAGTCAATTTATTTATATTCTCTATTGGATAAAATCGATAAAATAGACTAAATTTAATTGCATTTAAACTTTAATTCAATATTTCGATTAGGTCACATTTAGAATCTCTCCTGGAATAAGCTAATTCAGGTTTATATCTTATTTTTTTAAAGCTACTCAATGTACGTGCTCGTGAGGTTGTCCCAGCACGTGATGTCTGCCCAGGATGCCCATTCCTTCCTCAGTATGACTTTTGCTTCTGCCCTCGTGCACGTGAAGCGGAACTTTGACAAATTCATGCAGACGCAGCTGCAATCCGTGCGTGAGGCCAGAGTGCCCAAGAGGTCCAAGTGTGGCCTCTTGCCGTACGTGGAGAACTTTGAGGAGTTTGCCACGAGTGCTGAGAGGATTTTCAAGAAGAGCGAGCGCAGGGCAGATCTCGATAAGTGGTACACGCAGCTGGTGGCCACAATCTTTGAAGCAATTCCAAATCACGCCCAGGAGCATTCAAAGACGCCTCGACAGGTGGTCAACATGGAGAATTATCATCATATGCATTCCCTGCTGGCGCAGCTGAAGGTAGCTGCGCTGGATGGGCAGAAGAAGGAAGCCAAGATGCGCTACAAAGAAGCCCTGGATGCCTATGTGACCAAGTACTTTGGGCGCCCGTTGGAGAAGCTCAATGTGAGTTTCTTTTTTTTATTTCAGGGGGTTTTTGAGTGTGAGATATCTGTGTTTGCTTGTAGCTCTTCTTCGAGGGAGTACAGCTGAAGGTGCAGCAGGGAGTGAAGGAGCAGGAGATTAGCTATCAAATGGCTTACTCCAAGCAGGAATTGCGAAAAGTAATCGCACAGTATCCAGCCAGGGAGGTTAAAAAGGGTCTGGAGAGTCTGTACAAGAAGGTGGAGAAGCATCTGTGTGAAGAGGAGAATCTCCTGCAGGTGGTCTGGAGGGCAATGCAGGAAGAATTTATCGCTCAGTATAATTTCCTTGAGGAAAGAATTCAACGGTGCTATGCTGGGGCAATGATCACCCTGGATTTCTCGATTGATGACATTCTTGAGTTTTTCTCAGAAATTGCTCGATCCCATTGAGGATTTCTGGTCAGGATCTGGTTTATCTATTTATCATCCCTTTCCGGAAATAAAACAAAGCTGGCATTTTACCAAGAATTTATTTCAAATACTCTCTCTGACATGAACTAGGTAGCTTTTAGGACTAACAGGATTTACTCGTAGGTATCTGGTGGGGACCAGTTGAAGTGCAGCAGACCACTTTCCTTGGCCACTACCATTGTTCCTGCAAAGGTGACAATTCCAATGATGAGAGCACGATTGTATCTAGCCTGTCGCCTGGCATGGAGCTCGAAGAAGTCCCCCTGGGGTGTGGGCAAGTCATTCATCGTAGAGGGAGCATGAGGATTCTTCCCATGGTAGCAACGAGCAGAAACTGCCCTACCCTTCACTGTAAGAAATTTGAGGTTAGAATATAATTCTTTCTATTTTTCCCATGAATCTCTTTTATTTTGTGGAAGAAATACTTGGAAAATTTGGGAGTCTTCCCACTAAACACATCTCAGTGTGAAAAATCTTGAGGAATTTGCATTTTTCCGGGGAAAATTGCTTGAACTGCTCCTTTCCGGGAGAGTTACATAATCTCAATTTTACATTCAAAAATCTGGTTTATATCCCAAGATTTTGTGGAGTAAATCTTCCCAGAAGGTTACTTACAGCTCTGGGCAGCTAATCTCGCGAGGGCTGAACGGGCACCAAGCATTTTCACCGAGTTTTTCGCGAAAAATAGAACTGCGGAAAACCTTTAGAAAAATCTCACTTTGACAGCAATAATGTGAAGTTGGCTGTGATTGCAGTTTTGCAGAACATTCAGCAGGTGGCACTGAGTGCTGTGTTGTTTTTCTGGGTGTTTTGTGTGATTTCTCGTCGGATGATTTTCACGATTTTCGCGAGATTTTCTCCAATTTCTCGCCATGTCGGACAATAAGAGCAAGGCTGAGAAGCTTGCCGATGGAAGGAAAAAGGTATTTAATTCCTACATCTTTCTATTTACCCGGTAAACTGGGTGAAAAAAATTCTGTTGACATTTGCGGTCCACGTCAGAGATTTTCATCGCAATAAAATTTGATGCAAAATACCGTGAAAAAATGCCTGAATTTTCTCCATTTTCTCCCTTTTCAGCTCAAGAAGTTCCAGTCGAAGCAGAAGAAGCCAAAAGCAGACGATGACAGAGGGGGAAATGAGCAAATAACCCCATCGGAAAATGGTTCTGAAGATCAAGTATCCATCAGTAGTGTTCCGGAAGTTTTTCCATCAGCTTCGGCAATTTTCCTGGCAAATGACACCCATGGGGCATCAGTGGACTTTCAGGGAGATATTTTGGGTGAGAAGAGTGTCTTAGTTGAAGAAATGGTGCCTCAAGAGCCTCTTCCGGAAGTCACAGGTAAAATTGCTGAAATGCCCCAGAATTTGAGTGTTGTGATGAGACCAGAACCACGGAGGACACCTCCGCATCGGGAGAGTCTCAAGGATGAGCTATTTACCTTGCTTGACAGTGAGAAATCGCGAATTGTTGAGTTAGAGGGTCGTGTAAGGGAGCAATCGGAAGTGATTGAGGGGCTGAAAAAGCAGATTGAAGTTCTCAGAACAGCTCCTACAGCCCCATCGGATGAAGTAGCCCATCTTAGAGAACAGCTGCATTCCCATGTGCAGACTCTGGGTGTTCTTGTGGGCGAGAAGGCAGATTTAACGGCTCAATTGGGCAGTTTTCAGGTTCTTTTGACAGAAAAAGACCGAGAAATCGAGGAGCTTCAGGCAAAATTGAGTGCATCCCGGCATCAGGTGCAGGATTCCCGGGCAGAGATGGCCTATTTGAGGGAATCAATGCAGAAGTTTGAGCAGATGCAGCAGAATCTCTGCTCAGAAAATGAAAATGCGAGGGAAAAAGTGAAATTCTTAAAGGACAAATGCGAAGATTTGTCCGAAGAAGTTGCTCAGGTCAATCAGAAGCTTCTGCTGAAGACCAGAGAGTGCTCAAAGCTCGTTGAAGAGGCCAAAAAGCGTGATTCCGAACTGTCTCTCGCTCAGCTTCGTGTTGAGCAATTGTCAGCCGGAGATACCCAATTGGCTGATGGGAAAATCGAGGGAATGGCACAGCAGAGGCAGCTGCTGGAGCAGCATGTGGGAGAATTGTTGACACAAGTGGAAAAGATCACGGTGGAACGAGATCAAGCGGCAAGTCAGTATCAGAATTACGTGTCACAGCTCAACAGGGAGAGCACAAAGTTGATGCAGAAGGTGCAGGAGACGTCTCAGGAGAGGGATCAGTTGGCACGGAGGGAGGCTGAATTGGTGAAGCATGTGGGAGAGCTCGAGAGGCAGCTTCAGGCTCAAATAGCTCAGCCAAAGGCGCAGAGTCCTCAGCAGGAAGTGCAAAATGACGAAAGTGGGCAGAAGATTCAGGAACTGGAGAATTACTTGAGGGAGCTGCGTTTGGAGAATCAAAATCTCAAGGTCAGTTTCTCATTTTTTTTTAAATTAAAACAAAATCACGAAGAGTGATTCGCAGAGTGCTCGAACTCCATTTTCACAAAAAAATTGGCTAAAATCGAAAAAAAATCAGTAAATCCTTAAAGGGGATAGCAAGACCTTTCAAATAAATCCAATCTTGTCCAAATCGATTAGGAAATAAGCTGTTTTCAGAGTGATTTAAATTAAAAATTAAAAATTCCGAAATGGCGAATTATCTGCAAAAAAGAATGTGTTCAGGCAAGGATTACTATATTCTTGGATAGTAGGTAGACATTTTTGTGTCCCATAGTAGTGCAAACAAAGTGAATAAAAGTGCGAATAAAGACGTCGTACCCTTGCTTCTTGATATTCTCGAGACCGAAAGTCACTTAAATCCTACGTTTTCATTCCTCAGCATCAAATCGAATCATTCCCGGGTGCACATTTATTTGGTTTGCTTGCACTACTATGAGACACGAAAATCTCTACTATCCAGGAATATAGTAGTCCGTGGTTCCGAACTTTCTGCGAAATTCTAAATTCGTTGTCTTTCAATTAAAATTGAAAATAATCTAATTAAAATAAGCCACGCCCATTTGCACATGAGATGTCTACTCAAGAGTGAATTGTCACAGATATTCCAAAGATTTTAGCAAACAACACAAACCATTTGCCCAAGGAACGTTTATACGAAGGCAAAATTCTTTACATAAAACACGTAAATGCTTTTAGAAACACGGAAACGCATCCAGGAAACATAGAAATGTATCTAGAAACGCGAAATTGCGTTTAAGAAACATGGATGGGACATGAAAAAATTTAAAATCATAAAAACTATAAAAACTCTCCTAGAAATGCATTCAATAAACACGGAAATATTTTTTTAGAAGTAAGGAAATACATCCGAGAAACATGGAAATATTTTTAGGAACGAGAAATTGCACTCAAAATAGACATAAGCTATTCTAAAAATGCAGAATTGCATTCAAGAAAACACGAATACAATTTTAGAAAAGTAGAAACGCATTCAAGGAATACGAGAACAGTTCTAAAAGAGTGGAAACGCATCTATAACATGCAAAAATATTTCTAGAAACGTGAAAACAATTTTAGAACACGCAGGAATACCCCAAAAGCCCCTAAAGAAAAGTATGAATACTTTTCTACAGAGATGATCGAGGGGTATCGCATAAGAAGAGAAAATTGGCGTGCGTTTCCCGTTTTCAGAAACATGAGAAATATTTCTTTGTTTGTGTTTTTCTGTTTCTGTTTCTTTGTTTCTGTATCCTGTTTAGGTTTTTTTGTTTGTTTCTGTTACCTTGTTTCTCTTTCTCTGTTCCTGTTCCTTCATTCCTGTGTCTCTGTTTCTGTTACTTTATTTCTGTTTTTGTTTCTCTGTTTCTGTTTCTCTGTTTCTGTTTCTTTGTTTCTGTTGTTTTGTTTCTGTTTCCTTGTTTCTCTTTCTCTGTTTCTGTTTCTTTGTTTCTCTTTATTTGCTCCTCTTTTTCTGGTGTTTCTCTGTTCCTGTTCCTTTGTTTCTCTTTCTCAGCTGTTCGTTTGTTTCGTTTCTTTGTTACTGTTTCTTTGTTACTGTTTCTCTGTTTTTGTTTTTTTTTGTTTCTGTTTCTCTGTCTATTTGTTTCTGTTTTTTTTTGTTTTTGTTTCTCTGTTTCTGTTCCTTTATTCTTGTTTCTGTTTCTTTGTTTCCGTTTTTTTTCTTTTTGTTTCCTTGTTTCTCTTTGTCTCTTTCTTTGTTTCTCTTTCTCAGCTGTTCGTTTGTTTCGTTTCTTTTTTTTACTGTTTCTCTGTTTCTGTTTCTTTATTCCTGTTTCTGTTTTTTTTTGTTTCTGTTTCTCTATCTCTTTTTCTTTGCTTGTTTTTTTGTTTCTGTTTCTCTGTTTCTTTGTTTCTCTTTCTCTGCTGTTCCTTTGTTTATGTATTTTTTGTTTCTGTGTCTCTGTTTCTTTGTTTCTGTTTCTTTACTCCTGTTTCTCTGTTTCTGTGTTTTTTTCTGTTTTCTCTGTATCTTTTCCTTTGTTTCTCTTTTTGTTTTTGTTCCTCTTTCTCTGTTTCTGTCCCTTTATTTTTGTTTCTCTGTTTCTGTTTTTTTCTCTGTTTCTGTTTCCTGGTTTTTATTTATTTGTGTCTGTTTCTCTGTTTCTGTGTTTGTCTTTTTCTAGATTAATTATTATGACCTGCGCACAATAACTTTTGTTTATAAACATGTTTTCAAAATTTCCCATGAGAATGAGCGAGATGACTAGATCTAGATCTCACTCACTCTCATTGAAATGTCAATAACATGTTTACTAAACAAAAGTTATTGTGCGTTGGGCATTACGCGTAATGCTCAACGCACAATAATTTTTGTTTTGTAAACATGTTTTTGACATTTCAATGAGGGAAAAAGAAACCGAGATCTAGTCATCTCGCTCTCTCTTATGTGAAATTTTGAAAACATGTTTACAAACAAAATTTATTCTGCGTTGGGCATAACTAATGTTTTTTGGGTTAAATTTTTGCGATTTGTCCCGAAAAATAAGCGAAAAAATACGATGTAATGTGATTAAATTCCGTTCGAATAAAACCGGTAAAGTGGGCGCCCCTGATTTATTGATCTAAGAAACGCGAAAACATTTGTAGAAAAACAAAAATGCAGTCAAGGATCGTGAAAATTATAATGACAATACGTAATCTTAGTCCAAGAAACACGTGGGCGTTTCTATAAACATGAAATTGCATTGAAGAAACACACAATTTTAGAAAAGTAAAAACATTTTCAAAAAATCTCTAAACTTTATTTAAAAAGGTGATTAGATTTCTGGAATTGTGAAAAGGGTTTTAGAAAATGCAGAATCACTTGAAAGAAAAAATGGATTGTTTTTAGAGTAGAAGATACGAAATTGCCTTTAAGTAAAACGGATACGCAGTTTCTAGAAACAGGAAAATATGCCTAATAACGCGGAATTGCAATAAAAGTCGTAGAATTGCGGTTTTTAATCATTCTAGAAATAGAAAAGAGCAAAAAAGGGGAAAAACCAATATCTTTTCCATGTTTCTAGAAACACGAGTGAGCAACATGTCACTTTATTTTTTTTATGACATACCCCTCATCGAGGGTGAGGATTTTGACTGAAATATTGCATTTTTCTTTCGCAGGCATCCCTCTCCAAGGCTGAGGAGAGTTGCTTGAGAGTTCAGAGTCAGCTGGAGCAGAAGGTGACATCAATGTCTGAGTTGGAGATGAAGATTGAGCGCCTGGAGACATCGTACGTTGATCCATCTTCCCTGAGTGCGACCCTGGAGAGCGAGAAAGTGGCTGCTGCTCGTGCTGTGGCTCAGAATGTGGAGCTGAAGGCGCAGCTGGAAGAGATGCAGACGGCCTACGTGCAAATGACGCACGATAAGGCTGCCCTGATGGATCAGTTGCAGTCGGAGCAGCACCTGGGCAGGGAGATGAGAGGGAAACTGGATGGATGGGAGGACGAGGTGGGTGGATTGAGGGAGAAGCTGCACTACAAGGATGAGGAGATGATGAGGCTGTCGCATGAGAATTCGGAGTTGGAGAAGAAGACACTGCTGCAGAGTCAGGAGCTGGATCGGCTGAGGCATTGTGAGATGGGCCAGCAGACCAGCAATGTGCTCCAAATGGAGGTTCAGCGGCTGATGGGAGAGATTGGGAGGCTGGAAGAGAGGATCAGGAAGTACGAGGAGAAGAAAGAGAAGAAAGAGGAAGTTCAGGAGGAGAAGGAAGATGGGCAAGTTCAGGAAGTTTTAGAGAATGGGCAGAAGGAGAAGGAGGACGGTGAGGTGGAGGCAAAGATTCTGCCAACAGAAGAGGCCATGCAGAAGCTGGAAGAGCGCTTCCGGAGGACAATGAATGATATTGCGGAGTTGACGGAGGAAAAGCACAGACTTGAGCATCTCGTGACTCAGCTTCAGGGTGAGACGGAGACAATAGGGGAGTACGTGACTCTGTATCAGACTCAGAGGCAATTGCTGAAGCAGCGGGAGATCGAGAAGGATGTCCAGGTGCAGAGAATTGCAGCGGATAGGGAAGAGATGAGGCAGAAGCTCATTGAGCTGAATAGTTTGGTGGAATTGCTGCTGCGACAGAAGAATATTGACATTCCCACAGAGCTCAGTGGCTCTCTGAATGGTGATTCCCAGGATGAGGACCTGGTGAAACCCGCTTCCGGAAGTCCAGAGAATGACAATCAAAAAGTTCAGAGTGAAACACTTCAAGTGCCACAAGATGGACAGTCTGAGGAGACGGCAGAACGGATTCTCAGTCTCCTGTCGGAAATAAAAACCAGTAATCTGAACACGACTAATCTCGTGGTGCCTCCGGGAGTTGTTCATCATTGCTCCTGCTGTTCCGGAAAATTAATAACTGTGTAGATGGGTCGGGTTTCGCTTAATTTATTCGCTTAAAGCAAGTCACTACTCCCAAATAAACGTGCTGTATTTTTTATCACGATTCCCAGGCGTTTTTTTCTGGTCAGTAAATCTCCCGCCAATTTTTCCCTCTGTGGTGCATTTGGAAAGTTTCTCTGTCATCTACGTTGGCGAAGCCTTTCAATTGTTTCGTGTTTTTATTTTTTGACGCTTGGGATTTCCTCAATTTCTGCAGTTTTCTGCTAGTTTTTCCCGTTGATATCCTGCAGGAGGTGACAAAGGGATGGCTGAAGAGGATAATTTTGATATTTACGGGGATTTGAATGAATTTGATGCGTCTGTTAAGTTGAAGGAGGTGAGACATAACCTCACTTTTTGCTGGGGAGATTGTTTACATTTGGGAATTTTTCAGGTGAGTCAGGAGCTCGAGGGGCTGAAGAAGAAGCACGAGGATATACAAAAGTCTCTAGAGACGTCTGAGGCTGTAACTAAGCACCTGAAGGCAGTGGTGGGGACGGTAAAGAAGAATTTCTATGTCCTGCTGAATACAGCCCGGACGGAAGTGAAGAGAAAGGACGGGACCATTGCACAGTTGCGAAGGGATTTTGATGACATGGCTTTCCGGAGGACAAAAACAAGGGGTCAGAGAATGGATAAATCCACACAGACTGAGCAGGACAGGGAAGACAGTGGCAGGAGGAGGGACAATGGTTCCCTGATGAGTGAAAGGGGCAGAAGAACTCGTTACGATAGGTTTAGGGAGAGTGTTACCAAGGATCAGGGACAGAAAAGAAGACGTGACGGTGACAGGGAGCCTCTCAATGATCCCAAGAGACGAAGAAGTCGCCCTAGGAGTCCTTCACGTGATCGCAATCGTCGAGAATCCAATCGTAGGTACAGGGATCGGAGTCCAGAGAGGCATTCGCAAAGAAGGGACCCCAAAAGTCAACGAAGATCCCGAGAGAAGAGCGAAAAAGTCGAAACGAAGCAGACAAATTCAAAAGGAAAGGCAAAAGATCTGCCAAAAATTGAGGAAGTTCAGGAGAAAGAGGATAAATCCAACCTGGACACGAAGAATGATTTGCCAGAGCCCCCAGAGCAGAAACTAACAACACCACAGAAGATTGAGAAGATTTATCAGGAAACACGAGAGGAAACTTTGGCAGCTGTGGAGAATATTCTCAGGGAAACGGCATCAATGCCAGAAGAAAATCTCACAAATGGCCTGAGCGAAAATCCTCCGCTTCCTCCTCAAGAAGACCCTGTCGTACCACCTCCACCGCCTCCCTCGCCTCCTCCAGTGCCCCAAGAAGAACCAAAACCGCCAGAAATCCCTGAAGATCAACCAAACTCCTCTGACCAAGCCGATAGCTCCAAGGAAACCCAAAATGTCAGCATAAATATGGGGAACTCGGACTATTCCATTCAGAAGGATAATCAAGGAGTTGTAACAGTTTTTATAAAGCGGAAAAAACGGAAATCCAAATAAAAATTCTAGATTTCCTGGATTGTAAAATGCTTTTCAATTTTCCAGTATTTTGAAATTGATTCTGGCGGCGAAATCTGGCGAAAAAATGTCGATAAGTCGGAGTGTCAAAGTGTGTTGCATTTCCCGCCAAAAATACCCATGTGAAATTCTCTAAAAATCCTTATTTTTGCGTGTGTTTTCTTTTCTAAAACTCGTGAATTGTTCTCAAAAATGGAACCGGAAGTCTCAGTGTCCAAGGTAAGACAAAAAATCACCATTTTCCGGGAAATTTATTAGGTGAAATGTAATTGCGGTAATTGCATTCGCAGGGATGTTTTGTTTACAAAAATGGATCAATGCGGAAGAGAGGAAACCCTGGAAAGAAACGCCAATCTATAGGGAAGCAGGACTCAATCCTGCCTCAAAATATCCAGTCATGCAGTTGGTATCGCAGCTACCAGGAAGTTTGGGAGAGGATGCATTCAAAAATTGAGGTTAGGAAGCTCAGCGACCTGTAAGTTTTTCTTGTTTTTGCTGCAATTTTGCCAATTTTCCAGGATATTCTGAGGGAAAACCACTCAAGAGTGATGGATAGTGTACTTGAATGTGTCTTGGGGACAAATTCCTGTGCTTACAGCTATCTCTTTCCGGTAATTGTTCTTCAGACCGGAATCAATCAGCCGGATCATTTGAGTATGTTTCGGCGTCTCTCTGAGAAGATTTCCCATCAGGAAGATCTCCACTCAGTGGTACTGACCTCAATGGAAGCCACCAATGTCAAGACAGCCATAGAAACTATCGTAGGAGGATTTATCCGGCAATTCTACGAAGATGATGAAGTTGAGATCAAGAAGCAAAATTGCACAATGAGAAGTCTCTGTGGGGCTTACAGGGAAAACCGTGGGATTCTGGCCATTGTGATTCCTGATTTTGAGCTTTTCTGCAAGTCCACTCTCAGAGAATTAGTCACCATTCTGGCTTCCTATCGTTCTCAATTGTCCCTGGTTGTGATTTTTGGCGTTGCAACTTCCATTTCTGCTCTTGAACAGATCCTCCCGCTCAAATTTACCACTCGAGCAAAGTTCCACGTATTCCAAACCCAATCCTCCATTGAGATTCTCAATAATATCGTCGAAAAGGTAATTCTCCGGGAAGAGATTCATCTCTCCGGAAGAGTCCTTCAGTTCCTGATTGAAAAATTCCTTTTCTACGATTTCTCCATCAGTGGCTTTGTGCAGGGAGTGAAATTTTGTTTGCTGGAGCACTTTTCCCAAGGTAGCTTGTATACCCTTGCTGCAGGCCAAAAAGTTCGGGAAATCCTCCGGAATCATGAAGATTGCGAGAGTATCCGGAAATTGATGTCTGTTAGGCGTCACATTGAGTCTCTATCCGACAGTCAGGAAATCATTTCTACCCTCACTGATGACAATTACCTGAGAAATCTCCTGGAAAGTGTCTGGATCAAACACATCGAGGAGTTTTTCCTCTTTTTCCACACCGCTCTTTGCTTCCTGCACGAACTCGTGCGGGAATTGCCCAAAAGTCCCTTAGGGAAGCAACTAAGAGAAGTCTATTGTTTTGCCACATCGAGCCCCATCCTCCAGAGCCAAGAATATGCAGAATGTCGACAAGTCCTGGGTGTAATGTCCAAAGAAGCCTTCTTCTCAAAGCTCAGTGACTGTGTTGAGAAAGTTGAAGACTTTCTAGAACAGAATCCTTCTACCCAAGTTCAGCAGATCCAACAAAAAATGCACAGGATCTTGAAGCAATCCAGCAAGATTCTCCAGGAAGATGGTGAACAGAATGAACCAATTAAATCCAAGTTCGACCAGACCAAAAGCATTTCCAATCGCTTCGAATTCAAGAAGATGCTTCTGGAGAAGGCCAAGGAGCAAAATCGACCATCTGGACAAGCAGGAGTCATTTCTGCCTGCCTCAAGATGATCGAAGAGGAGATTTTGGCACAGTCGCTGATTCCTTTCGCAAGTGGTCCGCCTCTTATTGAACTCTTTGTCCATCAGGACGCTTCATCGACGCGCAGGCATCTCATGGGATCTCCAAGAGGCGCTCTCCATCAGGCCCTGAACAATCCACAGTATTACCTTCAGGTCAGTCTAAAATTTTTCTTTCGCTTTTCCCGGTCTAAATTCTGAAAGCCAAAATCCCGAAAGCCAAAATCCTGGAAGCGAAAATCCAGAAAGTCAAAATCCGGAATGGACCCAAATTTCGAAAAGCCGAAATCCTGAAAAGATAAAATCCCGAAAGCCAAAATCCTGAAAGCCAAAATCCCGAAAGCCAAAATCCTGGAAGCGAAAATCCAGAAAGTTAAAATCTCGAAAGCCAAAATCCCGAAAACCAAAATTCCGAAAGTTAAAATCCTGAAAGCCAAAATCCTGAATGGGCCAAAATCCCGAAAGCCACAAATGAACCTAAATCTCGAAAAGCTAAAATTCCGCAAGCCAAAATTCCGAAAGCCAAAATCTCGAAAAGCCAAAATCCCGAAAGCCAAAATCCTGAAAGCTAAATTCCCTAATGCCAAAATCCCGAAAAGCTAAAATCCCGAAAGCCGAAATTCTGAAATCCAAAATCGCGCGTAGTCGAAATTCCGCAAGCCAAAATTCCGAAAGCCAAAATCCGGAAAGGACCAAAATTTCGAAAAGCCAAAATCCTAAAAAGCTAAAATCTAGAAAGCCAAAATCCCGAAAGCCAAAATCCTGAGAGCCAAAATCCCGAAAGCCAAAATCCCGGAAGCCAAAATCCCGAAAGCCAAAATCCTGAAAGCTAAATCCCGAAAGTCAAAATCCCGAAAGCCAAAATCCCGAAAGCCAAAATCCCGAAAGCCAAAATCTTGAAAGCAAAAATCCGGAAAGCCAAAATCCCGAAAGCCAAAATTCCGAAAGCCAAAATCTTGAAAGCCAAAATCCTGAAAACCAAAATCCTGAGATCCAAAATCCTGAGAGCCAAAATCCCGAAAGCCAAAATCCCGGAAGCCAAAATCCCGAAAGCCAAAATCCTGAAAGCTAAATCCCCAAAGTCAAAATCCCGAAAGCCAAAATCCCGAAAGCCAAAATCTTGAAAGCAAAAATCCGGAAAGCCAAAATCCCGAAAGCCAAAATCCCGAAAGCCAAAATCTTGAAAGCAAAAATCCGGAAAGCCAAAATCCCGAAAGCCAAAATCCTGAAAGACAAAATCCTGAAAGGCAAAATCCCGAAAGCCAAAGATTTCGAAAGCCAAAATTCCGAGAGCTAAAATCCCGAAAGCCAAAATCCCGAAAGCCAAAATCCCGAAAGCTAAAATCCCGAAAGCTAAAATCTTGAATGGGCCAAAATGTCGAAAAGCGAAAATCCAGAAAGCCAAAATCCCTGAAGCCAAAATCCCGAAAGCCAAAAATTCCGAAAGCCAAAATTCTGGAAGCCAAAATCCCCAAAGCCAAAATCTTGAAAGCGAAAATTCCGAAAGCCAAAATCCTGGAACCTAAAATCTCGAAAAGCCAAAATCCAGAAAGCCAAAATCCCAAAAGCTAAAATCCTGGTGAAAGCCAAAATCCCGTAAACAAATATCCCAAAAGCCAAAATCCCTAAAGCCAAAATCCCAAAAGCCAAAATCCTGAAAGCAAAAATCCCGAAAATCAAAATCCTGAAAGCAAAAATCCGGAAAGCCAAAATCCAGAAACCCAAAATCTTCAAAGCCAAAATCCCGAAAGCAAAAATCCCAAAAGCCAAAATCCCGAAAACCAAAATCCGAAAAGCCAAAATCCCAAAAGCCAAAATCCTGAAAGCAAAAATCCCGAAAGCCAAAATCCAGAAACCCAAAATCCTGAAAGCCAAAATCCCGAAAGCCAAAATCAGAAAAGCCAAAATCCCGAAAAGCCAAAATCCCGGAAGCCAAAAACCTGAATGGGTCAAAATCCCGAAAAGCCAAAATCCCGAAAAGCTAAAATCCCGAAAGCCAAAATTCCGAATTTTGACTTTCGGGATTTTAGCGTTCGAGATTTTGGCCGGCACCGTAAAAAATGTGAATTTAATAAAAGAGAGAAAAGGGTCTAACAAATTGGCGGACTGCTCGATCTCATAAATTTTGTCCTATTTAACAAATAAAACCGATTTCTAAAAATCGTTAAAAAAGATTACCAGATTTAACAGGGTTTCAAAGGCCTTTGTAACAAATCCAAATTTATCTCAAACGGTTCAGAAATACGTTTTTTATAAGTGTTTGACTTCTGATCTTAAGTCAGAAATGTCAGAAAGCAGGTTGAAAACCTCAAGGGCAATGTTATAAACACGCAAAGTTGGCTTTTGAAAAAAGCCTCAAGACAGCAGATTTGCAGTTTGCGAATCTGCAGAATGAATATCCATGAAATATTGCAATGGCAGGAGATTGATGCTTCTGGATGGCGCATTTGGGTGTGAAACCAATAAATTGGCAACTTTGTGTCTTGCAGTGTGGATGCTGCGACGGCAACTCTCTCAATTGGCACCTCCCGGACCTCACCATCGCCTACAGATTGCACTCTGAGTGTGGTCGAATGATTAATCTATTCGATTGGTTGCAAGCATTCCAGTCCATTGTCCAGCAGGTGGATGGGCAGTCTGGGGATGAGGATGGTTGTGTCAGTCCGCAAGTGCAGTATCCTTTTATGGTCAAACAAAAATACCTTTTACACCTGAATCCCATATTAACTCGTCAATTTATATGCAATGCAATTGTTCATCCTTAACTCTAGCACAAAATTTTAGGGCGAGATTCACGAGAGTTGTGTGCGAATTGGAATTTCTGGGATTCATCAGGAGCTCTAAGCGGAAAGTGGATCATGTGGAGAAGCTTACATGGTGACTGATTTAGCCAATAAAAAGTTAGTCTTGTTTTTCTCATTCTCCAGTTTCACTGACAATTTCACAGATTTCCCCATTCAAAAATATTCCCATGTGAATTTTCCGGATTTTCCCACACATTATTTCCAGTTTAAATGTCTCGCATTCATCGAGTTCTCAAACGTGTCGGAAAGAATGTGAACAATTGTGTCCGGGATGCTTGAAATTTTACATTAAATCTCATCGTTTTCATGTAAGGGCATTTTAGTAAAGGTAAGTCAGATTTTATTGTGCCCCATTTCAGCTCAAATCACAATAAAAATTGTTTTTTATCTAATTTTTTTTCAAATAAATTCAATAGAAAGACTAGGGAAAACGCGCTTACATTCTTATTGGATTTGACCATGGCTCTTTTCAGGAAATTTGAGGAACTGGACTAGCTATTAAAAATTATAATATTGTGATTGATCAAATTCATTAAAAACGTGTTGAAAAAGTGAGTTGTTCGAAGCTTGAGTCGTTCGACGGTAGAACGTTTTTCCCTAACGTATTCTTCTATATTTCTCCCTTTAAGGACGATTGGAACACCGGTGTCCCATAAAGAAAATAAATTTTCCTGACTACCTAGTTATTTTTTTTTCTTATGTCTGTACATAATTGGAAGGTAGAAGGTTGAAGGAATCTAGAATATTTTTTGCAAGTTTCTAGCTTTTGCTATGCAGTAAAAATTTGATCTCAAAAATGGCGAATTTTTAAATTTTCAAGTTCATAATTGATTTTATTTATTTTTTATACTTCCAATTTTTTTTAAGCAAAACCCTTTTGGCAATAAAAACTACAATACTCTTACGTAATATTTTTCATTAAAATGAAAAATATTATTCATTGGTAGGGTAAAATTTGGAATGTGAGACAGTTTGGAAAGTGGGACCAAGCAATGTGAAATGTGGGACACCTCCCTCAAAATTTGATAATAAACCAATTAAATATTATAATTTTCGATCAAACGAATATTAATCCTAATTTTGTGATTATTTGAGAAGTTAAAAATGCAAAAGGCGTTACTAAACAATAAAAGAGTGACTTGCAAAAAGAATTTGAAAAATGTATTGCATGCGTGATGTTCGTAACCTTAACGCGGTAGCTGTCATTTTCTCTATTTATTATGGAAGTTGATAGGAAAATCTCAAAGTCTTTTGCTTGATTTCTTGGCAAAATTTGTGATTTATTATTAAGTGCGCAGTGAAATTTAAAGGATATACATCCATTTAAAACGTGAATAAAAAATATTTGTGAAATATTTAAGTTAAAAAGAGAGAAAAGTGATTTTATTTTGTGTTGCATTCAAAACAACTTTTTTGAAATCATGGACAAGTTGTTTTTGTGAATAAATTTGGTACTTTTGTGTAGTGAAATCACATCAACAAGGAAGAAAACCATCCCTAAGTATCCGGAGATATAGTTGCAACAACAGTAGCAGCTGTTAAGGAGGTAATCTCCTGGAGAAAGGCTACCAAAGCCATCCAGATTCCCAAGACCACCTTGTTTGACAGTTTGGTCAGCGAAAATACCTGGAAAACCTGGAAAAGGGCAAGTACTGCAGTACTGCAGTACTTCCGAAGCACCTGGAAATGGACTTGGGCAGTTTGGGCAATCAAAGATGTAATTGCTGGACACTGCAGCGCGCCTGTTTGAAATTTACGGAACCTCTTTTTGTTGGTACGTCCAGGAAGTTCTTGGTAATTTGGATTACTTGAGCGTCACTAGGAGAAAAAGGGCATAACCATACAACCATCCAATGCAAGTATTGCGCAGAAAAACCACACCAATTGGTTTTTGTACGTATTTCATAAATTATTTTGTCATTAATATCCATCTGTGTCCACCTTTCCAAAAGTTTTTGTCCCACTTTCCAAAATTTTGTCCATCTTTTTAAAATGTGTTCTTTTCTCAATTGTTTGAATTTTTCAATTAATCAGTCGAAATTTGTAATAAAAGTTGTGAAAATTCTGTTAGAATACTTCACAAGGAATCCCATGACGCAAAGAAAATGAAAAAAATAAATATTTATCCAACTCAAAAATGTATTTCAAATTGAAATTTTTCTTAAGTGTCCCACTTTCCAAAGTTCACCCTATTGTCAGAAAAATACTTAAATTTTTGGGCTATTTTTGTCCTTATCGTCCATAGAAGCACAAAATATGCCGAATCAGACTCTGTTGGACTTTCCAAGGTTAGATGTAAGACTTATCCCCTCGACACACTTACGACTTAAGCTGAGAGACGGCTTAGTGGAAAATGATGGAAAGTAGTTTAACCATTATTGCGAATATAATTTCAGGAGTCAAAATTTTACTTTTTTTTCGCAAACAATAAGATATCTCTTGGAATTAAATCCAAAGTTATTATTCAGGAGTCAAAATTTTACTTTTTTTGGGAACAATAAGATATCTCTTGGAATTAAATCCAAGGTTATTAAACAGGAGTCAGCCGTCTCCCGGCTAATCCTCAGGTCTGTTGAGGCCCTTCCCTTATCATTGATTATGTTTCTCAGTTTATTTTTGGACACGCAATTCAAAAAGCATCATTCAACTAACTTCAAGCTATACATTTGTCAGCCATCTTGGAAATCATAATTTTTCTTCACTTCCCTTCCGACAGTCAAGTCAGAAGCCACGTGTAAATTTCTTAAAGATTTTTTATTTAATAAATCTTGTGAAATCAAAAATTTTTGTCCTTCAACCCCGATAACCATTTTCGCCTTCAACAGGTAACTTAGGAGTCTCTTTCCCGGTGTCCCGCAGAAACACTCCCACTATTTTTCATTCTTGAAATAGGTAACCCAGAGTCTTAAGCCGGAGTCCCGGGAGAGTATATTCTAATTCAATTCCTCATTTCACAAATAGGTAAATGTTCCCTACAGTTCTGTTCATTAAAAACTGGGCACTCAATGGGTCAAGAGGTAGAGCACTCGCTCTATGATGCAAGTGTCCCGGGTTCGAATCCCCTTTAGATCACCAGGAATTTTTCTGGCGTTAAAGGTGTTCGAATTGCATTCAGTGAGCTTCACTGCACTTGATTTCACGTGGCATGGGACTGACAATAACACTGTGCAACAAAATGAAACTTTTTTTCTTGGGATGGAATGTAATGAGTAGTTTCTTGTTCCTTGGTATGTCCTGAACATTTCTCCCGAAGAAACTTGTGGTCCATCACGTCAAGTTTCTGAGATATCCTAAGAAAAAGATCTTTAAGAAATTTTTCGAAATATTTGAAAAAAGTTATTTATAATCAATAACGGTACATCCTAGGATGTTGGTGTCAAAGGATAACTCAAGGATGTGTAGAGGAGGATTCAAGGACATTTTTCCTGGAACATCGCATATCCCTATCCCTTCATTTTTTAGATTTGTTTCATAAACTCCTAAACATCCTCCAAATCCATGAAAAGGATTCGTGGGACGACTTGAATCCTTTACAAAAATAGTCTCCTGAATATCATAGGGTCGTAAAATATACCGTTATCCAGAAATTACGTATTTGAATGACTTATGAACCACAGAATTTTCTCTCAAAAGTTCATTATTTTATTTCATATCTTAACAACATGCACTATAAGCCAATAAGACCTCGATATGGCATCGATCGGGCTCAAATTTTAATATGTTTTAGCTGGGCCCTAGATCTTTTGATCAATACCAAACTTAAGGTCCCCAGACCCCCCTGACCCGTGCTATAAGAGTCCAAAAACAATTCTTAAAATAGCCATAACTCCGGTTCTAATTGTCAGAATTTGAAAAGTAAGTGCGTTTTGGAAAGCTCTCGTGAAATGCCACTTCTCTTTCTAACATTACAAGTTCATAAACTACCGCTAGTGGCGCTATTATCAAAATGAAATTTTTCAATTTTCTAAATCAAATAACTCAAAAATTAGTTTGTGCATCGGGACGAAATTTTAGTATGTTGTAGCCGCAGATTATGCCTATCAAACAAAAAAATACTTAAGCCGATCGATAACCCGAGCTATAAGGGACTATCGAACTTTGACCCGAGAGACAAAATTCCGAAAGAGTGGCGAAAAGCCCATGTGATTGCAATTCCGAAACCTGGAAAAGACATTTATGGTCCGAGGAGCTATCGTCTTATCTCTCTCTTATGTTATCTTTTCAAAATATTTGAAAGTATGCTGCTGCAAGGGTTTGCTTTGGTCAATAAGTAAAATATTTATGATTTTTTAAAACATTAATCTTATATGTACCCAGAAACCTTGCGAAAAAGAATATAAGGCAGAGCACTTTCTCAGAAGTTCGAGCAGCTCGCAAAGCCTCAGACCAAGGGATGAATAAGTGGCTTTCAGAGTGAACCATGAGCGGCAACCGGCAAAATTGTGCCGATGAGCTAATATATCGACAGATCGGTGCAATTTGGTACGAAATCGACAGATCGGCATTTTAATTAGCAAAAATCGGCAAATCGGCTTGATTTTAGCGAAAAATCTGCAGATTCAAATATTCATTCGCTCTTATGAAGTAGGGTGAAAGGAACGTCTATTGACACTATAAGAACTTGTGTCAGCACCTTGACACCCTACTCTGTACCACTTGGAATACAAAATTTGAACATCTCTGTTTATAGTAAAAAGCATATTGCAGAAAAAACGTTATATTACTTATATTTTACTAGATACATTAAATAATTTTCATAATTTTTACAAAAGTGTCAATAGGGGTTCCCTGTCGAACAGACGTTCCTCCGACCCTATAGCATTCGTTTTAATTCATACAAAATTATAAATCTTATACAGACAACTGGTAAATCACAAAGTACCGTACTGGAAACACTAATCTTTCCGTGGAAGTTCTGCAGAATTGACAGACCAGCACGAGATTGGCACAAATTGTGCACACAAAATTGTGCAGATCGACACAATTTTTACAAAAGATCGGAAGATCAGCACTCGAAGAATAGTCGATAACGCAGAAGCACATGAGAACAGCCATGTACTAAAAAAATGTAAAGGAGAAAGATTTGCGTTTTTATTTTTCATTGGAATAGCAACATTGATTAGATGTGACAGTTCTGGAAGTGTTGAGAGTTTTTTTTAAGGATTTCCAACAAAACTAAGAGTTTTATAATAAATTATAAAAGTTTCGGACGTTTAGTACAGACTGTTGGCTCCAAACAGGCTAAAGGAGCCAATATAGAGGAGGAATATTTCTCAGATCTCGCCAAGAAATTCCCTGTTCTTTGGACTGTTGATTCCTCGAAGCTTTTCTGCCTTTTCGGTGTCTTTGAAAGACAGCCCCTGCGGTAACGGCAATTGAATACCACTGGGATACAGGCAGCAAATGCCCCTCAGTGATGGCGATTAGACTAATCTGATGCCTCCAGAGCGTAAAACAGAGACTTGGTCTCTGCACTGAGCACGAACGCCTCGGGGAGAAAATATCTTCAATTTCTCAAAGTCCGAGCTGCCACTTAAGATAGAGGCTATTTAAAGCCGCAGTGGTAGATAGCGGAGCCTCTTCTGGCTGCTGAAAGTAGGCAATCCTAATGCCGACGAACAAAACCAGAAGTTGTTGCCACTTTAGGTCTTTAGGCTTTATGTAAAGCCGCTGAGTCCATGCAACGGAGCCGAGTGTCTGGCTGCTGAGAGAAAGGCACTTTTGAATTCGCTAAAGACAAAGCCAGACTCTTTCATCCTTAAGCGATGAAAGATATGATCTTAAAACATATTTGGATTATATATCTGCTTGATAAGACAGATAATTTCTAATTTGGATCATTTATAGAGCAAAAAATCTAATCCTAAACTTTATCATCTTTGCTCATGGGAATTTACATACAATTTCTCATATATTGAAGAAAAGGCATGTTCCTATCCGGAACACAGACTCTTACTTCAGTGTTTATATTTAAAAGTACATAAATTGTTTGTTTAAAAAAATGTTCATCAAATAAATTAATGTTGTCATAAGGATAATAGTGCTATTCTAATGACAAGAAAGGGGCATCTTATGACAATTTTATTACATGGCTGTGCTACTGCGTTATCGGCTTTCTGAGTTGGTTCCTGTCTCAACGGTTATCTTCAGTGCCTCAGTCTTTGTCGTGTTCCAAGCCAAACAGTCGTGACAGAAACCAACAAAAAGAAAAGTCGATAATGCAGAAGCATTTGAGAACAGTAAAGTGCTAAAAAACGTACATACCATAAAATTTCATATTTAAAAAAATTAAAATATTCCAACAAGCAACAAAGGAACATTGGGCTTTCATGTGAAATTTTCTCTCAATGGAAAAGTGCATTTTTCGAGGATTTCGAGAATATTATCCCAGTGAGGGAATTATTTATTAAATCACCAATTGTTAAACAACATCTCGGAAAGTCTCTCTGTCTCTGAGGTTTCCGAGAATTCTGATTAAATGAATTTTTCCTGTAAACTGTGACTGTTCCTTTTTTATGTCCTGTTTGTACAGCGCAAAGTCCCTCGAAGCTGCCGGATTAGATATTTTTTGCTTTTTTTTCTTTTTCATCAACCACATCGTTCTATAAATCTATATATTTTATATGCATTTTTGTGTACCTTTGTTTTTTTTTTATAATTCTGATCCAGCTTACTCTTCTCTGGTCGTGGTTGTTGATGGAATATTATCTGTTTAGAGTGTTTTCTTTTCATTTTCCCAATAAACCCTTGCCATCCGGCAAAATCAGACTGTTTCTTATTTTCGAGTATTGAATTCCTCTTGAGTTACTCGGAATTGACCTAGTTCCCCAGGGATCAGAACAATGTCTTCCTAATTACCAATATGAGAAAATGAACTAATTATCCTCAGTAAAAGTTCTACACGAATTTTCTACGATAGCATGAAACGTAAAAAGTTTGCCCAACCTCACTAAAAGAATTTTCCTTCTTCGTAAAATTTATTTTCTTTTCCAGATCAGATTGTAGACATAAAAACAATCTCATGAATTTACAATTTGATCAGGGAAGGAAGTTAAATTAGCTGAAGGTGTAAAAAGTTGATATTTTCTGCAAACTATTTCCTCAAATTGCAAATTTAATAACACTTTGCAAAAATGCAAGTGGTAGCACATTTTGATTGGGAGTTGCGATTAGAACTTGAGGGTAGAAGTTCATTTCCGAGTCATTTCAAAAGCATTTTTCACAATAATGCGAAAAAATCTTGTGTGAACACTTTCCATTCAACCCATTAAGACCGAGTCATAGATCTGTCGGATATTTCTTTATTTATTGTCTATAAAGAAGTTGTTTGCGGGCGTTTTTACTGGATTCAGAAGGACAAAGATTTCCGGTTTCCGAGTTATTTGTTTCAAGAGAAATAACCCAGCTAATAGCTTTTGCTTTAATTATTTTTTGAACTATATCTCAAGCACATCAACCTGCCATTAAAATTATGAACAGGATCACGGAAGATTTTTTCTCTAAAATATGCTTTAAAAATTTTTAAATTTCCTTGAAAAAGCTCTAATATGTTTTTACTGCTGAAACTGCACAGCACAGAGAGAACAAAGTTTCGAAAATTATATGTTAATTTGTTGCCGACCTAAAGGCCAAACGGTAATAGATTTTACCTTTTTGTTTTTATACATTTTTCAAAAACCATTTATTTAGGTTTATTCTCGCTAAAAATGTTTAAATGTCTGAAATTACCTTTTTAAAGTTACTAATTTTTGAAAGTATTATTTAGGGGTAAGTGGGGCACCCTTGAAATTGAGATTTTTCTCCCATATTTGAGTGGATCTCGCCATATCATAACGTATTTTAGCTTTTCAAAATTTGTTTGTACAGTAGAGTTTCGCTATAGGCCATCGCTCTATAGTCCACAATTTATCGACCGTTGATTTCAAAACACTAATTTTAAGTTAGGTTATGTTTTTTAGTATGCGACATGCATAATTATTTTAATATTTTTGGCAAACTTTATTAAGTAGTTGTGATAATTGTGATCCACAATGAAGAGAGCAAGGACAAGTACCACAATCGCAAAGAAAGTGGAAGCCGTCGAGCAATTTCAATACTAAAAATCGTTGATAATTTTAAAAAATTACATGGACTATAGTGCGACCCAAGTGTCAAATTTGAAACCAAATATGGACTATAGCGAGACTCTACTGTACATCCATAAAAAATTAACCTTAGAAAAGAAATTTTAAAATCAAATAACAGCGATTCTAAGCTTTCAAACGTTAGATGTAAAGAAATATTCTAATTTTGAGTGGACTTTTGCATACAAAAAATGCAATTTTAAATATGTGGAATTTGTGCATACATTTCATATAACTTTAATTATTTAGTATTTTTTACATTTACTGAATGTCTTCAACTATATTAAAGACATTTTTGGTCAATTTCAGAGAAATTTTTGCCATCTAGGCATGTCCAAGAGATGCCTAGATAGCTTTTGGCTATGTAGTCTCCTATCTAGTCAGGGGTTGTCGCGTTTTCAATTCGTTAACCAACTTAACGAATCCCAGAGACTAGATAGGGATACGGCAATACTGAAAAATGTGTCTCGACTACACTCACACACATTCACCAGCAGTGTACATGTACAGCTATGTAGTCAGACTACATATATGTAGTCTGACTAGATACGGTCAGAATTGGCCCCCTGATTGAACACTCGAATAATGAAATTTATCAACAGAGCAATAAACGCCATTAATAAATACATCTCCTTTAAAGCAGATACAGGTCAAAATTCAATGAATTAATTAATTGAAACTGAAAATTGAAAACTTAAATTAAAATTTAATAGAAAGCTGCCAATTGAGCATTATAATTTCCAAAAAGTTCTACCAAGAATAAATAATAATACCTCTTTGGAATCCGTACATTATTTGACTGAATCAAATCAATACAGTCATGCAGTTAGTGAATTTCATTTTTAAATGTAAATTGACATGTCGTTCTCATTAAAACAGAAAAACTTAAATATAAAACATAGAAAAATAAATAATTCACTAAAAAGCCAGTAATAAAGCCTATGTTAGATTGTTTGGGGTGAGATTCGTCATGTAAGGCACTTAGGGATTGCCTGGGATTTTAATTTCAAAATTGTTCATTTAAATTTTACTTATAAAAAATATTAAGCAAATATTTCCCATGATTATTTGCCTAGCAAGTCGATTTATAACACTGATATATTGAAATTCAATAAGGGTCAAGTCACAAATTAAATGTAATAAACAAAAAAAAATGAATATGAGAATAAATATCGCAATTTTTATTGTGTGCATTGCAATGTGTAAAATTATAATAATTGAATGAAATACTTTAGAAATTATACTTTATCCTTTTGAATAAAATTCACTGATGTGACATAAACAAATAATTTGAAATGAATGAAAAGTCACTGCATGGACTTTATGACGAATTTTATTATTCTGTGACACAATACCTATATGTCGGTATGATGTTTTCTATATACAAAGTTCTCCGAAAACTGCACAATACTCGATGAAAAACCATTTTATTTCAATTTAATTAGAATTTTGCACATGAAATATTTAATCATCCATGCGAAATATATCATAGAAGTTAGATATAATCGAAAAAGCTTTGCCTTCCGAAACATTTTCGTGATTTTGTGTGATATACTGTAATATCGAAAGTTTCATTTCATTCAAACATTCAGTAGAGTCTCTCAAATCTGAATCTCTCAAATTCGAACGCCGTTTGGATTCAAATTGTCAATTGTGAGGTTATGTTAGAAAGTTCGTATTCTTAGTGAATGAAAATCATATTTATGTGCTTCTTTCTGAATGTTTACATACATTATGGTCGAGTAAAATGAAAAGGAAGTATGTTACCACTAAGAATTGCGAGAAAGTACGGGAATTTGATTCAAAGTACAATTTAATCTCACACAAATTTCGTTAGTTTTGAAAAAATCGTTCGAATTTGGGAGGTGAGAAATGTCAAAAATACCCCCCGAGCGTTCGAATTTAAGAGACTCTACTGTAAAACATAATTGCTAAAGCGGTTAAAGAGCATCAAAGAGGGTTTCCCTAATTAGGACGACAAAAATTTTCTGTTTTTCCCAAATTTTTTTTGACGTATAAGGAAACAGTCGAGCATTAGGAAATTTTTTGTGTATTTTTATGAATAAAATTATAGAGCTTAAATTATTTTTTTTGTGGAAAAATATAAAAAAATGGCGGAATAATTACAGTAGAGTTTCCTAAATTCGAACGCTCGGGGGGTATTTTTGACATTTCTGACCTCCCAAATTAGAACAATTGTTTCAAAACTAACGAAATTTGTGTGAAATTAAATTGTACTTTGAATCAAATTCTCGTACGTTCTCGCAAGTTTTAGTGGTAACATACTTCCTTTTCATTTTATACGATCATAATATATGTAAACATTCGGGAAGAAGCACATGAATATGATTTTCATTCACCTAGAATACGAACTTTCTAACATAACCTCACAATTGACATTTTGAATCCAAACGGCGTTCGAATTTGAGAGATTCAGATTTGAGAGACTCTAGTAGTTCCCTGGAGTGCCCCCTCGCAGCAGTTCCTAATTGGTGGGAAATCTTGACAGCTCGTAATTCTCACGTGAAAACAACTTAATAAAAAATCATAAGTGTACTTCACATTTAACTCTTTCGTCTCTTTTGGGACTGTAGTACCCAAAGAAGCATATGCATATTCTATGAAAAACAATGTTTTTTAATTATTCAGAACTGATAAAAATTCGATTCTTGTGGATGATTACAAACTATAAGGATGTCCAAATGTGAGATATTTTTTGTAGGACCTCAATTAATTCCTGAGCTTAGATATTTTTGATTAAAAATTGTGAAATTGGCTTGCAGCATATGCTGCGGTCCGGAAAGAGTTAAGTTAGAAATTTCGACGAGAATTGTGAAATTAGAACTTTTTAAATGCTTTAAAAAAAAATGTATTTTGAAGATAATGTTACGACTTAAAGCACGTTAAAAAAAATGTAGAAAAATGGGTTTTAAATAATTCTTTTAAACTCTCAGTGGAAAAAAATAATTCCAATGTGAATAGGTCTTATTGATTTCAATTCGTCCATACAGTTTTTGCTATGCACTCAAGTTCCTCAAATATGACTGAGAGTCGAATTCAAAATGTAAAATTTGAGGTTATGTTGAGAAAGTTTTGCGTTTGAAATAGAGCAATTTTTCTCTAATACTTCCTCAAGAAATTTCATATATTTAACAATGAATTGTAATATAAATTCTTTAAACTCATTTTTAATTTAGAGTAAAGCGGTCTTCAGACTAGGGGGTTTAACCCAGTTTTTTAAGGAGTCGAAATCCTAAATGCCAACCCATTTAATTGCTTTTTCAGAATCTAATAATTCACTGGTCTTTAATAATCCAATGCTACATTAAATTTTTCCATAAAATCCTTTCTGATAATAAATTAGAGCAGTTAAGCCATATGGCTAAGTCTTAGGTCCGAAGCCTGTTTAAGTGCTTCAGTTAGAGCAGTTATTTTTCAACTTTACCCTTTAAAAGTGGATAGTTAAAATGAAAGGGGGGGGGGGGGGGAATGGCTAAAATTATTTGAATACAGTTGTTAGTGAATGGATTTTGTACCACTAGGGTAAAGTGTATAATTTGGAATTAGTGTTACAAGTTGGACAATTCGCCGGTATAAGTTGGACATGGCTTTTTTCTTGATAACTACAGTACAAAATTTGTTTTTAAGCACAAGGAACCAAATTATAAAACTATAGCATTAAAAATATACAAATAAAAATGAAGTACTAAATTTATCAAGACGAAAAGCCTTGTCCAAATTGTACCATTGTCCAACTTGTACCACTGTCCAACTTGTACCACTTTACCCTAGCATTTATTTTATAAAATTTTACTAAAAAATACAAGCCTTTTTTTAAAAGAAGGCTTGCATTTGGGATAGAGTGCGGGTGACTTTGCACTTTTAGAAGAATAATAAAAAATCAACAATTTCTAATATTAAATAACAGTGAAGATCTCAAAATCTAATTGTAAGATGCACGAGATCTATAAGATGGCACGGTCGCCATTTTTATTTGAAGTTTCTGTCAGTATTTTGAATAACTGTCAAAAAGTAAAACTGGTTTGATTGCGTTGAAATTTTAGTATGTTGTAGCTGATTTCAAGACCTTTTCATAACTTATCTAAGATAGTTTCAGTCTACGTTAAGTATTTACTATAAATAAATAGTTAAAAAAGGCATTTTAATAAAAAAAAAATAACAAAATCGAAATGGATTATTCTAGTCAGATAAATTTAGAATAGATTTAGACAATATACTACTCTAAAACCGCTTTTGGAAATAGACCCTCAGATAAATTTTTCACAGATCCGTTTTTTGGCCAAAATACCTATATTTGCATTTCATTGATTATTACTAAAATTACAAGTAGGGTGAAGTGGGGCACCTTTGAAATTACCTATGTTTAAGTAGAACTGAGCCATATCATAATGTAATTTAGCTTCTCAATCAGTTTGTACATCTAAATTATATCACGATTAGGCTCTATTAGGTGAGATTCTTAACAATCTCACCTACTATAATCCTAACAAAATTTCATGTCGTCCGATCGACCTCAAACTTGGCCAAAATGTGTTTCAGCACTTCCTGATCACGAATATATATGTGGCTATTTTACGTTCCCGGCCGGCCGCTCTTTGGAGCTTAATAGCTCCTAAACTAAAAAAGATATCGACTTGCGGTTTTCGGCAAAGGTTATATATCGGGTGAAAATTGCAACTTGGTGCATTGACCCCCCACCCCCCACCCCTCCTTCCGCCATTTTGAAGACCCCCCTTTTTTTGTTTTCTCAATAGCTCCGCCCCTATGGCATCGAGCGGGCTCAAATTTTAGTATGTTATAGCTGGGCCTTAGAGCTTTCCATCAATACCAAACTTAAGGTCCCCTGACCCCCCTGACCCGAGCTATAAGGGTCCAAAAAAAATTTCTTAAAATGGCCATAACTCCGGTTCTAATTGTCAGAATTTAAAAAGTGAGGGCTTTTTGGAAAGCTCTCGTGAAATGCCACTTCCTCTTCTAACATCGCAAGTTCATAAAACCACCGCTAGGGGCGCTATTATTAAAAAGAAAATTTTTAAATCTTATAAGTTAAATAACTCAAAAATTCCATTGTGCATCGGGCTGAAATTTTAGTATGTTGTAGCCGTTGATTATACCTATCAAACAAAAAAAACCTTAAGTCGATCTAAAACCTCTGACCCGAGCTATAAGGGGTCAAAGTTCGAACATTGACCGGCCTCTATCTCCGGTTCTAACTAACATAGCGACCTAAATTTTACCTTTTTGGTTTCGTCTCGATGAGCACTTTCAGATGGAAGTTCAAAAAGTCACCACAGGTGGCGCTGTGATAGCGTCAAAATTCATCGAAATTCAAAGTCACTTTTCTCAAAAACGGCATTGTGCAAGTTAATGAAATTTTGGTATGTTGTAGTCCAGTCTAGGACGTTTCCAAAATGGTGCGTAAGTGCGCTGTGGTTTCAATAGAACCGGAGATATGAGGGGTCAAAGTTCACGAAATTCAAAAAATCATATCTCCGGTTCTATGTGACCGATTTTGATGAGTGAGGGCTTAAACGAAAGATCTCACCAAATGCTACAACTTTCTAAAATATTTGAACTTCGTGGGGCCAACACCAGGGGCGCCACAGTCGAAAAACCAATTTCAATATCACATAACCTCAATTATCTCGACTGTCGCTGAACCGATTTTGATGATTACTTCGACATAATTGTAGAGGACATTTGTCTCTACATTTCGTCCATACATTATTTTTTGATATTTTGGTTTAAATACAAAATTTGTATAATTTCACGAATTTGATTCAAGATAACTGAATGGCGACTCACAATTTCAGCTCTAAATCGAATTTGCATGCACTCCGAGTTAGCTCACGTTAAGAATCTCACCTACATAAGCCGGTTAGGATTATCTGTCCCTTTTATTTAAAAATAGGTGAAAAATCCGAATTTCAAAAATGCCTTTGATGAGAGGATAAATGATTCTAATGAGGAGCATGAAGACCCTAAGTCTCTGTCTCTAACCGTTTGACCTTCACGCACGGCCAAATACATGAACAAACGGATTAATAAATCAGCTTGGCGTAATTTTTTTTAGACATTGAGAGTTGTTGATAAAGATTAAATATTTCTTCAATTCTCCAATATTTTTTAAGAAATTAAAATTTGCATTCTAATTTTAATTCTAGGCAAAGCGATTCTTAGAATTGCTGCCCAATTCTCCCATGTACATCAGCATTTAATGAATCTCTTAGAACAACAATTTATTATAAGTGTTTTAGGTATAGAAAGAAAGCGATGTGTATCGGCTTTCAGTCCTTGAATTGTTTTATTTATTGAAAAACTCTATATGTACATATGTTCATATAATGTATATCGGAAGTCAGAGATATATTTGAGAAATTTCTTATTGAGGAGACATATAAAGTCATTTAAAATGGATAGAACTCTGCTCTTCACAGAATCAAAATAATCAATCATACATAATTTATAAGGTGGTTCATAATTCTAAGTGGTTGAGATAAAGGCAAAAAGTTGCTTTTTGCCCTGTCGCTTTTCTTTTTGTGTCGTTTTTGGGGGTTCAGTGTTTGGCAAACTTTTCAAATTGTCGTTGAATTTCATCCCCTAAACCACAAAACAGAAAAAAAATTCCCTTCCACTCATGTCGATTGGGAAGACGAAAATAAGGATAGCAAAAAGCCTATAAATCACCATAAATTTCTGGAAGGAATGAGAAAATCCCAAAGCCCACCACAAATTTCCCATGAGAGTGAGTGCAGGATGGATAAGGATATGGAGGGAGGATATGGAGTGAAAATATTCAGTATGTCTAAAACCCTTTTCTTTCATCCCAATTGAAAGAAGTGATAGGAACATGTTAAGTGAATTTTCTGGTGAAAGAAAGGATTTTTTTTTCTACAATACATCCTACTTTCTCTCTATATTAAATAAATAATACACTACTTGAAAAGAGGGTCTATATAAATGCAATAGATTTTCCTATCAATAATTCAAAAGTGTCCAGACGTGAGTGAAACGAGCTTTTAAACTCTGAAATATTAAATAAAACATAAAGTGGTAGACCTGACTTCCTCTTCTCAATTGAAATGGGATATTTGACCTTTAGTTTTAAATCTCAACACTGAATTGGCCTTACGATGAACCATTCAGAATATTTCTATTTCCTGAAAAAATGAATAATTGCATTTTACCTAAAGAAAATAAAAACAATAATGGTGTAATTTGAATTTAAAAAAGAAATTCAGTTATTGATATTTTGTCGGGTTCCGGTTAAATATTCCGAAAGCCAAAATTCCGAAATCCAAAATATCCAAATCCAAAATCGCAAAAACCAAAATTCAGAATTTATAAGATTAAGGATTTAAGGGATTTTTACCATTCGGGATTTTGACCGTGGTGTCACAGGCCAACTTGCTAGGCGTTTGATATAAGATTAATATTAAGATAAGCCGGAAAAAGAGGTATATAGTATGCAAAATTTCAAATGGAAAATCACGTGTGTCAGAAAGAGTACACTCTAATGAAGTAATACGATCAGTAAGATATTACGGTTCGTATTAAATTGTTTTCTGAATCGTATTACAAGCAATTCCAGCAATTTTCCATGCGTGCCAACAGAAACGCGAGAGAGATTCGTGATAAAACACTTGGTATCTTCTTTTGGCATTCCCGTAGTTCAGAAAGTATTAATCTTAATATTAATCTTATATGTGACATGGTCATGACTTTCAGGATTTCGCGTTCTGAATTTTGGCTGCCACCGATTTCACCCATTTATTGTCGGTTGAAACCGATATTTTTCGAATATCAATTACTTTTCAAATAGGGGAAGTGGGGCACCTTTGAATTGCCGTACCTTTGAAATTGGACTTTTTTCTTCTATTACCACTCGTACTCAAAGAGAGAGGAGTTACAAAATCCACTTTTTTTCAAGTTATGATATGGTTAGAGGACAAACGGTAAGAGATATCGACTTCCGGTCTTCGACGACCCCCCCAATAAGTCAAAATTATCTAGGAGAGTCTTTTTTTCTTCTCTCCACCTCCGTCTTCCTATTCAAAACTATGTCTCTTGGTTTATTTTGAAAACGGCTCCGAACATTTCGTCCTTGGACACCTAGGTCCATCTTCAAAGTTCATCTTCAAAGAATCAGATCAAAGTTTAACCATTTTAGAGGTCCTATTTTTCAACCGATTTGCTTAAAGTTGGATTTTTTAAAAAAATATTTTGAAACTTTCAACGCGGCTGAGTCGGACTTAATCAGTAGTAAACCGGTAATATACCCGTAAATGATTTACGTTTCTCGGATGTACTTTCTTATTTCAATTTTCAATTCACTTTTCTTAAGCAATTTCTTTCGGAATGGTTTCTAAAATTTATCAATCAATTTAATCGGTAGTAAAGGGGTATGGATCCAAAAATCATGCGAAAAGATAATACACGGATAATCCTTTCTCAAAGCTGGAACGCTTTGCCAAATCTTTTTTTTTAACGAATTGAAACTTATTATAATGTACATAATTTAGCTGCATAATTGGTTTGCTCAGCTAAATTTTATCACAGTAATGTCCAATTCTATTTAAAAATAGGAGAAAAATGCCCAATTTTAAAGCTTCCCGAATTCAAAGGTGCCCTACTTCCCTCTACAGTCAAAGTTCCTCAAATACGAGTTCCTCAAATTCGAAAAACGGTTGAGTTCAAAATGTTTTTAGCCGAACAAACGTCAAATGAAAATTGTACGTTAATGGTCAAAACGCCAAGTATGGATAAACTTATTTTGACGTTTATTCGATTTCAAACGGTTCTTGTTCACCTCTGACCTAAAGGGTTCTTTCCATCAAAACTTTTGGTTTAAAATAACTCTTGGAGCTGAAATAAAATAATTACATAAATAGAATGTGAAGAATCATTAGCAGTTTTGGGATTATGCGGAGATTAATCTTTACTTTTTTTAACAAGTTATGCTCTCAGAACCGTGGAATAGACATTAATACTCTTCCTTTTACGTACGTGTTCCCTTTTTTTTAAGCATTGTTAAAAGTTTATAAAGTGGTAAAATAAATTAATATCTTAGCGGAAATCACTTTTTCCAAGAATTGACAAGTATTGGATTACCATAAAATAAATTGCGTTTACATGTTCTTTGAAATATGTTGTAACATGTCATGTGGTGTAATATACTCTTTGAATAAAACCATCAAAGCGGAAATGAGAAAAAACGAAAGAAAGTAACTATCTTTGAAAGTTTTATGATGAGTTTTTCTAATACAATGTTGATGATGAAGTTTTCTTTAAAATTTTTATTATATCTCTTTGCATACAATCTTTGGTTATTTTATTGGTCTTTTCAATGGGTAATACGAAGGCACAATGTAAATAAATTAAGTTATCTCAAGAAGGTTTAGAACCTTGAGAACTCAATTAAATCTTAATGTTTAGGGGAAGAGAGGTGTTTCAACACCGACAATAGAGGTTAGGCAGGAACTTCTGTGGAAAAATCAAACACAAATTTTGGTAGGGGAAAGCCCGCTAATTTCGAACAACTCAGTTTTCTATGTTGTTAATGGAATTTCAGGTATAGTTCTTTTTTGCAAATTTGACGCATTATTGGACTAGCTATTAAAATATAATATTATAATGGGTCAAATTCATTTGAAACACATTAAAAAATATTAATTGTTCGAAGCCTGCGGCGTCCGAAAGTAGCGCGTACTCCTCTACCAAATTCTTCAGTTACTTTTCGGATCAGATAAAACTAGTGATAGGAAAAAAATATACTAGGGGAAACTGGGGCACCACCAAACAGTAATTTTTATTTCTAAACTACATGGACTATCTCGACCATTCCTTCAGTGGATAAGTATCCCTATAGTGCGTATAAATTCCTATTGGTCTTATCCTCTGATATTCAATATCCGATTAAAAAATCGCAGTGTTTGGTGGTACCCCGTGTTTGGTGGTGCCCCAGTTTCCCCTAGTTAATTTAGAAATATTTTTAATTCGGAATTTTGATTTTTTTTCATTGTTTAGACGGGAAAACAGAGAAGGAAAACCACGCGAAGAAGAATACTAATACTGAAGAATATTTGTAGGGTTCTTCTAATGAAAAATGAATAATTTTTGGCATTTCACTGTTCTTAAGTGCTTCTGCTTTATCGGCTTTCCTTTATGTTGGTTCGTTGTATAAAGGGATAGCCGACGGTGGTGCAACTGAGCTAGGTTTTTCAGGACAGTGTCCTCCCGGTGAGCGCCGGAATGTGTTGATCAAATCCTATGAATCAAACACACAATTTCACCAGAGGTTTCGACATTTATCGTGTCTTCCTCAGTGGTTTTTGGTTGGTCTTTTCTTTAGGATTTTTGTCACTAATTCCTCTACTTTCTTATGCATCAGTTTTGAATTTGATTAGGAGCTAATTTTCTTCTTTCACACAGTGCTACTATAGTACCAGTCCGTTCGTTGTGTAGAAAAGAAAGAAGAAAATTAGCTTCTAACCAAATTCAAAACTGATGCATAAGAAAGTAGAGGAATTAGTGACAAAAATCCTAAAGAAAAGACCAATCAAGAACCACTGAGGAAGACATGATAAGTGTCGAAAGCTCTGGTGAAATTGTGTATTTGATTCATAGGATTTGATCAACAAATTGCGACGCTTACCTGAAGGATAGATTGTCCTGAAAAACCTAGCTTAGTTTATGTTGGTTCCTATCTCGACTGTTTACTGGTTTTAGAACACAGCGAGGAAGATAGCCGAGACAGGAACCAACACAAATAAAAGTCGATAATGCAGAAGCACTTGAGAACAATAAAGTCCTAAAAAGAACATGTTCATTTTTCATTGGAATAGCTTCACTATTAATTTAATTTGCCCATCTGTGACAGTAAGAAAATTTCAGAATTCTGAATTGGAAATTATTCCGAATTACGCCATTCTATTCTAATTCTAGGTCATCTTAACATAAGTAAGGTTCTTAACCCATTCCTTACCATGGCATTATACATAATACACAAATTGAGTGATTTTAGATGATTTATTGCTGAACAATCGTTATCCGAAGATTTTTAGTAACTTTAGTCCTTCAATTACTTGGAAAAAAATGCCCCTACGGAGATGGAAATACATTTTGTTGTTCTTTTCTCGCTTCGCGGAAAGTCATTCAAAATTTTTGCTCAAAATGGCGGATGGAAAATTCGACATCCCGTCGAATTTGTTAAAATTGGCCTTCATCATCTTTCCTGATTTGAATTCCGATTGCCAATTTGTGTTCTTGGATAGTTACTCTATCTAAATCAATAGAGTTTGTAATTTATTAATATAAAGAATTTAAATTCAGTGACCGTTAAGACATGTGTTTGATAGCGGCTCCCCGCGCCCCATAATAGATAACATTTCTTTTCTTTAAAAAAAGATAATTTTTAATATGTAAGAAACTAATTCCAAAATATCAATATTCTATCTCAAATATTTCTAGTACATTGACTGAATGGGTTACGGCGATTCAACTAAAAGTGCCTGACCGTTTGATTTAGAGCTGGAGCTGAATGGTATCATTTAGGGCTTAAAAAATAAAATTTAGAATTAAAAAGATGATAGTTAGGATATCGTAGGTTCGGGCAGAATCTGTGCTAACTGCATTTGCTTTGTGTAAGCATTCATTGTAACTGTGTTATCACACTTGCACAGTAAAATTTTAATATGATTCACATTAATTGTCGCTGGTGAGAGTCTATATGTGTAATTTGTGTGTTTGTATCATTTTTTATTCAAAATTTGATCTATTTGTTGATAAAAAGGTAGACTTGGCACGTAAAATTTGATATAAATTGATTTATAGCATTAATGCGAAAAATTAATGCGATTTTCTCTTTAATTTTTTTAATGTGAAAAATATTTATGCTTTAGGTAAATTTAAATTTATTTTTGCAGGCCAAGTCCACTTCTTTATCAATAAATAGAAAAACCCCAAATATTAAGTTACTCAAAGACACAAATAACATATTTGGACGCTCATAAGCGACAATTAATGTGAATCACATTAAAATTTTAATGTGCAAGTGTGATAACGCCGTAAGTGAGACATCACTCCGCGGTGTTTGCAAATGCAGTAAGTACAGTTGCTGATCCAACCGACAATATTATAAAAAACTATAAAAAGATTTGAAGGCTTTTGATGCAAAGAGTTATCACAGATGTTGAGATTCCGAATGAAATGCCTTTATTGTCGGTAATCAGTAAGTATGATACAGAAAGAAAATGATAGTTTATATTTGAGAAAAGCATTTGGAAATGCAACATATTTTCTCCTCTACTAATTAGCTAAGTGGTTCTCTATGCTCATAAAAAGGAAGGAAAACCTCCGAGACAAAATTTTTCATGAGAAATTGGTTAAAATTTTCAATGAAAAGTCTTTCATCTTTCAACTCCCATCAACATCTTTTCTTTTACTGCGATATATCTACGACATGACTATGTATAATTAATACACTGCGTTATTTTGTGCTCATTAATTTCATCTGAATTATTTTACAATTTCATTGAAAATGTCTCTTTTCAAAAACTGCTTGACGATGAAAGCACGATGCTTCAAAAATTTTGTTCTGGTTGAAATATCAAAGAAACATTCAAAAGATGATGTGAAAGAACTTTGGAAAGTAATATTATTTTCCTTTTAAAAAAATGCAATATATGTCTAAGTATGTGGGAGAGATTTTTAATATGAACTGCAATATACCTTACAAAATATCATATCGTTTGAATGAACTCAAACTATGTTAAAGTGCTTCTTTAAACTCCCAAAGTCAACCTAAAATTCACTGATTTAGTGAATCTCAATTTTGCATGTTGTTCTTAGTTAAAATTATGCAATTTATGGCGGTATTCCAATGAAAAATGAACACGTTTTTAGTACGTTATTGTTCTCAAGTGCTTCTGCATTATCGACTTTTCTTTGTGTTGGTTCCTGTCTCGACTGTTTTGCCCAGTTCCCGCTGCATCCGGAAACTACCAAACAGTCATGGCAAAATCAATAAGAAAAGTCGATTATGTAGGAGCACATGAGAACAGTAACGTGCTAAAAAACATGTTCATTTTTTATTGAAATAGCACAATAAGTTCATATTTCATACCGTTAGGCATCTAGGCCGATAAAAAAGCAATACTCGAGTAAAATAATCAATTTGTGGTTGAAATTTTAAATACCTTTAAAATAAATACAATTTTAATCAAATCGGTTCAAAATTGAGTCACTTGGAATGGGGTTTATTTAAAATGAATTGAAAAATTTAATGTGACAAATATTTCAGTACGAACGAAATATTTGATTGAATTGTTTCTGAAATTATCCCCCCAATTCTGAGATAAAGAAGCCTAAAGATTTAACTTAAAACTTTAACTTTGACACTAAAGATTTCAAATTCTGAGTTATAGGTGTAAGATAGTTAAATGTAATAAAGAGGGCGCCAGTTGATATTTGATGAATTACGCAACCACACGTGTTTCATTGTGCTCTTCCCGATATCCCTCTACATGGTGTCAGAAGTAGTGAACAATGCCTGATCCACCAGCACAAGACAGAATGGGAAACGCGCAATCAGATACTGATAAAAGAGTCCTGGTCAAAGCCCCTCCTCCGATCGAATTGGGTGCAAATAATAAAGCAGCATGGGAAGCCTGGGAGGATGCATTCAATTGGTATGCAATCGCTGTTGAGCTTGATAAGCAGAATGGCAAGATTCAGGTGGCTGTCCTGATGAGTGCCCTTGGCAGCTCAGTGAAGGATATCTTCGAAAATTTCGGGCTGACTGACGCAGAGAAGTCTAACCTCACTTTGGTGAAGCAAAGATTTAGGGATTATTTTGCACCCAGCGTGAATGAAGTTTACGAGTCTTTCCGATTCCACAACTTGGCACAGGAGGAGGAGGAGACCCTAGATGAGTTTGTTACTCGTGTTAGGGTGCAGGCAAATAAGTGTTCCTTCCCGGCGAATGCCAAGGAAAGATTGATCAGGGACAAAGTAATTCATGGACTGAAATCGAGTCACATTCGAGAGGAGGTTTTGAGAAAGCGGACACTGACGCTCGATGAAGCCATTGCAATTTGCAAAAGTTGCGAACAGGCTGAAGAGCAGTCGCAATTTATGACACTTGGGGCATCCGGGAAGAGCGATGTTCATGTTGTGAAAAAAGTGAAGTCCGCGAAAAGGGAGACAAGTTCCTCCAGTTCCTCTGAAAAAGTTCAGAAAGACTTTGAGTGTGATCGATGCGGGTATAAACATGCCCCAAAAAAGTGCCCGGCAAGTGATAAGAAATGCAATAAATGTGGCATTAAGGGGCATTTCGTTTCAAAGTGCAAATTGAGGAAAACTCAGAAAAAAGTGAAACAAGTAGATACGGATTCTGACAGTGAAAGTGTTAGTGACACCTGTGTTGATGAACTGCGAGTATTCTCCGTTAATTGCGGAAAAGGAGACTCCTGGGAAGCTCAAATGACCGTGGAGAAGAAGAAAATTGTGGTTAAAATCGACACTGGAGCTCAGTGTAACGTTATTACGAAATCGACGCTCCAGAAGCTGCAAGACTATGAGATTCTTCCATCCAGGGTTAAGCGCTTGGTCGCATTTAATGGGGGACACATTAAAGTTCAAGGTCGTGTCCAGCTTCAGTGCAAAATTCGAAAGAAAGTCATCCCATTGTGGTTTCAAGTAATTGGTGGTGACAGAAATTGTATCATCGACGGAAAATCAGCTGTGAAGGCAGGATTGATAGCCAAAATTAACGAAGTGGCAGTTGATGAGAAAGTGTTTTCCGGCCTTGGTCAATTGAAGAATTTTGAATATGATGCAGAGCTGATCGAGAATCCTACCTTTGTGATCCATCCAGCACGGAATGTGCCGTACAGATTGAAAGAAGACGTCAAAAAAGAAATTGATCAGATGGTTGAAATGGGAGTTGTAGAGCCATGTACAGAAGCCACAGATGCCGTATCTCCCATGGTTGTGGTAAAAAGAAAAGGCAAGTTGAGGATTTGTGCTGATTTGACTGATGTCAATTCAAACATTAAACGGAGGCACTATCCACTTACAGGGATTGACCAGGTAGCTGCTAACGTTTCCGGAAGTCGTCATTTTACAATCTTGGATTGTAAAAAAGGTTTCTGGCAGATACCACTATCGAAAAAGACATCCCGCCTTTGTACATTTGCAACTCCCTGGGGACGATTCTCATATCGAAGGTTACCTTTTGGACTTGTTTCGGCTCCGGAGTTGTTCCAAAGGGTTATGATGGACTTACTAGGCGATCTGGAAGGTGTTGAAGTGTCTATGGACGACATTTTAATTCATGCAGAAACAGAAACTTCTCTCAAGAAACTCACTGAAAAAGTTATTCAAATTCTCAGTGAAAATGGATTGAAACTTAATCGAGAAAAATGCGTGTTCAATCAATCTTCTGTGATTTTCCTGGGTCACAGAATTTCTGCGGATGGGCTTCGTCCGGATGAGAGTAAGTTGCAAGCCATAGATCAATTGCAGGTCCCCACAGATAAAAAATCTCTCCAAAGATTCCTGGGAATGATTAATTATGTAGGAAAATTTATTCCCAATCTTTCTGATCGAACAGAACCTTTGAGACAGCTGTTGAAGAAAGACTCTTCCTGGGTATGGACAGAGTATCAGCAGCGAGCTTTTGAAAAACTTAAGATGTTTTTGAAGAATCCTCCTGTGTTAGCTTTTTATGACGTTAAGAAGCCAATCGTCATGTCAGTAGATAGCTCTTCAAACGCTTTTGGAGCTGTTCTTATGCAAGGGGGAAAGCCAATCGCCTATGCCACAAAGTCATTGACCAGTTCGGAGAAAAATTGGCCCCAGATAGAGAAAGAGGCCGGAGCAATTCGTTTTGCTTGTCAAAAATTTCACGACTACATTTGGGGTCAAAGTGTCTGTGTGGAGTCCGATCATAAACCTCTGGAGACAATATTTTCCAAATCACTAACAAAAGCTCCCCCTCGATTGAGGAAAATATTGCATGAGGTTAAGGCTTATGATATAACAGTCAAATACGTTAAAGGGACACTCATCCCAATAGCTGACGCACTAAGTCGTGATTGTTTTCCGGAGCCAATTGACAATGACGAAGAGGATGAAGAAATCGAGATCAACGCAGTTACGTGTTTGACAGATGATTGTTTGGACAGATATAAGATGTCAACTCAAGAAGATCCTGTTTTGAATAAGCTGATAAAATTCATTATGAAAGGGTGGCCAGAAACCAGTGATGAAGTTCCCAAATCAATCAGAAACTATTTTACATTCAGAGAAGAATTGTCGTTTACGGAAGGATTAATCTTCAAGGGCGACAAAGTTGTGGTTCCGGAAACTGAGCGAAAGGGAGCATTGAAAAATATACATGCCGGTCACATTGGAGTTCAAGCATCACTGCGACGAGCCCGAGATTTCCTTTACTGGCCAGGAATGAACTCTGGGATTACAGATATGATTGGAAAGTGCCTTATTTGCGAGAGAAATCAGCGAACAAACCAGAAAGAGACATTGATGATGAAAAGGATACCTGAGTATCCATTCGAAATCATAGCCACGGATTTATTTACATTCAAAAAACAGGAGTACATACTCATGGTCGATTCTTACAGTGGATATTTTGATTTCAAGTGTCTCAAAAAGACTGGTAGTAGTGCAGTGATCAAATTTTTGAAAGATAAATTCGCTGATCACGGCATTCCACAGGAGGTACACAGCGATGGGGGTCCTCAGTTTGCTTCCAAAGAGTTTAAGAAGTTTGCTAAGGAATGGAAGTTTGATCATGTCCAATCCAGCCCCTACTTTGCACGCTCCAATGGGCTAGCTGAACGATACGTCCAGACGGCGAAGAAGTTGCTCAAAAAATGCCGAGAGGATGGTCAGGACGTTAAATTGGCTCTTCTGCTTTCTCGAAACACTCCAGGAGATGGTTTAAAATCACCAGCTGAAAGGCTTTTTAGCCGAAAAACGAGGAATCCCTTGTGCGTGAACCGAAACTTATTGATGCCGAAAGTTGTTGAAGATAATTCTGAGAAGTTGCAAGAGAAACGTGAGCAGCAAAAGAAGTATGGAGACATCGGAGCCAAGGATTTCGAAGAACTACCCGAAGGTGAGAGAGTTCGGGTGCAAGAGAGAGACAAGTCTTGGAGTACCGGAACTATTAAGCAGCAGAAATCAGGGCGCTCTTATATCGTTGCTATGGATGATGGAAGGATTATATGGAGAAATCGGCATTTTCTTCAAAGGTCAAAATTGGAAGAGTCTCTTTTAGCTTCAGAGACGCAATCTCCTGTTCATGAGCCAATTGAAACATCTTCTGACAGAGCGATAGTAGATGTGACACCGTCTGATCCTTTACCTAAACTAGTTAATGACACACCCGTGCAACTTGCTGAATCGTCTTCTTCCGCTGGGATTCAAAGTCCTGCAAGAGCTCCAGTTATCACTACCAGATCAGGAAGGGTGGTGAAGCCACCAGACAGGCTAAATTTGTGAATTAAACAATGAAGTTTAAAGTATAACTTTTTGGAAATATCTAATTGATTCTTTTGAACTTTAAATTAAAATTATTATTTGAACTACTTAAAAATAATTATAAAAGGGAGATGTAAGATAGTTAAATGTAATAAAGAGGGCGCCAGTTGATATTTGATGAATTACGCAACCACACGTGTTTCATTGTGCTCTTCCCGATATCCCTCTACAATAGGAGTTTTGGATAAAATAGCCTTTAGCGCCACTAAAGAAATTTGATTATCCAAGATGTCAAATTGATCAAAACAAAACACGCTAAATTTTTAATGCAAATGTTTTTTGTGGTAAATTATTAAGAAAATGAGTGATTAGTGCCAAATGATTTCAAGTGGTAAGTAGTTTCAAACAGGAAGAGGTTGTCAACGCGTGACGAGCTCGATTTGTGTTTACAGGAGCTTCCTCTTGACCAAAGAAAAGGAAGAAGGGACCCAACATACTTTTCAGTTCAAAAGAGTGCTTCTTCGATTTTGTGATGGCGCACAAAGATACTTTCGTCACATTAAGCGACAGTGGTCAAAATATCACAGAAATCGAATGCAATGGGGCCACCCGACACCCGAGAGGATCATCGTTCATCGCAAACTGGCAAAGGTAAACAAAGATTGTCGTTATATTTTCTGTATTTCTTTTTAATTATTCTTGTATCACTTTTAGAACCTAAAAAAAAAACAGAAACTCCCACCCAAACTCCGCGAGCATGTTCCTAAGGCTACACATGGAGAAGCTGGAGGAGGTGGACAAAAAATCAGAACAACAGGTGACGCGTTTGCAGAAGAAAAACGCTTCAGGTCTTTGGAAAGATCTCTGTGGATGAAGATCACGAAATATGTGAACATACTGGCCACAACAGTCTTCCTGTGACGATTCTCCTCCACAGCAGTGATCCAGTAATTCCATTGACCTAGAAGTTCATTCCAGAGCACTACATACTTCAAGTCCCGGATCCTTTGGCTTCAAAACTAAAAATAAGCAGAAATATTTATGTAAATCATTTTCCACATGAATATACATCTTTGTGATAAATTAAACTCACCTCTTTAATTAAACACACTCCTTAAACAATTTGAAATCTCAAATTGAACTGGACTTAAAGGTTTTAAAGGTCCTCTCGAGCAGCTTTAAAATTAAAGGCGATTTATAGACGTTTGACGTCTTTAAGTCTGTAAAACTTTAGCGTAGAATTCGAAATTTACAGTCTTAAAGATATAAATAAATTTGACACTTTAAAATTAAAGATTTTTAACAGAGAATACGAATCGGCCTTTAAAGGGCGATTTAAAGATTTAAGACTTAAAGATTTATCTCAGAATTGGGGGGTATATCTAGAAATTTTTATAATTTGGCGATGGAAATATTAAAGTCTTTTGGAGGTTAAGTTATATCAACTATTTATATTTATTCATGGACAGTCGGACGTCGAGAGAGATATAAATTGTAATTGAAATGATTTTATAGGGGGAGGTTTGGCACCTTTGAAATTTGGATTTTTCACCTGTTTAAGTGGAACTGAGCCATATCATAATGTAATTTAGCTTCTCAATCTGTTTGTACATCTAAATTATATTACGATTAGGATCAATTTTATTTAAAAATAGGTGAAAAATCTCAATTTCAAAAGTGACCCAAATCAAAGGTGCCTCACTTCTCCCTACCGTTCTCAAAATCCACACAGTTATCGCCTCTTGCATCTCAGTCACTAATTAATATATCGATATATCGCCAATATATCAGAAATGAAAGAAAGCTTTGGAACTGTTCCAAAAAAAGGTAATTTGACCTTTCCGAAAGTTCTTCTAGGAGGTTCATTTTTAGAGGTTAGTACATTGCGATCCGGAAGACTAATTCTTGTACTGTTTCCTTTCTATGTTGGTAACAGAAATACTTAAAAACGGACAAATGTGTGATGTAATTTTGTTTTGAAATTTCAGTATCTGAAAATTCGACGAAAATAATGATTCACAAAATATCTTAATTAATAATTGGGTTGCAAATTCTTACAAATAATAAAATTAATAAATAAAATTCTCAAGCTTTGCGTTAACTAAACATTTTCCTTTTGTTGAATTCTCTGAATTCTATTTAAAACAGACGATATGGAAGTTCTAGGCTACATAACATTGAGTAAATCATGAACCTAAACAAATAATTCTTATCAGCATTGACCTTCGTGAATGGTATAAACATTTCCCATAATCGCAAAACATGAGCTATAATCTTGAAAGAACAATTAATAATATCATATGTAAAAATGTTTCATTTACACATTAATCGTGGAAGTTATATTGCGACAAGAAAATTAATATTGAGAGTGCCAGGACACGCAAGAGAAGAAAAGTCGTGCAAATTACTAACTTGTAGATTTTATTCTTCTAAAAAAAGAACAACCACAATTGCGAGAAATATTTCACAATGTCAGCTTCTGCAATTTGGGGTTAAAGTCGATACAGTCTAATTGGGCTTAAACTTTCGAGTAATGCATTGTCACTGGGTCTTAAAAGTTCCATAATGGTGCTATTCCAATGAAAAATGAAAATATTTTTTTTTAGAACTTTACTGTTTTTAAGCGCTTCTGTATTATCGACTTTTCTTTGTATTGGTTCCTGTCAATACTATTTGGTTATTTTTGAAACGCACCAAGGGCTGGGCAAAACAGTCAAGATAGAAACATTGCGTCCACCAGGCTAGAACTAGGGGCCTTTCACTGTCTAGGCCAGTGCCCCCATGGCTCAGTTGGTAGAGCATTCGCCTAAACAGCGAAAGGCCCCCAGTTCAAGCCTGGGTGCAGGAAGAAATTTTTTTTCTATCTCTATTTGTGTGAAATTTGTGGAGTTGGGAAAATACAAATAAATTTGGGATTACGTACCAAGCGAACAGGAGTCTGTTCAACATTTCACAAGACAGAAACCAACATAAAGAACAGTCGATAATGCAGAAGCACTTGAGAACAGTAGCGTGCTAAAAATACATGTTCATTTTTACTGCTCTAACTTCTACCCATTCAAAACCATCTTTTTTGGTTTATTTCGAAAACGGCTCCTACGTTTTTTCATTTTCTAATATGTTTTAGAGGTAGTCAAGGCGAATATTTCGTCCTTGGACACATATTTTCCAAAACCATTTCAATATAGAATTTTCGAACATCAAAGTTTAACCACTTTGGAGGGCCTATTTTTTTAACCGAGTTGCTTAAATTTGGATTTTTTTGAAAGACTTTGAAATTTTTAACCCGACTGAATCGGACTTAAACGGTCATGAGTCGGTATAGTAGCTGTAACTGGTGTGTCTTTCTGAAAAATTTTTCAAAAAATTTATTTTTATTTTTTCGAAAACTTGTTACATGGCTAGAGGCCAAATAGTAGAAAATATCAACTTCCGATCTTCGATGATCTCCCCATAAGTTAATATTATCTGGAACAGTCTTTTTTCTTTATCTCTCCACTTCCGTCTCCCTCTTCAAAAATATGGCACCTGTGTTCGAAAACCATTTCGATATGGAATTTTCGAACATCAAAGTTTAACCGCTTTGGAGGGCCTATTTTTCAACCTATTTGCTTAAATTTGGAGTTTTTTGAATGGTCTAGAAATTTCCAACCCGACTGAATCGAACTTAATCCGTAGTGAATCGGTAATATATCCGTAAATTGGTACCATTTTCGGATTTACTTTTATTTGTTATAGAACCTACTTTTCTTAAGGATTTTTTTTATTTTTGAATGTTTTTTTTGTAATTTGTCAATCAATGTAGTCGGTATTAAAGCAGTATCTACCCAAAAAGCATGCGAAAAGATAATACACGAATGGCTTTTACTCGTGAGTTCGCGCAATCAGCAAAGCTGGGATGCTTTGCTATCTTTTATTGAAACAGGTAGACTCTCTCTCAATCGGGCATATGGGGCAAAATGTCATCCAAATTAACGAGAGATTTGGGTATTAAAATCATTGTAAATTCTACAAAACCCCCTCAAATATAAAGAATCACGATAAAACAAGAGAAACTAGAGCGAATTTGAGTAAATTTGCTTCAAAATTAAGCGTGAAAATCACCAACAAAATTTTGTGCTCGATTGAAAAAGAGCCGATTGAGCGAGAGTCTACTGTAGCTCCATAAAGTCAATACCGTTTCCAACCGCAAGGGGTATTAGAACCAAGTACGACTTGGGTATACTCAATGGGTATACGGGCACTCAATGATCAAGTCAAGTAATAGAGAACTCGCTCTATTATGCAAGTGTCCCGAGTTCGAATCCCCTTTAGGTCATCAGGAATTTTCCTGGCGTTAAAGGTGTTTGAATTGCATCCAATGGGCTTAATTTTACATGTTGTAATTTTAATGTCAAAATTACGTTATTATAACGTAGAGGTTACTCATTACTTCGAAAGTGTGACATTCGGATGCCCGTGTGCTAATGCCCTAATGGCTTAATTTAAGAACTGTACGTCTTAGGCTCGGCTTAAGCTGTCTGTCCAGGTCCAGCACATAAAAGGTACCATGATCATACGCACAACAAAAAATAACGTATTGCTGACTTTATTTTGTTATTTGGGTTTTGAGGTTACCTGAATAAAATCTTCCGGTACCATAAGCTTATTTGGGTTTAAGAGTAGTTTAGTTTTTGCAAAGACTTTTTTCACTGAGGCTTAGGGTGCAAAAAATCGTTCATTGCTATTTTCAACACGCTACTGGCCATTAAGAAAAACGATAGCCTCAGTTGGGAAGGAAAATCGGTGGCAAAATGGGAAATCCTGGGGGTTATTTTTCCAGGTGACCCTGAGACGCCTTTTCCACCCTCAAAAGAAAAGTCTACTGGAAATTCCACGAAAAGGAGCACTCTGTCTAAATCCACCTGCGTCTTTGAGTCAATAAAAACCTAATCACACTTGCCATAAACACTACACCATCGACAAGAGCAATATTATTATACAAATTGGTGGCAGTTGTAAAGCAGTGTAGAGCGACTAAAGGGACGGTTTTTTATGCTACCTTTGCGTCTCTTCATGAGGAATTTTATTCTCCATCCCCAAACTATAAGGGATACTCTGTGTGTTCTCTAATGTTCTGTTTTTCCTTTTGTTCAGAGACTTTCTCCGCCCCAACTACTGCAGACATTTTCCAACCCCTCAATCATATCTAAGCACGATAAATGGCGTGTTTTCGACGCATAAATTTTGGACTCATTATGCAGAGTTCACCACCCTCCAAAAGGAATATATTTAGCTCCTCTTGCAATAAAATTCGCGACTCATTCACATTTTTTTTTGTGTATCCTGTTCTGCCTATGTTAGTTTTGCAATGTACTATCCTTATTCATTGACAAAATTATGGGTTGAAAAGTTCTGCAGACTTTCTTGTATAATATCATATAACCCCAGTTATTAAGCGGAGTGAAAAGTTGTTAATGTTTAAGAGTTTGGAAAGAAAATTATTCACATAAATACAGATGGCAACAGTCTTCCTTGTCTACCTTAATATTCATACGCTTTTTTTTTAATTTGTCTGAAAAACTATTTATATTTTGCATTTAGAATACATAAAATACGAGGAGAAATTTAATTTATTCAGAAAGTGCTTCAAATAATTCTTAAGTAAATTTAAGCATTGCATTCATTGAAATATCGAAGATACAAAGCACTATGAGAAGTGGTCGACTTTTGAGTTTGATATTGAACTTAAATAAGAAGGTGTGTCAGATTGTTCTGCCACACTGTTGGGAAATGTTCAAACTCTTGACACAGGTAATTTCCCCATAAAAATAACCTTGCATCATTTATCTACAGTTGATAAAGTTTTTTAGAGGTTTAATTCATTATGTGTTCATGAAGTCGAGTATTTCGCAAGGTATTTCCGCTACATATATTTTTGGATTTTGTGGTTTACAATCGAATTAAAATGATTTATAAATCAATTAAAAAAGATGGGCTAAAATAGCTTATAAAATCAATTTACGGGAAGGCACGGTACCTTCGGACGACTTAGGGCCTTGATAGACCTGAGGATTGGCTAAGAGATGGCTTAGCGTAATTTTAATAGAAATAATGGCTAAAGTGCATTTCTATCATTTTTCACTAAGCCGTCTCTCAGCTTAAGTCATAAGTGTGTCTAGGGCATTAGGCTTTGAACGAAATAGCTTGTCTTTTTTAATAAATTTGATCTATTATAATATTACATTTTAATAGCTAGTCCAACGCTCCACAGTCCGATGCTTGAGTCATTCGAAGATAGCGCGCCTCCCCCTAATCGGTTTTCATGCGATTGAAACCGAATCGAACCATTCAAATGAGTCCAAATATGACGTCATTTGGTTGAAAAATACGCTCTCTAGAGCGTTTTGAAATTTTAACATTGCAAATCTGTATGATGCAAGAGGAAGTATTTTGGAATGTCAAAAAATTAAAGGATTCTCTCGGTAGGTTTAATTTAAGTTTATTAGATGTACCGGTTAAGAAGATTCAAACCGGTTCCTAGATCACCGACAGAATACAATTAATACAGGTACCCATGAGAGATGATAAGCGCATTAGTAATATTACTTATTAAAAAAATTCATGGATACCATGAGCTGCCGGCTCAATTGTACGCACGATACCGTTTTTAAATCTCGCAACCCCGAGAGTAAGCGATTGCAGTGCACAATGCAATTGGTTAAGGTCGTGTAGCAAGTCAAGCAGAGCATGTGGCCTCTAATAGCTCAGTTGGTAGAGCACTCGTCTAGTTAACGAGAGGTCTCCAGTTCGATTCTGGGTGGAGGCAAGATATTTTCCTATCTCCACTGAGAAAAACTGGATTATTTGAGTGTTACTTGCTCTGATTGACGATTCTCTGTACATAAATACAATTACCATTGAACAAAAAGTTTGCAAAATTCTCACAGTAGTATTACTGTTTGACGCTTTGAAACACAAAAACTAAACTCAGATATAGGGAACAAAAACGGCGAGAACGCAACAGTCAATAATAGCAATCGGTCTGGCAGGGGTACGTGAGGTGGACATAGGAGTATCAGGAGTCAGGCGCCATTGCGTGGTCGACACAGCCGTTCAATATCCTCAGGATCAGCAGTCTGGAGCCACGCTCTCAAGGTTGGCCCGGTCAGAGGAATATTTCTCCGGAAAAGCCCATTAATTGTGAGTGGCGCTGAGTAATTTATCGATCTCCTGAAGCGCTCTCATAGAGACCTAGGGATCACGATGGGCTCAGCCCTTTCAGAAGCGTTAGGCACAAACAGTGCATCAGAGTCGTCTCCACGTCTGTTGAAAAGCTCCGCAATAACAAGAACGTAAAGGTGTCTCGCTCATTGAATGTTACAAGATTATTACTTGTTGGTTCATAATTAGTCGGAACCGATTTGAACTTCTTGGAGATTTCGATCACCTTTTTAACGAACTCGAATCTGGCAAAATTTGTTGAAAATTCGTTTTTTTAGAATCTTGCAAACATCTTGAAATTTTGACTTTGAGAAACCATTATTGGGAATTATCCAAGGACATTTCTGTTTTTGGACGATATTTTCGAGCAGGGTCACAATCCCGAATAAAAAAATCTCGAAAGTCAAAATCTTGAAAGGGTCCATGTCCTGAACACCTAAAATTCCGAATGAACCAAAATCCCAAAGCTAACTAATCCTAACTATCCAAGCACAGACCATAGTCGGATCCGCCAGAGGAGAGTACTACTATACTAAGTCACAATGCCAAGTCAAATGGGAATTTAAGGGGTTAATTAATGTTACCAAAGAGTGATACCACTATTTTATAAATCAACTTAGGGTAAGTGTGCCAAATTTCGGCATAGTTGCATGAAAGCGAAAAAGTCTCAACTTTGATATGTAATGTTTTTACATTTACCGTCTTTATTTGCTCTAAAATCATTTTTAATACATTTTAAAATGAATAAAAATGTAGATATAGCTTTGGTGGTCTATTTCGGCCACCTTTATTCTCATAGATTTTTGACTTTCGGGAATTCTCAAAAAGCATGTCAATCTCGTTTGTCGAAGATACATTTTTTTGTTATTTTTTGCATGTATAATCTCTAGAGTATGTAAATACTAAAAAAATCATGGAAATTTGAGGAACACAAAAGGTGGCCGGAATTGCAAGCTGGCCGGAATTTGGCACACTTACCCTATGTTTATTTATTGTTGGCTGAAAAACCGGAAAACCCTGAAAACAGTTTAAACGTATCTAGAATTCCTAGACCTTTCAAATATTAATTTATACTTGCCACAAACAGAATTCGATTCTTATAGGGAATTTCAGGATGATCCTTATCCTCTTTGCAGATGATTTGGTTCTTTTTGTATCTTTCTAATGTAAGGTCTGAAGGATTTTCAAGGATCAAAACACACCTCACCGCCATTTTCACACATTGACTGACATCAGGTGATCCCGTAGCATCTATCGATCGATTCAACATGACCTGTTGAATCGATGAGTCGATGATATTTTAAAATTTATACTTAAATTGTTAATTCGATCGAACTCGAACACCTTCTTGAACTGGCGGAGAATCGTCAGGCGTGGGCTGTTAATCTTGATGTAATGGGTCCGCGATCCCAATAGGGATAAGTAGTTAAAAATGATGATGATACTTGCCCGAAACGGCTAAAAAATATGCTTTCTAATTCTATAGGTGGGGTATCTGACGGATTATATTGGATTCAAATCTTCCGGTTGTCGTCAGGGGCAGCTTTTTCCTCAATCAAAAATTCAAAATTTTGTTCCAAAGCTTTCAACCCTTGTTATGGGTCTTCCTATTGATTGGATTGACCCTCTGAGGAAGACCCATATCAAGGGTTGAAAGCTTTGGAACAATATTTTGAGTTTTTGATTGAGGAAAAAGCTGCCCCTGACGAGAACCGGAAGATTTGAATCCAAATGCTTTCTAATGTTTATAATCGTCACCAGACATCAAATACAGATATTTCCCTGAAGAAATTGAGTCAGATTCATTAAAGGAATATGAGAAAAATTAAGTGTTTGAAGCCAGAGTAATGTACGAGCCCTGAAAGCTTTCCTCTACCATGTGTCCGTCGCCGTCTTAGCGTTGGTGACCAGCAACGCAAATTCCGAAATCACTTCTTCTCCTTCTATTTTATGTAAGGCTGTCGGACTCACTCGGGTCCATATAGCCAGAAATTCACTTCATTCCAGCAATTACATTTGCTTGACTTTAAGAAGGCCATGCGACTATATTTCGAAATGTTTCGAAATAAAGTAGAAAGGCTGCCAGATTTCCTATTTCAGCCGGAACACTTTTGGAGGGATTATAACACAAAGTGGAGAAAATTTATCTTCACTAAAGGCACTAAAGGGGATTTTCTAAAACTCACAGTTGCATTGTACAGTAGGGTGCCTTTTGAAATTCCCCCGTAAAGAAAAGCCTTATAAAATGAGTTCCATTTATAGTTAGAAATTTTGAAACATTTTCTAAAGTTATACAAATTAGTTTAGTTAGACGCCTGAAGGTAGTTAGAAGTTAGAAAGCTCAAAAAGCACTTCACATGAGATATTTATAACTTATTCATCCTATAAGCTCTTGATAGAAATATATCACTCAAACTACAATTATAAACTTTAACTCTAATTATATATGCAATTAATACATAATTTAGGTCAGTGCATTGTATCGAAATAAATAAAATTATTCAATGTAAATATATCGTAATTTAATGTTGCTTATTTGTGCTCATAGTACATACTCAAAAACACTAATATTTGCTAATTATTTTCATGGGAAAATTTTGTAATATAAACTTTTTTGAAGGGATGAATGTTGCTATGTAATTTGTTTATTTATTTTCAATTATCAATATTACATGTATTTTCAATATATACAAAGATTTTGCTATTCTAAATGGGAATAATCGATCTGAAATTGACTAAAAGAGAGAATTTGCAGAATTTTCAGGAAAAATAGAAATCATTGTTTCCTGTAAAAGGAATTCTTTTGTGACTTGAAAGAAGAAGGAGAAGATAGAAGCAATTGGTGGCGACAAATAATTCAGGTACATTCACCTGACTTTTCCACCTTGTTCAATTTATCACACTCAAAAACACACACAGCTCACAAAAGCTTCTGTTTGAGATAAAAAAAACCCCTCCCTCTTGTCTCCAGCAAATGTCTCTGGACTGTAAATTTGGGTCACCTATTGAAAATACGAGGGATTTTCCAAGTTAAATTCTGAGATAGTGGGATTTTGTCCAGCAGTTTCCTTACGTTGTCATCAGCGATAAAAGTCAGAGATTCCATTGAAAAGTGACCGGAAAAAATTACCCTATTATCCATTCTCTCCACATATGAGGATTTTTCCTTTGGCTAAAGCAAATTCCAGAAATTGTGGGAAATTTGTCATTCGTAAGGGAAATGCAAAATTAGAATGAACATTCTGTAGCAATTAGAAATGGAAAGAATGTTTCATTGAAACCATAGTTTTTTAAAAAAAGTCGCTAAAATAGCAATTTATTTTCCTACAAAATTTTCAGGCAAGGGCAAAGGACAATTCGCAGTATGCTCGAAAGCGTTTCAACACTGATATTTATCCTTTGTCATTGCATGATATAAGGGTACGTACTCTTATAAACATAAATATTGATTTGCACCAATTGATCCAAATTGACCATTAAGATACCGTAATTGAGGTATCGTAGATATACAGGTGACTTTGCCTTCCAGGGGTGACATTTCCACATTACCGAGTGTAAAGCTTTTTTTAATGCTTTTTCTTTAAGGGGTTACATGGGTCTCTCAGTTCAAAAAAATAGGCCTTTTTCCGGAAATAATTTATTGTGTAGAAAATATTTTAGAAATACCAACTTTCGGGATATAAAAGAGTAAATTTAGAATATAATAAAAGAAAACACTTGAAAAATTTTGAAAATTCGACCATTGGTAGCTGATTTTCGCAACCATTCCTCAAAAAACAGACCTTGCGGTAGGCAGGATTACTCCCAGTAAGTTTATTTGAATTCAAAACATCTCGACACATCCGATATGAGTATCGACATCCCGAAAACCAAAATCAACAATGGTGCCAAATTCCAGAATGCCAAAATCTTAAAAAGCCGAAATCCCGAAGATACAAAATCCCAAATGAGTCGAAATCCCGAAACCAAATATCCCGAAGGCCAAAATCCTGAACGGGTTAAAATCCTGAATGGGATGAAATTACACGGAAGATAATCTATAAAATAATTTCCGTAACACGGAAAATTTCTCTTTTCCTCCAATAAGCGCGGGTGCAATCGTAAGTGTAGCTATGACATTTTTATGAATTCGGGATTTTGACTTTCAAGATTTTGGAGCTTTCGGAATTTTGACTTTTCGGGATTTTGACTTTCCGGATTTTGGCTTTCGGGATTTTGACTTTCTGGATTTTAACTTTACGGGATTTTGGCGTTTGAGATTTTGGCCGGCACCGATATAGAACTATGGAAAAATGTTTACGAACGACATGGGGCAAAGCCACAACCTTAACAAAAAGTCACCTGGATTAACAGTATAAACGATTTTTATTCCCAAATTCGATCGATATTTTCGAAAATTTCGTCTCCTGAAAAGTTGTCAAAAGAAAGTTACGACAAATGCTGATCTAACTGACAATTTCAGATTTCAAATTCAATCGTCGCGTCGTTAGAATTTGAGATACTCTTCTGCATTTCAAGACATTTTAAACTAATTGAATGTTTTTTAGTTGTTTAAAGCAGCTCATTGTAGTACATCAGCTTACATTGTAGTTGTTTAAAATGTTTTAAAGATCATTTAAATGAGAATATTTGAATTTGGAATGTACTTTTCGAACTGGAAATATTCCAATGAGTTTCATCCTGATAATATTTTGTATATTTTTCGGGACATAAAAGCTCTTTTAGAGAGCTTTATGGTTTGTAGTTTTTTTTAGATATGGTTGGAAGGATTATAACAGACTCACTGGTGATTAGTACAGTTAAGTACTAATCACCAGATTAGTACTTAGAGTACTTAGATTAGTACAAGATGGAGATAATATTTCCCAGCTGAATTTTTTTTATTGGACGGGTCACTGTTAATTCAGGGTCGACCCTTGCGAGTGGCCTTAACGTTACATTTCAATCTGATAGTACTCTTAAAGTAAATTTTAGCGACTTAAATAATTTTGATTTCACATCTGATCATGCCCAGTCTGGACTTATTAATACCTCAGTTAATAATGTCTCTCTTATAACCTTTAGTGAGCTCACGTCGAGCCCGCGTTTTTCATTCTTATTTGGTCACATCAATGCACGTAGTTTGAGACGCCACATTGATGAAGTCCGTTTGCTTTTGTTGAATTCTGCCCTATCGATTCTTTGTGTTACCGAAACATGGCTGGATTCCTCGGACTCTGCGGAAGCCATTGGTGTTCGGGGCTTCCGACTCCTCAGATCTGATAGATTGACCCGCCGTGGAGGTGGAGTGGGGATTTATGTGCGTGATAACCTCTCATGCTCAGTAATTTGTAGTGGAACTTTCAATAATCTTGAATACTTGGGAGTTTCCGTGTCCTTGATTGGGATCACAGTCTCTGTTTTCTCAGTTTACCTTCCTCCCCCTGTTTATGGTCTTGACAGTATTGAGAGTCTCCTTGATGTGGCCTTGTGTTATGACAATGTTCTACTGATGGGAGATTTAAATATAAATCTTGCTAAGAACTCCAGTATCAGCGCTCGTTTTATTCGTCTTTTGACCTCTCGCTCACTTAACTATGTTCCCTTCAATCCAACTCGTCAGGGGTCCCTGCTTGACCTGTTGATTTTGCCTAGCTCTGATCAGCAGAGGCTGTTGCATTACGGTCAACTACCTCTCCCTGGTATCTCAGATCATGATATGATCTTTGGATCATATAATCTGCGTCTCCCAAAGCCGAAAGACCAGTACAGAGTCATATCTCAAGTCAGCAAATGCAACACCGATATGGCAATTTCTGCCGCTTTGGAGATGGATTGGGACCCTGTCTATCTCTCGCCATCTTCCTCTGAGAAGGTGGAACTCTTGACAGAAAGTGTTAATACCTTGTTTAATACTGTTGTTCCTAAAAAACGTGTGCTTGTACCTTCCCTCCTAACTCCCTGGATTAATGACACCATTCTAACCCATATTAAGCATCGTGATGCGGCATTCAGAAAATGGAAACGCTCAGGTTCTTCTGAGGATAGGATAGCCTTTAAACGTCTCCGCAATAAAGTCTGTGGTGTCATTAGAAAAGCCAAAAAGAAATACTTCTTTAAAAAACTTGACCACAAGCTCCCACCTAAGGAACTTTGGTCGAACATAAAACAACTTGGCCTTCGTCCTTCCGTGGACTCCTCAGCCAGTAAACCTATATCTGCCGATGAGCTAAATCGATATTTTTCCACTAACTCTCTATCAGGTACAATACACTGTCCCCCTCTCCCTTCTGCTTCCTGGGAGGGTTTTAGCTTCAGTTGCGTCTCTCATTCGAACGTGGCCTACGCTATTTCCCGTGTCAGGTCAAATGCCATGGGGTGTGATGGCGTTTCCCTTGATTTCATTAAAATTATTCTTCCGGTACTCCTCCCAGTGCTCACCGATGTTTTCAATCACATCATAACCACATCTTCTTTCCCATACTCTTGGAAATCTGCTCTTGTAGTTCCCATTCCTAAAGTTTCTAACCCTGCCTCTCCACCCGATTTCAGGCCTATTAGCCTACTATCCTGTCTTTCAAAAGCTTTTGAATTTCTACTTCATGAGCAAATCTCTCTTCACTTGTTCAATAATAATTTGCTCTGTGCGAACCAGTCTGGCTTTCGCAGAGGCCACAGCACTGTTTCTGCCCTTCTTAAAGTAAACTATGATATATCGGAGGCCATCGATCGCAACCGCTTTGTAGTGTTGGTTTTGCTAGACTTCACCAAGGCGTTCGATAGTTTACCGCATGATCTAATTTGCTTCAAACTTTTCAATCTCTTCAAATTTTCCTCTTCCGCGGTCTCGCTTATCCGTTCCTACTTTAGCGAACGCTCACAATTTGTCAAATATGCTGACCAAACGTCTTCATCTGCCTCTCTGTCTAGGGGAATTGGCCAGGGTTCTATACTTGGACCCTTACTATTTTCTCTCTTCATAAACGACCTTCCATTCGCACTGCATGGTTGTTCGTATCATTTATATGCGGATGACCTGCAAGTGTATGTGGAAGGTGATCCTTCCAATCCTTCCATGGCTTTCGAACTTATGAATGAAAATCTAGCGCGTATCGAGCACTGGTCGACCGTGAATGGACTTCTACTAAATCCCAAAAAGTCCCAAGCCATTGTTATCTCTAAAAAGAGATCAGCCAATCCTCCTTCATGCCCTCTCCTCCTTCACGGAGAAATCATCCCGTATGCTGATCAGGTAAAGAATCTTGGTATCGTTTTTAACAAAACTTTATCTTGGTCTGATCATGCTACTTCCATTTGCCGTAAAATTAACTATTCCTTGTACACCCTTCGACGCTACCGGGACATCACACCCTATGACACTCGCCTGCTCCTTTCGCGAGCGCTTTTACTTCCTATTTTTTCTTATGGAGCTGAGCTCTTCTTCTTGGCTGACTGTGAGACCATCCACAGGTTAACAGTTGCATTCAATAATTGCATAAGGTATATTTGTGCTCTGGGTCCTCGTGACCACATTTCTCCTCATAGGGACGTTTTTGTTGGTTGTGATTTTCCATCTTTCCTTCAGATGCGTGCCCTAATTTTTCTTCACCGTCTGGTAACGAGTGGTTGTCCTGAATACCTGGCTTCCCTCTTGACGAGGGGGGGTTCCGTTAGGGTTCGGGGATTTATAGTCCCGAAAGCTTCGCAAGACACTTTCAAACGCACACTCTTTGTCAGGGGAGTATTTTTGTACAATTCCCTGCCCCGTGAGGTCCGTGTATCTCAGCAGGGAATTCAAAGATATTTCCAGCCTGGGCTTGGTCATTAAGCTTTATCTTCCTTTACTTTTTTTTTCTTTTCATTTTCTTATTCACTATTTTTCTTCTGTTTGACTTTTTTTTATTTTTTTCTGCCACACTATTGTAAGAGGGTTGCTCCCTATTTATGGTGTTTTTTTTTTTATTCTAATAATAATTCTAATAATAATTCAAGTTGATATCTGCAAGTATTCAGCTTCTATAGACTTATAAAAAAATCACAATTAACGTTATAGTCAGATAATTTCTCAATAGTTAAAACACATTTATTGCAAATTCAATAGACTGCTACTTTTTCTTTAAATGTTCGAGCAATAAAAATCAAGAAATTGTGTTTATTTAGTCGTTCAAATGTTTCTATTGGAAAAAAACAAAATCAATTGATGGGCTCTCTCGGAAAATTGCAAATAAATAATAAATTCTATTGTTTGAAGTCAGCTTTTTTTCATTCTCGGCTTTTGTGGTTCAAGATGAAACTTGACCTTGTTCGATCAGGCTCAAACTTCACAACTAGAGGCGCTGAATAGAAAAACAATTTTCGAAATTTCGAGGTTAGATTTCTCGGTATTCTCATTTTCGAGTATGGCTTGATAAACATCTCAGCTGTCTTGTAACTATTTTCTATGTAATAAATATCATTACACATGCAGCCCTTTAAATATCCTTGCAGGTAATTCATTTCGTAGCTGAAAGAAAAGAGCTGGAAGCGATGAGATTTGAGGGAGATGGTATATGTAAACGATGGATATAAGTGAATCAAGATTGTTATTGCATTTTGTCGAATGATATCAAGTGGATGGGAAAACACCTTGATGCAGTATTACACAAATTAATTAAATTACTGCATCAGCTTAATGAAGTGAAATATCAGCGTTATATACTATGATAATTCAATTAAATATATGTAACCAAATGTTCCCATGCAATACCCAAAGAGTCTTCAAATTCACTTTGACATAGGCTTTGGTTAAATCCAGTTTGGAAATCTTATTAAATGAACTATTATGAAATTTATCACAACAAAACAGAGCTTTCCCTTGAGGTTCTAAGACAAAGTTCAATGAGAATTTGAGATACTTTAACAAATTTCAATTCATAAACTAATGATTTTTGTTTTAATTAATTTTATTAATTTCCATTAGGGGAAGTGCTTATAATTTTGGACAGTCTGCATATAAGCATCGATATCCTAAGTTTGAAGTGCCATATTTTCAATACTAATTGACTTTTCTTGTTACTCTCTTTTCAGAAGGATTGTTTAGAAACTTGGCAAGCTATTTATCATCTCATTTTTACTAAAATTAGTTTTAATACGTTTAAAAATGAATTGATATGTAGAGGTGAATTTGACTCTTATTTTGGACAACTTGGTTATTAATTTTTACAACTTGTCTGTAAATTTGGACAGATAATCCGCCTCAACAGGATGCCCATTGTTCTTTATTTTATGAGCCAATCTTACCAAGTCCTCTTCCTGGTCATGTAAGGGAAACGTGGAATGTCACAAGAAGCCCAGAAACTTTCCATATCATTCATTAAAGTGAGTTGACTTCGGTACTCCAAGTACGTGCGGATTCGCTCATTCCCTGACCTTTCCGGGAGCCTTTCAAGGCATTTCTCACTGCATCTCTTTCGTAGAGATGATGCTCCTTCATTTCTCCAGGCATTTGTCCAACCTAGTCATCACAAAAGCTAAAACTTCACGAAATTTCGTGAGAAAAACACCTGTCCAAAATAAGAATCATCACCTCACTGGTGAATGTCTTAAAAAATTTCCCATTTTTCACACGAAAAATATAATTCACAAGGCAAATCTCACTTCAGGTCAAATGTACAAATCATCAGTAACGTGAATCAACACAATATTCAATGAATATTCAATAATATCACTCAAAAACAGCGAACAAACTTTGTTAGTACTTCACCAAAACTAAATAAGACTGAAGTAAGCCACGAAGTTCTGTCATATTTCTCGTAAGCAATTGCTCACACTGAATTTTCAACAAAGCAATTTCAACTCAAATCATATTCAAATTTTAACGTATTTAGTGTTAAAATATTCCAAAAAGAACAAATATTTAGATAGAATTCAATATTCATCAAATATTGGAATAAAAATCCATCATTTTAATCAATTTATTTTTAGTGTCCAATGTTATCCTCAAAGTGTCCAAAATAAGAAACTGGACAAAATTAGAAGCATTTCCCCTATATTTTATGAACATTGTAAAAATAATGAGTTAAAGTTTTCGAGAGACCTTTTCACAAGTTGATATTATTATCATGAATAGCATTTTGTTATATTCCACTGTTCCAGACATGCTTTAAGAAGTTGTCTAGCTAGGATATTTATTACTTTCATAGGCCATGCCCTTGGACCATTTCTTATAATAGTTTTTCAAGGTCAATTGGGTAAATATACTTCAGAGACCGTACTTTTCAATTTATCGGGTAAATATTGCAATTATTTCGAAGTTATTGATATCCTTGACAAGTGAGAGTTAGAACAGGATTCGAGTGATTGTAAACTTATACCAATTGTGAATTTTAAAAAAATGCAGAACAAAAATTTTTCAAAATCCTTCAACTTGTGTACGTGTAAACCGAATGGCGGATACAGAGGTGAAAGGTTTAGTCAGCTACTGATTAAGGAGGGCCCCGGGATACCAAGAACAAAGTTGTGAATACAAAATTGTACACATAGATTGAGGTCCCCATCATTCAGACTCTATTAATTAGAAGCTCTATTTTGTGTCAAGGGTGTTGCCAAGATTTTAGTGTAAGAGAAGTGACCAAATTATATCCATATAAAATACTTAGTAGATTTTGTATGAAGTTTCTCAAAAACTCAACGTTAGTAAAATGTGGAAAATAGTACTTTTTTCACATAAATACACAGTATATACTCAGTACTATTTGAAAAGTCAGTCTGAATAGTCGGCCGGGTTTGGAAGATTTTGGCAAATTTTCCGTTTAAAATACACCATTAATCCATTCCTGCATCGTTTTTCATGATCTCAATGTTATTTGCAAAGACGAGAACACTTCCTCAAAAAAATCTCTAAATTATTTCCAAAAAGGGCTTTTATTGGATGGAAATTCCGATAAAAAAAGGAAATGTTCTTTTTCATGTGGTTCAAATTAAAAATTTGATTTATATTCAATCCTTCGGTAGTGATCGTAAGCTGAAAGCTTGCTAAAGCCACCAAGAAGACGTTTCCTTTAAGAAAATTCCGGGAAATTTATCAAAAATAGAATATAAAAAAATCTTTAACTACTCCAAAAACCTAAAGGTTCTTTAATTATTTTTCATTTTATACTTTTATTTTTTAAATTTTTTGAATATCCTGTAGGAACGGCAATGGTCCCCCTGTCACGTTCGATATGCACTCGTTCAGCGTTTAATTAGGATAAACAATTTTAGTCCGAAACGAAAATCAAATGTTTTACTCCTAACACTAAGAAAAAACCTGAAAAGTTGAAACAACTCTATGGCAGAGCGGGCAGAGCTGAATTAACTCTACGAATATCGATGTAATTGTTACTCTTTTTCATTGTAAATTTTCATCTTGACTGAAGTATATGCTTAAGTATTTTCGTTTTAAGAATATACTTCAGTCAAGAAGATTTTCGTGTGGCAAAGTTCATAACGAACATCAATTAGAAATATGCCTAACAGTGTTTCATGAAGACATGTGTGTGCATCATACATGATATTTCGCTCGGAACATGGAACTTGAAGTAAAGAAAATATTAATAAGGAAAATGATAAAATAAGAGAAAACACAAAATTGCAAAACATATTCATTTTAGGATTTGAAAGAGTTATTTTAACTCCTAAAACGAGTTATTTTCAGTCTTAAAAAGAGTTATTTATACTCTTTTGTCATGTAAATTTTAGGAAAAAAAAGTTAAAACAACTCTTCCGAATATTACACCTGAATAGATGTAAAATTAACTCTAAAATATTGTTAATCGAAAATCACAACGAAAAAGAGTTAATTCAACATCGATTCGAGTAAGTTTTCCTCGATTATTTTTCTGAGTGTAAGCTATTGAGAAGCTTGCCCTTCTCTCGCGTTTTGCTCGAAAACTGACCGAATCACAGTTGGCACGCATGGAAAATTGCTCGAATTGCCTGTAATACGATTCAGAAAGCAATTAATAAGAACAGTAATATCTTACTCATCATATTACTCCACTAGAGTGTACTCTTTCTAACACACATGATTTTCCATTTGAAATTTTGAATACTATATACCTCTCTTTCCGGCTTTTCTTAATATTAATATTAATATTAATGTTATATGTGACACCACGGTAAGTTACAGATCGGTTAAAATCGGTAGCGAACCTATAAGTGATAAATGTGTGAAAGTACTTTTGAGAAATGTCGCCTATGTCGCAAGTACGATCATTTTGCAAAACATGAAACGCTTTGCCACTCCTTTTAACACTAAAACTACCGACCGTTTTTGGTCATTTTTCCTAGCGTGCTTAGTCAAGTAACAGACCGCGGTAAGGTAGTATACTCAACAAATTTGTCTTAGAAAAGAGGAAAAAAATAAAATTTATACGCTGAAAAATATATTATACGCATGTATTAAGAAATTCATAAAGTTTGATAGTGACATTGTACCGTTTAATGTTAATTTTAAAATGTTTTTAAACCGGTCAATCTGATCGGTCTTGGTAGGTTTAGTGTTAATCAGTGATACACAATTCCAAATGTATCGACTTTAAGTTATCCTTTTTAGTTTCTGAAACTATAGATAACTTTCAGGCTATATGGCAAGATGGGGTAATTTGGAATCATGTCTAATTCAAATCGGAACAGTGAGATAACCTAACAGTTTTAGATGGCAAAAGGTAAAAACAATGAAAAGGTCTTCTCGAATGTAAAGTCTTGTACTTCAACGTGGTTTTCTTTTTCTCTTTTACTATCTGTGACAGTGAGAATATCTCAAAATTCCAAAATAGACATGATTCCAAATTGCCCCATCTTACCCTATGTCTGAAAATTTCCATATTACATATCTTAATTAGAGCCGCAAATCGAGTTTATCGGGCACCCTTCGTTAATCTATTGCCTAAAAATGTTTAGGTCTATCTTTATACTAAAGTGTGTCTTGTGTCAAATTTTCCCTAGAACGTGTTCTTCTGCCTTGCATTGACTTCATCATTTTGTCACATGTCCTGTATCAGTAATTGAACTACTGAATTCTCTTCATTTCTCAGTTGCTCCCAATTGGAAGGATTTTGGCTTTCAGTGTACTTGTAATTATTTTATGAAAGTGACACATCCACTTTTCGTAGCCATATGGACAAGAGAGAAATAATCCCCAAGCTAAAATCTGTCACTCATCTCAGACGACACTCACCAGGCGCACCAGGCATTCAGGCCGGACGTTGCGAATATGAAATTATGAGCTGGACGACGTTCACATTTCCTCAACCACTTTGCAGTCTGTCATTACAACATCGAGAATATGCTACGGGTTTAGAGAGATACATCATGGGAACACGCACTGAGTTGGTTGCAACATTCTAAACAAACTGAATTTCAGATAAGGGATGATTGAGGGTTGTTGAGATTTCACGCCTGATTTTCTCACGCTCTTTGGCAGTCTGTGCTAGAATGAAATAAGTTTTATTAGTATACTATTAGTATTAAAAGACTATACTTTAAATATTAAATTTACTGAAATCAAGAAAATTATTTTCTAATAATTGTCTAATTTGTTCTCTCGAGTACCACAGATATTCCACACTATATTTTCCCTATTTTATTTTGTTGATTGTGCTAGAACTGTCCCTAGAAATTTATGAAAATAGGGGTGAAAATTGAAAGAAATTTCTGTAGATTATCCCCTACTTCGCTCTTTCCACTCCCAAGTCATTCAACCCCATTCTGTGAATAATTTTTCTTGTGGCGGAAGTTGGGATCAAAATAGACGAACTAAAATTATGCACTATGACCTGTAAAAAAAAATATAGAAATAGTTTCTCTTGAATTCCTCTTGGGAGTTTTTTCGTTCTTTTCACAAATTTGCTCAGTTGGTAAATTGGTGTAGTTGAGGAAAACTTCATGTAAACAGTGAAATTCTTGACTTTTTTTTCATTAATTTACGATTAGATATGTTTTATTTAACCTCTTGCTCTCCTTTTTATTATTTATTTCTGGCCTACACGCAAATACCACAGTGACACGCATTTATGATCACAATCACTCTACACAGGTTTTCTGACGTTCTCCTCCCGTAGAGCAAATACTAGCAAAAGAAATTAAACAGAAACCTTGCATGCGCAGAGTTATATTAATATAAATATGTTGTATGCTATTCATTTAAAAAATTTAGTGATTCTGTTGCAACAAAGTTGATTTTTCTGCACTGAAAAATTTTTCATTTTAGAGAAATTGTCTCTTGTGGATTGGCTTGTTGAATGAATAAATTATGGTGTTAGTTTGTTCGCATGGATAAGTAAAAAGTATGCACTATCTTGTATTACGCTGTATTTAATCATGGTTTCCCTTTACTTATGTTATTAAAAGTGGTCTTGTTGTTTTATGAGTATGTGTGTTTCTACGTGCATGAGCGGGCTACGATTTCCTTTATTTGCATGTTTGATAAAATTCTAATAAAATCATCAGAACGGAAAATGACAAATATAAAGAAATAAATCATCTGTCATAGGATGTTTAAATTAAAATTTTTGATTAATCCGGTGGGAGGATTTCTGGTAATTCTACGAATATGTAGGGGAAGGATTTCAAGCTTCGCACACACTCTGGCTTCGAACACTTCACATTTTTTTCCATATTCTTTTAATGAATCTAATCTACACTGCCGGCCATAAGTTTGTTGACAAATCTACGTTCGAGACACCAGGTGGAAAAAATTATAGTAAAATAAATTTATAAGGTTTTTCTTTTTTACAATTGAGTTATTTATTTCATATCAAAAATCAGGGGCATGATGTTTCCTATGTTTCTCATATTTTTCTAGCGTGCCGAAAAAACTTTTGAGTTTATTAGGTGTTTTCTGCCCTTGTAGAATGAATTAGTAAATAATACAAATACAAAATAAAATCCAATTTAAAATAGAATAGGCAACAGGAAACCCCAAATTGGCAACCTACGTATTTTTGAAGATATCTCGTAAAATGTGTACGAAAACAGGGAAAAAATTACACTAAAACCGGTCGCATTTTTCAGAGCTAATGTCTCCCCCCTGTCAAAAATAATTGTTTTCCCAAAATTGAGAATTTTTCATCGGCCAAAAGTTTTTTGACACATTTGCAAAACTTACTCAAAATGGGCAAATACGTGCAACTAACTTCTTTTAACCCACCTATATTTTGAAGTTATGTCATTTGAGAGGCAAATGGTGGGTTTGTACATTTATAAAGTTTACATTGGGCAATTTATACATATAAGAGTTATGATAAGTAATGTTGCGAGCGAACAATTTTAATTTCAAATATTTAAAATACAGTAGAGAGTCTTCTAAATTCAAACGTTTGGGGGTATTTTTGACATTTTTGACCTCCCAAATTCGAATGATTTTTTCAAAATTATCGGAATTTATGTGTGATTAAATTGTACTTGAATTGACGAGTTACACAAAATGAGTAAGTTCATGAAATTTTTTATTTTAATAAAATTGCAATTGAAACGTTCTGCCATCCTGAAATTCCACAAAACTAAAAAATCACTTTTTGCAGCAAACGTTTTCTTACTGTTGTTGACATTGTTGACGATTGAAGTGTCAAGAATACACCTCTCTCCGATATCCGGCTGACGGGGGGCAAAACGACATTTGGGTCTTTTGAATCTGGTCAACGGATTTTTTTGTACCACAATTAAGTATTAAAGGCTTTGATAAAGTGAAAATAACATTTTAATTAATGCTGGACAAGCTGCGTACTTAGTAAAAAAAAGTTTGAATTCATCAACCGTCAGTGTTTGGCAGCTGTCAGCCGGATATCGAAGTGCCGAATATCGGAGAGCGCTGTGTAAATTGAATTTGCTATGGCGTTCAAAAGAAGACGAAGAATCTGAAAGAAAGGGATAGATAAATGCAAAGCTTTTGAGAAAGAAAGAGTTTACACACTGTCGTTGATATTCTTGACGATTGAAGTGTCAAGAATACCGAAATTCGAAATGGCAGAACAATCAGCGCTAAAGCGACGGATATATGAACTTGCACTTTAGACTTCCGGTAGATTTTCGAATAAATTTGGCTTGGCTTTGGAGTGGCTTTGTCTTCTCGAAAGGTTATTACTGAACGGAGCCGTGGAAATAAATGTAGTTTTAATAGTAATACAGTAGAGTTCCTCAAATTTGAACTCCTCAAATTTGAACGACAGTTGAGTTCAAAATGTAAAATTTGAGGTTATGTGAAGAAAGTTTTGCGTGGAGTGCCATTTTTCTCTGGTATTTCCTCAATATTATCATTTTATATTAACTTACGCAACAAATTCCATTTATTTCACAATAAATTACATTGATATATTCTCTAAAGTTGTTTATCTTAATTTACGGAAAGTGGATTTCACATGAATTCCGTTACGTTTTTGAAAATATCGTTCAAATTTGAGGAGTGAGAAATGTCATCTATACCCCCCAAATGTTCAAATTTGAGGAACTCTACTGTAACAGAGATAATGTCGGAAGGAATCTGCGTTGTCAATTGCTTAATTTTATGGAAAATTATGACAGGATATACGTAAAATCGCAAAAAAATATATTAATGAAGCACGAGTACATTTGGAAAACGCTACTGACAGACCCAGTGTAGGTTTTTGACACAGAGGGTTGGTAATCTCATTGTAAGTATCTCTGATAGTGACCTCATTATATCACTTTCAAAAATTCAGATTAAGTTACTGAAGGATCATATGATCCAAGTATTAAAAACACAATAGCAAATTAAAAAAAGTGGTAAGAATGGTTAGATGACTTATTGTATTTCATGGATAAGCAAGTGCAATCTGAATAAAAGGTTTTAGTTTTACAAAAAATACGTTAAAAAACTTAATCTGCAACCTTTTTAGCCAGTGAAATTATCCCTCAAAGCTTGAGAATTCAACAATTAGATCAGTTTCTAGCGTCACTAGCGTAAGATCACGGTGCCCTCATGCGGAAGATAAGGTTACTACAGTATCAGTAATAAGGCAATTGGTTTTTATTCCTCTCTGCAATTATTTTGAAGTAAACTTAAAGACCGTTTAGCTGTATCGAGATGACGTCCAACACGAACTCGTTCATGTTGGACCGTGTACATGTCAATGTCCAATGTGAAAGTCCCAGTGCCCACTGTAAGACGATTCCCGCCAAACAATTTCCCCCTCAATAGTTTCCATACCTGAGGAAGGAGGAAACAAGCCTCTGAAAAGTTGTAAGGAAAATAAAGGAGAGAAAAGCAGTAAGGTCAATCCGTGCCCAAGAAGCAAAATAGCTGCCTTATAGAACCAAGTATTAGACAAGTCTTTTAGTGCACTTTTAAAAGACTTAAAGTGAAAATTTTCTGTTGAAATTCCTATAGCAGCTCTTAAGATCATTAAGAGTGCGCCACTTTACTTATAGTAATCTCAGTGATAGAAGCAAGAGCGTTATAAGTAATTAAATAGATTTTTGGTTCTATAGTGCCTCACTTAGGAAATTCTACAAGACAATTTTAAGAAAAAATTGCTGCTTGGGTGTCTTTTTCATCGCTTGCAATCCAAAGTGACCGAATTTTTCCAATTTTATCGTCCTATTTCCCATTTTATTACGTGTCTGTAGTTCAATATATTTGATATTATTTTTTCGAAGTTAAATTTTTACCACAAAATTTCCAATAGTTTTGATGATTCTTTTATGTTCTAGATCTAGACTGATTATTGTTTTGCAAACCCTTTCATTTGCCAATTTTATCTTAAAATTGCTTGGGGGAGGGTCGCCGAAAACCAGACGTTAATATATTTTTCAGGTATTAAATAAAATCTATTGAGAAGTAATATCAGTCCTAGATTGCAAAAGCTTTTCAAGAATTTCTGAAAAGGTTATGTAACTTGTTTTGGCTGGGAAACTATTTGAAAAAATCATTGAGTAAATGTTGTATAGCAGATTTATAGATTTCAATGTCTTTTGTATCATAGAACAGAGTGATATTGTGCGACTAGCTTGGTTCTTTTCAATTTTGTTTTTATTCTGAAGTACAGTCGAAGTGAAATGAAATGAATTGAAGTAACGTGAATCGATGTGTATGAATGACATAAGTTGAAAGAAATATAAAATATATGTAATTACTTCACATTTTTTTAATATAAATATTGGAAAAAATAGGGGATGCTGGAGCAAGTTATGTTAACCGCTTAAACAGACGGAATTCCCACGGGAATTCCCACGAGCAAATGGTAAATTTGCTATGCAAGCGCCCTCTGCAAAAGTGCACGAAACTGCCCGAATGTCTTGAAATATTTTGAATTTCAAATGGAAATTTTCCGTTGGAGGGTGAAATATTCAATTTTCTAAAATGGAAAAAAGCTATCTCGCTCGAGATAGCTTTTTGCTTCCGGAGAATTCCGAAAATTTAATTTGGAGTGTTTTTAAGCAAATAATATATGAAAAAACATGTAAAATCTCCTGTAGTGATCAAAACATTGATTTTAAAAGCAAATTTGAAATCGAATAATAGTACTATAATAATTTTGAAAGGATTAGTGTTTCTGGATTAAATTAAATATTCATCAAAAACATTTCAGAAGAGGTTTAAATGATTGGAAAGGCAGATTCAAAATTTATCTTTTTCAATAAATCCCATTATTAAAAAATGTAAAGAATATAATAATGTAGATAAGGAAATACAAAGAATAGTAAGAACTATCGAAGTTCACTGATGAAAATTATAGCCAGAAACCATATAAACTGCCTTTTCGGATATAAAATATTACTTCAATATTTTTTATTGTTTACTTTTTTTGGAAATAAAATTTTAAAATATTTTACAGTCTTCTTGTTTTTTAAAACAATTTGTATTCAATTATTATACAATTAACTAATTTTTGTAAACATCTCTGTTCCGAATGAATTGACTGCTTGGTCACCCAGGGACACTTTATACATTTTCTTCTAACACTTTATAAAATTTTAAATTATCAGCACTACAATTAAACGAAAATTAATCAATAGGTCCTATCAGCAAAGATATCCAAAGCCTGTCGTTGATTTATCCACTTTAATTGGGGGTTTTTGACAAGATATTTACGCTATAACAACATTTCTAATAATTTCTCGAGAAATTTTAAAAGATTTTCCATGAAATGTATTAATAGATAATATTACTAATATCCTTGTGGTATAATAAAGCCACTTTAATAAAATAAAGTACGTAAAATATCTTCTAAATACACATTCCGTTATTTATATTCGGAAAAAACAAAATTTGAAATTCAAATCTTCGGAGCATTTTTGTGTTGCGCTTGAAGTCCACCAGAGGCGCATAGAGCGGATGGTAAAAATTTGACAGTTCAATATGGGAATTTCCATCCGGAATTCCCATCCGGAATGGAAAATCTCATGGGAATTCCCGTGGGAATTCCGTCTGTTTACACGGTAAGTAGAAAATCTAAAAATTTGATATCTGTCTAGATTGATATTCTACTTTTAACTGCTTGGACTAAAGAGAGAACTATTAAAATTGCAGGATTTCTTCTCTTTAAACTCTTTGAGAATGTCTTTAAAGTCAATTTTTGGAAAGTGGCTCGAAAAGCACATTTTTTTCGATAAAAAAATAGAATATCTGTCAATCTGTTCTGTCACATTTCGCTCCAGGCTCTCTTATAAATACTTTGATAGCCCGACTTTCATCTCTTAGCTGTGGATTACCCGTGAATTACATACAAAGCAATGAAATACTTTTTAGTGAAATGGAGAGGATTTTGTAGGGATTTGGCCATTCTATTTTATCATACAATAGAAAAAAAAAATCAATGCAAAAGGGGACTTGAATTAAAAACACAACTTTAATGGATGTGGATTAGAAAACCTGCGTGAAATCCTGTCTAGCCTAACCTACAACATATAAAGTGTGTCTCTCACCATAATGCTATTGATGAAGTATTAACTGGCATAGGAGATGAATTGATTATCTCATAGGGGTTGAACCATGCAGAACCAGTGAGGAAAGTCTTTCAAACTGAAAGAGACGCGATGGAAATTTTGCCTGAGAAAAGGGGTGGAATAATGTTGTACCCTATCTGACTCATTTGTAGTGTGATTAATTGAGAACCCTTGATGCTGTGTGTAAGCCGATACAAGAGAATTTAATCAAATATCCTCCCCAAGGGAGGTGGATAATCACATTGTTTTCCCTCCAAAATGCCATCTCACCAATTCATCTAGCACCCGATACCACGAAGAGACGCACAGAAAGTGTCTCACAGAACACATTATAATTTCCCTGTTCTCCAAAACATTGCAGAGGCGGAGAAAAAAAGTTACTTTTCCTGGTAAAAACATCGCACTTTTTTTTCAGAAGACAGAAAAAGTGATGAAAGTGCCGAAAATGAGGGCAAGCCCTGAAAGGTCTTCCTATAACCCTTCAGTGATTTTTTGCGAAGCGAAAAATATTACGCGTTGCGCCATTAAATAAATATATTCCTAATTATAAATTAATCACAAAACTTTTTCTATGCCACCGGGTGAGTAAAAATTCATCAGGGGAAAATTTAAGCTCAAAGGGGAAACTTTCGTAATATGATTTTAATAACCTCGATATTAAACTCATTGTTCTATCACTACTATTCGCTACACTTAAGCGAATAGTTCTCGAGAGTCTCTAAGAAGAGGAACTTAATGCTTAAGTCTCAGTCGACTTGTGGGGGGTATCTCGAAGACCGCAAGTTCATATTTGTTCCGTTTGGGCTTTACACTCAGTCCCGGCATTATGCACTTCGGGATTATGCATCTGACGAGATTATGCACATACAATTATTCAAGTTTGCCTACCATTGGGAGTCGATTTGTGAAATCATTTTTGTAATACGCCTGAATGCATATGGGATACTGGGGCAAAAAGTCACAAATCGAAAAATTTAAAATTCAATATCTTCCAAGGTAAAAAAGATAGCGGCTCAAAATTTTTTTTTCTAGCCTCCATAGACCTTCTTCAATGTCGTAAGTTTCTTATATTTCGAACAAGGAATTTAGAAAATAAAAAATATCCAAATTTTTGAAATATTTTCCTTGTAGAAGATAACAATTATTACCTACTTATTTTCCAAAATGGATGGTGAATATTTTCTAAATAATTTGGATTTTTTGAATACGAATCCGCTATCTATTTTAGAATTTCACAAAGGTTCTTTTCTCCAGAAATTCTTTTATTAAAAATGGCCACTTGGGGTAAAAAGTAACAAAAGGTATAGAGCAAAAAGTAACAAAAAAGCGAAGCAGTTTCTGATGTCTCACGGCGAAAAGAAACGTTATTACCATGTCTCGCCGCTTGTTGTTTGCATTGGTCAAACGATTTGCAGTCTTTTGTGTGTAATTTTTCTAAAATAGCTTGAAAAGTGCTTTTCTCGTTTTCTCACTTTTCTCGCAGAGAAAACGGTGTTTTAAAAAGGTGTAGAGGAATAAATTTCCTATGAAAACCTAGCTATTTTTTTAAATTTACAAAAGCTTGTAATAAAGCAAATCAAAATATGATAATATCCCATACCAGGTACTATTTGCCCCAGCATTTTTGAGAATAGTCACAAAATTACCTTTTAGAAATTGGCTCGATAAACGTATTTCCATAAAAAATAGAGGAAAATTACTTTCACAAAGTTGTAGATCGGTAAATTTCCTATAAAACTGCGCTAATTAGAAATTTTTGAAGCGCTCGAGTAGCTTGTAAAAAATGAAATATCCGTTTTGTAACTTTTTGCCCCAGGCTCCCCTACTACTCTGTGACGCAGGAAATTTGAAAACATTATGTTTATTTTTCAGAATAAAACTTTAATTTCTTTTATGAAGGTAAAAATTTTAAATATTCTAACCATTTATTGAAGAATTCTGGCCGAAACGTACTGTTTGTTAATGTATTTCTATTAAACAATTGAATCTTTTTGTTTGAACTACTTTTACTTCGCGCGAAATTCGTTCTACGGCAGATTCATTCAAAAGAAATCGCCTGCGGGTATGCATTTTTTTTCGATACATAAAGCTATTTCGCGCGTTTTTTTCGGTCCCGAAAATGTGCATAATCCCGGGACTGAGTGTAGTTGGATTAGACATTAACAACATTAATTGAAAGATAAGTAATTTACGGATACTTTACCGATTCATACCGATTGCGACCGATGCAATCGGGTTGGAAATTTCAAGACTTTTCCAAAAAATCCAAATTTATTCAAATCGGTTGAAAAGCAGATCCTCTAGAGTGGTTAAAATTTAACCTTCAAAAATTAAAGATGGCGATTTTTTGAGGTCATAAGGTAAAGTACCCTCACTCGACCGGTGTCCTCGACTCGACCGGTAGGTCAATTTTTACGTGTTTGATGGTCAATTTAATTGACCAATTTAATTGACAATAATTGACCTATTTATGTTAGATCATACGCTAAATATCATTATCAAGTAATAGCAAATATAAATAAATTAAACAAATAATTCTACCGGTCGAGTCCAGGAACCGGTCGAGCGAAGGCACTTTACCTTAGATATGTTTGGACGAATTATTCATATGGATCACATCCTAAGTATATCCAAAAATAAAAGAAATCATAGGAACAGTTTTCGGAATATACAAAAAAACATGGTTTTGGAGGTGATAATGGCTCCGTTCTGTAATGAACTTCGAAGAGACAAAGTCATTCCAAAACCAAGCCAAACCTATTCGAAAATCTATTTTATTAATCGTATCGAGATACATTATTTGGTATTATGTTGTAATCCTTGCAATGTGTCTCGTGTTGGAAGAATCTACAGGAACGCCCAGAACGAGAAGATAGCCCAGGAACGCCTTTCCCATAGTGAATAGTTCTTCCGTGCTCCTGAAGTTTTTGGGCAGAGGCGGTTCATTTTACTATGTTTTATCACAGTTAGGAATGTCTTTTTTTTCGACATTCAGTTGCTTACATCGGGCGGGACTCGAACTTGTGACGTCAGAGTGTCAGAGATTTCACCGCCCAAGAGCCAACAGTCTTGCCTATTGCGCCAGTGAGATCTCCAGAAGCCTAAAATGCAAGTTTACGTACATGCCGCTTTAGCGCTGATTGTTCTGCCATTTCGAATTTCGGTATTCTTGACATTTCAATCGTCAACAACGTCAACGTAAACGTGTAAAAACGTTTGTTGCTAAAAGTGAATTTTTATGTAGACCGTTTTGATTGCAATTTCATTAAAATAAATGTCCTTTTGATGAACTTCGAATGGCTTTTTAGGTAAGTTCCCTCTGATATACCTTCGAATCCGTACAGAAAAGACTTTAACTGGATAGAGCTCTCAAATCGGGTAGGTTATTACTGAACGAGAATAATCGGAAGTGGAGAAAAAAAGAAAAAAAATGTCTGGAGATATTATTTATTTATTGGGGGTTACCGAAGACTGGAAACTGATATCTCATACTGTTTAAGCGCTAGAATGGTGACAAAAGCGGATGATATAACTGCTCTTTTTAAAGTTCGAACATCAGATACAGTCTTACAGTTTTTCCAGGTCAAAAAATATAAAAATGTTCTGGAGAACGTTTTTCTTTTCCTGACTGAATTCCTACTAGGGGAGGGTGGGGCACTTTTACGCTGGTAAACTTTTTCAAGCCTTATTTGCTAAATGAATATGAGCTATATTCATTATAATCAACACTTTATTAGTATCTTTTGGGTATTGACTATACCTAAAATTATGTAGCACAATTCCTAGAAAATCATTATTTATCCTAAAAATGTGTATCTTTGAAAATAAGGCACGCGTGAAGCTTCCCCACCTTCCCCTAATACGTTTTTGGATTATTAGAAAATTTATTATTTCCCAATATGACAAGATTGCTTTCGTAAAACAAATTTTTCCAATTAAATAATTTTCTAAAAAATCAGCAAATCGATTGACTACAATATCGCATCTTGTATACAAATCTAACGAGATTGCTATGAGATTGGGAATTGGGAGTAAGAAGAAATGCCTGATGAACCGAATTGTACGGCATTATAATCGTTATTGTCATTTAATTTTCAATTAGACGCACCCCTCGGGAATGTCTCAGTGCATCCCGCAGTTCTATAAAGGGGTAATTTCCATAAAATTGACTACTTGTGCGTCATTTTGCATGAAACATTTAATTTATTGAGTTGGAAAAATACCTCCCATCATTAGGTGTATTCAGCCCTAAATTCACATAGAAAGGCGTTCCCTCGTGCAAGACATTTTCAATATCTTTTATGAGGGGTGTTGAAAATCAATTTTACGTCTGTCGTCGTATTAAGTTTGAATGTTTTTCATTCTCCAGATTGTTTTAATTTTATTTGAAAATTTCACTGAACAAAATAAAACTTGCAAGTGGGTCTGTATTAATTTTATTAGGAACCATTAGTACTGGGTGCTAGGTGTTTAATTAAAATTGTCTTTAAATAAAATAAGAAGGGGAAAAATTCTTTAAAAAAAATTATCAAAAACAATAACCTCGATTTCAGTTTTCGAAGACGTAAACGCACAGGTTAGTGGTACAAGTCATGATTATATTTTTGTAACCACTGTAATATCAAATCGTAATGTTCAAAAATTTCAAGATCATTTTCAAAAGCTAAAATAAACATTTTTGGTTAATGATAATTCCAAAAGGTGGCTAAGACGGTGGTGGACGCTGAAAATTACAACTTACTCACGTCTGAAGTTTGTAAGCAAGCAAAACATTTGTCATGGATATATGTAGCTCAAGTGTAATAAAATAAACAAATAAAAAAAATTAATTGCTTGCACGAATTTCGAAATGTCGATAGTGTACCTAATCTTTTCTTAAAAAAAAAACTAAAAGAATGAGGTTCATTATAACACTGTCCATATTATAAAATTCTCAATAATAATCATTAAGTAATTTCTTAAAAATATCTCAGTGTGTTAATTTTATAAATTTGCACATCCATGCGGGAAATTCTAGTTTTCTAATCCGAAATTTAGTTTGAATTTCGAATTTCGTTAATTTCGAGTTTGAATGCTAATTATCTTTTAAGGTGTCTCACATTGGAACTGATTTCATCAAAAACTATTTCAAAAATTTTCATTCATTCATTTTCAACCGCTTATCCCTATTGGGGTCGCGGGCCCATGACATCCAATCTAGCAGCCCACGCCTGTCGGTCCTCCGCCACTTCAGGAAGATGTTCGAGTTCGATCCCGAGGCGTTCCAAGGCAAGATTCTGAATTTGATTCAGCCACCTTGTCCTACACAGTAAAAAATTGTGTGAGAAATAAAGTTGTGTATTTGAAAAGTTGTGTAAATTCACAAGCAATGTGGTTGTAAATTGTAAAATTACTATCATAGTGGTGGTACGATACTAACATAATGCTAGTAAAATTATGTATTGTGTAAGGAAATTTGTGTATTGGAAAATTTGTGTGAGAACTGTCAAAATTCCATTGTTTATTATTGCAATTTTTCTAAGATTTCAGATAGATCTTGCATTTTTAACTGCCTAATTGTCTTCTGGAATCATTCATTGGATTCTTAAAATGTGCCTCAGTCGTGAAAAATTAGGAATAATTATGTAATAACAGAAAACAGAGGAAGCATCATGTAAATTAGAAAAATTGACGATGCAACTCTTGGCCATTTGCTGAAGAGAAGTAAGCAAGTCGGTAGCGCAGGCAGAAAACACGAGACCATCAACGCAAAGATTATGGGTTCAAGTCTCAGACTCTCTCTTATTTTTTTTCCTTTTTTTATTCTTTTTTCTTTTTTTTTCTTAGTTTAATACCGAGACATATCACAGATAATACAAATAAACCGAACAAAATTGCTCTACAATCAAAATTATAGACAGGAAGCCATTTTATAAAATTGAAAATACACAACTTTGCCAATACACAACATTTCCAATACACAAAATTTACAACCATAGCGCTCGTGCAAAAATTACCAATCGTAGTGGTTGTAAATTTTTTTACTGTGTAGGTCTGCCTCGAGGCCGAGGTCTCCTCACAATGGCTTGCATAGCTTTTCTGGGGAATCTTTCTTCATTCATGCGTTGAACATGTCCATACCATCGAAGTTGTGATCTCTCAACCCGAAGAAGCAGCTCCTCGACTCTTAGTTCCTCACGAACGGCCACATTCCTCACTCGATCTCTACGAGTGATTCCCTTTACCGCTCGAAGGTACCTCATCTCGGCAGCTTGTACTCGCGATCTTACCCTTTCGGTCATTACCCAAATCTCATGACCATAGGTGAGAATAGGAATGAACACAGCTTTGAAAACCGATAATTTAGCCGATCGACTAAGCTCGACCTTCCTCAACACGCTTCTGCCAAGCTCCCTCATTACTGCAGAAGCCTGACCGATTCGCGACGAGAGTTCTGCCTCCATCCTACCATCACTCGTGAATAACACCCCGAGATACTTGAACTTCTTCACCTGTGTCAATGAGTCTCCACTAACATGTAGAGTGCATTCCACAGATTGTCGGGAAATCACCATTACCTCCGACTTTTTGTCGTTCACCTTCATACCTGTTTCGGCACAAACATTTACAAATCGGATTTCAAAAAAAAAAAAAAAATTTTTTTTTGAAGCAAAAATTCCTAATTTTTAAGGAGTTTTTAAACAAAAATGCCTCCATATTGGATTTTTTTCTTTCAAAAATTCTTGATTCCATTCTAATATCTCTTGATGTTGTGATTATTTTTCTTGGAAATTTATTGTTTTCTGTTGGAAAAACTGAGAAAAGCGTTTGTGGAAGCTATTTGGAATAGTTATTTAGTGGAGTTCTGATGAAGATTCTCCAAAAATGGAAAGAAAAAGTTTTTTGTAAATGTCGTTTGACGAGGCTCCTAGTTACAAATTCACTTCTCGGGGTAGTTACTGGGATTCTACTGTTGAAAGTATTTTCGATATATCATGAGAAAAAAACGAACACCAAACACTGAAAAAAAAAGAGAGTAGGATTAACATTTTTTCCTCAGAAATTTAACACTTTTTTGGTGTAAAAATATATCAACATTTTTTAATGTTAATTTTACACCTTATTCAGGGTAAAATTAACATGAAAAAAGGTACCTTTAACCCCAAATACACCTAAATAGGGTAATATTTACACCGATTTTGGATCAATACTGCAGGGTAAAATTAATATTTCCAGAATGTTATTTTAACTTTTTCGGATTTCTCTTAGTGAACTGCGAAAATCACACAATATTTGTAGATAAAAATAAAGAAATTTTTGAGGTTATGTTTGCGCATTCCAGAAAGTCAATAGAGATGTCAAAGAGTCCGTCAATTTCCTCCTTTCAATCCATCTTTTCAATTCTTGTAATCTATGGAGTATGAAGACACTACATCGAAGAACACCTCAAGAATACACAGATGCTCTAATTTTCGGCAATTTCTAGAAAAAAGTTAGAGGAAATATTCCAGCAGGAAAATATTATAGCAGGAGCGATATCTCTTGTAAAACACTCTTCCTTCGCATTTTGGGTAATTTTCCACAAAAATTCACTAAACACTATCCCAATTAACATCCACAAACGCTTTTCTCACTTTTACCAGAGAAAAACAACAAATTTTCATGAAAAACAATCTCGAATCGTGATTGTTTCCTTCAAAAATGCTGTCAAAAATGTTTTTGTTTGAATTTTCTTCCAATGTGTAGTGGGTAATTTATTTCAAAAATTTTTGATGGAAATAACTTTGAATTGGATATGATTTTTGAAAGAAATTGCCTACAAATTAGACATATTTTTATCAAAAACTTATATCAATGTAAAGGCAATTTTTTGAAGTACACTTATTGAAACTATTTTTTTACAGAAATTTCTTATAATGTGTAGACACTTTTAGCCGAGACACTTTTAGGGGAAAGAAAATATCGTTTGTAGATTATACCAATTTATATAAAAGCCAAACTTGTTGGAGATTCTTAATTAATGAATTCTCCTTTTAGCTAGAATTCCCACCACAAAACATTTCAACTAAATAACAATATTAGAATTGTAAAATGTTAATAAATTCTATTTATGTACTAATTCTAGATCAATTTAAGTTTTAATACCATTCTTTGGAGTACGTATTTTCCGTGTTTGAATAAAAATCGTAAATCTTGTCTTGTTTAAATTTTTTGTTCGAAGAAACTTACAATTCCTACGCAAAATTTCAACCCTTATCCCTCATGATTGAAATATGCGTGCGCGTATATGTGAAATAATATGAAATTTATGCAGATATGTTTGGTACGTGGCTTTGTCAGCCAAATACGTGGATTGAATGAAAAATCACGTACAGCATCCCGACACTTGAACCTTTCGTTTTGTGAATTTTCACATGTCCTCCAGGGGTGTCTTTTGTGGAGGATAAATATTCCTTCTTTTGTGGTAAATTGTATGTTCTATAGGGGAAGCTGAGGACTTTACTGTCGATTATTCCTTCGGTGGTCAAGGACACCTGTGGTATCTATGAATTCCTATAGGTTTCATCCTATGAAGTTTAATTAAGTAATTAAAATAAAATCGAAGTGTTCACAACCATTCAAAGCATACTACTGCCCCAGGTTCCCCTATATCTTTTTTTTTGTATTCTCATCCTCGTCGACAGAAGCAGAATCAGCTTGACCACTACTATGGCATTGCTGAAAGTTTTCATCAGCATTGCGAGAATGAATTGAAAATCCACATGGATTTTCACGATATGTGGATCCACCCAACTAAAACCACATGCCAAGACTTCTCTGTCGGGTGAATTTTAATTGCATATAGTACTTTGGTTTAAGCAAATATGGAAAGTGGACAAAAACATTATATCACCAATTAATTATCATCTCTTGTGATTCATTTCAAATTTGCAACTTCACTTTTTGTGCAAATGAATGAAATTTGTAAATGGATCGCTTTTAAAATGCTAACATAAAAAAAATTCAAGTAATGAATTTTGAAAGAGGAATTTCAATTATTCAAATATTTATGTTCATTTAATAGTATTTACAAATACAAAGAGGATTGTTTAAACTTAAAGATAATTATTTGACTAGATTAAAAATTAATAGGGGAAGGTGGGATAGTTTCACGCATTATTGCATTTTTTTTAAAACAATGTAGTTACTCAAACACTGTGCCAGCCAAAATCCCGAACGCTGAGAGAAATCCGAAAAAGTTAAAATAACATTCCGGAAATGTTAATTTTACCCTGCTGTATTGATCCAAAATCGGTGTAAATATTACCCTTTTTAGGTATATTGGGGGTTAAAGTTACCCTTTTTCATGTTAATTTTACCCTTAAAAAGGTGTAAAATTAACATTAAAATGTTGATATATTTTTACACCTAAAAAGTGTGAAAGTTACTCTTTTTTTTCTCAGTGAATGATAAAAACCCCGAAAAACCAAAATTGACAATCGTAAATGGAAAATTAAAAACTCTTGCTAACCCGGGAATCCCCTACAAAACCAGGAAATCTTCCTGAACTCGTGGAATTTGAGTAATCCTCAGGAACTCAAAGAATCCACCGAAATTGTGGGGATCACAGCTAACCATTGACGTTTCCAAATTTTTATTTCCCTGCTTCTCTATCCCATCGCTTTTTATTTTGCGGGAAAATGACAATTAGAGAATTGTGTATATTTTGTACACAATTATTACACATTTTATTACATATTTAATTACATAAATTTTAGATAAAATGAGTGGACATTTCATAAAAATAAAAGTAAAATAAAAAGCAGTATACATAAAAATTGTACATTTATGTAAATGCCCAATGCAAATCATAGTAAAACAATCAATAATTTTTTTATTGTGTACGTACAGTTTTTATTAATGTGGCAAAAAACATATTGTATTGGGGTATTGAGATATAGCATGTCCACGATAAAATTGTTCCAAATGATTTGATATTTTTATGACAGATGTCACTAGCTACGCATCTTCGTTCTATGTGAACATTGTAACACGTGTTGTTACCTTTCTTTTCGTGAAACTCTCCTCAAATTCGGTTCCTTTTTCACTAAGATACGAAATAATAATGGAAAAGAGAAGGGTAGGGGAGACTGGGGCAAGAAGTCATAAATCGAAAAATTCAGAATTCAATATCTTCCAAGGTAAAAAAGATAGTGGCACAAATTTTTTCTATAGATAGCCTCCACCTTCTTCAATGTCGTAAGTTTCTTAGAATTCGAACAAGGATTTTAGAAAATAAAAAAATATCGAAATTTTTAGCCCTATTTTTAAAAAAAATTTCCTTGCAGAACATAACAATTATTACCTACTTATTTTCCAAAATTGATGCACTGGTGAATATTTTCTAAATAATTTGGATTTTTTGAATACGAATCCGCTATCTATTTTAGAATTTCACAAAAGTTCTTTTCTCCGGAAATCTCTTTATTAAAAATGGCCACTTGGGGTGAAAAGTAACAAAAGGTATAGAGCAAAAAGTAACAAAAAAGCGAAGCAAAATCTGATGGCTCACGGCGAAAAGAAACTTCATTATCATGTCTCGCCGCTTGTTGTTTGCATTGGTCAAACGATTTGCAGTCTTTTGTGTATTTTTTTTCTAAAATAGCTTGAAAAGCGCTTTATTTCAACTCAAATCATATTCAAAATTTAACGTATTTAGTGTTAAAATCTTCCAAAAAGAACAAATATTTAGATAGAATTCTTCCTTCATCAAATATTGGAATAAAAATCCATAATTTTAATCAATTTATTTTTAGTGTCCAATTTTATCCTCAACGTGTCCAAAATAAGAAACTGGACAAAATTATGAGCCTTTCCCCTATAGCATTTAACTCACGAGTTTGAGCCGTTCGAGTATTTCGCAAAGCTGGAACGCTTTTCTAGTCCTTTTTTTAATTAATGAAGGTATGATACCTTTATGCAATAAATCTGTAAAATTTGAAGGTTTTTTATCCTATATCGATGGATCCGTTTCGTATTCATATTATGCTTAATTGACTTTATGATAGTTTTTGCTTTAACGTATGAATTGAATTAAAAAAAAAATACACGCAAGATTACAAAAATTTATTAATTCTAACAAATTTTCTCAGAGGTTGTTATTCTTAAATTAGATTGGTATGGAATGGAACCGTTAACATAATCAATATAATCTAGTGAAATGCTTTAGAATTTAGAGAGAGTATTGTGCAAGAGGTGTCATGTGAATTACAAATCATTCGATATTCGCGCATTACACAAATGTCTCTCGTCCTTCTTGTGCTTAATAAAATAATTCTCTGTCTTTTAATTAAAAAAGTAATGCCCAAAAAATCCGCCACGCATTTAAATGTAAAGAGTGTGAGAGAGGGTGGCTCTTTTGCCACGTTCTACCCACCCTTAATGGTAAAAAAACACGCGAGTTATTTAAATAAATGACTACAAGGGATTTTTTATGGGATCCTCCATTAGTTACAATGAGCGACTCTTGTGATCACAGACCACGGACTCACCCTCGCACTTTACAGTCTTGGCGCAGAAATTGTCCGAGCTCGTAGAGCAATAAATAAAATGTCCAAGAGGGGTTGTATTTCGTTGCGTGCAGAGCTGCAGGATAGCTGGTTTGTAATCTATACAGATAAGATTGTACAGGGGGTGTTTTTCTTTTTTTTCCTTATCAGTCGCTTTTTGTTTCTCTTAGCTATGTATTTTCCGATTTTTTTGATTCAAATTGAGAATATACTGGCCTCGATGATCTTTTAATTTGTGAAATTTAACAGTTAACAGACTATAGAATCATGTGGCGTGTTTAGTTTAGGGAATCCTGATTATGTTGAGATTGAAGCTCAAAAGTTGATACAGATTAATTTGCACATAAGTTTAGTAATAGCAGATAAAGTTTTAGTGGTGTATTTCGTCATAAAATTTTCTCGTCTTAAAACTAAAATGAATTTTTTATAGTCTCGCCTATTTATTAAGCGCTATACATCTCCTTTTTTTTATGAGTATAGAGTCCAAACGCTAGGAGATATTTAGAACCCGTCTTCAATGATTACTGTTTCACAAAAAGTAGAAGTTCTGTCCGAGGGGTAGATATTATGAAAAAATATGTACATCATTTTCGACACTTTCTTTTGAATTTTCTCAAGCACTTCCACAATAGAAAAAATCCTCAAAATCTTCACACAACTTCCAAGAAGTTAATGTACGGTCCTTGATTTCATTCTTTTCGTTATACTTAACAAAAATACATAAAGCGATCTTTTCTGTAAAACAATCGAAAAGGGTCGACAGGTTAAAAGCAAAACATATTTTTAAAACTAAATTGAAAAAGTAAATCATTTCAATTTTTTATAATATTCAGATTGTTAATGTGATCCTAAACCTATTTTTTTAATTAATTTAAGCTCAAAAATCGATAAGGAAAATTGACCTGCTTTTGAATGCGTTAGTTAAGAATATTTTAATCTTTTTTTTATTATTTCCCAAAAGAAAAATTCTATTTTATTTAATCGATGTTAGGAATAATACATAGGGTAAGTGTGCCAAATTTCGGCATAGTTGCATGCAAGCGTCAAAGTCTCAAGTTTGAAATGTAATATTTTAAATACAAATTGATTTTTTTATTCTCTCTACTGAAAGAGTGTTGCTTGGAACCTTGTAAAGAGTTTACTGTCTTTATTTACTCTAAAATCATTCTTAATACATTTTAAAATGAATAAAAATATAGACACAGCTTTGGTATCCTATTTCGGCCACCTTCATTCTCATAGTTCCTTGCCCTTCGGGAATTCTTCGAATATCTTTTTCACGTCATTTCGTTTGTAGAAGCTACATTTTTTGTTATTCTTTTGCATTGTATAATCTCTTGAGTTCGTAAAATCTAAAAGTTCATGGAAATTCGAGGAACAAAAAAGGTGGCCGAAATTGCAAGCTGGCCGGAATTAGGCACACTTACCCTAGTCTTACACAGATATTTTCGAACAATTTGCAGCTTCGTAATGTTGCAGCTTCATAAAAGTCGTTTTTTTTTTACAGTTCCTGAAAAAAATTGGGAGTCTAGTGAGGGTATTCTGTAACAATATGACAATGTCATATGACAAATTTTGATGGTAAATTCGTGAGCAGGATAACATTAAAGCCCAGTGAGCATCGAATATCCATCAGAAAGGGCTCTCTGAAGCTTTAACTAACTGATATAAATCGGATATTCGATTAGTTTTTCCGAGTTCGCCATTTGATTAACTTTAAGTATGCTATATAGACATTGTCATACTGTCATAGAATTCCCTTACAGGCCTTTTCCCTAGATTCTAGAGATGAAAATAACAAAAAAATGGAACTAAAACTAGAATTTTGATTTGTATTTTTCACTGATCAATACGAATACATTTACTGATCATTTTTAATTTTTTGCTGACCACTTTTTATTTTTTACTGCTTTTTTAATTTTTTTTACTGCTCATTTTTAATTTTTTGCTGATCAACTCGAATATTTTTACTGCTCATTTTTATTTTTTTACTGACCATATTTTCTTTTTACTGATCGTTTTTAATTTTTTACTGATTAATTTTTAATTTTTTACTGATCAACTCGAATATATCTACTGATCAATTCGAAGCTTTTACTGACCAAATTTAACTTTCTACTGACGAAATTTAACTTTTTACTGACAAAATTTTACTTTTTACTGACAAAATTCAAAATTTTTGCTGATTATTTCGAATTATTTGCTGATCAAATTTGATTTTCTGCTGACCACTTTTGACTTTTTACTGACCATTTGTTTTTTGCCTTTAAGAAATAGCTCGATTACGTTGAAAATATGTTGGTTATATTTGAGACATACATTATTTAGATATCAAATGCCCCTTGGGTATATAGCTGGAAAAATTTTGTACGTAGCTGAACAGACCGGGCAGTTTTATTAAAATTGCTACTAAATTTTCATTTCTCTGTAGAAGAAAATCCACCTAATAAATAGGAATTTTTTGTGTCATCGTGATGGTATAATCGACTCGACTTGTGTGGCATTCGTTAAAAAATCTTGAAACTTCAACTCCATTTTCTGTACAAAGCTGCAAAGGTTTCTCCTATAGGGCTGATTCCTGAACCGATTTGATCAATATTGAGTTTATTTTAAAGGTTTTGAAATTTACAAAATGATTGCACCTTTTTGTCGTTGTTTTTTTTTTATTTTAGTCATAATAGGGGAGGGTGGGGTAGTTTCACATAGCTTGATTTTTTAAGGGTTCATTTGCTAAACGAATACGAAGCATATTCAAATTGCCCACTTTCTGTTAGTTTCTTTTTAGTATTGACTCTCTGAAAATATTTTTATTTTCGAAGGGATTGCATGCGTGAAACTACCCCATTCTTAGTTATGATTATGTTTAATTATTTGGTTTATTACATTACGGATAAACACTCTGTGAAATTCAGATATGCTCATTGCTTACTTCATACAAAGTGAATATATCTAAATTTCACAGGGTGCATTATGGGAATAATGTGTATACTACTTCCGATAATAATTTCAGCCCCTTGAATAGAGTATTATGAGTAAAAAACGAAAGATTTATCTTTAATCTATATATATTTTCCCTTTGGTTTTTGAGAGAGGGTGAAGAATAAACCAAAATCACCAATAAAATTCATTCAATTCAATATAATCGAATAAAATTCACACATTTGTTCAAGTATTTGACGCTTTATTGGGAAATTATAGGGAAAGTGGAGAGGGTTTAATATGTATATATTACATTTCCCCTTCGTGTATGTGTTTGTCCTTAGGTTCTTTGTGACTAAATAAACAATAGGGATAGCCTTTGACGCTGGAAAACCACCAGCGTGCTATCTAATACTGAATCCATTGTGAGATTTCATCTCTCTCATATTATTGATTAATCATATAGCTTATGTTGGCTTTTACATTGAAGCCAGCAGGATTATTCCATTGGAAAATCCATCTTCTATTGAAGGACTAAACATAGCCACAAAATCAGGTTCTATTGTCTTATGCGTCCTATAGACCTTTCATTTATTCAAATTCAACGGACTTCATCTCTTTTGGTTGTCTCTTTAGATTGCAATAATGAGAATTTCAAAGCATTTTGATCACTGGACTACCTTTTTGTTCAAATAAGCGACTTTTGTGATTTTTAAGGTAAGATGGGGTAGGGTGTAGTAACCACATATCGCCAGTTTTATGAAAAAGTGAAATTAATTGTATTATAACTTTTGACCCCTTATTATCAGATAACTCAAATTTGACACAAAGCTACTTAGATATATTGGCTCTAGATTCGTCAAAACAATTGTCCTACAATTTAACGCGGGAGTACCTAAAAAACTGATTTTTATTAAAAATGCAAAAATAACCACTTCGTCGCCACTTTTTACCACTTTTCGACAGTTCTGTAACCACTTCTCGCCACCCACTTAAAGAGGTTCAAATTCGATTATTTTGGGCAGTATTATGCAAAGAATACATTCAACATTTCTCTTTCCTCATAATCACCTAATCATTACTCACATTAAATGATTTTTCTTCCACTTTTATTTGAGAAATCAAATTATTAGACTATTGCAGAAAGTAAACAAAGTAGATTTGACAACTGAGAATCTGCGAAGTGAAGTTAGCGTCGCCTATTGAAAAGCTATGGCGGCAGGTGGTGAATCAATTTTAGAATATTACCACTTTTCGCCATGCCTCATTTTTACATAAAAATAATATAAAAAGAAATATTAACTAACTAAATACAAATTTTATATATTCTCCGAATGTAATTAAATGTTCAATAGACAAATTATTTACTCAAAAATTAAATTTTGTTCGATAAAAGTTTCATGACACTTATTATATTTGGTAAGAAATATTGGATTCGATGCACTTGCTTAAAATATTCCTCTAAAAAATGCACAAACATTTAAATTCAAAACAAAAAATTAGTGTTTTTCGACTCTATAAGTAACAGCAGTAGAGTTACAAATAATTTTACGGCTAATTTATTTTACAAATAATGGAAAAATTGCAATTTTTTATATAAATGGCGAAAAGTGGGGCACTGGCGAGAAGTGGTGATTCCACCCTAATTTAGAAACATGTCTTTTTTGGAATTTTCATATTTTCTCACTGTTTCAGATGGTCAAAGGTAGAAAAACCACGAAGAAGTAAAAGACTTTTCATTTGATAGTACTTTTTCGGAGTTTTTTCCTTTTTCTATCTAAAACTGTTAGAAAATCTCACTGTTGTAAATTAGAATTGATTCCGAATGGCAAAAAACAAACGATAAGTAAAAAATTCTAAATGGGCAGTAAAATATTAAAAATGAGCAGTAAAATATCTAATTATGGTCAGTAAAAAACTTAAATCTTTACAAAAATGGGCCTAATTTACATATTTAACATTTAAAATTGTTCCATATAGAGTAAAAAGCCTTTTATTTTCCCTTTGCCAAAATTTGGACGATAATATCACTGTTTCAAATTTTTTTGTTACTGATCAATTTTAACTTTTTACTGTTCATTTATTCAATGCCATTCCGAATTACCCCATCTTACCCTACTCTTTTTTAAGCTTTTGATAGACAATCACATTTAGTGTTAATCAAAAGAATTTAAAATTTATGAATTTATGAATATGGCCCGAATTTCCATTATATTACATATATGCGGAAATAACACAGTTATATGTTCTATCCAATCTGCAGTTCTTCTGGTGTTTGTCAGAGAAAGTCTCAGTTTCAAATTAAAACAAAACCATGAATTATGCAAATGGAAAAAAATTGTAGTTCTATAATTTGAAATGAAGATATTCCCTGACAAACAATGAAAGAACTGCAGATATTCATCTTATGCTTTAGTCAGATATTTTTAAAATTTATAAATTAAACACAATATTTGAATTTAATTTGTGAGAGCAAGTCACAAGTTTTTCTTTCTTCAGGAAACAACAATCTTTGCATTAAAATGTTGAGAAGCAGGAAGTGCATGTTTACGTTATATTGTCGTAAAAGAGGCAAAAAAATAAATAATACAATAACTGATTGCATATCATCGTTGAAACATTAATCTGACTGAAGAGATCCTTCCGGATGAGTAATTTCCTCCCCGGAAGCTTGTCAGTGGAGACGAAGTGGCAGGAGAATAAATGTGAAAAATGATGAAGCATTTCTACGAGCTTTTTTTTTCTTCATCTCTCGCACAAATTCGCACATTTTCGGTGAATCTTTTTAACACACGCTTCATCACCCTTTTGGTCGCGAAATTCCATGTCATCAATTTTGTGTCTATATGGAATGTCTTTTCTTGAGGCGATACTTCTCCTTTCAATATAATTTCCTATATTACATACAAAGTGGATCGTTTATCATATACTTGAGCCCCTTCTTAGGAATGATTACTTAAAGTTTTTCCATTATAAATGGTGAATCTATAAGTTTAAGTAGGATGTTTTATTGCACAAAATTGCAATTTTCATATAGGGGAAGGCTTTCTTGCTTCACACACATCCTGGCTTCGAACACTTCCAATTTTTACAATAAAAAAAAATTAAATTAGATTCATTCAAGGAATATGGGAAAAATATGAAGGATTCGCAGCTAAAGTCTTTGCGAAATCTAAAAGCTTACCCCTAAACTGAATTCTGTAGCATGTAAAAGAACTTATAGTGTTTAGGACAGGATAGGCCAGATTAAAAAGAAATTCAGCAAATTCTGCGTAGGATAGAGAAAATAGAGGTGCTAATATCAATAAAGGAATTGTAGGGGAAGTTTGGCATTCTTCGCACGCGCAAACCTTCGAACAATACGAATTTTCTCTTTATTAGGGAAGAGATGAATCCTAATTTCTTAGCCATAATATAGGTAATTATAAAACACATCTTTAGAACAAAAATAGGCACTCTAACCATTCTTTCCTAGAGTCTAGGATCATAAATAGAAAATTGGATCAAAATTGGTAGTTTTGATGGCGCACATTTCGTGTGATTTCTTACAGCTAAGTTCATTTTCAGAAAAAAAACCACATACACCAATGGACGAAGGGTTAATATGGGTTGATATTTACGTAATAATGTTTTGCATCGGAGGAAGCTTTTTCCCTACTGGCGAAAAAGTCGCAAATACTACACTACGTAATGGTTCAACCGCTGAAAGTGTTTTGGTTCGGCAACTCATTAGGCAACTCCAGCAGCTTGAAAATCAGAACCTAACCTTAATGAGGAAAACATTGTCGCATTAGAAATCCTCACATTTTAGTCGATTTGTCGACATTCAAATGCAAGACAAACAGTGCTTCAGATAAATGACAAAAAATTTAGGGGCATTTTTTTAGTTAAATCATGGTATTCACGGATTCATGGCTCTTTAATCTAGCAATTGGTACAAAAATATTTAATTGGGAGGAAGAGCTATTCCAGCAAAAAATGCAATGACGAATTTATACCACCTATAGGTTGAACCTTGGCTCCACAGGCAAGTTTCGCACAAATCGTCATACTTTTTTAATTTTCCTGTCCAGGAAAAATCAGAGATTTTGTGGCAATGAATCAGGCACATATAGAAACCCACAAGACCAGATATTTTTTGGTGTAGCGTAATCTACTGTCCATTTGACAGTTTAGTTAGAAAAAAATCTTAAAAATGGACTTCGAGAAAACGTGCGAACCATGCCTAATTACCCCTAGTCATTTTCGTAAGGGAATTTTAAATTACCTGAACTGGATATTATGCGAGGATAATGCTATTTTGGTGAAGAAGTCGGCCAAAGTAAGTCGGCGGCAATCGCAACTTGGATCAAGTGGTAGAACACTCTCTCTATGATGGAAGTATCCCGGGTACGAATCACCTTTAGGTCACCAGGAATTTTTCTGTCGTTAAAGATGTTCGGTTTGCATCCAGTAAGCTTCACTGCACTTGATTCCACGGCGCATAGGACTGACAATGACAACCCCATCCCTGTATAATAAAAAACAATAATAAAGGATATTACGAACTTTCCTTGCGGGAAAGTCTAAGATCCTCAGTAAGAAAAAGAAAAACTATATAGTAAGGTGGGGTAACTGGATCGTTTTCCGAAGAGAGCTACTTAAATGCTTGTTTCTGGACTGATGAAATTCTTTTTTACTCCTTCTAAATCCATAGAATTATTCACTGTTTCACTCAGAAACATAATATAAAAAAAATTTATCAAAAATATTAAAGAAAATTTATAAAATAATGACAATACTGAAATAAGTCAGCATGCACTAACTGGGCGCCTTTTCGCTAATTCACTTTTAATTAAACCTTTGGATTTAAAATACTTTTTTCACAAGGAAAAAACAATAAATGTTTTCAATCAACCAGCTGCCATTAGCGAAAATATCACTGCTAGAAAATTTTTAGTGAAGAACCAGCTGGCACAAGATTGAAATGAGTCGATTTTTGCTTTTTCTCAAACTTGAATAGTTATATTATGTTACTGTAGTGACTATAATATGGAAATAAAAATAAAAATATTATTATTAAACATTATATTATTAAATATTATAACGGAATTTGTGACCTGTGTTCGTGACCTTTTTGCTCCAGCCACTGATGAAGGCCTGGAGACTGAGCCGAAAACTCTGGAGATAATTGATGTGTTTCCCTGAGTGATTGTCTCTTCCCGACGTCTTCCGAATTTCCCTATTGTGCATCCCTGTAAAGATTTGCATAAGTCTATCCCACTCTTTTTTCTGAAAATAGAATTGAACTTAATTGAATTTGCTATGACGTTCAAAAGAAGAAGAAGGAGAATCTGAAAGAGTGGGATAGACAAATGCAAAGCTTTTGAGAAAGAAGGAGATGTGACGTTCGATTACATGAAATTTTCCTGATCTAAAAAATGTGCCAGGGCCATTATGTTCCATTTAACCCTTTAACGACGAGACACTTTTTACGGACTGAAAATCAACAATAAAAATTAAATTGAGAAACATAATCAATGATAAGTCTTACATCTAAACTTGGAAAGTCCAACAGAGTCTGATTCGGTGTATTTTGTGCTTCTATTAACGATAGGGACAAAAATAGTCCAAAAAATTAAGTAATTTTTCTGACAATACCAATGAATAATATTTTTCGCTTTAATGAAAAATATCCCGTATGAGTATTGTAGTTTTTATTGCCAAAAGGGTTTTGCTTAAAAAAAATTGGAAATATAAAAAATTAAGAGAATCATTTATGAATTTAAGAAATTTTAAAAATTCGCCATTTTTGAGTTTAAATATTTACTACATATCAAATAGCTAGAAACTTGCAAAAAATATTGTAGATTCCTTCAACCTTCTACTTTACAATTCTGTACAGATATATGAAAGAAATAACTTTAGGTAGTCAGGAAAAATTATTTTCTTTATGGGACACTGGTGTTCCAATCGTCCTTAAAGGGTTAAATTGTTAAATTAAAAATTGAAATCTTTCGAACAAACCTCAGAGTACTGTTTGTAACAACCAAGTTTTAAGTTGATTTTGTAAAATGGATTGAGTGAACACCACTGTGGCTAGATGGAAAACCCACGTTGAAGTCCAAATGTTCTTATCCGGAAATTTTGTATTGAATTTTGTCGCGCCCACCAAACTCTGCAATGATGGCCGGGAAGCATTCGATGAAAACCAATTGCGTTCTTCCTCAGGGTGTCATTTGTAAGTATCTTTTGTGCTTAAGGTGGAGTGTTTTCCGGAAACTTAAAGTATTCCTGAGGTTCTATACTTGGATTGTGGATTACATTATAAACTTCAAAACTCGGTGAATTCGAGCAATTATATATTCGTTCTCGTTATGGTTGATTATTTGTTTTTAATTAAATGACTTGATCACTGTAGTGCTTTTTATACAATATTCACAGAGTAATCTGTTTTGCGAATACTACTTTGGATGGTGCACGTTTCTAATTTTCAGCACGTCCATTTGAGTATACAACAAAGTTATTAGGTGAAATCAAAGAGCAAGTAGAGTATATGAGAATGATAAAAAGGATTCCTTTTGAATCAATTAATTGTGGTGAAAGTGCAATTTAATTACCAGCAAGAGGAGCATGTGAATTTATTGGTTTGTTCCCATGCGATAAATAAAGTTGATAAGTGTTGGAATTTCCCAGAGTGCTTCCGGAAGAGCTTCCACGTTTGATTCAAACGCTAAAGCTCCGGCCTAGAATTGTGGAGGATGTTGAGGGTGGCGAATGTTTCCAAAGAGGAAGTTGAGAAAAGCTGGAGAACGTGGTTCATTCACATGTGAAGTTCTCTTGGTTTGCTTTCCCTCTCCGTATCTCTTGTATTTCCTCTCAATTTAGTGCTTCTCATGAAGCTGATGGCACAAAATTTATATGTGGAATCCACAGATTTACCCTATATTCAATCTGACATATCTATACCTCTCTCTCTCCTCTTGCACTTCCACAAAATCAGAATGAAGCAGTGCTGAAAGTGGATTTACATGGCACTTTTCGGATAACTAAACTTGTGAGGAATGTTTGAAATTAGGTATTTGATGACATGACCCAAATTGCATTCAATTGAATTAAACTGAAATTGAAACACGAACATTTTATTATTCAATGCACTAGTTTATGCACTTTATTCTTTTTCTCTCATGTCATGTCAAAATCAAATTTCAAACACCAAAAACTTTCAAAATTGACTGAATTTTTCAATTTTCCGAGCGGAACGTGGTAAAAGAGTAAATAGAACTAAAGTGGAAGTCAAATTTTTCATATGTATATAGCGCAGGATGGGGTAATTTTACGCATGCATGACTTTCAAAAACATTTCTTTAAAATATTTTTTTTAACTGGGAATAGTGCTGTGTATGCGCGCTAATTGCTGATGCCCAAGATAAACTTTCTCGGTAGATTTAGTTTGAATACACTTGAAATGCATTTCATAAATTAGGAAGTTTGCGATAAGGTGAATTTGTGTGAAATGACCCTAGGGTAGAGTCAGCCCTTTCGCCATGTAAGCACTTTTTTGCCACCTAATATAAAACAACTAATTTAAGGCATTTAAGAATAAGTAGCATTTTAACACTCATAATATGTTCTGTTCTAATATCCCAATACGTTATTACGTCTCTTAATTAATTGAAATTCGTTTTAAAACAGGTGGCGAAAAGTACTGAAACAAGCTTAATTGGGGAAAATGCATATTTTTCAATGAGATTCTCTAAAATTCTCGAGACGTATCCTAGATATATAGATAGATATTGCTTCAAGGTATCTTTATACAAAATTTCATTTTAGTCTGACAAAAATATCACACCTTACGAGGCCCCTAAAGCTTAATGGTGGCGAAAAGTACTGACTCTACCCTACTAGGGTAAAGTAATACAAGTTGGACATAGTGTTACAAGTTGGACAATTCGCCGGTACAAGTTGGACAGGGATTTTTTCTTGATAAATACAGTACTAATTTTTTTAAAGCACAAGGAACCAAATTATAAAACTAAAGCATTAAAAATATACAAATAAAAATGAAGTACTAAATTTATCAAGAAAAAAACCCTGTCCAAATTGTACCATTGCATTGTCCAACTTGTACCATTCTCCAACTTGTACCACTTTACCCTATAGATGGAAAAAGCAAAATAGGAATCAAGCACCGGACTTAATTTCTAATAAATCTTTCAATTTCTATACATCAGTTTGTAAATGGTCAAAAAAAAAAAATTTCTGCTCGAACTCCACAGAGAGAGTGATATAGGGGAAGGTTTTGCAGCTTCGTAATGTTACAGCTTCGTAAAAGTTGATTTTTTCCCAAGTTACTAAATTAATTTCATCCATGATTATATATTCTAATGGTCAGTCCCACATCTCACATTTCCTGATAAACTTGGGAGCCTAGGACTTTTTTCCTGGGTTAAAACACAAATGTGTAATACTGTGATGTGTAATACTTTATACATTTTTTCACACTTCAGGTGTCATTTCGAAAAAAACAATTGTCATAGGTTTATAGAGGGTTTATCAGGGTTAACATTTCTTATGAAAATTTTTTGCTCGAAAGGGGTCGTTTCTATGGGTGGAGGAAAATTCCCAAAAATTACCACCTTTGTAGCTCAGGAAAATTGAATTTTACGGCTTCGTAGAAACATCTATGGAATATTTGACCCATCAGAGATTCCACTGAATAAGTTCACAAGAAAATTGGGATATTCAACAATTTTCATGAAAAACAAGATGAAAAACATGCAATTCCCCATCAAAATGAGACTTCATCAGATGCTTTTTGTTTTACTTCTGTGAAATCAAACATTAAGCCTAAGTCTACTTATGGTAGGTGTGATTCTTTCATTGTCCATACGGTGCGTTTTGAGCAATTTTTATTCAATTTTCTCTGTTTTCAAGCGGAATTTTCCACATTTCACTTTAAATTGGTGGCTGCTAATTTTCGAAATAGGTTATGTAATATGTTCTGTAAGATCGATTGGAGGTGTCAGAGAAAATCAGAGGATAACAACAGGTGTGATTAGGAGAAAATCACACTTAACCAAGCACTTAACTTCCCAAAGCAAAAGAAAGCGGAATAGAAATAACAAACGAAAAATTCCTAGGAATTTTCCAGTAATTTTCCTTGAAAAAATCCATGGAAATTTTCCACAATAGATTCCAAGGAAATTCCTATGGATTTATACAGTATTTTTTCTGTGGAATAGATCCATGGAAATGATTGTGGATTTTTTCACCTGAATAAAATGGAGGAAAAATGAAGTTGTCACATGTACCTCATGCTTTTACTTCCGAATATTAAAGAAATAGCAAAGATTACGAGGATTTTAATATGTTTTACTAAACCAGCGATAACTAATTAACACTTTATGTAATAAAAATATTTTATAAAAAAATATTTTTTTCTATAATATACAATAAGTGACATAAAAACAGCTTTGTTTTAGGTTGGCAACCTATTTAATGTAATCACTTCACTATTATCTATACGAAACGCAGTGTCGCATAATTAATTTTATTATAATTGTCACAGGAATCACTAAAAATGTTTGCGGAATGTTTGGAAACAAATTATCCATGTTGTCACAACACCATTTTATTTGCTAGACATTCGAGAAAAATCATGGAAAATCCTATAGAAAGATAGTAGAAATTTCCATAGGATTTCTAAAGCTTATCCCGCGGATGATTCACGTTTGATTTTCCATATAAATGTTCCGCGGAATTTAGCGCTGGAATTCCAGTGGATCGTACTTGAAATTCCATGGAGAGCTATGATTCAAATGGAATTTGGAATGAAGATTCGATTTTTTTTGACGTTTCTCTGTTCGTCTGTCCGTCAATCGTTACCATGCCTAGAGACCAAGTGGTTAGAGGTGAAATTCAAAGCCAACATTTTTTACCCTTATACCCGGGAATTAATCGGGAATGAACCGGGAATGAACCGGTTGTAAACCGATATATAAACTTATAAATAACATATTAACATATATAACATATAAATCGGATCAAATCGACTGTAAACCCGTAAACGATAAATGATGAGAGCAGGTATAGCATCTAACTCACGAATTCGAGCATTTCGCAAAGCATGGGATGCCTTGTCACGATAATCGCAGCTATCATTTTTATTACGTGTTTCACAATAAAATTGTGTGGTAGTATTTAAATGAGAAGTACTGTATTTTACTAGAATTTTCCTATTTTAATTTGATTAAAGTAATTTAATAAGTTTAATTCAATATTGTAGAGAGTACGGCCTATTCGACAAATGTTAACCCAGTCGGCGGCCGTAACCCACCAACTCTAATCTTTTATTCAATAAGGTAATAACAATTTGTAATAAGGTAATTGATAAGGTAATTACATAATATATACAGGTAATGATAAGGTAATTACATTTGCAGACTCATTATTTTATAATGTCAACCTTTCCTTTTGAAGCTCATGTTAAAATTTTATTGATGCAGTATTTTTGAGTTCCTTCCGAGGAGGAAATAATTACCATTAAATTCGCATTCAGTGCAATTTCCTTCTATTTTATCCCGCTTCTGCTGTTCGACTGGGAAATTTGCAGCAGATTGGTGGCGTGGAAAATGAGGGTAAAGGGCGATAAAAGATAAAGTATACTGTGGAAATGTATAGTCAATAAATACAATTCAGATTCTGAAGATACAAAAAGATTTACTGGCGGACGCTTAAGGCAAAAAACAAAAATCTCTGAAAAAATGCAGGAATTTCTTGTGTTATTTTTATTCAGTGGTCTTTTGGATTTGTACAGAGTATGTTTGTATGTAGTCGTCTTCACTAACGTTATCGTCCAAATTTCTTTGGATCAAAACGTTGAAAAAAATCAATGAATTCGACGATGTTTCCTTGATTCCATTTCAACAGTGGAATTCATCAGACGAGGAATATTTTTCTCTTTTGCATTTTTATGCAAATGATTTTTTTCCCCGGCAATTTATTTCTTATGCTTTTGAGTGACTTTGAAAGAGTGTTGCAGTACAATAGAACTTATACTCATAGCTTCTGTTGCCTTATGTGAAATCTGTCAATTTCAATTATTCGCATCAATTCGACCCTAGGTATGAGATGTACAAGAATAAAACTTGAAATGCCTAGAACCGAGTTTCTGCTTGTTCGGAATGTACCATCGATATTCTATAATAAAATTTGTAGCTAAGTCCAAGACCTTTCTAATGATGTATCTCATTCACAATTCAGTTTTTCCTAGCCTGAGCTATTAATGGTTAAATTTCCTAGTTCGAGCCTTACCATTCCTAGTCCATTAGATAGTTTGAGACTTTCCCACTAGTGGCGCCACTAACACGGTGTTTGCACAAGAAATGGCATGAAATTCATCCATGTCCTCTACACTAGGAGCAATTTCTTTAAAAAATGCCTTTTTAAAGATAATTTCCCCTATCCTTGTAGACAGAAACGTCAGAATTTTTTAAAAAAGGCATTTTTTGACGAAAATCCTTCTAGTTTGTAGACATCATTAAACCAAACAGAATAGAATACAGTTTAAATGATTGCTTGATATATCAATAAATGAGAAAATTTTACTAGCATTATCCTGATGGTATATGAAATGTTGAAGTTATTTTGTGCTCAGAGAGTGCCGTATATTAGTCTCATTACATTCGGTACATATACCAAAATGTTCTATCAAAACAACCTCAGGAGTGTTCCTTTTTCCAGATACAGGAATACCGTGTGAATGAGTTCAGTGGAAAACATCTGTGAGTGGTGGTTCTGTATATTACATTCAGAGATGCATCTTCCAAAATATTTTCCTTCATTACTGGAATGCCTTTTTACGTTTGAATTGTTGAAATTGAAGCGGTTTATTGTAGTGAGTTATTTGTTAAATTCTCTACAAAAAGAGATTTATTTCATAACAAAGGCGATTGATTCTTTATAGGATCTATGAATATTTTCTGATTCTCATACTAAATTTCTTAGTCTCTTTTACACGAAATTAAAAAAAAGCCATAGGGGGAGGTGGGGCTATTTTGAGATGTGGGGTTACATTAATGCACGATTTTTCCAATATTTCTGAAGGAAACTGGGCCTTACAATATGCGAAAAATCGTATAGCAATGTAACCCCATACCTCCCCCTATGCATTATTTTGTATTTAATGATGATGAATATGACCAAAGACCGAAATTCGATATTTCTTACCCTTTAGCGTAGATCGAAAAAATTATAAATCCAATAAATTTAAACATTAGATCAAAATATATCCTTTACGAATATTTTATCGATTTATTACCGATGCAGCCGGGTTGGAAATTTCAAGACCTTTCCCAAAATGTAAAATTTCAAGCAAATCGGTTGAAAAATAGGCCCTTCAGTGTGGTAGAACTTTAACCTTGAAAAATTCAAAATGGCGAATATTCTGGACATAGGTACGTATAGACGAAATGTTCACATAGACTACCTCCAAAATATAAGCAAAATTGAAGGTAATCGTTGGAATCGTTTTCGAAAAAACCTAAGAAGATGGTTTTGGCGGAGAAGGGGAAGAAGGGGAATAAAAACGGCTCTAAATAACGGTTCTTAAAGGGGGTCATCGAAGATCAAAAGTTGATATTTCTTACGGTTTGCTTTCTAGCCCGGTAATAAATTGAAAAAGCTGAAATCATAAATTGAAATCATCGGCCGGACGGCAGCCGGACCCGAAATTGCCGGCTTATGATTTTCGGCACCAGGGATGTTCAAAACATATACCCTGTGAATTTCAGCTCGATCGGAGCACTTTGAGAAAATCCGAGGATTATAATAATTGTTTTCCCAAAATTACTCATTTTCCATCGGCCATATGTTTGTTGACAAATTTGAAAAGTGAAGATGATCAAATACGTGTAACTAACTTCTTTAAACCCAATTACATTTTGAAGTTATATCTTTTGATGGATTTCTTGTTTACACATTTCTAAAATTTTAAATATAAATTAAATAAGGAAATAATATATTTTTTTTTTTACTTTATAATTTAGGTTAAAATGGTAAGTTGGAAGTTAAAGGATGGCTAATCGTTCAGAGATAGTGCTGGAAGGAATCTGCGTTGTCAATTGTTTAATTTTATGGAAAATCATGGCAGGATATACTTAAAATCGTCAAAAGGCACGAGGAACGAATAGGGGAGACTGGGGTAAAATTTATCAAAACGAAAATTTCAATATTTACTATTTTCTAAAATAAAATAGGCTGAGGCTTGAAATAGAGGCTCGAGATAGAGGAAAATAGTCTTCTGCAATGTTGTAGAACAGTAAATTTCCTATAAGAATATGCTCATTATAAAACGTTTGACTTTTCTCAGAGCTCGTGCAAGGATTAAATATGCGTTTTGACAAGTTTTGCCCCAGCCTCCCCTACATCTGGAAAACGCTATTGGCAGACCCAAGATTTCGACTTAGAGGGTTGATAACCGCATTATAGGCATCTTTGATAGTGACCTCATCATTATCTGCTTCAAAAATTCAAAAAATTCATTTTTTCCACTTGGTTTCTCGAAAACAGATTTGTCGAGAATCTTATGGCCGACACCGTACTACTCCATCTTTTGGGCAGTAATACAAATTTTATTTTTTTAAAGCCCCTTAATAAATTCTTCAGAGATTAACTGCTCGAACTCCACGAGAGAGCAGTTTCCACAATCCAATTTTTTTCAACTTCTCACTATACTAGAGGCCAAACGGTGAGAGATATTTACTTACGGTCTTCGGTGACTCCTCCCCCTAAGTCAATGTTCTCTACCGAAATGACCTACCCAAATGTTTTTTTATTATGTTGGAAAAAATCAGTTTTTTTTTTAGTTTTCGTGACAAACGTAACACCTTAAGTTCAGATAAAGCATTGTGAAGTCTAGTTAAGCTAGCGTTAAAAAATTTGTTGTCTAGTTTAAATATGTTTTTTATAAGTAGTGAATTCGGTCTTTTTGTTCAGTGTAATTACCTACTTAACGGTAGAGAAAAAAATTAAGTAAAATCGATTAAAATATATTATAAAGTTTGCTTGAAAATTTATTACATGGTGGGAAATTAATGGTTGCTATATTTATCAGTGGGTGTTTTTTTCTGCAATTAATTTAAAATTCACAAACTGTTTCTATCCACTAATAAAGTGAATCAATTTTCTCGACTTTAATGTAAATGTGTAACTAAATTTAGCAAAATATCCAACAAAAATTGATATGCAGCGCATTTTGTGCGGCAGTACATAATCAGTTGTTTGATCATTGGATTGAAAATTGTGATGGAAATGTTTTGGAATATAAAAGCAGATTTTTTTTTGTTTCAAATCATTTTGAGTTGTGTCCAGTATTAGAAAATACGTCACAAGGGTAATTTTGCCTGTCAAAATTAATCTGTTTGAACGAAATGTTGCAGTATTTGGGTAAAATTTCGATAATAATTCATGGGTATGGAATATGAATTGATATGCAAACAAGAGGCATTATAAATGTTATGTCAGTCTTTTGAAACATTGTTGGTTTTGGGGTATAGCTCACGATAGATACCCATCCTAGATTGTATGAAATGTGCCAATCCGAGTTATGTGCAACTGTTCAAATAAAATAAGTATCAGAAATAGTTGAAGTGGAGGGAAATTTAGTAGAGGGACTTGTCTCTTGCCAATAAATTAAATCTCACTCGAAATAGCCGAATCCGCCCTGTATTTGTTCAAAATTGTCTGGTGCGGTTGAAAGCTTTTAATCGAAAAAGGAAGATTCGGTGGCAACGATAAGGAAATGCTTGGGGTATCTTAAGAAGGGTGAGCAAACCTATCAACCACCAGATAGACACACCACCAGATAATCTTCCCCTATCCTCTCTACCTTTTCAGCTTGGTAGCACTAGAAAACTGCAGAGAGGGAATATCTCCCATTATTTATGTACAGCACACTCACCTTTTATTTCCACCCACAATCCTTATCGTCGATGAATGGGAGTGTGTTACATGCTTGATGAGGATTACAGATGCTACATTGAGATATTTGGCGAGTGTCATGTGAATAAATACTGTTAAGACCCAAACTGCTACTTTTGGCGATTTCTGCAAGAAACAGCCAAAGAAGCAAATACTTACCCTTCTTCTCCCTTCCTTGTTATGACCAGAGGCTATAAAATTGTTTCACCCTACGAGAATGCTGATTCTTTCGTTGTCACTTTACCAAAGTAGGCTTATGAGTTTACCAAAGAATATATACAATACAGTCTGTTTAGTTGTACTCCTTAAGGACCAAAATGCTTTACCAATAAATTGATCCAGTCCCAACAGACATTGATAATTGTCTGATTCTCTGAGGCCACAAAATTCACGACATTTTTTGGTCAGAACCTCGAAATTGAACGTAGTTAGTCCTGACAGATTTGTCAAAATGTACATTCTATTTTCATGAACCATGTACTTGGTATATGTTCACAAATTTTTAATGACATTTACATCTGTCGACTGTAATAGCCAGGAGGTGACAGTAGCTCTGAAAAATGCGACCAGTTTTAGTATAAATTTTTTCCTGTTTTCGTACATATTTCACGAGATATCTTCAGAACTACGTAGGTTGCCAATTTGGGGTTTTCGGTTGCCTCTTCATTGTTAAATTGGCTTTTATTTTGTATTAGTATTTTTTGCTAATTCATTCTACAATAACAGAAAACAGATAATGAACTCAAAAAATTTTTCGGCGCGCTAGAAACATATGTGAAACATAGGAAATGTCATGCCCCTGGTAATAGCGGTAATAGCCAATTAAGAGTGAATATGCATATACTCAAAACGCTTTCTAGTCCATTTTTTGGATTTACAATTATTTTCTCAATTGTAGGGTGGAGTAACCACTTATCGCCATGTTTAGGAAAAAGAGAAATTAATTTTATTAAATAACTTTTGAACTCTTATTACAAGATAACTCAAATTTGACACAAAACTATTTAGATGTATTGGCTCTAGATTCGTGAAAACAATAGTCCTAGAATTTAACGCTAAACTTATTTTTATTAACAATGCAAAAACAACCACTTCGTCGCCACTTTTCACCACTTTCCGCCAGTTTTGTAACCACTTCTCGCCACCCAATTGAAAAGGTCCAAACTCGATTATTTTAGGCAATGTTATAAAATAGAATACATTCAGCATTTCTTTTTCCTCGTGATCACCTTATTATTACTCACTTTAAACGATTTTCTTTTACATTTCTTTGAGAAATCAAATTATAGGTCTATTGCAGAAAGTAAACAATAGAAATTTGACAACTGAGAATGTACGAAGTGAAGTTAGCGTCGCCTATTGAAAAGAGATGGCGACAGGTGGTAAAATCAATTCCAGAAGATAACCACTTTTCGCCATGCCTCATTTTTATATAAAAATGATATAAAATGAAATATTAGTTAACTAAATACAAATTTTATGTATTCCACAATTGTAATTAAATATTCAATAGACAAATTATTTATCCAAAAAGGTATTTTTTGCTTGATGAAAATTTGATGAAACTTACTATATTTGGTAAGAAATGTTGGATTCGATGCACTTGCTTAAAATATTACTCTAAAAATTGCTTAGAATCGTAAATACAAAAGGAATAATTATTATTTTTTGACTCTATACGTAGCAGCAGTAAAAATACAAAGATCTTTATGGCTCATTTATTTCACAAATCGCGAAATATAGCGATTTCACATAAGTGGCGAGAAGTGGGGCATTGGCGAGAAGTGGTTATTCAACCCCACCTCAATATTTGAGGTTATACGAAAGGAGATGGGTTCAAATGGTTAAATACGAAATTCCTATAAATTCCTGAATTAATTTTGAGCAATTTTAAGGTAGGGTTCCATTTAAAGAAATTGTCGATTTGTTAATACATATCCTGCGTCACCTCGCCTGTTTAGCTATATTCTGACAAGTAATTGACATTTTTCATCTCTTTAACTTGCTATTAATAATCGTATCGGAATATATTTTTTACAATGTAATTATGCTGGAAATTCGTACACTGAGAGAAATCCGAAAAAGTTAAAATAACATTCCGGAAATGTTAATTTTATCCTGAAGTATTTATCCTAAATCTGTGTAAATATTATGTTTTTTTAGGTTAGGGGTAAAGTTACCCTTTTTTACATTATTTTTACCCTTAAAAAGGTGTAAAATTAACATTAAAAATTGTTGATATATTTTTACACCTAAAAAGTGTCAAAGTTATTAGGAAAAAAGTTAATCGCATCCCCGTTTTTTTCTCAGTGTATATCCCGCATATCCCGTATTGGAAGAATGTGCTAAGTCCATTGTAGACCGCCCAGGAACGCCTTTCCCGCGAAGTATATGCTTATTCCGTGCTTCCGGAGTTTTTGGGCAGAGGAGATGGATTATATTTTACTTTTTTTATCATAGTGAAAATGTCTTTTCCTGACATTCTGTTGTTTGCACTGGGCGCATTTCGAACACACAACTGTGACAGTCGAGTAAGAGATCTCACCGCCCAAGACTCAACGCCACTGAGATCCCCTTTAAATTGCTTAATTCACTTTAGGATGAACAATTTAAAGTTTTCTGTGTATTTATCGGCCAGTGTATGTGACATTTTTGATCATTTGGAGTGAAATCCGAGAGAATGAGCCTTTTTGAGCGGATCGTATTATGCCCTCATGGTCATGGCGGATAAAGTATTTTTGAGGTTAGAATTCGACAAAGCATCCACGACAATTATGTCATCTATCAGTTCATATAAAAAATTAGTACGATATTTGAAGTCTACTACCGTTTATGCCGAGTACGCTCTTAGGGCTTTTACTTAACAGACTCTAGAAGATTTTTTTTTTCTAATACTAAAATGACTTCTAGTGAACAACAATTACAGAGTTTTCTTAATGAAATTAAAAAAAAAACTCAATATCCTTTGTAAAGTCAGCCAACTGGAGATAATTTGAAAATTTTCAATTAAAAACCCTCTACCTAACTATGATATTTGACGGTAGGACGGAAGCGATGGAACTTTTGATGAGATTGTGGATGGTGTGAATTTATGCTTCAACTGTTGACAAAGTTATTGTCCATTAAGGGGAAACTGGGGTACCACCGATTACTGTTTTTTACAGATTTTTATTTCTAGATTACTTGGACTAACTATTAAGACCATTTCCAGATAGATAGATGGATTTATTGTCATCAATGTTTTTGGAGATTTCGCAATATTCATTACATTGCAAATATTTGCAAAAATATATTGCACAATACCGCAGTATCCAAGTATCCCAATATAGACCAATCTTACAGAAATGAGACCGCTTTTAATATTTTCCGATATTTTGCATTACTCGACCACTAGCAAAGGGCAGGAGTTGTTTCCCGATACGGAAAGTAATTGCTATAATCTCTTTATGGAACACTGTTGTATACTGGCCACGTGGCACTTACCCACCATGTTTGAGTTCTAGTGTAGTGGTATCCGGCTCCGAAAGACCCGGTGACAAATGTTTCATGTTTTAGGGAAAGAACTATTTCTTTCACCATTTTTGGTTGCTTACCTTTTGATTGTGTGAAAATTAATTGTTTCACAAAGCTACGCCACTTCTTTAATGGCCTTAGTACTCGACATGGAGTAATAAATACGATAAGAGAAAAATTCAATCTTTCGAATATTAATACCCTTATGAAAACTTAAAAATATTGAAAAAGTTTGACAAAACATCCCATGCTTCGCGAAATGTTCAAACTTGTGACTTAGATGCTATCCTCAAAATGACATTTACATCATTTACCGGTTCATAACCGATTACCGAACTCAAAGAAGTCCTCAAAGGCTTGAAAGAGATACATTTGATTTTAGAATAAAATTAATTATCGATTTATTACAGAGGTGTAACCGATTGTTTGGTTCAGTTCAGAGTTCAGACTTATCAGAAATTCCAAAATTCCAGCGAGCCCAAACTTGATAACATTCGGTTGAGAAATACACTATCTGAAGCCCTTTTAACCTTTGAGATTGAAAAATTGTTTTTAGGAATGATTCAACCAGGGGTCCATCAAGCCTAATAAAAAGTGAAGATATTTTTCACTTTTCCTTGTAAAAACTTTGCAGATATTGCACAGAGACTTAAACAAATTTGCTCATAGTTCTTGTATTATTTTGGAGAACATTATGAAATATGCATTTTTAGATAGCTTTTAATGCACAATTTCGAAATATATCAAACTGATAAGCCAATTCTCTTTAGGAAAAAACTTGCCGATAGTCTTCAGTGCCTCTATGCAAAAACGTATGGAAAAATGAAATGTCGAGAGGCCCCTGGATTCAGCGATATTTTTGTAGATAAAATATCCGCCAGGTCAAATTTTTTAAACCATTTAACCATTTAACTGAAAATTTTCCCTTTAAGGCGTCTACACATTGGGAGCAATTTTTGTTAAAAATTGCGTTTTTGACAGAAATTTGACGTTTGCCGTTTGACGAATTTCCTTCAAAAAAGCAATTTTTGACAAAAATTGCTCCCAATGTGTAGAGGCCATTAGTCTCAATAGTTTTCTCAATAAAGCAAGAGCAAGAATTAGATGCAGTACTAAAGCAAGTAGAACAAGACAGAATTATTATTATGACAGTGTTGATACTGTAGCTTTAAGCTTTAACATAAAATGTGACGATCAATGGAAATATCTCTACTTTAACACGAAGAATGAAGCAGAAACGATACAAGAAGGGGTTGTGCAAATACAAATCAATAGACTTCGTTAGTGAGACATTCTCTGTTGGGAATCCTCAAGGATGGTGATTTTCTCTTAATTCCTCTCGAAAGATCATTGAGATTCGCCTTGAACATATTCCAACCGCGTCTAGTGTCACGATTTACTGTCATTTCAGCAATTTTATCTTCACTTCCGCTTTCAATGGAGCTTCCTTTTGTGCCTTTCATCCCTTTTTTCTCGTCGACTTTGCCACACCGCTTCATGAAATTCTGTATGGGAAATGATTTAAAGACTCACTGTGGAATTTAAAAAAGAGCTATACCTACAGGGAGGATATTTTATTTATTTCAGGGTGTTTTTCCCAGAGATTTACGATTATTGTGGTGTGTATCTTAATGTGGACCAGCCGTGAGATAGTGTAAATAATCCAAAAGTGGGATGCCCCATTAGCTTACAAAGCGCTCCTTGAATTATCCTTGAGAATCTCTCTGCTCCGATTTTTTTTAAACTTTTCTCTGTTCTAAATGAAAGGTGGGCTACTAAAAGATAAAAAAACGGTTATTAGTAATATCAGGATATATAGTTTAAATTCTCTAAAATACTTTTCAAAGAAGGTCTCTTCTGACCAAAAAAGCATGAATTAAAGTTTGAATTAACCCCTATCTTTCATATATTGCTTTTAAGAAGCTCTCATAGAAACCATTCCTTAGAAAAAAATACGTGCAGGACACTGTTTCGCACTCGTAGCGGTGAGCATTGGAACTAACAAAATAATGTTGCCGGCCGTGTTGCTCAGCTGTGTCCATATGACCAAAACTTTTAAAATGTAATTAGCACCAGAGATATGGCCATTTGAAAATTCAATTTTTGACCCATTATAGGTCGGGTCAGAGGGTCGGTGAAGCTTAAGTTATTTCATTAAATCGAAAGGTCTTAGGCCCAGCTATGATATACTAAAATTTGAGATCGATCCATGCCATAGGGGCTGAGGTATTGGGAAAACAAATCAACTTTTAGCAGTTTATCGACATTTAACCTTTGTCAAAAACCGCTTGTCGATATCTCTCTCCGTTATCTCTTCAAAAGTAGTTGTACGACGGACAGAACGTTCACGAAAATCGATTTTTGACGTGTGTTATAAAAAGAAGTATTTTGATTGACAAAATATTCATGTTTTTTACTAAAAGAGAATTTTCCCTGAAAATATTAAATGACATTCTGTGATTTTTCACCGCTTTTAGAAATATTGAACTCCATGAAAGTGTTTGTAAATGTGTCAATGTTTCTATAAGGAGAAATTATTCCATCAAAAGCCATAGTCAGATTATTTTTCAGGAAATTTATCGTTCGTAGGGTATCCAATGCTGTATTTTGTCATTTTCATGCATCAAAGTAAAATCTGCATAAACGTTTGATATAAATGCACGTACTGAGAATTTTTCCATTGGTAGGGGAAACTGGGGCAGTTGTAAATACTGATTTTCATGTCTACACTACATGGACTTATGTCAACCAATTATTCAATCACTGCGAAAAAGGAGGGTGCGGTTAACTTTTTTTTCTCATAACTTTAACACTTTCTTAAGGCCCTCTCGAATTCATACACTTATAAATTTAATTATTTTTATTGATATATTGCTTTAAAACTTTAAAAATATTATATTTTTAGAGATCAATACATCACACTGAGAAAAAAAGAGGGTGCGATTAACTTTTTTTCCTCATAACTTTAACACTTTTTAGGTGTAAAAATATATCAACATTTTTAATGTTAATTTTACACCTATTTAAGGGTACAATTAACATGGAAAAGGGTTACTTTAACCCATAATACACCTTAAAAGCATAATATTTACACCGATTTCGGATCAATACTGCTGACTAAAATTAACATTTCCGGAATGTTATTTTAACTTTTTCTGATTTCTCTCAGTGATGGACAAGGATCCCTTTAGTATCTACATTGAGAAAATACGGGGGTGCGATTAACTTTTTTTCCTCGTAACTTTAACACTTTTTAGGTGTAAAAATATATCAACATTTTTAATGTTAATTTTACACCCTTTCGAATTTCGGAAATTCAAAATGAAGACCTAGGCCAAATTCTTTATAATCTCCAGTTAAGGATCAAGGTAGAACTTGATTTCAACCGATCTGATCCAATTTCTTAGGAGACACTCATAAATTACTATTATTATGATATTAACTAAAAATTGACTTTTCCTTATGTCCGGGAGACTAGCTTTCCATTTGTATTTAAAGAAAAAACGAAAAAATTGTCAACATGTGGTTTTAGGTAAAGTTTAAATTTCGAGAAGATGTCAGAGGATGCCGCGTTTAAGAGGAGGGTTCTCCGAATTCCGAAATCCGGAGTTTCTTTTTATAACTGAAAGACAGATAAACTCTATAAAGGGGTATCGTTAAGCAAATATGACAAATACCCATATTTTAAGAAGAAAAATTCTGTCGATAGAATATTAACTGTTATTGAGTCAAAATCCGAATTTTACAGTATATAATGAAGCTTTTACAAAATTTAAAAGTAGAAAATTTTGAAATTCTGATTTTCGATTTCGAGGAGAATTTTGTTCGAGGAGAAAACAATGTTTGATGGTATCTTAAAGCAGGGGAAGAGGGATGGGTGTAAGGGTGGTTCCAAACCGAAAGCGCTTGTCGATAATTTCTTTTGTTCTCTCTCCAGATGTGTTTGAAAGGGTCCTTCCTAGTCACAATCCTATAAACTAAATTCCCGAACACGATAATCCCGAATAGGTCGGAATCCCGAATAGGTTGGAATCCCGAATAGCCGAATTTCCGAATGGGTCAAAATCCTGAAAATCAAAATTTCGGATGGACCAAAATTTCGAAAAGGCCAAAATCATGAAATCCAAAATCCCGACAGAGGGATTTTTTTCTGTGTTTTGGGAAATTATTTTATACATTATCTGGAGTATAATTTCGTCCCCTTCAAGATTTCGACCCTTTCGGGATTTTGACCCATTTGGTATTTCGAACCACTCCGGATTTTGGCTTTCGGGATTTTGACTTATTCGGGATTTTGCATCTTTGGGATTTTGGAGCTCGGAATTTCGTCTTTCTGGTTTTTTTCTTTAGGTAATTTATCTTTCGGGATTTAAGCTTTTCGGTATTTTGACCCATTCGGCATTTCGGCTTTCGGGATTTCGGATTTTTGAGATTTTGGCTTTCCGAATTTTGGCCGGTACCGGTGTGAACTAGGTAGAACGGCTTGACCGCATGAACGATTTTTAGCAGGTGTTATATTCGTGAACTATGAGTGTCAAATTGCGTACATACAAATTTTTGCTAGATCGGACGAGGTCGCATTTCACCTCAGACCACAAAAACTGAGATTGTAAAGAATCTTGATAATTCTTTTAATAAATATATAAATGCTGTTCGTTATTTTGGTAATTATGAGGGGTCAGTTACTCAATGCGATTCCTTGTCCAAAAATTTTACTTCACAATTGAATTTACATGCATTCAGAATTCCATGCATAGTTGGTATGCTAAGCTTTATATGAGCTTGCCAAGGATTATAGTGTATACCCCCGTAGATGACCTTTGAAAATTATATTTATAAAGTATGGAAAAAACATAGAATGTCATTTTCACACAAGAATAAATTGAAGTGTCATACAAACTAAAACATCAAAGCCTATCAAACAAAAATGGTATGGAAAAAATTGTTTAGCATTTTATGAAAATATTTAAATCAAGATACAGAATTAAGTAAACTTGATTTTGTACGATTTTTAGCTAATCATTAGGTACACAAAGATTTTAAATGTATCAAGGGAATATTGCAAGGATTTCCTGAGACTTGCAAAAAGAGTGATACTTAATTTAAAAAAACTTTCAAGTGTTTTTTTTAACAACAAAATGCAAATATTCTTGCTACTAGCACAAATAGTAATATATCAAAAAGTGTATGGATGACGTTCAAAGGAGTGCCTGTATTCTGATAACAATCTCATATTTTTATGCTTATATACAAAATGCATTAATACGGAAAGTAACCGTGAGGGAGACTTACAGCAAACCATATATAAGGTACTCTTTTTACAACAATCATCCTCCACGGCTCTGCACTCATACCCCTTATCCATTCCCCCCGCGCAAAGGTGTTGAATATTAATTTTAATTAGTACATGGTGCGAGTCCGTGTAAAATTATGCACGCTACTATTATCCATTTTTCATTTAAGACCGCATTTTCCTTCTTCACTATTCTTGACCGCGTAAGGATAATAGATTTTTTCTATGCTGTTTTTTTTTAACAAAATACAGTCTATTCATGTACTCGTAATATAGAAACCCTTTTACCTGAAAATGTCCCTGGCACACGCGGGAAGTAGAGTGGAAAATTACGCTTTTATACTGATTCATAAGTAATTAGGTGGAATGACAATAAATTTGAAACACTCACGACCAATATGAATATGTATTGAAATTACATTCTGCACTGTGTACAACAATATAGAATCTAATCTAAAAAACTGTGATAATCCATAAGCTTTTGATAGCTGGGATTCTAGTCTTTAACTGGGTTTTGTGTAATTGTGTGTACCAGAAGATAACCTAGCCTATCTTGCCCTATATCAAATAATTTGAATATGAGGCAAGAGCTTATGGAAATCAGTATGTACGCGCTCACTGATAGAGTTTGATTCTTCAGAAGTGTCTTTGCTAAAAGACAAATGGCACACTATTTAGGCAAAATGTCGTTAGATGCTTGAAGAATTCAAAATTCATTTCGAATTTTCATATTAAATATTCAGAAAAGGTAATAGGGATATTATGGTCGTTATTGCATTTTTTCTCCACAAAAAAGTGTAGACTCAAGGCAGTTTGGAATACAAATCGAATGTACTTTATCAGCCACTATGTGAACGAACCGAGAAGTGTACCGAGGAAGCACCGGCTCTAGGGGTTCCAATTAACTCTGTTCGGTAGTAATCTGTCGAAATACTCTATAATCAATGCCATAATGGGATAAAATCAATGCCGGAATGGGAAAAATCAATACCAAAATGGGATAGAATCAATACAGAAAAACTCAATCAATACTAAAATGCTGTAAAATCAATGCTGAAAATAAAATGGGATAATATCAATACCAAAAATGATATAGAATTAATATCAGAATACTCTAAAACCAATACCACAATAGAATAAAATCAATATCAAGATGCGATTGATAAGGGTTTAATAAGGGTTGATTGGGAATGCAAATGAAAATTATGTTGATGGTCCCCCGATTGATTTAAAGAAGAATCTCAACATTTATGTATGTTTCACGCAAGTTTTAAAAGATATTTTCTCAGTTATCTTTAGGGAATTTGCTCTGAAATAGATATATCAAATTTTTGGAAGATGACAAAAACCAAAAAATGAGGCATTTAGAGTGATCGGAGCGCGATGTCTTAAGTAAGCAAAATTTTTAGAGAAACTACAATTTTACACCCTGAAGGAGCGGTTTTACAAAGTTTTTATAAGTATCAAAATTGAAGCACAACTAATGACATTTCCAACGGACCCACATTTTTTAAGTTCCGTTCACCAGAACCTGAGATATAACGAATAATGTAAGGCAAAACAGAAAAAGTATAAAAGTATTAATTAAGAACAATTGAGACGTGATTGAGCAAAACCAAAACGATATTCTTAATCAGGGGACTCGACTCTATCAAACGTACCATGTGAGACCTCTGAGATAAAAACCGTGTTGTATAGTGTAATATAGATTTAATATAGATTCAATATAGAAGTAATATAGATTTTATTATGTGTTATGTTACGATTTATCACAGTAAAAATGCTTTTTTCTGACTTTCAGTTGCTTGCACCGGGCGAGACTCGAACTCACAACTGTGAGAGTCGAGTCAGAGATCTCATCCGCCAAAGACTCAACGGTCTTGCCCATTGCGCCACTGAGATCTCCGCTAAAATGGGATAAAATCAATACCAAAATGGAATAAAATCAATGTAGGATTGGAATAAAATTATTATCAAAATGGGATAGACTCAATACTACACTCAACAGTGAGATGGAATACAATCAATGTGAAGCCAAACCTATTCGGAAATCGACCGGAAATCTAAAGTACAAGTTCATATATTCCCCACTTTAGCGTTGGCTTTACAATGAGAGAAATCCGAAAAAATTAAAATAACATTCCGGAAATGTTAATTTTACCCTGCATTATTGATCCGAAATCGGTGTAAATATTATGTTTTTTAGGTGTATTATGAGTTAAAGTTACCCTTTTCTTGTTAATTTTACGCTTAAAAAGGTGTATTAACATTAGAAAATGTTGATATATTTTTACACCTAAAAAGTGTTAAAGTTACGCGAAAAAAAGTAAATCGCACCCCCTTCTTTTCTCAGTGTTCTTCATTTCGATTTTTCGGTATTTTCGATACCTCAATCGTAAACAACAGTGCTTAAACGTTTGTACAAAAAGTGAATTATTCGCTCCGTTCAGTAATAACCTTTCTAAAAGATAAAGCCATTCCAAAGCCAAACTAAACCTAATCGAAAATCTACCGGAAGCCTAAAGTGCACGTTCACGTACTCGCCGTCAGCGCTAATTCCCACCCGGCAAATTCTGCAGAATTCTGCAGAAATTCGTCAGATTTGAATTACTAACTGCCGAAAAATCAGCAGAATTTCTGCAGAATTTTGTTGTAAGGTGGATCCGATCGTTGTATGAAAATTCTGCAGAATTTTCTGCAGAATTTCTATAGAAAATTTTAAAATTATCGGCAGAATTTCTTTAGAGTATTTAGATGATTTCTACATTTCTTCTACCCTTTCTAATGTTTCTAAACATTATTTTAACTACATAAAAATATGTATTTCAATTTATTTAAAATTCAATTTTTATTCAACAATTTTACGTGAATACTCTCTTTTTTTACAATATTATTATAATGTTATAATACAATATTATTAAATCAGCCATAATAGAAAATACGAAGGGGAAGGAAATGGTTAGAAAACACGAAAGAAATTCGCGATGCTCACGAAGTCGCACGACTATCCCGAAGTCACACGAAGTATCCGATTGAATGACAAGAAACGTTAAAATTTCAAAAGTGCAGAATTGCAGATCGAAGTTTTGCTGGGTTGTTCTGTCATTTCAAATTTCGGTATTCCTGACACTTTAATCGTCAAGAATGTCAACGACAGTGTGTAAACTCTTTCTGAGTAGGTTAAACTTTCGAACTTCCAATGGGTTTTTAAGCAGGTTCTCTTTGATATACCTTCGAATCTAATAATATAATAATAATAATGGTGGCACAACGTTCCATGAAGAAACTAGACCTTCCCACAAGGGAAGTTCGGGACATCCATTATTAGTTTTTCTTATACAGGGATGAGGTTGTCAGTCCCATGCCCCGTGGAATCAAGTGCAGTGAAGCTCACTGGATGCAATTCGAACTCCTTTAACGCCAGAAAAATTCCTGGTAACCTAAAGGAAATTCGAACCCGAGATACTTGCATCATAGAGCGAGTGCTCTACCTCTTGACCCATTGGAATTTCGAATTTCGAATTTCGAATTCGAATTTAGAATTTCCAACGGGTTTTTAAGCAAGTTCTCTCTGATATACCTTTGAATTGGTACAGAAAAACTTCAACCGGAGAGAGATCTCAAATCGGGAAGGTTATTACTGAACGAGAGGACTAAGAGCACTCAAATCGGGAAGATTTGTGGTGCACGTAAGGATTCTGTGAAATATAGTATAGAATTTTTTTTGTGTCAAGTACGTCAGTTTGTAGTAGTCGCTTTAAAGATAATAATCTACTGTTCAAAAGTCTTGAAATCAATTATTTTGAAGTGTTTCCTATTAAGAAATATTTTTCTGTGATTTCTTCTGGATAAGGGTTAAAATGCTCTTGAGAATAGTATAAAGAAGTTAATATTTTTTTGCGGAATTCAAATAGGTTGCAGAGGATGTGGTTATTTTTGGGATACAAAATGGTCATGAATCGTTTTTTTTTTGGGCGGCCTAAAATATTGCCCATCTGCAGAGGGACATTTGTGGCCAACAATTGAGAGCAAACATAATTTTGCATTATTCAGCAAGTTACAGCAAAATTACTTGGTGAAATTTTCCTAGAAAGTTAAATGAATTGGAAAAATATTTCCCCCTGAGAAAATTTACATATTTGTAATGTTACAATTCATCCCCTTCGCACTGGTGCACAGTAATGCCCAAAATCGTTTGTTAAATAAGAATACCGGGTTGTATTTCATGTTTCCCACCCCGTTCAACTGTGCAGAAATTGTTTAGCATCAGCACGAGGCTAGGGATCGGGGACTCTGGGTACATGGGGAACCTACTGCAGGGGTGGTCTTTTCCAAGTGACTCACTCATAGTCATTTCAATACAATAAATTCGTTATATTTCATCCATCGTCGTCCACCCACCAACCCTCATTGAATTTATTTATGTATAAGCCAGGAAATATTTATGGTACCCCAATTGAATACTTTCCAACCCCCTTGACTTTCTTCTTCCACTTCCTCTCACAATGTTTTTCCTTTCCATTCGCGAGATTCGCCAATTTTGAGGGATGTTCACGCTCAAACATCGATTTGTCTCGACTCTCCCATGCCCGCCCCCCTAACTTTCCCAGTGTGGTTCCATCAATATCGACATCCCAGAAGAATCTCGTTGGAATTCTCTAGATTAAGATATCAATTTGATTTGTTCTTGAAGTTGAAAAGACTGTAAAAACTCTCAGCCAAAATAGTGAAGTGTTTTCAGTCGAAATATTATTTCTTATATTCCACTTATTACTATTTTTTTTTAAATTAATTTAAAACCAAGAACAAAATCGAATGGAAAATATCTCCAATATATCTTTCAAATTTTGGTGCTATTCCGATGAAAAATGAAATGGAGATATCTTTTCCTGAAATGTTTTTACTACATGTTCGTCCTTCATGTGTTTCTGTGTTATCGACTTTCCTTGAGCTTAGTTCCTATTACAGCCTGAAACAGTCGTGACAGGAACCAACACAAATAAAAGGAAAATCACTTGAAAACATTCATGTACTAAAAGATGTTCATGAGAAAGACTCCCTCTTAAGCACTATAATAGTGCTATTCCAAGCACTTTACTGTTTTCAAGGGCTTCTGCATAATCAACTTTTCTTTGTATTAGTTCTTGCAACCACTTCCAAAGAAAAGTCGATAATGCAGAAGCACTTGAGAACAGTAAAGTGCAAAAAAATGTTCTGTGAATTTTTTTGACAGTTGGTAAGAGTCTGCCTTACCTTTTAAAATAAAATCTTTTTGTACCAAAGTCTTTAAAATCGTTTTCTATACAGATCATTGTGTTTATGCATCATAAATACAGAATCATAATGCTTCAAATCCAAGAATGATATGGAAATAGAATCTCAAGGACAGAGTAGAAGGAGAAGAAGTTGTATGGCCTATGCCATATTCTCAGTTTTACCGCATACTCCATTTTCGTAGGGTAAGTGTGCCAAATTTCGGCATAGTTGCATGCAAGCGTCAAAGTCTCAAGTTTGAAATGTCATATTTCAAATTCAAATTGATTTTTTTTAATTATTTCTTGTTAAAGAGTGTTGCTTGGAACCTTGTAAAGAGTTTATCGTCTTTATTTACTCTAAAATCATTCTTAATACATTTTAAAATGAATAAAAATATAGACATAGATTTGGTGCCCTTCGGGAATTCTTCCAATATCTTTTTCACGTCATCTCGTTTGTCGAAGCTACATTTTTTGTTATTCTTTTGCGTTGTATAATCTCTAGAGTATGTAAAATCTAAAAGTTCATGGAAATTCGAGGTACAAAAAAGGTGGCCGAAATTGCAAGCTGGCCGGAATTTGGCACACTTACCCTAGATGTGCTGCAGCTGTGAATGCAACCTCCGTGACTGCCACACACACATTTGGACAACCAAAGATATTTCAGGACACCTGAGGTAACGTCCGTTTCACACAATCAAGCTTTGGGGCCGGAACATTTAAATTAGACATTGTGACTCTATTATTCTATCGATTAGCTTACAGAATGAAGTATTTAAAAGTAAAACTGTTGCGAATGAAAATTTGCAAAACAATTTTTCCCACTTTTAGAATTATTTCGACTTGTCCTACCTATCTAATGCCTTCGAAAATGCAAATAAGCTGACATCTAACGAATATTTTAACTAACAACAGAAAATAGAGATATGTAAAACCGGAAAGATAGTACTTTCTCTTTAAAATCCTGGCCTACACAATAAGTACTTATTAAGCACATGATATAAGTTATTAACACAATGGTCATAAGCGTCATTATTTTAAGGAGTTCTAAGAATAGCCAACTAGGGTAAATTGAGCTAATTCGAAACCTGCTCCAAATGGAAATTTTTCGCTACTCCAAATGGAAACGTCACTGTTTTCATGATAAATACAGTACTAAATTATTATATTTATATATTTTCTATACCACAGTTTCATTATTTAGTTAATTTTGCTCCAAATAAAGCGAAAATCCATTCATATTCACAAATTGTAATTTGTTAATTTCTCATAAAAATTAAAAGTGTACCTTTTCACCATCGAATTTTTCATCGATCAACCATGTTTTCCAATGAAAAACACAATGAGGCTGTTTATTTATGTCATATTTCTGGCAAATTTTAGTTAAATTAAGTGCTAATCTTTATTGTTAACGGTACGTGAAGTTTTCAAATAAAATAATTACCTATTTCGTGAACAAAAAGGGTTTTTCTGAAGTATCTGCAAATGCTTTAATAGGAAACCCCGAAAATATGACTTTTTTTGGAGAGATTTTCTTATTGTTTTAGATGGGAAAGGAGAAAAGACCAGAAATAAGAACAAATCCTGTACTCAAAGGAACTCAAGAAGGTTTTTGAAAGCCTTTCGTTGCGGTTTCACTTACACTGTTTGTCTCCAATTAGAAACTTTCCCTTGTCTCCATTTAGATTAATTTGTTTCCAATAGAAGCATTTTACACTCGCGTATTTTTCAGAAACTTGGCATATGATCAAGGGTAATGGAAGGCTTTTTAACCGTGTATATATACGTTTCCCCCCGTCACTTCTTCCAGCAGTCCTCATACAAAATGAGGACTTTTTCACTATAACTCCTCTCTGAGAAAAGGTAGAAAGCTGAAACTCGGCATGGGAACAAGGTTTATGGAAGGCTATTCAGTTATATAAAATCTGATTACGATTTCAAAATAAAGTAAATAAATTAATAAATCAGAATTAGAGAAATAAGAATTAGAATCAAAATATGTAATGATTCTATTCAAATCGATGAATACAATGAGGCCGTATCTCTCTCTATAACACATTAAAAGTATCATACATACATACATATTATAAGATCATTAGAATCGGTTGAATAGTTTCGAAACTTTACACATTTCTTCTTAATTGAAAGCTTTGATAACCTAAAGCGCCCCTTGCGGTCAACTTGTGGAATTATCTATACCGCCATTTTGTAAAATTTTTCGAGACCTTTTGATTGAGTATTCATTGATTAAATTCGGTTGATAAATCTCTGAGATATAAGGTTTAAAATTTTGACTTTGAGCCATCATGTATCAATGTCCTCCTACGCATGTTATGCATTTTAAAGATATATGATTTTATGTCCATTTCGAGAATATGCAGTCATTTAATTAAGACAATAATTTAATAAACAAATCTATGATTTTTAATTTAATTTCTGATGATTGATGATTTTTAATTTCAAATATATGATTTTTAGAGATTACAAAAGCGTAAATTTCATCCTTATATGAATATGCCCTTGAATTATTCCTAATAATGGTTTTCCAAGGTCAAAGGCTAAAAAGTCTCTAGAGAGCGTATTTTTCAACCAAATGGAGTCATGTTTGGGCTTTTTGGAAAGGTTTTGGGATTTCTGACAAGATTGAATCAATTTCAATATGTTGTGAACTGATAATGAACCGATTTATAACCGATAAGTATCGGAAAATCAATTGTATTACTCCTAAGCTATTTTGAATGATTTTTTTATTGATTGAATCTGTTCAATAAATCGGTTGTGTACCAGTAAACGGTATATTATGTCAAATTAATTATAGTGGTGATTATGAGAAGTTATGCAATTAGGCTGAAAATAAATTGCCATACAGCTGACTAGATTAGCTTGGCAATCTTGCTCTCTCTTTTTGACTGGCCTATCCCCAATGAAATGTAAAACATATTGTAAAATCCGTAACATACAACCAGAGAAAGGACATTTCCACCGTTTAGTCCTGGAGGTTGGAATCAACGCTAAGACGGCAGTGGCCGCATGGGGGATGGGAAAGATCAAGAATGAGATGAAATAAATTCAATTCAAATTCAATTTTAAAGTATAGTGTCTATAAGTGATGTGTTCGAGCAATCCGCAAAGCCTGGGATGCTTTATCACCCCTTTATACAATTCTTCTTTTTTGAATAAAAAAAATATTAATAGGAAAATTAAGGAAACGTTGAGAGTGAAGGATAGGAGAAAGTCATCAAAACTTATTCATTCAAAGTTAACTTGAGGCTAGAGCTAGAGCTGTGTCCTTGTAATTTTAAATGAGTTTACATTTAATAAAACGAGATTATATATATCAGTCAATTGATAAATTTTAATATGCTTGATGGTAAATTTCATCACATATGGGGCCATTGTGGTTATGATGGGGTCATGTATGAAATGGGGGGCTTGTTAAACAATTTTGGAATTCCATGCTGATTGAAATGAATTATCCTGTACATATTGCCAAAATTTTCCAACCACAGAACTTTGTATTAATGCCAGATGTGTTCTGTTCTATGCAAATGAGCTCTATTTTAGGCGCAATTATTGATAAATATGATAATAACAGTGCTGGAATTCTCATCTCAATTGCCCTCATCTATTCAGAGTACTCCATCACAGACGAATTTCTGGGCAAATTCTTCACCTTAATCGATAAAATTCACACATTGAAGTGAAAGTAAAAGGTACGATATGAGGCGGTTTTGCTCACTAACCTCATACCTCAGTAAAATTTCCAATGTGAGCACAAAACAGACATTCACATATGCTTAATTTGCCGAATTATTCAGCAATGTTTCCAGGTGGGGAGATATGTTGCGCAGACGAAAAAAGGGCTGGTTAAGGTGGTTTGATACGATGGATTTTGTGTATTTTGGCACAACCGTGTGAGCTTTAGAATAATTCATAAATTTTGCATATATATACAGTATTTCGTGTTATGACAGCCTTGGCAGATCTCATGCTTTTACCAATAAGGATTGCAAAATATTTCGGAAGAAATTTAATCATTTTCTATATCTTAACATGTTTCTGTATTGCTTTAATAATTCACCCACAACATTTATTTCGCATATCATTTATTATTTAGATGAAATATATTTTGATCCATACTAAATTAATATTCAAAAAAGCTACAATTCCGAATATTACAATCTGAGAGTTAATTGAAGATTTTACAAAAATGTAAAAAAAAACCATTCCTTTAGGATAACTGCCTCTTTAAGAAGGTCGTTCGGTTGAAAATTTATGCAAAAATTCCCAACGCCATGAAAAAAATAAGAGTTTAGACACATTTTATAAAATTGAATATTAAAATATTCGAGACTCTTTCATCCCATTGACAGCTGCAGTTTTATTCTCCAATAGTGTCTTGGATAAAAGGTAAATAAAATTCAATTTAGTACAAAATGTCGTAGATATTCAATGAATTTAAACTCAATTTCGAATTTTCAACCCATATTTTCGCACAAGATTATTAAATTTTTGAAATTTCCTTATGGAATTATTGGGTGCAAACACAAGTAGAGTTTGATTCTCCAACTTGTGTCTTGGATAAAAGGTAAACTGAACTCAATTTGCACAAAAAGTCATTGATGTTCGGAAAATTCAAATTCATTTTTGTAGTAAACGTCGTTGTTTTGTGTTTTTCTTCACAACAAAGTGAAGACACACACATTTTGACATTAGAACACTTCGAAATTTGAACAAGATATACGTCAGTCATCTTGCGGAATTATCAAGACGCAAGCATATCTCTATTTTGGCTTTTCAAATAGATCTTTGAACTTTTTGAACCTTAATAGTGAATGGTAAGAGTAAGTAGCTGGCAGAAAAGTTGCTCAGTAATTAAAAATGGATTGAATATTGAGACAGGAATATTACAAGCGTCTTTGCTTTGCTTTTCTAATCCACAAAATGAAGACTAACCCATGTTGAGACTCGAGACACTTCGAATCTAATTTTTTTTTAGTTCGAAAAATTCGAAGACCCATTTGAAGAGTCAAAAAAAAAGATATTCTTCATAATTCCACAACGTGGCTGAATCCTGTTCGAGTTTCGAAGTACAAGGACGTTTACTGCTTCTGTCCCATTATTTTTTAATCACTGAGTAACTCTTTTCCGATGCCTGTGATGCCTCACAAATTTTCCTCACCTTTTTCGAAAATTTAGTACGAAAATTCGAAACTGAGTTTGAATTCATCGAACATCACCGACTTTTTGTGCAAATAGAGTTCCATTTACCTTTTATCCAAGACACTATTAGAGAATCAGACTCTACTTGTGTTTCCACCCAGTAATTATGATGCGGTATCATTAGAACAAGAAAATCAAGAGTGTCTTTGTTTTGTTTTTCTCAACAACAAAACGAAGACTGACACTCTAAAATTCGAGCAGAAAGTATTTCAGCCACCTTGCGGACGAATCAAACAGCAAAATTTTTTTACAATGTTTTCAAAAATTATCTTTGATTGTTTTTGTACTTTTAGGTATTTTTCAAATTAAATCAGTTAGACAACGCTATTATATTATACGCTATTATATCTATGGCACTTAGGAGGTGACCTGCTTATGTAATCGACTGGTGTGGGTTCCATACTGTTACGAGCTCTTCGTACTATGTCCTAATCACTTGTACGACTCAATACGAACTCACATCCGTACACACTGAGATCGTACGATCGACTAAACTAATACAGTTGTCTCCACCATCACCAGAGGTGCTGGTCTAGAAGGAAGACATTGCGTCTCGAATATTTAGTGTTGCCTTAGCAGAGCATTTATTGCTTAAGGCGGCAAATTTAAACTCTACAATTAGCGTAAATAAATTGTCAAAAAGGCTTTTGAAAATTAAATTTTCTTTTTGGTCCGTTAACTTATTATTCAACACTCAGAAAAATAATCGAGTAAAACTTACTCGAATGGATGTTGAATTAACTCTTTTTCGTTGTGATTTTCGATTAACTATATTTTAGTGTTGATTTTACTTCTATTTAGGTGTAATATTCGGAAGAGTTGTTTTAACTTTTTCTTCCTAAAATTTACATGACAAAAGAGTATAAATAACTCGCTTTAGGAGTTACAATGACTTGTTTCAAGAGTTAAAAAAAATCTTTTTTTAGAGTTAAAATAACTCTTTCAAATCCCAAAATGAATATGTTTTGCAATTTTATGTTTTTTTTTATTTTATAATTTTCTTTATTAATATTTTCTTGACCTCAAGTTCCCTATATTTCGAGTGAAATATCACATGATGCACGCATATGTCTTCATGAAACACTGTTAGGCATATTTCTAAGTGATGTTCGATATGAACTCTGTCACACGAAAATCTTCTTAACTGAAGTATATTCTTAAAACGAAAACACTTAAGCATATACTTCAGTCGAGATGAAATTTCACATAGAAAAAGAGTAATAATTACATCGATATCCGACGAATTAATTTAATTCACACGAAGAGTTGTTTCAACTCTATTTACTAAAATATACAACGAAAAAGAGTAACAATTACATCGGTATTCGTAGAGTTAATTCAACTCTGCCATAGAGTTGTTTTAACTTTTTAGGTTTTTTCTTAGTGAAGTCAAGCGGAAAGAGATACGAAATGTTGGTCTTCAGCAGACCCTCTATAAGTCGATTCAGTGACCATTACTGTTACACTTGTTACCTTCATTTTCCCCAACTACCTTCCACTCCTCTAAAACTATGTTTTTTGGTTTATTTCGAAAATGCGTTCTACGATTTAGTTTATTTTCGAATACGTTTTGGAAGTAGTCCAGGTTAATATTTCACCAATAGGGCACCGGTGTCCCAATTGTCCTTAAAGGGTGAAGAATAGCTATTAATGTATTTCCGTAGATAGGTTAGATTCATAAAGGGAATATGGGAAAAATATGAAGTGCTCGAAGGAAAAGTGTGTACGAAGCCTGAAAGTTTTTCTCTACATCTCAGATTGAAATTATTTTTTAAATAATCCTATTTTTTTTTTAAATACATTTCCCAAAAAAAATTAAGTTGTTTTTATTTTCGGAGAAGATCAATTTTTTTTCAGTATAGATGATAAATCTTATATTTCATGACACTTGAGAGACGTAAAATTGAGCATGTTGACTTTGATAAATCAATTAGGTAAGATACACTAGCATCCCCACATGAGTGATATTTGATATACTTAGTGGTTGGGAAGCACATTAAAGTTTCACCAGAGATTTTTGCTTGTGGTATTGCTAGCAAAGTTCAAGGGATGAGTAAAAGTTTTCGGTTCAAATGAGCAGAAACTTTATCACGTGAAATCCACGTGAAAATTATTATGTTGGTGTGGTTTGAGGGGGAGTTCACAGACTAATTTGATATTTATTTCACGTCATTCTAGACTTGGAAAACTGAAAAGCTCTTTCACAAATTAAACAGACTTTGGAGCATTTCATGATGGGAATTTTTGTGTTGAGACAGAAAATTTGTAAAACAAAAAAAGCATGGTCTTTCAGAAAATTCTAATGCTCCACTCAATTTTCAATAGAGTCTTTTGATTGAAAGCTTCACATTTCTGGCATGATTGGACAGATAGCAAAAACCATTTATTATCCTGAATACTTAGGCAATTCCATTGAAAGTGAAAGAGATATTTAAATTTTCCCAAAGAATGAGAAATGAAGGAAAATTGCAAGCGAAAGAACTTATTTACGAGTATCTCGCTTCAAATTTGGGCAAATGGAGTTAATGAAGAACGTTTGAGCTTGAGGTCAATTTGTTCAATAACAACCCCCTTGTACCCTATTCTGGTTTTGGCTTTTGGTAATAGAAGGGTTTTCCTCAGGAGAAAGTTTGTGGTCTTACAAGCTTCTCCTTTGACATTTCCATTTATCCTGCCAATAACTTAAATATTCAGCATGAAGTATGCTCAAAGTGCTCAAAGTGCTACAATATGGCTTATCTGTCTTTAATTATACTCTGTCATCTTGAGAAACATATATATAAACAAATATTGTAACGTAATATACACAATGTTTATGATGTTATTTAATGAATTAAAGCACATACACATCTCTTACCACTGAATTCTGTTCATCGGAGTAGCATCAAAAGTTTGAACTTTGAGTATCTCAAAAAGGTAATTAAGCTTTGTAAGCTTTCCACTAACTTAAGACGGGTTATTACGAAATTATTCAGACTAATTGAGCAATCTGGTCTGGTCTCTAAACTTTAGTTTTGCTTATAGCTCATTTAATAAAATAAACTTTAGTTTTCATCTCATAACAGCGAATTAACCCCTTAAAGATGAGTGCCTTATAGCCTGGGACAATATCTGGTGGGAATGGATCAAGACCTTTTCTCGCTTCTTTCAAACTTTACTCGCTTCAACTTTTCGGGAATACAATGTCCCTTACATAAAGTCTACAAAACGTTTTGAACAGTTTGGTTAGACTTTGTTCAAAACGTTTTGTAGACCGGATGAAAGCTACATCGTAAACATCGTATTCCCGAAACGTTGTAGCGATTAAAAATTGAAAGAAGCGAAAAAAGGTCTTAATCCGTTTTTACCAGATATTGCACTCCACCAGACCGTTTATAATCGTTTAGTAGAGACAAACGATTAGGGTAAGGCTTTCAGACTTCGAACATACTCTGCATTCGAACACTTAATATTTTTCCCATATTCCTTTAATGAATCTGCCTTAATTATTTTCAGGAAGGATTTTATTAATGGAATATGGGAAAAATATGATATGTTCGAAGCCAGAGCGTATGCGAAGCCTGAAAGTCTTCCCCTATGGCGCTTCTTTTTAAAGTTTACATTTTAAATTTTAATTTTGTTTTGAATTGATATTGAAATTTAAAAATTTAAATTTCAATTAAATTTCAATCATTTTCACCAACTTTATGAATTTTGGTGGAATTTCTAGCTCCCCCAAGGCTACAGGCTACCCACGGGGCTCCTATCTCAATCGTGTCATAGGCCGTCTTGAAATCGACGAAGAGCTATCGTACTCTTTTGGTATCAAAATTAAATTGATTTAAATTGAATTTCTTATGATGTTCAAAACAAGAAGAAGAGTTCAAGAGAAATTTAGTTCTTTAACCCTTAAAGGACAATTGGGTCACCCGTGACCCATAGAGAAAATAATTTTTCCTGACTATCTGAAGTTGTTTCTTTCTAATGTTTGTACGTAATCACGAAGTAGAAAGATGTAGGAATCTAGGATATTTTTTTTGCAAATCTCCAGCTATTTGCTATATACAAAATATTTGAGCTCAAAAATAACGAATTTTCAAATTCTCATGTTGGTGCTTGAATTGTGATATTTTTAATATTTCTAATTTTTTTAAGCAAAAAGCTCTTGGGACTAGAAACTATAATAACTATACATAATATTTCTCAACAAAGTAAAAATTATAGTTTATTGGTATTCTCAGGAAAGCTTCATAATTTTCATGGGTCATATATGACCCAATCGTCCCTAAAGGTAAAAAACGCCGAATTTGTCTCTAGTGGATTTTAGAAGATTTGAGGTTAGACTGTTTCATGTTTTTGTTTATGTGTGCGCAAAATAGTTAATTATTCGTGTAATATTGTGTGATATATCAATTAGCTGAGATTTCCCAGTGAAATACAGACTGAAGAAGGTAATATTTTGATAATTTATAAGATACTTCTGCGTATATGTTGTAAATTCATAACTTTTTACTCTTGCAGATGACTTCAAAAATGGAAAAAAAATCATGATCAGTGAACCAGAAATCATCCACATATTATGCCCGGAAGATAGCGATGATGACGACAATTTTGTCCTGAACGAAAGCGACATAATATATTTACTTGGAACAAGACATGGATGAAGTGTAAAGTCTTCATCGAGAACGCATCAACACCGGAAGAACTCCCGGATCCACAGCAATGTGCAACTGTACGTCTGAAATTCCCAGAGACAAGCCACATTGCACCTACTCATTACCATGAAACATGTTTTGAAGAAAACTGAGGAAAGGCGCAGGTGCACATGGTGCTATTAGAAAAAAAAGATTATAAGACCAATTGTATTTGTGAGGCATGCGACATTTATCTCTGTGTTACCTTACCAGTATGCGAAATTTGTTTCGATGAATATCATAAAAATTAAAAGTAAAGTAAACAATAATAATTTTTTTTTCATAAAATTATTGTTTTTGTGTACTAGTCTTCAAGATTCTTTGAAACCAAAAATTGAATGAGATTTTTTTAAAATTAATTTTTACTCGTACTCTAAATATTTTTTTTTATTATTACAAATATATTCAAGTTATTTATCCTTCAAAAATAACAGAGCAAACGAGTAAACTAGTCGTCTAGAAAATTTTGTGCTTTTTTACCTTTATGGACGATTGGATCATATATGACCCATAGTTTTTCAGGATTCCTAGGGATGGGAAAATTTCTTTTTAACCATAAATCTCTTATTTAGGCTAAAATATCGAGGGATTTTTGATTTCACTGAATTTCGCTCAGCAAAAAGCTTCTCGTCCTTAAAAGGTTAAACAGGGCAGATTCTCGCTCTTACCAACTGCTCCACGAGAACTGCTGCATCTACTTGGAGCAGAGGTTACTCCCTGTTCTTGAAAGTCATCTTTCAAGAACTCAATATGCTCATTATATCTTTGTCGTTCGTGAAGGGTTAAACTGTGATGGGCTTCTTAATTTTTTCTTAAACTATTTCAAAAAAAAAGATGAACTTGTTTGAGCTTTGGTAATACTGCCCTGAAAGGTTTTCCTGAAAGATTATCAAGTGAACATTATAAACAGTAGTTTAAAGTTAAAATAGAGGCTGAGTATGAAAGAAAAAGGCTAAACTTATCAAACAGGTGAAACTTTCTAAAGATTTTATATAGGGGAGACCGGGGAGGTTTGGGACACTTTTTCATGTTTTGACTTTGAGACAGTATTCCAAAAAACCACGATAGTGTATTACAATTTTATGCGGTCTATAGGATACTTATGGGTATTGACTTTATAAAAAGTACTCGATAGAACTTGGAAAACAACTGAGTTTTCTTAGAGAAGATAAATCATTTTACTTGACGCTTTGTCCCAAACCTCCCCGATGTGGGGCAGTATGGGACGCAAAAGTTGATGTTTGGGACGTTTTTTTTCTCGCATTATTTGTATTATTGGAACACGTTAATTAATTTTAAATACCACATTAAAAATATTTCTGATAGAAATAAAAATGTTTCATCTTTTATTTACACTTAGAAATTAATATCAATTTTATTTGTACAGTAGAGTCATTTATTGTCAATCAATTATTTAAAGTATTTTCTTCTTATTTTCCATCTACCTTTCTTTTCTTTTTTTTTATTCTAAATATTGCAATCACGATTATCAAATTCCTCATGCGAGTAGATTTTCTTGCAACTCCTAGTTTTGAACTCATTGATGGATTCCTGTTTGATTTTACGACAACTGCATTGTACCTGTTTTCTCATTATTTCTCTGAATTAGCTCTCGCCTTGCCTTTTCTGGAGAACTTGTTCGAGAAATATTCGAAAAAAAAAGTTTTTAACTAGATTGGGCAAAGATCGAATATTCTCTGAGAAGGAATTATTGATTCCCAAGACATTGATGGTGTAATTGTCACTGTAGTTAGAGAAATCTGCTGCACTGATAAACTTTGCACAAGAAGGAGATTTCCAGTAGAAACTGGGCATTACTCTTAATTTTGACAATAAACAATTGCACACCACCGACAATCTTGTCGAAAATCAACGTCCCATTCATCCCCTTTCAGGTGTCCCAAACATCCCCGTGGGTAGTTTTGGTATTTAAAAACTTTAAGTAAAAAACAAGAGCGTATAATCTCTGAAACTTTTATAAAAATATGTTCCCAGATTATACTGCTACCTAATGAGATAAAAAAGTTTTGATTATATATCGCTGATATAAAATACAAAGAGAAAAACTGAGACGTCAAAATATACAATTTTTATCAATTTTTAAAAAAATGTTCATAGAATTAAAACAATAAAACTGAGGATGTCCATTCTTTTAGTCAACATACATCTTAATATTGCCTACGATACGGTAATGGTTAAATCCCATTTATTTCAAAAATTAATTGAAAAAATCGGCTTGTCCCACGCTACCCCTGTCCCAAACCTCCCCGGTCTCCCCTACTTCCAAGTCTTTTTTTCGTCTATGAAGTCGTCAAGAATGAAGAGTGATGAAACACGTGAAAAAGAAATTTAAAGCTAAGGATGGTAAATCCCAAAATTATAGTAGGTTTTAGATGATTCATTTTCGTAATAATATAATATCCGACTCACGCAGGGTGAAATGTGAGAGAAAAAATTATATATCACCATCTCCAAGGGCTCTGCACCCTCTCAGAATCAGTGATTTAAATCACAGTCAGACGCTTCTTAATAATTCAAAGAGCCATTCCACCCGCTAGATCTAGAGGTATTCAAACTCTGTCGCATTTCCCATGTCAACTTGAGTGCGTGTCTCACAGAGATGATGGTATAGAAGCAGGATGGATGACAATGAAATTGAAAATTCTTGTAAATTTTCACTTAGTGACAAGCATTTTTGCACCATCTGTCTACGTTCATTCCACTTCATACTTGAATTATTAATTTTCTTTGTCCTCTCAATGCGTTTCAGAATCCAAATAGTGTACCTCAAATTCGTACATTTTTTCGACATTTTCATTGTAATGAATTCAAATATGAAAAATGCAATGGAAAGTTAAGCTAAGCTAAGCAATAAATGATTTGTTCCTTATAGATAGTGGGAAAAATATCTATTAAGAGACCACAGGTTAACGCTATTGATTTAAATTCTTTACAATAATATTTTATAAACACAAATTATTTATATTGTGTAACTATGTAAGAAACTAATTTTCCATGCAGAATTAAAACTTGAAAAGAGAATGAAGAAAAATATTATCAAAATCGACTCGATGTCAAGAATTTCATGTTTAGCTTCTTGCACACCTTTTACGAGCTAATTTTCTCATAACATTGAAGGAGTAAAGTAACTGAAAAAATGAAATTACATATATGGCTTTATCAACAAAGGCATTGTATAAATGAGCAGTAAAAAGTTAAAATTGTGCAGTAACAAAAAAATTGAAATAGTGACATTATCGACCAAATTTTGGCAAAGGGAAAATAAAAGGCTTTTCATTTTATATGCATCTATTTTAAATGTTAAATATATAAGTTAGATCCATTTTTGTATAGATTCGACTTCGACTTTTAGTAAATGTGAACAATGAAACTATATTCAGACTTTATTAATGAATTCGAAAGTTTTACGGAGATGTTTGGATTACTTGCAAAATGTTCCAAAAGATTCCTGGCCATTTTGGAGAGTCATCCTACAAATCGTCCAAAGATATTTCAATTAAAACCTTACTAGCATGAGATGTGAATGGTGTCTGAGAATTTCCTAGTTGCATGGATGAAAAGAGTCTTTTCCATGTGGCTTTTATTCATCCGTTTGTCATCCTGTGGGGTATGGAATTTGAATTTATGAATGCTATAAATATGCTCAAATATTCAACTACTCAGATAGAATCCAAGAATTTCAATTTCCTTGCAACTATTGAGAAAATTTTGCAGAATGTCCGATAAAAGCATCCAAATGCATTTTCATATTTAATGACTTTTAGCATTATGTGATGTTTCCAATTCAATTTTCATTATCACAGGGTAATTTTTGCCCTACCTCTATATATTATCATGAAGTGTTGAGAAAATACCAGGAGAAGTGTAGAAGAAAAATGGGACTAATTGTATTAAATATCAAAATATTTCATATAAGTATTTATTTTCTAATTTTCTTTATAAGTTCGGATATAAGGAGATAGGATAAAATCTCCGTACTATTAAATATATTAAGATATTGTTTCCAGTAAAAAAGAGTTCAAACGCAATTCATTTATAATTCACGAAAAATCCTTTAAACTGACTATAATTTTTTTTAGTCAAGAAAAATTTAGTCGAGATTTTGGAAACACAGTGATTAAAATCGTTTATATATACTAGAACCAATTTAAGTATTCTACGTTAATTTCATCCAGAAATATTTAGAATTACGGTTTCTAGGGCAGATTTTTGATTTTTTGAAAAAAAAACTGTGAGGTGTTAGACTGTTTAAACCTATTTAGAATTCTAATTTGGCCACATATTGCGATTTTTTATGCAATAAATTTATCAGGGGATGACATTTCCTATATTTCCTATACGTTTATAGCGCGCCGAAAAAACTTTTGGGTTTATTGGCTGTTTTCTGTCACTGTAGAAAGAATTAACAAAAAATATAAATGCAAAATTACTTAATATTGAATAGGCAACCGAAAACCCCAAATTGGCAAACTACGTAGTTTTGGAGATATCTCGTGGAATATAAACGAGAACCGGGAAAAAATGTACACTAAAATCGGTTGCATTTTTCGGAGCTTATGTCACCCCCTGAAATTTATTGTATAGTCAAATGTGCTAATCCGGGCGCTTCACTATCTGGATCGTTTATTACTAATCCACTTAAAATAATATTGTTATTTTTATTTCCGTAATATAGTCACTACAGTAACATAATAAAACTATTCAAGTTTGAGAAAAAGCAAAAATAATATTTTTATCCATTAAATAAGTGAGTGTAATCGACTCATTTCAATCTTGTGCCAGCTGGGTTCGTCACTAAAAATTTTCTAGCAGTGATATTTTCGCTAATGACAGCTGGTTCATTGAAAACATTTATTGTTTTTTCCTTGTGGAAAAAGTATTTTAAATCCAAAGGTTTAATTAAAAGTGAATTAGCGAAAAGGCGACCCAGTTAGTGCATGCTGACTTATTTCAGTATTATCATTATTTTATAAATTTTCTTTAATATTTTTGATAATTTTCTTTTATATTATGTTTCTGAATGAAACAGTCAATAATTCTATGGATTTAGAAGAAGTAGAAAAGAATTTCATCAGTCCAAAAACAAGCGTTTAAGTAGCACTCTTCGGAAAACGATCCAGTGACCCCACCTTATTATATTTTTTTTTTTAAATTATTTTTTCAAATATTTCTTATGGATTTATAAGAAGATAATTTTTTATGTTGTTATTTAATAAATCAGTTAAATGGTAAAGTTAACTGTTCCTTTTCGGTCTATTAAATATTTTATATTGTGCAGTAAGTAATGAAAGCTACAGCAGGAAAATGACTTTATGGTGCTATTCCAATGAAAAATGAACGAACATGTTTTTCAGCACTGTTCTCAAACGCTTCTGCATTATCGACTCTTCTTTGTGTTGGTTTCTGTCACGACTGTTTGGCGGTTTTAGAACACGGCGAGAATTGGGGAAAATAGTGAAGATAGGAACCAAAACAAAGAAAAGTCGATAATGCAGAAGCACTAGGGAGCGGTAAAGTGTTAAAAACATGCTTATTTTTCACTAAAATAGCAGCATCCATATCTTGTGGTTTTTCTTGATTTTCATGCCCGGAAAATCCATTATTTAACATTTGAAAATTTATATTTACTGCTCATTTTGTCAACCCACTTAAAATTCACTAATTCATCGTAAATTTTGACTGGATTTAATTGGATTAGATTAATTTATCCTAAATTTTAAAACATTTTACGTTCATGGAGTATTCACTTTTCAGTTGGAAAAATTAATATGTATGGTGCTATTCTAATACGAAAATAAAATGGAGAAATATTTGTCCTGAATATTTTTTAGTACATGACTGTTCTCAAATGTTTCTGCATTATCGACTTTTCTTTGTGTTGGTTCCTGTAACGAATTGATAGTTTTGGAATACGACAATGACTGAGTAAAATATTCTAGACAGAAACCGATATAAAGAAAAGTCGATAATGCAGAAGTACTTGGGAACAGTCATGTGCTAAAAAATGTTCAGTGCAAAGATTTTCCCATTTTAGTTTTCATTGAAATAGCACCATTAAGTAATTTTTAAAGAATGTTTTCTTAAATTAAAGTTTTGTAGTTGTTTGGTTAAACAATTATAAAAGAAATGCAATAAATAAATGATGGATGAACTCGAAAAGAATGTTCATAAAATAATGTTTTTGATTTTGAATCTGGGGTGATATGATAACTTATTTTTGATACTATCGACTGTCGATTCTGAAAACTTTAAACGATAGCTATACTTCCTGTAACTAATATATAGATATTTATCAACAGTATTATTCTGTTACAAATGTCCCAATTAATATCCCAGCAATCCGTAAAAAGTCGACATTCACGTAATCTAATAGATATAGATTTATCGATACTGTCGAATCGAGAGTGTCGAAAAATTATCATTCCACCCCTGTTTTCCTGAGATTTTCTTCCATTTTTGCGGCAGTGATTGCCCTTAAGTAGAAGTGCAAAATAAATTTAATTGCTAACAAACTGAGGATGATTTTAATGGGAACAATCAGTTAATGAAAAAGTTTTCATGTCTTCAAAACAGCAAGGAAATGTAGGGTGGAGTTACCACTCTTCTGACTTTTTCTTATTTATTTTCTTCTTATTTTTTTTTTTGCTAATGATGCTGAATGAATAGAAACAATCATTCTATTAATTCTATATAGAGAAAATCAATACTTATTTACCGATCCTCATGATTTTTTGATAATATTTAAAGTGACGAAAGGTGGGGATAAGATGGTAAAAAGTCTTATATCCACCCTCAGTGTTATTCCTGCAAAGTCTAGAAAATTTTTGTGCCATCCCCATCTCAAACTCAAGAAACACTCGAAAGTCCAAAGTGAGTATTTTCAGTAATTGTTTTCAGACAGATTTTGGAGTGAGGAGGAAATTGTTGAATGAATTTCGCAAGAAAGTGAAAGAAAGTTCCATTGTCCTGCTTCTTGTATACGTAAGCAGTAAAATAAGATAGAAATTGAATTCCGGTCAGAGAGCAAAAAAAAACTCCAGAAATAGGAAAGAATGGATGCAATTATAAGAAGTTAGTGGATGGATATAATTTGCAAAGTGCAAGCTTAATAATATTTGCTAACACGACAGAGTTTTGTTTATTCGATCAATAAAGTTAAATATTGACACTTTCCTTGTGTCTCGTTAGTGACACTCAACAGTTTTTTTCTTTGTCTCTGAAATGACTTGTTCTTGTACTCTCCTTGGGAGTGACACTAAGGGGCTACTAACTACATCATTTTTATACAAGTCTTTTTAGAATCCACGATAATAAAAGCAGTAAAAGACTCTTGAGAGTAGTCTTGTTCAATTAATATAATCGTTAACCATGAGTAAATTAAAGGATAAGGAAGGTATTCAGGCTTCGCACACATTCTGGCTTCGAACACTTCATATTTATTCCACATATTTTAATGAATCTGACCTATTTTTTTCAGGAAATGTGTGATTTACGACTAGCTAATTAAAATATATTGCTACTAGATCAGATCCAATAAAAGAATATGGGAAGAGTGTGTGCGAAGCCTAAGAACCTTCCTCTATAGATAAAACTGTTGGACATTGCGAAATAAAATCTCGGCCCAAGAAGCATTTCCGTCTTTATCGTCTTGTACAAATTTTGAGTACCGCATTATAGAACCAAAATTCTTATAGGGGAAAGCTCGCTACCTTCGCACAACTGAAGCTTCGGACAATCAATATTAGGTGAGATTCTTTACAATCTCACCTACTATAATCTTAACAAAATCTCATGTTCTCCGATGGGCCCCAAACTTTGCCAAAATGTGTTTGGCCACTTCCTGATCACGAATGTATGGATGGCTGAAAACCGTTCCTGTCCGTCTGTCAGTCCGTTTTTGATGTTTTTAATAGATTTTACCTATGGCTCTTTTCAGGATATTTGAGGCATTGGACTATATTAAAATACAATATTATAATGGGTTAAATTCTAATAAAACACATTGAAAAAGAAAGTTTTGTTCGAAGTCTGAGTTGTCCGAAGATAGCGAGCTTTCCCCTAAGTTTCTTATAGTATTCTTAGTTCCGTTTCTGTTCCGTGACTACTAAAAGATTAGTGGCACACTTTAATGGCCTCTACACATTAGGAGAAATTTCTTTAAAAAATGCACTTTTGAAGAAAATTTCCCCTATCCTTGTAGGCAGAAACGTCAGAATTTTTAAAAAAGGCAATTTTTAACAAAAATTGCTTCTAGTGTATAGACACCGTAAGAGCTTAAAAATGTCTGCAGGAATTTACAAACAAAGTTCTTATACCAAGCCCTTTAAAGGTGTAATAATAATTGTTATTAATATTATTATCCAGAGAAAATCTTTGGAACTCCAGAAAAAAATCAAGAAATCAAAAAAAAAAAAATAGTCTAGTCGACCACTGAAGAAGGTCCACATCCGGACCGAAAGCTCTGGACAAGACAGAAAATTGGTTTTTCTTCTTGAGGTGCAATAAATTTCCACTGGCGATTACCGAAAGTGTCCCCAAAGAACGTGTACAATACAAACAGCTTGAGCTTTTGGATTCATGGCGTATTTAGATGAAGAAAATTTGTTGGAAAATTTGTAGTATTTAAAAATAAATGAGGAATAAAAAAATTTCTTGATTTTTTGTAATTTGACAGAATTAATCAACTGAAATTTTAACTATTCTCAGAAAATTTTACTGTTTACAGGAAACTGCTGTTCCTAGAAAATTTCGCTGTTGACAGGAAACTGTTGTTCGCAGAAAATTTCATTATTCACAGGAAACTGCTGTTCCCAGAAAATTTCGCTATTGACAGGAAGTTTTACTGTTCGCAGAAAATTTAGCTGTTCTTGGGAGTTTTAATTAGCTGAAAATTTTCTGTTCTTAAAAAGTTTGCATTTGTTTTTCCCCTTAATTCGCATTTCTCATTTTAATTCAAAATTGCGCTTTTTGCAAGCTTTGAGAAATTAAAAAAAGTGGAAATTTTCACTATACATTAAATTTCATCAGTTATAGAAGGTATTTCAATCTAAATTAGCTATTAACCCCTGGGAAAAACGGAATTTTAAATCATTTTAAGGGTAAGAAATGTATTACAAAAGTTTCTTGAACAAATTTACACCACGCTCTGGAAGCTTTGAAATAAGAAAAAGGCTCTGCTAGTGGAAAACGTTGTGAGAGCGAAGACAGCAAGACGAGTTGATGATAATGTTAGTTAATTTTTAACGTTTCACATCCAACAGAACCACTGGCTCAACTGAAGAAAATAAATATTTCATATAAATAAACTGAATTTAATGTAGAATTCAGAATATTGCATCTGGCAAGAGTATAGTGGGGTTTTTGTATAATCCTAAAGATGTAAATCCTAATTGATGCCAATTTCAATTGCCATTTCATTCAGGATATGTCAACACGTAGTACTTGTTGAGCTAATAAGCTTTATGTGAAGCCTTCCATGGACTGATTAACATTATAGTCGTTCGTGACAGAGTTAATTATGCCAGTTAAGATACTTAAATCACATTGATTTTCTTCATTAAGCCTTGAGCTTTTTACTATAAATCAGTCAGAGAAATTCATTAGAGGAAAATTAACGTATAATCTTACTATTTTTCAATACCTGCAATACCTGCAATTTTATAAATATAACGTCTTTGGAAGAATTACATTTGTCTGTGTGTTCTGTTATGTTATCTGTTATGTGGTCTATATAGGACAAACGGTTAGAGATAGTCAATTAAGGTCTTCGAGGGGCTCATTGAATATGTAACGAGCGCACCACTTGAATTTTTAAAATGCCGAATAAAGAAACCGCCTATGTGATGAGGGCGTTGAGAGCAAAGAACAATACTAAATATCGATATCGCACTTCCATGATTTGAGTGGCACTTTTAACATCTGGGTGTTTTGAGATAGGAGTCCTCAAACAATTAATTATTGGTTTTCGTATAAGCTACTTATGCTGCAGAATCAGGGCGACAAGCAGAAAGATATCGGGAAAGGATTGGTAATGTTTATGCTGGTGAGTGGGAATAATTTGTCGCTTTCTGAGCGACTAATGGGTAATCAAATAGCGCTTACTTCAGTCATATAATTCGGGCGAGGATACACAGAGTTTTGGGTAGTCCTGGATGATCCTGATAAATGCAATTCGAGCTTAGGCAGAGATCTAGAAAGCTTCAGAAGCTGCGAAAGCATTTATTGAGGACCAGCCTTAAAAGTGGCAGTGGTGGCAGTGGTTTATAAAGGCCAGCAGAACTCCTAGGAGTCCTTATCATGCCCGCAAAAGGAGAGTCTGCCTTTGCCGACGTGGAATTGAAGAGCGAGTGCGCCACAAGCATTTGGGTGCGAGTCCGCCTGTTTCGAGCGAGTCTGCCGGTGACCATCGTTATGTGAACCCGTGGAAATTCTTCCACATGAGACCTCTGTTTCGGGGGAAGCAGAAGACTATCCACTTCAAGAATCATCTCTACTGGAAATCAGAGGAACATAGTAACGCTTGAGGCGTCATTGTCCCTTCCAACATAAGAGAAGAGTGGCGTTAAAGAGGAAGAATAGTTCACGGAGGTATCTAGCTGGACGTTTCGAAGGCCTACACCGTATGCTGCAGTAGAGTATTTGGCATAGAGAGCCCCAAAGTTCCCGTTCAATAATTAGGCCTTCGCGTAAGCATGGTAAAGACAGTACTATAACAGGATGCTTAAAAAGCACTCCGGTGGACAAACTCTATCCCTTAGCAGAAATCCCTAGAACTCTCTCAGAACCTAGAACTATCGGAGCGGAGTATTTCTCTGTCAAGAACCTCATTGTGTATCATTGTGAATTAGAGGCCAGCAGTTTACTTGGAGAAAAGTGGAGTCCTGGCTCTCCCTTTCCTTGAGAGTGAGTGGTGGATAGACACCGGAGTCTCTGGAGAATTACAGATAGGGATTGTCTTGAAGAGACTCGACTGCTTTTGTTGAGTGCTTTATTGGGACTAACTACAATATTTAGCATAATTTTACTTTACAAATTTTGCTTACTCTAAGAAATGACAAAATTGCTTAATTTATAAAATATTATTTAGGTGATACAGGGTGTATCACTACAGTCTCATCGGGGGAAGAAGGATAAGGCCAGAGAGAATGTCCTAAGTCCCCAATATCATTAAGGCTCAAATAGATCAAGGCTGTATCTCGACAGTATTTAGCTTTTAAAATTTCATAATAAACGATGTGGTACTGGATATTTATGCAAAGGACCTCTAACTGATGAAACTAAACTCTAACAGCTGAATGTTGAATCGAACTATAAAGATAATTCGAGGATGATCCACCGTTTTCTAATGTTTGAACGAGAAATAAAATAAATTTAAACAGTGGATTAACGTGTAAGCCAAATATTAGACCCCGATTTCGGAGGTCTTTCCGAAAATACTGTTAAATGATACCAAATTGTTATAATCTGCACTTTAGTGGATTTGAAGAAAAGAAATAAGGCTTTCACTCTATTTACAGCTTCTTAAAAAGCCAATTTTGCCTGAAATAAAAAGAAACATCCACAATACGCGACTTCAATGAGTCGCCACTGAAGTAGGAGTCGCGGGAGTCGCGCTTTTTTGCACCCAGAAATCATGCACATTCTCTCACATCCACAATATTGATTCCTATTTTATTTTAGATAATTTTTAGCATGTCTGGTAGTTCAAGATTGCCAAATAACGAGAAAATGCCGTGGAATCTTGCTAAATCGAACGAAAACATTGACGAATTGACATTTTCTGGCATGCCAGAAAAGCCAAAATATGGGGTTGCGGTATGACAAAAACAGCTTACGCCAAAGCACTATTCCACGTTTCTGCATACGAAAAAATATTTAAACCTAGCTTTATTTTAACTCTAGATTAACGCTAATCTGAGGTTCAACTGAAGTTATTCTTGGTTTCAACATTCAGCTGTAAGTAAATTACAATTTGGGATAAATCTTCTCGAGGATCAGCCTGAGTCTATTTGGACCCGCCATTAAATAATTTTTAATACAAGAATTTGAAAAACAAAAATGAAGTGTTCGAAGTCAGAGTGTGTGCGAAACCTGAAAGCTTTCCCCTACAAAAATTCCATTCCTCTAATATTTATTGAAAAAATAACTCGAAAAACTCTCTTCACCGTAACTTGTGCATGGGTTTAAAAAACCTTAAATTACGAAAAATCTTCAATACAAGCTTTTCGGGATAAATCAGATTTCGAAAATGAAAAAAATTCTTTATTTAATTAATTCTGTAATTAATTGAAAAATTCTGAAAATGCCATTCAAATCACGTAAGTGCGATGTTCTTTTCATATTATACAGTAAACTATTTGCCTTGTTTATAACGTGAATTTGATCTTAGCTTTTGTTTAGTTAATAATTTTATAACTTGCTGAACTTAAACCTTGTTCAAAAATAATTTGAGACTGATTCAGAAGTTGGAAATTGAGTTTTTGTTTCTCGCTTTGATTTAATTTTTCTTTTTGTATCAAGACTGTCAAATTATCCATTTATGGTTGTCAAAATGTATTTACAATTTTTTTGGAGATTCGAAAATCCCACCATAAAATTCAATTTTAGTTTCAGTTCGATGGAAAGATGAGAGAAAATCTAGCATTGCAACCGGTTAAGGAATACCTACTATTTTTCGATCGAATCGAAATCCACTTAATCGAAAAGGTGTGAAGAGAAAAACAAATTTGAATGAGTTTAAATTGAAATCCCCTAAATCGAATAGGTGCACGTGTAACATTCTATTTTCTCTCAGTACTGTGATTTACGGAAAAAGTGTAAATGATATCTGTATTTAATCGAGTAGAATAGCCATAAAAATGGCTTTCTCAATTGCAAATTAAATGCAATAAATTGCAATTGATTCCAATTTGCTGGTCAATTCAAAATGCAAATTGTCGTAACTCTGCTAATCCGACTAAAGGCACAAAATGAATGGTGATTAAAAATCAGATATAAATTCATTAATTTTCATGAGTTGAGATTTTTTCGTTTTAAAGATTTTTATTGTTCAAAATTATCATAAAATTTTCATACTTTTGACTCTATTCTGGACAAAATTAGAGTCAGAACAAATCCTCATGTACCATACTCAGGAGACAGAGAAGAGATGAGATTTACAAATAAAGCATCTACATGTTTTTTTTTTAGTATATTATATTATTCACATATTCACAACATAGTGAAAATGTTCACCAATTTCCCGACGGAATGTCAGTTAGATTACAAATTTAGCATGGTCTGCAATTCATCATCCTAGGAAAAACTTTGGGGGAAAATAGTGTGAGAAAAAGTCACACACGAAAGGAATTTCGTAACCTTGTCTATTTATCCTTTAAAGAATTTCTGCTTCTGCAGATGACTGAGGATAAAAAGAAACCTATTTGCCAATTTTTCCAACAAATGAAAAACTTGCTGAAAGTTACGGACTTTAAGACGTAGAAACTTTCTCTCCACAATATCTCATTTTCTATGCACAAGAAATGTTTTGCCAAAAATCCCAATTTATCCTCAGGGACACAAATTGAATTTGATTCTGTCGACAGAATAAATGTCATGAAAATATCATATTTACTTTTGCGAAGAGAAAGGAAAATTCATATATACGCTATTAATAATGTAGATTGTGAAGCACACGTGATATGCAACATGTTACAAAATATTCTCCAACATAACAATATTTCTACAAATTTTCCAAAAATTAAAGAAAGATATATATTGTGAAACTAAAAACTTTGAGAATATAAACATAAATGTAATTTGTTGAAATATGAGTTAAACCAATAATTTTTTTTTATTTTGAATATTTATTTTTTAATGCATTAACACAAAAATCGTTAAATCTTGAATATTTGATTTGAAATTGTGTTAGGAAAACTTTAGTGTGGAAAGAGTTTAACAAAAAAATGTAATAGGGGAACTGTACTAAATTTCGGCCAGCATGCAATTTCGGCCATTTCTTTCCTTCTTGCAATTAACATGATTTTTAATTTCTGCATTCTCTAGAGATTATGAGGTAAAGTGCCCTTAAGTCGACCGGTTCCTCAATTTGACCGTTAGAGTTATTTATTCAATTTATTTATATTGGCACTAATCTAGTTCCCGGCTAGTGGCCTTCAAAGTTGAAGCCAATTTCTTACTTTCACATACAAATGCGTATGGGAATTTTTCTCCACTCGTGATCATTATGCTAAATATTTAAAAAGTGAGAAGTTTTTCCGTATTTTAAGATACCTTTCCGTATGGAGGGATAAATATACTAAATTTTTGTTTAAATAATTTTTTTTTTCTTGGACCACTGTGACCTGAGTCCGAGATCAATTTAGGAACTGGCTTCTAATAGCTCCGTATAAAAAGGCCAACTCGCCAGGCGCTTGGCACTAATATTTGGCATATGATCTAACATTAATAGATCAATTATTCCATAAATAAATACGATTCTGTGACAATTTGATAGAAATTTACCATTAAAACATTCAAATATTGACCACCGGTCGAGTCGAGGAACCGATCGACTCGGGGGCATTTTACCTTACAATGAAAAAAAAAAACAAAAAATGTTGTAATATGTAAAACTTTAAAAGAACTCCAGGTCCAGAAGATTAAGGTACTATGAAAATCAAGGTGGCCGAAATATTACTCAAAGTTATGTCTATATTTTTATTCATTTCAAAATGTATTAAGAATGTTTTCAGAAGAAACAAAGACGATAAACTATTTGAAAGGTTTCAAGAGAACACTCCTTAAAAATAAGTAAACTTAAGACTTCGGCGCTTACATGTAACTATGCCGAAATTTGGTACAGTTACCCTAGATTACTCGTATTGCGAGCAGTTTTTATGATTTGTGATTCTTTGCAGGATTTTCAATAAATATATTAGTGATAAATTATAGTTTGTTTTTATTTATTTCAATAGTGAATCATTCTTTAAATTCCGTGTAAAATTTAGCCGCACAATTGCGTATTTTGAGTTAAAAAAAATGCCATTTTATGAGCGTATCTTCAGTGAGTTAACGTTTACTATTTCGGCCACACCTTTTCTTCCTTAAAATTCTTATTTAATTTAGTTCTTCTTCAATTTCTAGGTTTTAAAATGTCCAAAGAAAAAAAACAGCATCGCCTCTGTGAAAAAGGCCTTAGAAGACTTCCGGAATGGTAAGTCGCTTCAGGTTTTCAGGACCAATTACACGGAAGATCTCAGGGCCCTGTGGATTATGTAAATGTAATAAACTGAATATTAATATAGGGTAAGTGTGTCAAATTCCGGCCAGTTTGCAATTCCGACCACATTTGTTCCCCAAAATTCCATAAATTTTTAGTTTTTACATACTCTAGAGATTATACAACGCAAAAAAATAACAAAAAATGTAGCTTCGACAAACGAGATGACGTGAAAAAGACATTGGCAGAATTCCCAAAGGACAAGGAACTATGAGAATGAAGGTGGCCGAAATAGAGCGCCAAAGCTATGTCTACATTATTATTAATTTTAAAATGTATTAAGAATGATTTTAGAGTACGTAAAGACGATAAACTGTCTACAAGGTTCCAAGCAACACTGCTTAAGAAGAAGAAATAAAAAAAACTATTTGTATTACAAATATTACATTTCAATCTTTAGACTTTGGCGCTTGCATGTAACTGTGCCGAAATTTGGCACACTTACCCTAGATATACTTTTTAATTCCTAATAACTGTTTTCTATAATAATTATCTGTAAGTCAAAATAAAATGAATCGTGGACAGGGAAGATTAATTAAATTGAAGCATGACGGAAAATCATCTTCTTCCTTTGTGGAACAGGGCACTATTACTAAGATCGCTAATTACAGAATAACGTGTTTGATTGCACAATAGAATTTTCTATTAGCAGTAATAGCCAAAAGGAAAGCATCCTTTCTTACGAATCCCTTTACATCCATTAGTCTGGAAGACCACAATATAAATGATTCACCAAAGATGAGTATTCAACGAAATTAATGCACAAGGAAAATACAATATAACTCATTTTCCGAGCTCCTAGAAAAATTAACTCAATGTTCGTCTATATTTCCCTGAATGTGTGCTACCTATTGTCTTTTTAATGAAAGAAAATCTCAACAACGAGGTCTTGTAACAAATTGAAGGTAAGAAAATGAATTTATTCATCTTGTGAAAAATTGCAAATTTCCACAAATATCCCACGCGTTCATCCAGTTACACGGCAGTAAAAATTGAAATAAATTGAAAATTCCATCTCGTAAATTTTGTACATTGAAGCTCTGCAATGTGTATAAAAAGCATTACAATTTAGCATAAAACGATATACTTGAGAAGCCTTATTTCTTTTTATAAGTAAACAAATATGTTTTGCAAAAATCGAATTGTTTGCCGAGAGGCTGATTTGTTTTTATTATTAATTTCTTAATTTCCTTAAAAGTGTTACATTTTATTGTATTTCTTTCAAGTACAAAAATATCTTGTAATACAATCGAAATGCAAATTTAAATGTTCTTCTTTCAAAATCAAATTTTCCTGTTTTGGACATTGTTCTTGGAATTTTCCACACCAAATTCTTTAACTCCTACAATGGATAGCAACGAATTATTTATTGTTGACTTTTTAACTTTGTAAAATATTAATTTTATTTATCTGGCAATTCAATGCTGTCTTTCTGCATGAGGGCACAACGAGCAATGATAAGAAGAAAACTCATCAGGACACCATCTCTAGCAGCCTCCATCCACAATCTTGTTCTTTTGTTCTCAAGACCCGTGTGATATCTTGTGATTTGGAGAAAAAGTCTCCGTCCCCTAAATTTTAATCTCCATTCATTTTTCTCCTCTTTAATTTCACGAATAAACACTTCCTTCACCCTCTTTACGATACTTTAGGACACTTTTCAGCTGCCTGTTGGACTTGAACTGACAAAATTTGAAAGAGAATGTATAGATATATTTATAATGACTTTTTAAATGTATGAATCGGACATAAATCGTTCTTTGGGCTTAGGGGTTCAAGTTTAGGTTTAATCAATATACAAATCCCATATCAATATTCCTGCTACATGATATCCTTAAGGTTAAGATATCAAATTTTAAAGTTTCCGACTAGTGACACTTTTTGCCCCAGATAGGGGAAAGTTTATTTCCTCATAACTGCATCATTTTTAGATGTAAAAATATATCAACTTTTTTTAATGTTAATTTTACACCATTTTAAGGGTAAAATTAACATGGAAAAGGGTAAGTTTAACCCATAATATAACTAAAAAGCATAATATTTACACCGATTTCGGATCAATACTGCAGGGTAAAATAAACATTTCCGGAATGTTATTTTAACTTTTCCGGATTTCTCTCAGTATTCGAACGATTTATACTTCGAACAATTCATTTTTCACAATGTGTTATAAATTAATTTGGCCCATTACTTTTATTTTAATATCTAGTCCAATGCCTCAAATTTTCTAAAAAAAATTTATGGGTGAAATCCATAAGGAACATATAGAAAAAATTGAATTGTCCCAAGCTTGAGTCGTCCGAAGGTAGCGCGCTTTCCCCTACTCTTAAGGTAAGTATGCTAAATTTTAGCATAGGGAGAATTGGATCACCTTTGATAAATGGGCTTTTTCTCCTATTTTTAAATGAAATTGAGCCTAAATTTATTATAAAGGTACAGTTTCATAAAAAAAAGTAGGAGAAATGGGGTGGCAATGCATTCCAGGCTTTGCGAAGTGCTCGAGCTCGTGTCTTAGATGCTATACCTCAAAAGTACTTTCGAATCACTTACCGTTTACCGGGTTTTAACCGATTTAAACCGATTCATAAATTGCTCGAAAGATTCGCCAAAATAGTTTAAAGAGAAATAGAATTGATTTTCGGACGAAAATTACTTATCGGTTCACAATCACAATTGGTTCATAATCTTAATAGGGGAGAGTCAGCCCTTTTGGCCATGTAAGCACTTTTGGCCACCTAAAGTAAAATTACATTGTAAGGCAATTATGAGTTTATTTAGAACAGGAAAATGGGTCTTATTTCGTGATATCTAATCTAACGAATCAGAAAACCATATTTGATTTTGTATCGACTTGATTAATTCTAAGTTATTGAAAGTAATTCTCGACAAGGTAAACAATCACTAAAAAAAACATGGGATTCTTAAGAAACTTTTTAATGTTAAGAGAAATTGTTTTGCATTATTTCATATTTTTGATGAAAATATTTGGTGTTATTCAATGAAAGTCCATTTCTTATTTAACTAAATTTTATTGTGATATCATCCTTAATAAGATTTTCTAACAAATTAAATGAAAATCAGATGTGGCTAAAAGATCTTACTTTTTCGGTTGTGTAAGTACTTTTGGCCATTCATTTTCCCGTACATTTTACACGTGGCGCACCTCGCGGATTTCAGTAAACACAACCGTGACTTTTGACTGATTTTTACATCAAATAGAAAATGTGCAAAAAGTCGTTTAAAATACTTTAATAATTACATAAAATTGGTGTTAAATAAGAATAGGACTTGTGCTGTGTATTTTTTTCGAAAGCTATTTCTTCTATTATTTTATTAAAATTCTATTGGAAACAAGTGGCCAAAAGTACTGAAACATGCATAGTTGCACAAAATGCATTTTTCACTAAAATATCCGAAAAATTTTGGGAATTCTCCTGGATTATTAGGAATAAACGGCTTTAAGCTATCTTTGTACAAAATTTCATTTTACTTAAATAAAGATTATAAAAATTACAAGCACATGAAACCGTAAAGTAGCCAAAAATACTTACTCCACCCTATTATATTTTTATAGCTGGTCCATTGCCTCAAATTTCCAGAAAATAGTTATGGGTGAACTCCATTAAGAACGTAGGGGAAAAAATTATATGTCCGAAACTTAGGCCAGCTTCAGACTGGAGATTTAGCCCAGTTCCGGAAGGTCTCAAAAATCTAAATAACAAGCAATTTTACTGATTTTTCAAAATCTATTAGATCATTTGCCCTTAATACCCAATTCTAAACAACAATTTCCTAAAAAATCGTGCCTGATAAGGAATTAGAGCATTTAAGCCAGATAGCTAAGCCTTAGGTCTGAAGTCCGTATTAGGGCCTTGACAGACCTGAGGATTAGCCGAGAGATGGCTTAGCGTAATTATATTCGAAATATTGATTAAACTGTATTTCCATAATTTTCCACTAAGTCGTCTCTCGGCTTAAGTTGTAAGTGTGTCTAGGGCATTAACGTCGCCTGAAGGTAGAGCACTTTCTTCTACATGGTTCCAATCAAGCTCCTGGCAAGTTGGCCTTTTTATTTGGAGCTATTTGAAGCCAATTCCTAAATTGATCTCGGACTCAGCTCACAGTGCTCCGAGGAAAAAATTTATTTAAACAAAAATTTAGTATATTTATTTCTCCATACGGAAAGGTATATTATAATACGGAAAAACTTCCCACTTTTTAGATATTTGGCATAACGGTTGCGAGTGCAAAAAAAAATCCCATATAAATTTAAATCGAAGTATGAGAAAGTGACTTCAAATTTCAGGTTCCAATGCTCACCGCTGCAAGCGAAAAACAATGTCATTCACGTATAATTTCTAAGGGATATTTTCAATTAAAGCTTTTTAAAATTAAGGTGTATGAGAGATAGGGGTTAAATTCAGGCTTCGTCAGACTTGGTTAATTTTTCTAATACACTTGGGTCTTCTATCCAGCTGACGTGGGGAAAAAATGACGTTTGGGTTTTTGAATCTTACTGTGAATTGTTTTGAATTGTACTGTGTGAATTTATTGTCTGTCGAAGAACAACAAAATTTTCCCCGTGTTGTGTTTATACTTCATTTTTTATCACAATTATCAATAAAAAATTTTGATGAAAAGAAAATAACATTTTAATTTACATTGAAAAAACTGCACGTTTCGTAAAAACGTTTTGACAACAGCCAGTGTTTGACAGCTGTCAACAGCAGGGGAATTCTGTAACAGTGTGACAATGCCATATGACAAATTTAAGAATTTTCATGTGCTAAAAGCTCCTTGCAATGGATATTTGGTGCTTACTAGCTTTAATTGTTGTTCTGCTCTCAAATTTATCACGAAAAATTATGTGACGTTGTCATATCGTTACAGAATATCTCTGCAGGATATCGAAGTGCCAGATGACAAAGAGTTGAGTGCACAAGAATAATTCGAAAAAAGAAACAAACGAACTAAACTCAACACGATTAATATTTAATAATAATACCGTGTATATATTGTATAGTCATGCTTACGTGAAACTGCCCCATTCTCCCTTACGTCAAGAAGTCGTAAAGACTTTGTTTTTTAAAAAATAACAGGACTTCGATGTATGTTCGAAATTGTAAGATATATCGAATCCTTTGAAAGTTGTAAAATGTTTATCTGATAAATTTTGTATTTCGTAAGTGCGGTGGCTTGATGGACTCTTGATGGACAAATGAGAACAAACAACCTCAGAAATCTCCCCCACCTCTGTTCTGACCCTTTCTTCACAGTGGAATCAATTACAATCCCTCTGGTTTTCATTTTATTGCGATTAGACACAGAAATAATATAAATTGCAGACATCAATCGCGTGAAGGGTAAGTTTAGTGAATTCCCCTCGGAGGGTTTCTCCTTCTGACTGGGGAACAGAAATTGAGAAGGGTGTAAGTTAGAAGTAGGGGAAGATCGTCTAGTAGAAAATATTTTCTGCCCTTTATTCTTGAATGATATTGCGACTGTTCCCTGAAACATTGTATTTTGGTGGGGAGAAGGAGAAGTGCTTGGACACGCGTGCCAAGTAGGAACCCCTTATGAGGGCTATAAAAGGCAGAATACAGCTGACTTGTTGTTCAGTTATAGTCGTCGTGTGGATAAGTTTGGTCGTGGAGGAAGTAGCTAGGAGAATACCAAATAGAGCAACCCTTATCAATCTCAGTGAGTGACCGTGTAAAATTGAATTTCCTCCTGTGGAGCACACACATGCTTTCGATGAGCCAAGTATCTCTTATGATTGTGGGAAATTACTGAGCATCACACTACTTCCGGTTGAAAGATAACACTAAATATATGTGCAAAGTGCAGATTTACGAACATTAGAAAAGGCGCTTTGGATATATCAGTGTGCTGAGAGTAAATTTCGAAAAGAACGGACAATGTACATATGTAAATAGAAGAATCCCAGAGAGACTTCTTCAGTTACCTAGAACAGTGAAAGTGTGAAGAAAGACTCAAGGGATTGTTTTTTGTGTGTCTAGAGATTTAAAAGAATTTATCAGTGTTTTTACCCTAGAGCAAGTGTCCTCTTTTTCCTGCACAGCAAAAATGTGGTCTATTAAAATATTCACCTTTGCCATCATTTTGCAAGGTAGGCACAAATAATCCACTATGGTACAATTAAAGGGGTTCCTACAATGCCCGGTAGACTTGAAGAATAACGGAAAAAAATCCTCACTGGTCTATGTTTGTGAAAAATGATCATTGTGGAAAGAAAGTGGAAAAAATGAGGTTACATACTTTGCATCATTTTTCATTCTTCTCCGCTAAAATTCCCACGTCATTTCTAAGAAATCCTCCTGGATGGGTACATTTCCATTTTGTGGACAACTTTCCCAAATCCGAATGTTGTCATTTGATTCAACTCAACAACCTCACGCTCCAAAACCCTTAAGATGGATGTTCAGACGTCTCAATGAGCCACTAAATGCATCCATCATCATTTTCATCCTTATCACATTCACGTCCTTCACAATTTTTCTAGACTCAAATTGCTACATTTCTTCTTCGATTTTATTCTCTCAATCCCTTTGAACACTTCCTTCATTTATAAAACTTCCGTATTTGAGATTTTCTCGCCGGTTGAGCCTTTTGGATTTATAATTTTAATTTATTTGTATGCCGTTAATAATAATCGTAATAGTAGGGGAGACTGGGGCAAAAAGTCACAAATCGAAAATTTCAAAATTCAATATCTTCCAAGATAAATAAGATAGCGGCTTAAAATTTTTTCCATTGATAGATTCCATAGATCTTCTTTGATGTCGTGAGTTTCTTAGAATTGGAAAAGGAATTTATAAAATAGAAAATATCAAAATTTTTAGCCCTATTTTTGAAATATTTTCCTTGAAGAATATGTCAATTATTACCTACTTATTATTCAAAATTTATGCACTGATGATTATTTCCCAAATAATTTGGATTCTTTGAATACGAAGCCGCTATCTATTTTAGAATTTTACAGAGATTCTTCTTTCAAGAAATCTTTTTATAAAGAACGACCACTTGGGGTAAAAAGTAACAAAAGGTTTGGAGCAAAAAATAAGAAAAATCGAAACGATTTATGATGTCTCACGGCAAAAAACGTCATGCCCTGGACACACTTACGACTGAAGTCCAGAGACAACTACCCAAGAAGCAAAATAGCTGCCTTACAGAACCAAGTATTAAAAAAGTCTTTTAGTGCACTTTTAAAAAACTTAAAGTGAGAATTTTCTGTTGAAATTCCTATAGACGCTCTTAAGATCCTTAAGAGTGCGCCACTTTACTTATAGTAATCTCAATGATGGAACCAAGAGCGTTATAAGCAAATAAAAAGATTTTTGGTTCTATAGTGCCATATTTAAGGATTTCTACAAGACTATATTAGGAAAAAAAATGTTTCTTGGGTAAGCTCGTTCATAGCTAAGTCAGTTCCTGACACACTACAAATGAGGCTTAGCACCACAAAACATAACTTTCATGGGTTTTTATGCAGATATTTCTACTGAAATGCACTAATACTCCTCTGAAAATGAAACTATTTGCAATATCATGTCTCAGTACACGTCCAATAATTATTGTTAATTACAATTATTTGTAAGGTGGAAGCTAACTCGCGACTTAAGCCAATTTTTGCTATTCTAGTGAATAATTCTTGTTGTTATACGTGAATTGTAAAGTACATTTAAAAGTAGTTTCATTTTCAAAGGGCTACTAGTGTCCCAGCGAGCACCAAATGCTAACCGATTGCAATTCAGCTGAAAACATATGTATTTTCAGCTGAATTCTGCTAACCTTGAAACAAAATTGGCGATTCAGTGCCATTTCTATATATTTGGTTAGCACTTTTTCTTCGACAACTGCTGATCAGACAGCAAATTTTTGCTAGTCGATTCAGCAAAAATATGCTGAAAACGCTACTTTTTTCAGCTAAGTGTGCTCGCTGGGGTATTTCAGTAGAAATATCTGCATAAAAACCCACGAAATTTATGTTTTGTGAGTGCCAGAAAATGTTAAGCCTCGTTTGTAGTGTGTCAGGAATTGACTTGGCTATGAACGAGCTTAGTCGTCTCTGGACTTTAGTCGTAAGGTCAAACGATTTGCAGTTTTTTATGTGTTTTTTTTCCAAAATATCTTGAAAAGCGTTTTTATCGTTCAGATAGAGAAAATGGTGTTTTACAAAGGTGTAGAGGAATAAATTTCCTATGAAAATATGTCCTGTAGGTATTTTTTTTTTAATTTACGGAATCCCGTAACAAAGAGAATCAAAATGTGATAATATCCCATGCCTGATACTATTTGCCCCAGCATTTTTGAGAATTTTGAGAACAAAATTACCTTTTAGAAAACGGCTCGATAAATGTATTTCCTTACAAAATAGAGGAAAATGACTTTCACAAAGTTGTAGAGCGGTAAATTTCCTATAAATCTGCGCTAATTTGAAATTTCTGGGGCGTTCGAGTAGTTTGTAAAAACATAAAATATCCGTTTTGTGACTTTTTGCCCCAGTCTCCTCTATTCATCGTCATGATGGGTCCATGACATTCAATTTAGCAGCCGATGCCTGTCGATGCTTCGCCACTTCAGAAAGATGTTCGGGTCCGATCCCAAGATCCTCCCAGTTAAGATTCTGAATTTGATCCAGCCACCTTGTCCTAGGTCTGCCCCGAGGTCGACGCCTTGCAATGGCTTACATAGCTTTTCTGGGAAATCTTACGATCGTTATAACGCGTAATAAAAAAGTTTTGTCAAAAAGTTCTTTTTTAAACGAAATTGTCTGCACTGCTGCAGGTGGAAACGTCAAAATTCTGTCAAAAATACAATTTTTACAAAAATTGCTTCCAATATGTTAGAGGCCTTTAGGGAAACCAGGCTTCTTGCTAGCTACATTTCTACGCGATCATTATTATTTTTTCTTTACTCTGAAAAAAGTTTTGTCAAATTAAAAAAAAAAGTTTTGTTAAATTTGTTCCGTACGGAATATGGAATTTTTTTTTGTCAAATCGGCAACCAGTAGGGGAATTCTGCAATTTTCGCGACATTATCACTCGTGAGTTCGAAACCTGACAATGCCAATCGAGCTTTTTTTGTCATTATGAGTTCGAAAATGCAATTCATTGAATTTTTAATAAAATCCCTTTACTTTATGATTTTATGAAAATACAGTAAGGTAAATGTTCTAATTCAAAATCATTTCCAGACGCTTTAACTTTGACAGAAGATTCAACACATTGAATTCATATTTTTTCTGAAGAGAATTACATAAATTTGCTCCTTGACTCTTCTAGAATGTTACGGTTTAGTGAAAATTCTTTAGATATAATTTGAAAACTTCTTAAATACAAGAAAAATACGCGAGTGTGAAATACTTCTATTGGAAACAAATTAATCCAAATGGAGACAAGGGAAAGTTTCTAATTGGAGACAAACAGTGTAAGTGAAACCACGATGAAAGGCTTCCAAAACCTTGTTGATTTGCTCTTGAGTGTAGGATTTGTTCTTATTCCTGGTCTTTTCTCCTTTCCCATCTAAAACAATAAGAAAATCTCTCCAATAAAATCATAAATATTTCCGAAGTTTCAGATTGAAGCATTTGCAGATAGGGGAGACTGGGGCAAAACTTGTCAAAACACATATTTAATTCTTTCAGGAGCTCTGAGAAAACTTAAGCGTTTTATAATGAGCATATTCTTATAGGAAATTTACTGCTCTACACCATTGCAGAAGACTATTTTCCTCTATCTCGAAAGAAATGTGATTTTCGAATCATTTTCTAAAAGTCGATTTTGTTGAGATTCTCAAATTTGCTGGGGCAAATTTTGTCAGTCTTCGGATAATTTGTGACGTTTTACTCTCGCAAACGTTAAAAATATCAAATAGACATATTTTTATAGGAAATTTATTCCTCTACAACTTTGTCGAAGATAATTTTTCTCTATCTTAACGAGAAATGTGCTTAAATTGAGATAATCAGTATTGATATTTTCTGTAAGCCAAATATTCCAAAAATACAACTGAAAATTTCATTAATTTTTGAAACTTTGTGGGTTTAAGAAGGTTCATAAAGGCTATTTATAATAAAAATTTCAAGCCTTAGTCTCTTTTATTTTAGAAAATAGTGAATATTGAAATTTTCTTTTTGACAAATTTTGCCCCAGTCTCCCCTACTTCAGAAAACTCTTTTTGTTCACTAAATAGGTAATTATTTCATATGAAAACTTCACGTACCGTTAACAATAAAAATTAGCACTTAATTTAACTAAAATTAGCCAGAAATATGACATAAATGTTAAACGAAACGAATAAACAACAGTCACCTCATTTTGTTTTTCATTGGAAAACATGGTCGATCGATGAAAAATTCGATGGTGAAAAGGTACACTTTTAATTTTTCTGAGAAATTAACAAATTAAAATTTGTGAATATGAATGGATTTTTGCTTTATTTGGAGCAAAATCAACTAAATAATAAAACTGTGGTATAGAAGATATATAAATATAGTAATTTAGTACTGTATTTATCATGAAAAAAAGTGACGTTTCCATTTGGAGTAGCGAAAAATTTCCATTTGAAGCAGGTTTTGAATTAGCTTAATTTACCCTACGTCTTGGTTGATTTGTTTAACAAAATGCATTGTCATTTGAATTGCCAGAAATCTCAAATATGTGACTTCTGACAATGCCACGTGAGCTGATATGATAATGTCATGGTTACAGAATCGTATTTTCGAAAAAGCTCTCCTAAGATTCGAACCCAATTTGTCATATGGCATTGCCAGACTATTACAGAATTTCCCTCGCCCTTAAGCGAAGAAGAATTGTGTTAAAATTTTGTCAAAAGAATGTTGTTTATCAATTTGACAAAACTTCTATAAGCATGCAATAAGGCCTAGTTCCTCTAGGAAACGTCGTCGTGTCAACATAATAATTTATTATTCAACTTTTTTTTTTACAAATGATAGCTGATATGAAGTCCTACAAGAAAACTTTATAATATTGAAAAATAGCTCGCCCTGCCACTTCATCTCATTCTTAACTTACCATCTTTTAAAGCAATCAATAGGTCTTCAATCAAAGTATTGAATGGTTCTCTAATTTCGAATGGTTACTTCTCAATGAGGGAATGAAGCTCAAAAACTATCAAGAAGTCTTATAAAGTCAAGTGAGCTTATGCCCAAAAGTTCAGCAGCCAAAAAAGCCCCTGGGAAGAGATTGTGCATAAAAAATTTATTTTAAAGCACTTCCTTTTGCTCTACATTTTCTTTTAGGTTTCTGGTAATATTTTATTAACGTCCGGTGAGGTCTTGGAACTCAATCACTGATTTATGTAAAAGTGTGATTTTTTTTAAAACATAAATACTATGGGCTATGTTTTTGCTATTAAATCCTATCTTTGAGTTTTCTTTTACAAGTACAGTAATGCTTAATAACTTTAAATGGTTATGGATACAGAGATTTTATGAAAATTAACATCCAAACGGTCTTAGCAGCTTTCAATGAAGAAATAACTAAAAACACGTAGAGGATGTGCTGGAGTCGTTAAGAGAACTGGAAGAACTATAAAATTTTATCTAATTAGCCAACACGCTGTTTGGTATTTTCTTTGCAATTTAAAAAGCAATTGCTTAAAGCCTTTCATTTCTTAAACAAACCATTAATTAGAAATACTGACCGAAATGTTCGACAATGAAGTCATTAAGTCAAATTTAATGAAATCAATTATTTTGCTTCAATGATGATCATATAAAATAATAACTTAACGGTCTTTTGAATTTATTTTCCGATTTTAAAAGGTTTAGAAGACTTATAGGGGTAATTGGGGCACCTTTAATTGGGACACTCTTAAAATGTTGCTTTTTCTCTTATTTTAAATGGCACTGAACCAATCATGATAAGGCTTAGTTATTCGTTTATAGAGGTTAATTATATCACGGTAGGATACGGTTATATTTAAAAAGGAAGAAAATTTTTTTTCAATGTTTCCCCAATTCAAAGGTACCCCGTTTCCCCCTAATTAAAATTTTAGAGTACGCACGCACTACCCTTATTATTTAATAAGTTACCAGTTTCTTACATTTCTAAAGCTTTCAATATTCCTTAACAATAACTTTTTTATTTATTTTTTAATTATGTAAACTTTTTCAAGAATTTAAAATTGTTTGATAATTATTCGCGAAATCTTTAAATATAATGAAATGTGCTTGGCAGAAATTATTCATTTGGGCTTTAAACAAGAAAATTACTTTTTGTTCTTTTTTCTACTTCTTCAAAACTTTGTTGTTGTGGAAAAGTTCAAACAAAAGTATTATAATAAAAGTATTATATTCACTCAGCAGTTTCTATAGTTCCAATTGAATTCTAGAAAAGAAGAAGTTTATTTTCCTCAGAACATATTTGATTCACTGAAAAGGCTAAATATGTCCAATCTCTTTGAGAGAGTTCTATTTGATAGAAAATGATGAGTAAAATTTTCATCGATGACAGTTTTTATTGCATTTCTATCTATGATAACATTTTATGAAATCACGTTGAAGTTGGAAAGTTGTATGATGCAAATATGAATTTCGAATAAATGAGTATTTCATTGCCCTTAAGGTTGTGAAATTAAAAACTGTTAGTAGTTACTAGCGCCACTCGCGGGAGAAAACAGCGCCCTCACGTGGGGGAAGAGGTTGACAGTGTTAGTGATTTTTAGCAACTTGTTTAATTTTATTTATTTTGTATTGATCAAAGAGTGTAATTATATTTTTAAATACATAAAGAAAAAAGGTTCTTTTTATTACATTAATATTTTTTTTTATTTTCATTAAATAAAATTTCTTTATTAAAATTCCAATATTTTTCAAAATGAATTTAGAGATGCGAATACTGTATTTTTTTTAAAGAGTATTTTATTACTTGTAGGGCTGAGAAATTGACAGTTGATAGCAGTTGCTAGCGCCGCTTGCGAGAGAAAATAGCGCTCTCATGCGGAGAAAAACTTGATTCATATGGCAGTGAGATATTTAAAATGCGTTTATAGGAAATTAATAGGAACAACATGTTGAAATATTATCTTATCATGCAAAGAAATCATTGATATATAACCTTCATATGACTTTTTGTAAAATAAAATAATATATACGTGAAATACTTGTAGTTTGGAACAGGGTATAGCATTATACAAAGTTTAAAGTTTTCAAAAGTTTTGCTTGAAATCTTAAAAAGAAGTTTATAGTATTCTCTATAATAATCCTATTATTTGGGTAAGATGGGCTAATTTGGAATCATTCATTTAGATGGTCAAAGAGAAAAAGAAAACCATGAAGTAGTAAAGGCTTTACATTCAAGAGTACTGTTTCGTTGTTTTTTTCCTTTCACCATCTAAAACTAAGTGGAAACCTCGAATGATTCCAAATTACCCCATCTTACCCTACGTTTCAAAATAAAGAAAAATAAAGACATGAATTTTACTGTAATTTTGGACAGCTTGCTTGTAATTCGGGACACTTTGATTGTAAATTTGGAAATTTGATATTTTCATAATAAAACAACCATTTTTGTCAATTTAAAGTACTCAACTTATCAAGTCCTCCTTATGTTTATACCGTAGAAGAAACCACAGAATATCTCAAGGAGCCTGGGACACTTTCTAATGCCCAACGTATAATAGCTGTTATTTTGTAAACATGTTTTTTGACATTTCAATGAGAGCGAGTGATATCTAAATCTAGTCATCTCTCTCACTCTCATAGACAATTTTGAAAAGATGTTGACAAACAAGAATAACTTTTGTTTTGTAAACATATTTTCGAAACTGCCTTTGAGAGTGAGTGAGATGACTAGATTTTTATCTCACTCACTCTCATTGGAATGTAAAAAACATTATTAAAAAACAAAAGTTATTGTGCGTTGGGCATAAGACTTTCTACAATCTTTATGAAATTTCGAGAAACAAATAACTGTCCAAGATAAGAAACATAAGTTCATTGGCAAACTTCTGACAAAATAGTGTATTTTTTACATGAAAAACGTAACTTGCAAGTCATACAGTAGACTCTTTCAAATTTGGGTTTTTGTGACTGAAATGTCACTTGAATTGCAGAAAAATTCAGTCGTGAAACCGTATTAACCGATGAAACTGGACGAAGAACAGAATTCTCTGAAAGAAAAGTTTACTCTGAAAAAATGTATTGTCAAATTAACAAGAAAAGTTTGTCAAAAAGATGGTCTTCCATACAGAACATGGAATAGTTTTGTCAAATTAGAGACCAACTGGATTTTGTTAAAAAATTTGTCAAAAGGGTGTTTTTCCAATGTAAGAAAAATTTTGTCAAATTGATAAACAACATCGTTTTAACAAAATTTGAACAAAATCCATTTGTCCATTTAACAAGATATTTTTTCAGAGTACATAGAAAAATATTTCGTAAAATTGTTTGTAAATTTTTGTGAATTCCTACTGAATCGTATAGGGGAAAGGCTCATAATTTTGTCCAGTTTCTTATTTTGAACAGTTTGAGGATAAAATTGGACACTAAAAATAAATTGATTAAAATGATGGATTTTTATTCCAATATTTGATGAATAATGAATTCTATCTAAATATTTGTTCCTTTTGGAAGAATTTAACACTAAATACGTTAAATTTTGAATATGATTTGAGTTGAAATTGCTTTGTTGAAAATTCAGTGTGAGCAATTGCTTACGAGAAATATGACAGAACTTCGTGTTTACTTCAGTCTTATTTAGCTGTGGTGAAGTACTAACAATATTTCTTCGCTTTTTTTTGAGTGATATTATTGAATATTCATTGAATATTGTGTTGATTCACGTTAGTGGTGGTGAGGGGCACTCAATGGATCAAGTGGTAGAGCACTCGCTCTATGATGCAAGCAGGGGCATGACATTTTCTATGTTTCCTATATGTTTCTAGAGCGTGCCGAACAAACTTTTGTGTTTATTAGTTGTTTTCTGTCAGTGTAAAATGAATTAGCAAAAAATATAAATGCAAAATAAAAGCCAAATTAATATTGAATAGGCAACCGAAAACCAAAAATTGGCAACCTACGTTGTTTTGGAGATATCTCGTGAAATGTGTACGAAAACAGGGAAAAATTTACACTAAAATCGGTCACATTTTTCAGAGCTAATATCAACCCCTGGATGCAAGTGTGTCGGTTTCGAATCCCCTTTATTATTATTATTCGTACTTTTCTTTTTTTTCTTCTTTTGCATATTTTTAATTCTTTTGCAAACATTTGTTCGTTAATGTTCGTAAAATTTTGTAAAAGAGCAAAAAATGCTCGTCGAGTAATCATGTTACGAACAATGTTTGTGAAGGAAGCACAAACTTTTACGAACTTTTTAGTGGGTTATACAATTTAATGAAGAAAGCCTTGTTAAATTTCTCGAAGGGAACTGCTCATATTGAAGTTTCAACAAAGCAGTTCTAATTCATATTATAATTCAAAATTGACCGAATTTAGTCTTAATATATTTTAAGAAGAATAAAGGGACAGATAATCCTAACCGGCTTATGTAGGTGAGATTCTTAACGTGAGCTAACTCGGAGTGCATGCAAATTCGATTTGGAGCTAAAGTTGGGAGACGCCATTCAGTTATCTTGAATCAAATTCGTGAAATTATACAAATTTTGTATTTAAACCAAAATATCAAGGATTTGGATGAACTGACAGAAAAGTGTTATATGGGTGAAATGTAGACCAGAATGTTCTCTATAATTTTGCCGTAGAACTTGAACTCATCGATTACTCAGAAGCCAAGATAAGCGAGGTTTTTTGTTTCTTAACTCGTTTTTTCATCCAGAGTGCCCCAAGTGTTCATTTGTTGAACTTCAACTATATCAAAGAATTGTTGTATTTTGCGGGACTTTCCATTTAAAACCATATTTTAAGTGTCTTTGTGGAGTAGAGGCAGTCAAATTGGCATCTGAGTGATTTCAAAGCGTTATTATGGGAAAAATCAATTTTTTCACACTTAAACGGCAAAATCAGAGTGATAGCGTAGTCTGAGCGAAAAATGATATATGGACGAAATGTAGAGACAAATGTGCTCTACAATTATGTCGAAGTAATCATCAAAATCGGTTCAGCGACAGTCGAGATAATTGAGGTTATGTGATATTGAAATTGGTTTTTTGACTGTGGCGCCCCTGATGTTGGTCCCACTAAGTTCAAATATTCTAGAAAGTTGTAGCATTTGGTGAGATCTTTCGTTTAAGCCCTCATTCATCAAAATCGGTCACATAGAACCGGAGATATGATTTTTTGAATTTCGTGAACTTTGACCCCTCATATCTCCGGTTCTATTGAAACCACAGCGCGCATACGCACCATTTTGGAAACGTCCTAGACTGGACTATAACATACTAAAATTTCATTAACTTGCACAATGCCGTTTTTGAAAAAAGTGACTTTGAATTTCGATGAATTTTGACGCTATCACAGCGCCACCTGTGGTGACTTTTTGAACTTCCATCTGAAAGTGCTCATTGAGACGAAACCAAAAAGGTAAAATTTAGGTCGCTATGTTAATTAGAACCGGAGATAGAGGCCGGTCAATGTTCGAACTTTGACCCCTTATAGCTCGGGTCAGGGGTTATGGATCGACTTAAGGTTTTTTTTGTTTGATAGGTATAATCAACGGCTACAACATACAAAAATTTCAGCCCGATGCACAATGGAATTTTTGAGTTATTTAACTTATAAGATTTAAAAATTTTCTTTTTAAAAAAAGCGCCCCTAGCGGTGGTTTTATGAACTTGCGATGTTAGAAGGGGAAATGGCATTTCACGAGAGCTTTCCAAAAAGCCCACACTTTTTAAATTCTGACAATTAGAACCGGAGTTATGACCATTTTAAGAAATTTTTTTTGGACCCTTATAGCTCGGGTCAGGGGGTCGGGGTACCTTAAGTTTGGTATTGATGGAAAGCTCTAAGGCCCAGCTATAACATACTAAAATTTGAGCCCGCTCGATGCCATAGGGGCGGAGCTATTGAGAAAACAAAAGAAGGAGGGTCTTCAAAATGGCGGAAGGAGGGGTGGGGGGTGGGGGGTCAATGCACCAAGTTGCAATTTTCACCCGATATATAACCTTTTCCGAAAACCGCAAGTCGATATCTTTTTTAGTTTAGGAGCTATTAAGCTCCGAAGAGCGGCCGGCCGGCCGGGAACGTAAAATAGCCACATATATATTCGTGATCAGGAAGTGGCGAAACACATTTTGGCCAAGTTTGAGGTCGATCGGACGACATGAAATTTTGTTAGGATTATAGTAGGTGAGATTGTTAAGAATCTCACCTAATATTTAGGTCGAATACACTATTCATTGAATGTTCCAAGAAAAATCCATATTTTTAACCTGTTTATTTGTATTTTCCAACTTTATCCTCAAAGTGTCCAAAATTTCAAGCTGTCCCAAATTAAAAGCACTTCCCCTATTTCATTTGAGCGCAAAAAACGGCTTGCGGAAGTGATTTGAGAATTAAATTAAATTCCCTTTTTCGTGTTTTTCTCTCTCTGATTTGTCTTCTTTCACTTATATTTGGCACATAAACCCATGGGATTGCTTCTATGTTGCAATTTTTCATCCTATTGTGTCCCCTATGGATTTTATACGACATGTGACAGTGTACACCGAATTAATACCAATTCTTCTTGTGGTCAGAATTGTCCAGCTATATGAGTATCTGTATTGGCGTAGTCTGAAAATATTGTTCATTCTAGAGCCAGGAATTTTTTATTATTATTTTTTTTTATTATTGCACATGAAATGGTGTTAAATCTATGACAAGTTGAGAAAATATAAAGATGAATTTTCCAAGAATTCTTTTCTATTGTGAATTGAAGTAGGGAAGAATGCGAAAGATATGGGTCATTCAGTTATCCTTTTGTATTGAAGTGTATTTGCACAGAATGAAAGGGACAGATAATCCTAACCGGCTTATGTAGGTGAGATTCTTAACGTGAGCTAACTCGGAGTGCATGCAAATTCGATTTGATGCTGAAGTAGGGAGACGCCATTCAGTTATCTTGAATCAAATTCGTGAAATTATACAAGTTTTGTATTTGAACCAAAATGTCAAGGATTTGGATGAACTGACAGAAAAGTGTTATATGGGTGAAATGTAGACCAGAATGTTCTCTATAATTTTTCCATAGAACATGATCTCATCGATTACTCAGAAGCCAAGATAATCGAGGTTTTTTGTTTCTTAACTCGTTTTTTCATCCAGAGTGCCCCAAGTAGTCATTTGTTGAACTTCAACTATATCAAAGAATTGTTGTATTTTGTGGGACTTTCCATTTAAAACCCTATTTTAAGTGTCTTGGTGGAGTAGAGGCAGTCAAATTGGCATCTGAGTGATTTCAAAGCGTTATTATGGGAAAAATCAATTTTTTCACACTTAAACGGCAAAATCGGAGTGATAGCGTAGTCTGAGCGGAAAATGATGTATGGACGAAATGTAGAGACAAATGTCTTCTACAATTATGTCGAAGTAATTATCAAAATCGGTTCAGCGACAGTCGAGATAATTGAGGTTATGTGATATTGAAATTGGTTTTTCGACTGTGGCGCCTCTGGTGTTGGTCCCACGAAGTTCAAATATTCTAGAAAGTTGTAGCATTTGGTGAGATCTTTCGTTTAAGCCCTCACTCATCAAAATCGGTCACATAGAACCGGAGATATGATTTTTTGAATTTTGTGAACTTTGACCCCTCATATCTCCGGTTCTGTTTTAACCACAGCGCGCATACGCACCATTTTGGAAACGTCCTAGACTGGACTACAACATACTAAAATTTCATTAACTTGCACAATGCCGTTTTTGAGAAAAATGATTTTGAATTTCGATGAATTTTGACGCTATCGCAGCGCCACCTGTGGTGACTTTTTGAACTTCCATCTGAAAGTGCTCATCGAGACGAAACCAAAAAGGTAAAATTTATGTCGATATGTTAATTAGAACCGGAGATAGAGGCCGGTCAATGTTCGAACTTTGACCCCTTATAGCTCGGGTCAGGGGTTATGGATCGACTTAAGGTTTTTTTTGTTTGATAGGTATAATCAACGGCTACAACATACTAAAATTTCAGCCCGATTGCATAAGGAATTTTTGAGTTATTTAACTTTTAAGATTTAAAAATTTTCTTTTTAATAATAGCGCCCCTAGCGGTAGTTTTATGAACTTGCGATGTTAGAAGAGGAAGTGGCATTTCACGAGAGCTTTCCAAAAAGCCCTCATATTTTAAATTCTGACAATTAGAACCGGAGTTATGGCCATTTTAAGAAATTTTTTTTGGACCCTTATAGCTCGGGTCAGGGGGGTCGGGGTCCTTAAGTTTGGTATTGATGGAAAGCTCTAAGGCCCAGCTATAACATACTAAAATTTGAGCCCGATCGATGCCATAGGGGCGGAGCTATTGAGAAAACAAAAAAAGGGGGGTCTTCAAAATGGCGGAAGAAGGGGTGGGGGGTGGGGGGTCAATGCACCAAGTTGCAATTTTCATGCGATATATAACCTTTGCCGAAAACCGCAAGTCGATATCTTTTTTAGTTTAGGAGCTATTAAGCTCCAAAGAGCGGCCGGACGGCCGGCCGGCCGGCCGGGAACGTAACTTAGCCCCCCATATATTCGTGATCAGGAAGTGGCGAAACACATTTTGGCCAAGTTTGAGCGCGATCGGAGGACATGAAATTTTGTTAGGATTATAGTAGGTGAGATTGTTAAGAATCTCACCTAATATCCTATTTCGATTACCAATGTAGTATTACAAAGGGTATTCTAAAGTTACTTAAAGTTCCATTGAAAGAATGTCAGTTAGCGTGTTTCTAAATTCGTCCAACTCTTATTCCTAGCACTCAAAGGGAGGAAACTATATAATTTTTTTTAATGGAAAAAATATGTTGAATAGAGTTGATGCGTGCTTCATGACACATTAAAGTTCATTAAAAAGTCCCTCTAATGCTCATCTTGTGGGCAGATACCCGCATGAAAATCATCTGGCTGGGATGGAATGACATAAACATTTTCATCTTCAATTTTTGCTCAATAATTTCTTCATACTTTGGAAACGTTAAAATGCCTAAGGAGAGAATTATTTGATGGTATTCAGACAAGAGTGACAAATTTACTCCCTATATTTTTATTATTTAAATTATCCGTCATTTTCATTCATTATTCCCTTTGCCCTCATTTCGTTTTTCTTTTTCGCCTCAGTGTTTTCCGCGCGACGAAGAATCTGGGTATAATTAATGAAATAAATTAAATTTGCTGCCTTCCACGTCGGTCAGGGCCAGAGGACACAAAAAGGAAATTCAATTATTGCAGCATTTAAATGACTTTCTAAATAAATTCTTTATACTTTGGGAGATAATTTTGGGGATTTCAGTATTTATTCACGAGATTTCAGATTAAGGTCTATCGCCGATAGAATTTTGTGGAACATTTAAGAGATAAACATTTTCCTCAAGTAAGATAATTCCCTAATAGATTCGTAAATAATTAAAAATTCTCAGGCAATTTTATATGCAAAAACCAAAGAAACTTTATAGAAAAGAAGTGGAGAAACTTTTGAATGTTTTTCACACTTTGTCAAACTTCGGACATGCTGTATATATTTTATAAAGTTTTCGTTACACCCTTTTTTAGGAGTGGTGTTTGAAACTTTTTAAAGTAGTTTATCATCTTTGTTTTATCTAAAATTATACTTAATGCATTCCAAAATGAATAGAAGTATGGCCATTGTATTGTGTGAAACTTCGGACACCAAGTTTTTCAAAGCTTTTTACCCTTTTCGAAATTCAAAGGCCTCTTCAACAGCATCTTTTTTTTTTGTAGAAGAGGCACTCTTTTTTCTATTTACAACTATAAGAAAAAAATGTTTGGGACGTTTTGAGAAATATACCAAGTGTACGATATTGAATACCCCCCTAAAATACGTCAAAAATGAGGTTTTTCTAACATTGCAAAAAATTGACCCATGCGATTTCAATGATTTTCGGATATATTCTGTAGCTAGTTCGTCTGAACATTTCGTTCTTAAACATCTTTCACCGGAAAAATCGCCATCTTTTTTTCGTGAGAAACGTAATTGATCTGAGAAATTTTACTCTGGAGAAGAACTTCTTGAAGCCGAATAAACGTTAAAATGGGTTTGCCCTAGTAGCGTTTTGACATTGACGTACAATTTTCTTTTGACGTTTGTTCGATTTCAAACGGCTCTCTCTAGATACAGTAGACTCTCGCTAATTCAGCTCTTTTAAGATAGGGCTACTTTATAATTCGGGCGGCAGTTAAATTCGAAAAAAGTTTGTTCCCAGCGAGCACAGTTAGCAGAATAAAATAGGATTTTCAGCATTTTTTTGCTGAATCGGTCTGCTGGCCAATCAGCAGCTCTCGAACAAAAAGTGCTAAGCAAATACATAAAAATGGCACTGTTTAGCGCTCGCAGTGGATGATGGCAGAACTAAATACTGCCGGTAGATGGCGCCAGGAAGCATTTAGCAGCAAATTTTCTCTTTCATTTTTTTTCTTTTTCTCTCAAAATGTCAAAATGGACTTGGAATTTCCCCTGAAATTATTTATCAACTTGGGGGATATTATAATCACGATTTTTATTACTTATATTATTATAGGAATTATGCTGCGGTATGCTGCCTATAGAGAATGGTCAAATAAGAGTATTAAACATACTCCCGACCAAAAGTGTTGCATTTTTTAGTGAATTGCGTCATTATTTTCCCGAGAAAAAAAATTATTTTTTTCTGAGCAAATATTCAGTCGGGGGTTATAAAATTATTCATTATTTATGAAAAATATGTTTTTTCTTTTGCAAAAAGCATATTTTCCTCAATTTTCGCAATTAAATATTGGCATCTTTCCTGGAACAGCCATTGATGTATTATGCTCACAGTCGGTCACAACTATTGTAATTGATCTTGAAACAGGATTTTTCTACTTTTTTAACTTTTTTATGGTAAATAAAGTTGCAGATGCATTTAAAAAAATCCATTTAAAAGTTGTGACTCCCCCACTTAACTCTTTCGCCTCTTTTGGGACTCTGAGTACACAAAGCAGCATATGAATACTTTGTGGAAAACAATGTTTTTTTTTTAATTATTCAGAACTGATAAAAATCCTATTCTTATGAATGATTACAAACTATAAGGATGTCTAAATGTAAAATATTTTTTTTGTAGGACCTCAATTAATTTCTGAGCAAAGATATTTTTGATTTAAAAAAAAAGTGATATTGGCTTGCAGTATATGCTGCGGTCCGGAAAGTTAATGAGTTCAATAATGCCTTTTAAAAATACTACAAAAAAATTTCTATGGATACTACAAAATAAAATATAATTGTTTTATCACAATTTAAGTTGAAAAATTTACATAAAAGCGTTTTTGTTTGTTGCGGCAAATGCGGAAAATATATATTTTTTTATGTTATAAAATGTTTTATATTTTACAAGTGAAATAAATGTATGATCCGTGCACGATGCATATGCATAATGTATATGCTGCACTTTTCTATTTATAAATTTTCGATTATAAATTTTCTAAAGCGCATTTTTACGCAAAAAACTACTTTTATTATCGTGGTAAAATAACAAACCAACAATTATCGTTTTTTTAATACTGTACGTATTCTTTTTTAAATGAAAAATTTATTCAATTTGATGATTCATTTTTTAAATTAAAATGATATGCATTTATATTTTTTAGAAGAGAGTTTTTAAATACCTTTAAAGTCAGGAAAATATGCTAATTTGTTGGAAATCATTTCAAATAATTTTGAGTAGACTGTGTATACCATTAAATAAAAATTATAGAGGCTCTAAATTTTATATGTTCTTGATCTTCTTGGTATTTCCATTAGGTTCCGAAGTTTTTTCAATATTTCTCGAATTTAGAATTCATTAAATATCAAAATATCTTGAGAATTCCCAAGAATTTCTTGGGTTATTAATTTTCTAAAATCACAGCGGACAAGAATTCTTGGCAATGCAATTTTAATTTAGGTGTAGTATATTTTTTTATAAATGAATTCACAATATTTTTTGATAAAATTAGATAAAAAAATTAAATTTATTGGTCGGAAAAGGTTTAAGAATACATATTATTCAAAATATATTATAAATATGATTTTTTAAAATTTTTGTGAATTTTAAATTTTTTGCTTTATTTTTTAATGTCAAATGTGGTTATTGTAAGAATCATAAAATTGTAATAATGGAAAAGGTTAACCTTAGCTTCTACTCAACTCAGCAAAGACAAAAACCAAGTGCATTAAAGTCTCTCACTCGATTGGGGAAAAAGAATAACTTTGACTAATTGCCACTGCGATCGCTAGTGTAACTTCGAGGTCAGCAGAGCTCAGCTGAAAAAATATATGTTTTCAGCTGATTTGAAAAAGCTTAGCATTTGGTGCTCGCTGGGTTGTCAATTTTCAAGTTCGATTATGATTATCAAATGAAGCAAATATGCTCAAATTTGTCATGATTTGTCTTAGCTTTGATGTGATTTTGCATTAGTAAGAAAAAAAACAAAAAATTGTTGCATTTCAAACAATTTTCTGCCCGAATTTCTCTCTTATTCGGTTGACATTTCGGTCCCAAATGCCCGAATTTGGGAATGCCGAACAATCGTTGTAAACACAAATCAAAGCAATCATTTTTAAACATTTAAGAATTTATTCATTTATTTATTCTCAACCTCTTGTCCCAATCGGAGTTGCAGGCCAGAATAGGGAAGACCGGGATAGAATTAGTCAGCGAATGAAATTTTTATTTCTCTATAATTTGGAAAAACTTGTTTAATTTTGAAATTCAAAATTAAATGAAAGTTTTTGAAATGAAAACGGAGGGAGTTTAATACTATGCATAAATAGTGCATAAATAGTTGTAAGCAGACGTTAGACGTTTCCCAGTTAATTAAAAAATCCAATTTGAGTGAGTTGAAAAAGATGACAAATCGTTAAGGAAGATTCTGAAAACACAATAAAACATTTCTCGGTCCACTGAGAAAGATCCATACCAAGGGTCGAAAGCTTTAGAGAAAAATTCGAGGTTTTAGTTGAGGAAAAGAAGATGCCCCTGACGAACACCGGAAGATCTGAAAAAATCTGACTCACTGCCTAATTCTACTGTTGGTTAATTCTTACCCGATCTCTCTTATCCAGGTTAGTAGCTTACGCCTCTCGATCCTCCCCCATTCAAGAATTTTATTGTGAATCATCAGAATTACCTGTTTAAAGACAATTCTATAATTTAAATTAATTAAGTTACTTTGTCCGATATTTCACTCAGTGTCCGATATAACAATCTATACTAAGAGGGTAGTATATCACTTCTTTCCCTAAATGTCGGAATATTATTCTTTTGAGATAAACTTAATTAAAGTAGATCGGTATTTCGCCAGGACAATTTCATGCAAAATCATTTAAAATATTTGAAAACTTGCGTCAAAGTAGATAGAACTTCGTGAAATGCAATAATTTGTGGAATGTTTCTTTTGAAGAGAACTATTTTGCAGAACCGATTTGAAAGGAATTGACTAGGATTCACAAAGGTGCAGTAATTAATTACAGAATATCATGAAATTCAACAACTCGTTAAAACATCGCAACATCTTCATAAATGGTGCTTAAGTACAGTGTCTCTAGAAAAGACCTTATGTTTAATTACTTCTGCGGCATTGTTTATATAAGGGTATTGTGATTTGTGAAATGCTTCTAAATTCAAACTATTGTAAACCAAACAACGAAACGAATAAGCAGAATGCTCGATCTCTTCAGTAAACTACCTCGCGAGTAGGGGAGGGTGGAGTAGTTTACCAAAGGGGCAGTTTCAATTTTCATTTTTTTTAAAAATATTTTCTTATCTTTTTGAGAGGAAGAAGATAAACTCTTATATTTTATAGATTTTAATAATGACAACAAAAATGCAGGTAGTTTAAAGAAATTCTCGGGACCGAAAAGAGTCCACGAATTCACTTCAGTGATACAGAAAAATTGCGTACATACAGAAGATATCTATTGAATTGTATTCTCGGTCTTTTGTGGATAATTTGGAGTCAAGAAACACGATATAGACCTTTTTTAAAACTTCTCTATTTCCTCCTCTTACGACGTTTCGGAGATTGGTTGTCTCTTTCCTCAGGTATGGGTCTTATATACCTCATATCGACGGGTCCATTCCATACTATTCTAAGTCGACTTAGAATTATATTACTCCGAGAGATATGTTGTTCCTGGGACCGAGATCTACAACTGGTGAAAATTTGGCGGTCATCCGGCGTTCGGGTAACGAGAAATTCAGTTTTTTCGCAAAAAAATTTACACGGGCAGCATAGGAAATCGCCAACTTCAAATGGCTCTCCTGAAATGTTGTCATTCTGAGATAGAATAGTATTGAATGGAACCGTCGATATATAGTCTTATATACCAATCTCCGAAACGACGTAAGAGGAGGAAATAAAGAAGTTTTTAAAAAAGGTCTATACCGTGTTTCTTGACTACTACTACTAATAATAATAATAGTAATAAGTTACGGAAACACCGTGATGTATGCAAAATATTTTCAGCGTTAATTTTTCGGCCTATTTTCAGCGCTAACGGCTCATAAGAAATGTATACCGTTTAGGGGAAAATCAAAAAATGTTTTATACATGAACTCCTGATAGTAGGCAGTAGGCAATTCATATCAAATTCATTCAATCCGTTTTCACTTAATCCGGAACTCCCTTTTTCTCGGAATTTTCAGAGTATTTTCTGCAAAGTATTTTGAAAAAAAGTTATGCTCTCAGTTATGCTTCTTTTTCACAAAACAGTCTTAAATTCTAATTCGAAATTCAACCCTGAACTGCACCGCTATCCCCTAAGTCACGTCTAACTCTTGTAAATGTTGTCCCCGTTCAGTTCCACTAGGTTATTCTCTACCTCCACGAAGGACAAATTGGAAGTCCTGGAAGATGGGTATAAAAACCATTTTGCAGTCATATAATTTATTAATTCATAAATTACAAAAGGGCGGGGCCTATTTTATTGGGTGGATCTTATATAATATTTCAAATGAAGTTTTTAATATTATGAGGTCAGTGAACTATAAAATTTTCAAAGTTATGAGAAAAGTAACGCCTGAATAACTTTCCAGACTTTTATTTTTTCAATTGATTTTACGATATTCTCTGACCTATTTGAAACGATCGCACCATTTTTAGATTAATAATACAATTATATTTTTGTTTCTCTAAAGTTTTACCTTTTGTATTTTTATGTTGAAAAATCAATTACCGGTTTATTATTAATTTATAAACTTTTTGTATCAGTTCGAATGTTATTTTTGTTGTACCAGACTTGTTTCTGTACTCACAGTGTTGAAATTCCAATGAATTTTCATATATAAATTTTGATAGAAATAGATAATTTCTCCCTTTTTAGGAAATGGAAAATATTAAATACTCATAAAATCCTTCACTTAGGTGTAATCCACTCAAAGCAGGAAATTACAATCATTGCCAATTTACTTCGCAGCGGGAAAATGTCTGCTTGTGAATTATTAGATTTTTCCATTTACTGCGAGACGCAAGAATAAATTAATAAAATACTTTTTGCGGTATGCTCTCTACTCTTTATGCGGGAATATATATATGTGTTTTTTCTAATATTGGCATACTCTGAGGAATCAGGTTGTCAGGATGATAGAATGATCGACATGGCAGCAGAGATAAGAGTTCCTCACTTTACCATTCGAGTGTGTCGAGTGACATCCGTGACATAAATTGGAATTTTCTGCGGTTCTTTGTGGAAATTGAATGAGTTTAACAAGCTCGCTTGCTGGGATGTGAAAACATGGCTACAATGGAAAATTGTTGACATATGCTAGGATTCCTGCATACCGCTCGTTCTCTTTCTATTGCATGGTCCCATTCTCCCGGGACATCAATCCCACTTGCTGATGATACCAAAGAATGACTGTTTATCTTGGAGGTGAGGGAGATTTTCAATTTTCCCATTTGCTTGTTCTACACATCAATTTTCAACGTGGTGTGTATTTTAATGTTGCGTCAATCTCGCAAACCTACCTCTGAAACTTTCAGAAATATTTTATTCTATTGATTTTTGCGTTGTGTAAATACATCTACAGTTTTTAAACTCTAATTTTTTGAATAAATATTGTAGTTCAGCATTATTTTTGAGTTTTCCGGGACAACATTGTTGTGATTCTGCGTGAGGGGCGGGGACTTTCCATTCTCTCGAAATAACCCTCAACTGCCTTATGACGGAAGGTCTAGGAAATACCAATAGAGGCAAGTAGGGCCACTTTATAACATGGTTGACGCGCCTGGCAAGTTGGCCTTTTTATATGGAGCTATTTGAAGCCAATTCCTAAATTGATCTCGGACTCAGCTCACAGTGCTCCAAGGAAAAAATTTATTTAAACAAAAATTTAGTATATTTATCTTTCCATACGGAAAGGTATCTTATAATACGGAAAAACTTCTCACTTTTTAAATATTTAGCATAACGATCACGAGTGCAGAAAAATTCCCATACGCATTTGTATGTAAAAGTAAGAAATTGGCTTCAACTTTGAAGGCTACTTGCCGGGGACTAGATGGTTGATATTAGAAATTACCCAGCGAGCACCAAATGCTAACCGATTCATGATTAAAACGATACTCGCGAGGTACTTCCATTTCCAGATATTGGGTTAACATTTTTTATTCGAGCACTGCTGACCAGTCAGCATTTTTTTGCTGAGCGACTCAACAAAAATATGCTGAAAGCGCTACTTCTTTCAACTAACTGTGTTCGCTGAGTAAGTGCGACTCGTGGGTGTAAATTTTGAATTTTAGAGCTTCGAATAGGTTACCGATCTGATCTACCATGTCTAATCGGTGAGGACCATTCTTAAACATTAGAATTAAAGAAAAGCTTACGAACAGTAGGGTTAAAGTCATCCACGGAGGACAAAGTCACTCTCAATTACGTTAAACACATCTACGCTCACATCTAAGGCAAATTCTTTCTGTTATATACCTCACTGAGAAAAAACGGGGGTGTGATAAATTTTTTTTCTCATAACTTTAACACTTTTTAGGTTTAAAAATATATCAACATTTTTAATGTTAATTTTACACCTTTTTAAGAGTAAAATTAACTTGAAAAAGTGTAACTTTAACCCCTAATACACCTAAGAACCATAATATTTACACCGATTTCGAATCAATTGCAGGGTAAAATTAACATTTCCGGAATGTTATTTTAACTTTTCGGATTTCTCTCACAGTGTTCAAATCGGTACAGTATAAATCTTAACCAGAGAGAGCTCTAAAATCGGGAAGGTTACTGAACGCAAGGAATAAGTGGCCTGGGTACAGCGGTCTCAAACGGGAAAAGACCAATCCTTAGACAAGTTTCAATCTTAATCTCTTTTAAATATAGCCGGTGGTATAGCCCTAATTTCTGGTAGGTGAAACCGATCGACGATGAAACTTCTATTCTGCTATTTCAGGATAAAATTGTCCTTCCGATGAGCGTCAGTGACATGGTTTAATCCAAAATTAAAATACTCAAGGTTCCAGAGCTTTCGACACTATATCGTGTCTTCTTCAGTGTGACAATATACAAGCTAATAGACTAACCAAGAAGTAAGTTGAGAAAAACGACCTTGTAGAAGACAAATTTCAAATTGAAAAATTCGTTAAATTTCAAATAAAAATTCCTTCAAACAGCCACTGAAGAAGACACTATATAGTGTCGAAAGCTCTGGAACCTTGAGTGTTTTAATTTTGGATTAAACCACCTCACCGACGCTCACCGGAAGGACAATTTTGTCCTGAAATAGCAGAATAGTGGTATAGCCCCATGTGTACCCACAAGAAAGGGAAGGGAAACATGTCGTGCTTTGAATTAAGAGCTGTGTTCTAAAACAGATCAATTAAGAGCTGGCATGTCTTGAGCGAAGTATCGTTTCACTAGAAAATTTCCAGTGACGTCCAGTGCTGTCAAATGGCAGACAAAATAATTCACAGTGCAATTAATTCGCAAAGTAGTGATTGTTTTCGCGAGTTTTATTAATAAAATTATAGTGAAAATTGTAGGGAGAAGCCTTTACAAGTAGTGAAGTGTCTTGCGATGCAAAAACTACAGTACCGATAACAATTATGTGGAAATTTGGTGAATTGATGCTTGTAAAATAGGAAAATATTTTTTTCTGAAAAATAAAATATTGTGCCTCACAAGCTCGCTCGAGTCTCTGGAGTGTTGTGGAAGAATGATTTTTTTTTATTTTGAAAACTTTTATAAAAAAAAAATGAAAACATGTCGGGTATCTTACTCAGCGGGTCAGACGGAAAAAAATCTTCCCAAATGTGATTGTCGAATTAGATATGAATTGATCAATTTTGCTTAGATGTTTAGAAGAAAAATAAGGGAATGTGAAAAATTTTAGATTAAAAAGTGTATACGGTTGAGTTTCAATAAATAATGTGAAAATCAAATGCTTTTTTTATTGTTATCTTACGTCGATTTGGTTGCGATACAGCAGAGAAAATTTGATACTAAAATCAAAACTCGTTATGCTTTGCTTCAAGACCCGCTCGGTACTTAAAATTCTTTCAGAGTCTATTTTTTCCAGCTATGAAAATTCAAAGACTGCTCGTACTTGAGTCAAAGCATACTTTAAAATAAATGCTTTACTTCAAGTAAAATAATCTTTAACTGAACACATAAATGCCCGTTCTTGTTTCAAGAGCTAAATTAAGAGCTGTTTCTACAGAGCTCTTTTCTGAGTGTACTTTTCCTAAATAACAACCTGAATTAATTTTTAACGAGTGAAATAGTAAGTGCAACAATTAATAATTTAGAATATTGCAGATATACAAGAATCAAATGAGTTGACTCTATCGGAGTCGTACTGTACTTTATTCAATCTTGCGACCATCGCCGTCTTAGCGTTCTTTCTTTCTCCAAAATAACACGAATGAAAATCATTTTCCCGGTTTGTACCCTTCCGTGTTTCATTTTTCAAAAATTACTTTACTCCTTCCTGAAACTGCCACACTCTCCCCTATCACCCATTTTGAAAATTAACAAATATTGACAATAAAAGATAATTTTACTGACGGCTTTATTCTTAGAATAACAAAAGGAAGTACAGAGTTTGAAAGAGTATGCATACATACGTGTATGCATAACATTGGACATGATAATATGGCTTATCTAATTAAATTTGTAAATTCATTAGAACTTATGTGCTAAAATCGGATTTAATTTGATTAATACTTAATTATGCCCACTCATTTAATTCCAAGGAAATTAAATGGAAATATTTCATAAATTTCCAAGAAACTTTAGACCTCTAACGTGATAGTTCCGTGGGTGACTTGAGTGGGAGGTTCGCGAGAAATGTGGAGCCCATTTGGAGATGGGAGCGACCGATGAGAAATGGTGACATTGCGTGTATTTGAGCCTTGTGCAGAATGCCAAGTAGCCATGGCTGGGAGATCGAAATCCCCAGAGAGACAACTCAATAGTTTGGCATTCCACCCACCATAGCCCAATCCCATCACTCCGCACTGTTTCGAAGTACAATTGATCGGTGAGACCGGAAATTGGGCAATTTGTACCAATCGAAGCTGCAGCCGCTATGCCACGTGCTTCTTCCGCCGTTCGCGTGAGTCACCCATCAAAGTCGTATCCTTTCCATTCGATTTTCCATCGAATTACCACTGCAATCCCGTCATCCTTCACAACACCATCGAGGTGGCTTCTTCAAGCCAAATTCTACCGGGAGTGTTTCATCACAATAAATCTTGATTAACCCACACTCGAGGTCATGTGTCCACTTGGCATTCGATGATCACGCACAGAAATCACTCTTGGGGCTTGTTGTTTGGGTTGTTCAGTGCTGAAATCAATAGAAATTGTATTAAAGTGAAACACTCCGCTATCAGCTATTCCTTCCTTAATTTATGTCGTGTCAACCAACTTCCGGACCTTGTAATAATTAATGGCATTCTTTTCAATTGAAGCTTCTGTGATTTGATAGAGAACCCAACCTTATTTGATCTGTCTGAATCTTTGTAGAACTCTAATCTTAGACTCCTAATATGCGTATATACATTTTATTTTCTGTATAATATTGCCTTACACAGTAAAGGGAAAAGGTATCATGGGATTTTTTTGGCAATCTCACGACATTTCATTTTCCCTCTAGTCTTCCCGTTTCCCTTCAAAACCATGTTTATTGAGATTGCTCAAAAACACGTCGTGTGATTTTTCTTCATTTTTCGATATGTTTTAGTGGTTATCCAAGCGAACGTTCGTCCATGTTGTATTGTATTGTATTTATTCTTCATCTTGATTGTGACATTTCCAACCTTCCCTGCGGCCATCGCCGTCTTAGCGTCGGTGACCAACCTCAAGAGCCAAAACGATGGAAAAGCTCTATCACGGGTTGTATAAGCCAAAGTAACATTATTTGATTACAGATCTTTCATTAATTAAGAACCATTGAATAACCATTGAATATACGAAAATACCATTAAATCCTTCCTAAAATCGTATTTTTTTTTCAAGATCAAACGTTGACAGGGCTCTAGAGAGCGTTTTTCTCAACAGAATGACATAATCTTTGAGGTCGTTGGAAAGGTCTTGGAAATTTTAACAAGCCTGAACTGATTCCAATTCCAATCTGTTATTGTACATAATTTCTATGTGGAATTCAATTGTATTTATTACTATGCCATTTGGCCGGTGTTTTGACTAATTTATAGATCTATTGCGAACCTGTAAACTTAAAATTAAATTTCCGAGTGGGAAAAACTCAAATATGAATTGTGCGAAACTGAGAGCTTTTCCAAATGATTATTATTTGTTGTGTTCGGGAACTGGACTTAACCCTTTAAGGACGAGAAGCTTTCCGCTGAGCGAAATTCAATGAAATCAAGTTTCCCTCGATATTTTAGCCTAAATAAGAGATTTACGGTTAAAAAGAAATTTTCCCATCCCTAGGAATCCTGGAAAACTATGGGTCATATATGACCCAATCGTCCTTAAAGGTAAAAGAGCACAAAATTTTCCAGAAGACTAGTTTACTCGTTTGCTCTGTTATTTTTGCAAGATAAATAACTTGAATATATTTGTAATAATAAAAAAAATATTTAGAGTACGAGTAAAAATTAAAACGATCAAAAATTAATTTAAAAAAAATCTCATTCAATTTTTGGTTTCAAAGACTCTTGAAGACTGGTACACAAAAACAATAATTTTATGAAAAAATGTATTATTGTTTACTTCATTTTTAATTTTTATGATATTAAACGAAACAAATTTCGCGTACTGGTAAGGTAACACAGAGATAAATGTCGCATGCCTTACAAATACAATTGGTCTTATAATTCTTTTTTTCTGATAACACCATGTGCACCTCAGTTTGCACATTGCTGTGGATCTGGGAGTTCTTCCGGAGTTGATGCGTTTTCGATGAAGACTTCAATTCAAAGTCCATTTCATCCACGTCTTGTTATGTCGCTTTCGTTCAGGACAAGATTGTCGTCATCATCGCTATCTTCCGGGCATAATATGTGGATGATTTCTGGTTCACTGATCATGATTTTTTTTCCATTTTTGAAGTCATCTGCAAGAGTAAAAAGTTATGAATTTACAACATATACGCAGAAGTATCTTATAAATTATCAAAATATTACCTTCTTCAGTCTGTAATGCACTGGGAAATCACAGCTAATTGATATAATCACATAATATTACACGAATAATTAACTATTTTGCGCACACATAAACAAAAAACATGAAACAGTCTAACCTCAAATCTTCTAAAATCCACTAGAGACAAATTCGGCGTTTTTTTACCTTTAGGGACGATTGGGTCATATATGACCCATGAAAATTATGAAGCTTTCCTGAAAATACCAATAAACTATAATTTTTACTTTGTTGAGGAATATTATATATTGTTAATATAATTTCTATTCCCAAGAGGTTTTTGCTTTAAAAAAATTAGAAATATTAAAAATATTACAATTCAAGCGCCAACGTGAAAATTTGAAAATTCGTAATTTTTGAGCTCAAATATTTTTTATATAGCAAATAGCTGGAGATTTGCAAAAAAATATCCTAAATTCCTACATATTTCTACTTCGTGATTACGTACAAACATTAGAAAGAAATAACTTCAGATAGTCAGGAAAAATTATTTTCTCTATGGGTCACGGGTGACCCAATCGTCCTTAAAGGGTTAACCTTTACATTGGGTCCCGGGATTATGAATATTGGGACTTGCCTACCACTAGGAATTGGTTTGTGAAATAATTTTTGAAATACGCCTAAATGTATGCAATACAACGGGGCGGTAAAAATGAAATTCGTTTTCTTATGGCTCTGGAGCATCTTTTAGATCAGGAAAATTTCGTAGTCTAATTTCCCATCTCTTTCTTTCTTAAACCTATTGCATATGTATATCTCACTCTTTCACTCTCTTCTTTTTATTTTAAACGTCATAACAAATTAAATTTAACTCAGACCAACTTAGAGTGCGAAAGAATGAGTTATATATATATGCAAAACCTTTGAGAAAAAAAGGGATGTAAATTTTGATTGCATAAAATTAGACCGAGCTGAAAGGTGTGCTAGAGGTAGTATGAACGGTATGAACTGTCCGCGAAAATGACGCCAAATAGATATATTTTGCATATATTGCGGCGTTTCTGTAACCAGCGGCCTATCGATATCTCATTTTTCCATACTGAAGACTATTGGCAAGTTTTTTCCTAAAGAGAATTGACTTATCAGGCTGGTATATTTCGAAATCACACATTAAAAGCTATCTAAAAATACATATTTCATAATGTTCGCCGAAATAATACAAGAACTACGAGCAAATTTGTTTAAGTCGCGGTGCAATATCTGCAAAATTTTTACAAGGAAAATTGAAAAATAGCTTCACTTTTTATTAGGCTTGGCCCCTGCTGTAACATATTTTAAAGAAACATCCTCAAATACGGTCTGGCAAATATGCAGAATCCCAGGACCCCTGTAGTTTGAAAGTCCGTTAAGCCAACATTGAGAATCCAATTAGGTATAGGCTAATCCAGATTTTTCATTGATTTTTCTTTGAATTTCTACATCACTTATTTACATCGAAAGTCATTCTCGGTTCTTGTGGAATTCACGAACGATTAATTGCTCATTTGGCATTCATTGCCTTTGATGTGCTAATATTCCAATCAACGCAATTGCGTGGCAATTTAATGAAATTTGGAGGGTAAATTGTTGTAGTATGATTTCCTAAGTAAATACATTTTGGTGAGTCAGCTCGTTTCCAGGAGCCGTTCGATTCTTTGATTTCCATGGCCAAACATTTGGTAGCCACGAGCCACGAATTTCTCTTACTCTTCCGAAATGAATTTGCGACGCGGGTGGAACGGAAGGAAGTTCTGAGAGAAAAAAAATTAATGGTGTCTGAACATGAACAATGTTCATTGAGTTTTTGGCAATATTAAAGAAAAAAGGAAATCGATTAAAGTGTTTAATGGAAATGGTTCCACCTATGCTTCATTAACTCCCCAAAAGCTTTGTCACCATATTTTCGAGGGTATTTCTTAGGGCGAGGAGAGTTTTCCATCCCCTGTGGTGCCCTAATTGGGTTCGAACAACTGCAAAAAACATCAATATTTGCCACCAAAAAGGGGGAAACAGATGTCAACAAAATGAATCGAGGGTTTGGTCGAGTGTTCGTGTTGAACATATGTTGGATCATGGTTTGGTCTCTCCGCACCCTCACCAGTGGACCCTGAAAAACCTCATGGCAACATCAGTTACCTAAGCCTCACTCGTCTTCGACCAAATGATCACTCACCTTTTTCGCCTTTTCCCGCACTGCCAACAGTGACAAAAGACAGAGCTAGAACATTCTTACCCTTACTGACCCTTTTCTCGTTATATGCTTTTGGTTTTTGGGGGTGGGGCCATTTACAACAGTTGAGATTAAAAGGGTTTTTTTTCATTTAATTTTTCAGGTTGTGTCATGATTTCCGATTTCGAGTCCACCAACGAGGACTACACAGATGTCAACGATAAGTACATACCAAATTTTGTAACAATAGGACAGAAGTACAGCATACCAATAGGATCCACTGTGGTCCTACCTTGCAAGCTCAATCAATCAGGTACGTTTATGAAAAAAAATATTTAGAAAATATTTTTTTTTAATCAATTAGCCGAGACATACCCCATATAGCTATAAAATGTCTTTGCTATATTTTTGCATTTCAGTTCAAAAGAAGTTTTTCTTAATTCAATAAGACAAGCAAAAAAAAATCATTGTTAATTTCTTTGGTTTTAAAAATGAAAATAATATTTATAATGTTTAATATTGAATTTAATGGTGCGAGTCTTTGCTTTGGCGTTTGGTGAAAATTTTAGCAATTGGTTTTATGGTTCACTGTCCAAAAAGAAAGACTCACCGGCATTATTATGGCGTTATTATGGCTAATACAATAATAAGCACTTAATAAGTACTTAACTGTAAGTCTTGCTTTAAGTAGTTGAAGGACATCAAATTACTTAACAAATATACATATACTAACTCCTCAACTTGAAATCTTCCATTTTTTGTTCAAAGAAAACTGACAAGTTTCAGAGGAAAATCCAAAGATATTTTATTGAAAATATCGGTTGTAGCTATACGTTTTTGTCATCTCTTTGGCAATAAAAGGATATCCTGAAGATAAAGTGGCCTTGAAAGTGACACATTCTTTCCGTACAGAAGTAGATCTTGAAAATTTTGAAAATCTATTTGAAGATCCAAAAAAGAGACATTCTTACTTCTTGATACTTTCGCAAGGTGGCTGTATTACATCCTGTTCGAATTTCGAAGTGCTCAAATGTCAAAATATGTCGGTTTTAACATTTTTGTGAGGAAAAAAAAAACAGAACATCGAAGCTTACTGTTTTTGTCCCATTAAATAATCACTCCATAATCACTGAGTAACTCTTTTCCCAGCTTTCTAGTACGATATTTGATAAAATTTCCCTACCATGATCGAAAATTTAGTGTGAAAATTCGAAATTGAATTTGAATTCTTCGAACTCTGAGAGAAATCCGAAAAAGTTAAAATAACATTCCGGAAATGTTTATTTTACCCTGCAGTATTGATCCGAAATCGGTGTAAATATTACGTTTTTAGGTGTATTAGGGGTTAAAGTTACCCTTTTTCATGTTAATTTTACCCTCGAAATGGTGTAAAATTAACAATAAAAAATGTTGATATATTTTTACATCGAAAAAGTGTTAAAGTTATGAGGAAAAAATGTTAATCGCATCCTCATTTTTTTTCTCAGTGAACATCAACGACTTTTTGTGCAATTAGAGTTCCATTTACCTTTTATCCAAGACACTATTGGAGAATCAAAATCTACTTGTGTTTGGGCTCATTGTGTGTAAACACATGTAGATTTTGAATCTCCAATAGTGTCTTGGATAAGGTAAATGGAACTCTATTTGCACAAAAAGTCGTTGAAGTTCGAAGAATTCAAATTCAATTTCGAATTTTTATACTAAATTTTCGAACAAGCTGGGGAAATTAATCAAATATCGCACTAAAAAGCTGGCAAAAGAGTTACTCAGTAATTATGGAGTGATTAAATACTGGGGCAAGAACAGTAAACGTAGTTGTTCTGTGTTTTTTCCTCACAATAATGTGAAGACCGACACATTTTGACACTTGAGCACTTCGAAATTCGAACACGATGTACTTCAGCCACCTTACGAAAGTGTCAAGGAGTAAGAATGTCTCTTTTTTTGGCTTTTCAATAGATCTTCGAATTTTTCAAGATCTACTTGTGGATGGTAAGGTTGGCTCTGGTTCAGTAATAACCATTCGAAGAGATAAAGCCACTCCAAAGCCAAGCTAAATCTATTCGAAAATCTACCGGAAGTCTAAAGTACAAGTTCACGTACTCGCGGCTTTAGCGCTGATTGTTTTTCCCTTTCGAATTTCAGTATTCTTGATACTTAACACTAAACCTACCGACTGTTTTTGGTCGTTTTTCGGTCAAATGACAAAACGCGGCAGGGTAAGATACTCAACAAATTTGTCTTGGAAAAAAACAAAAAATTAAAATTTAAGCACTGAAAAATATATGGCAAAAAACAAACTAGCAGTAAAAAATTCTAAATGGGTAGTGAAAAATTAAAAATAAGCAGTAAAATATCTAATTGTGGTCAGTAAAAAACTTAAATCCTACAAAAAATGGGCCTAATTTATATATTTAACATTTAAAATAGTTCCATATACAGTAAAAAGCCCTTGATTTTTCCCTTTTCCAAAATTTAAACGATAATATTACTGTTTCAAATTTTTTTTGTTATTGATCAATTTTAACCTTTTACTGCTAATTTATTCAATGCCAAAATATATTATATGCATATTTTAGGAAATTCATAAAGTTTGATAGTGACATTGTACCGTTTAAATATGGGTTAATTTTAAACCGGTCAATTTGACCGAGTCTTGGTAGGTTTAGTGTTAAATCGTCTAACACGTCTTACTTAGAGAATTATACCAGACTATACAAAGAAAAAATGCTTCTTCCATTGAAAATGCCTTAAAATCTGTAACTTAGAAAATTTATTGACAATCACCTGACAATAAATCGAAGTTCGTACAGAAAGTACTTCAGATATCATTCGGGCAAAAACATAAATTAAAAATGTCTCTTTTTTTCGGAATATAACATCAATTTTCGAGTGTCTCTTCGCTCGGAAAAACGACAATTGCAAACATATGCTCATAGTTTTTAGAAAAATTGAAATTTAGAAATTCATCAAACATTTCCCGGAATTCTATTTTATTTTGCTTATTCTATATTTGTTAGTGAATTTAAATTTGTTTCAATCTAAATGCTTTACATTTGGTTATATGAAAAAGTCTTTTAATAGAATTAAGCGAACATGAGTAAATCGGTATTTGTTCATTGAAAAGTCATTAGTGTTCTATGAAATAGAACAATAAATAAATCGTCCAGTTAGTGGTCGAAATTGAAATGTTGCGAGTGAAATTGTTAGTTTTTAATTAATTGCAATATTGATCTCTTGCAATGAAAACAGGTAAATGAATTATATACGTTTAGATTACCTTTTGAAAACACAAATGCAACACTATTGCTTGGTTGTCTTTAAGATAAAGAATAATATTTTCATCTGAGTGAGTGCTTTTCTACCTTCACATGTCCGGTAGTGAAATCAATTCATGTGTCACTTAAATAATACGGATAATTAATAAATTGAGATAATCGATACAACCCCAGTGGATTTTTTTAATCAGGTCAGAATGTAATGGGAGATCAAATTACATTGAATTATATAAAATTAAAATTGAACTATGAATGCTAGAATTATAGTGAAGGTATTTTTAAAATTAGCTGACATTCTTCACAGCTCTCTATTTACACAAGATACTACCATTGATGTTTGAAAAATTTAAACAGAACTTCGAGTTTTTCGAACAACAAGGATGTCTTGTGTAAATATACTGAGAGAAATCCGAAAAAGTTAAAATAACATTCCTGAAATGTTAATTTTACCCTGCAGTATTGATCCAAAATTGGTGTAAATATTACCCTTTTTAGGTATATTAGGGGTTAAAGTTACCCTTTTCCATGTTAATTTTATCCTTAAAAAGGTGTAAAATTAACATTAAAAATGTTGATATATTTTTACATCGAAAAAGTGTTAAAGTTATGAGGAAAAAAAGTTAATCGCACTCCCGTTTTTTTCTCAGTGTAGAAAGTTCTAAAAAAGGGTAAGGATCTTAGCTAATTCACATTAAACGCCTTCACCATGATTTGAGCAATTATAATCGTAGTGTAAATTATACACTGAATTTCGAATTTTTATACAAAAACTTCGAAATAAGCTGTCAAAAACTTTCTAAGTGACTAAGAAGGGATTCACTGGATGCAAACACAAGTAGAATTTAATTCTCCAACAGTGTCTTGGATAAAAGATAAATGGATCCCTATTTGCACAAAAAGTCTTTGATGTTCGAAGAATATAAATTCAATTTCGAATTTTCACTCTAAGTTTTCGCACAAGGTGAGGGAAACTTGTAAAGCATCACACTGAAAAGCTCGTAAAAGTGTTACTCAGCGTCGTTGCTTTTTATTTTTCCTCACAACGAAGTGAAGACCCACACATCTTGACACTTGAGTATTTCGAAAATCGAACAGAATGTACATCAGCCAACTTGCAGTATTATCAAGAAGTAAGAATATATCTTTTTTGGCTTTTCAAATAGATCTTCGAATTTTTCAAAATTCTACTTGTGAATGGTACGGTAAGGATAATGGAACATGGCGATATATCGACTGGATAAAGTCCGATAGCCGAAACATAAATCGGGCAAAGAAGAATAATAATGGGACAGGAATATTAAGCATGTCATTTCTTTGATTTTAGTGCTCGAACTTAAAGTGAGAGTTGCTATATAATCCACGTTTTTCTTGTGACACGGCTAGATGCCAAATTGTAAGAGATATCGAATTCTGGTCTTCGATGATCCCCCCCCATAAGTCAACATTATCTAGGATTTTTTTCATTTTCTCCCCACCCGACTTCTTCCCCACAAAAATTATGTTATTTTTGGTTTATTTAGAAAACGGCTCCTACAATTTCTTTCATTTTCGAATATGTTTTACAGGTGGTCAAGGCAAATATTTCATTTTTGGACATATATTTCCGAAAACCATTTCGATATCGAATTTTCGAAGATCAAAGTTTAACCATTTTGAAGGGCCTATTTTTCAACCGATTTGCTTAAATTTGGATTTATAAATAAACTTTATTCATATACGTAAGAGTCTCTGAGTTCCTAGAAATTAGTTGAATTTCACTATTCGGCTGACAAATTCCATAATTGCACAAGGATGTTTATTTAACAATTCGACCATATTCTAATGAAGATTAAACGATACATTCAGATTCCTCTCGTTCAGTAATAACCTTCCCGATTTGAGAGCTCTCTCCGCTTGAGGTTTTTCCTTTACCGATTCGAAGGTAAATCAAAGAGAACTTACCTAAAAACCCGTTGGAAGTTCGAACGTTTAAACCGACGAGTTACATAAAGGTGAGCAAGTTCATGAAAAGGACATTTATTTTAATTAAATTGCAATTCAAACGTTCTGCCATCCTGAAATTCCACAAAACTACACAAAAATTCCCTTATTGCAGCAAGAGTTTGCGCACTCTTGTTGACATTGTTGACGATTGAAGTGTCAAGAATATCGAAATTCGAAATAGCAGAACAATCAGCGCTAAAGCGGCGAGTACGTGAACTTGCACTTTAGAGTGGCTTTGTCTCTTCGAATGGTTATTACTGAACGGAGCCAATAGTGATCGATATCGTGTCCCTATTTCACCAGCTTTTCGACTCTTGATAACTTTGAAAATAGTTCACGAGAGAAACATCTCTTGAAAAACAAAAAGAAAATTATTTAAAACCGCTTGAAATGTCAAAATATTCGAACATAAACAAATGGAGCTTTCGAAGAGGGAGATTTTAAGCTGGAAAAGATAGACAAAAATGCACCGGTCTAAAGCTCAGTGGGGGATTTTTGTGTCAAAATGGCGGTTTCGAAATAAGATCCCTCCGTTTAGATGCTCCCTTTTTGTCTATTTCGAAAATGACTCTCTTTTTCACTAAAAAAAGTGAAAACTGATACTTTTTGACACTCGAGACGTTTCGAAATTCGAACAGGATACAGGACGTACTGCAGCAATCATGCGGATGACAGAAGAAAGTAAAGATGTTTTGTTCTTTGGGTTTCGATTCCAAATCGATTTTCGAACGTCTACTCTTGAGCTTTCATGGAATTTAAAAATATCATTGGGATGGTTCGATTTGATTTAGTTTCTTTCATTTCGTAACAAAGTGGGATTTATTGGAGTAATTTTGAATTGAGATGGTGCAATTAAGTTCCTAAAACTTCTACAAAAATTCACTGCACTTTCATGTTCTATAAATCTTCTAGTACGGGTTTAAATATCCAGACTAAATCCCGTAAAGGCAACATGAAATAGTGCTTTTTTGCTTTATTATTTTATAATAGGTTTTCTAAAAAGTTAAACACGTAAAGCTTGCTTATACGCTTATTCTATGGCTCGGAATATCACTTTGTCAGTAGCGAATCAAGTAAATTAAATGGAATGTTTCGTGTATTGTGTTCTGTGTACGGACATAAATCATACTATAAGTTCATTAATTAGAGCCCTCTGAACTGAATTACCATATCATTGAGTCCATTTGATAGATATCTGATGATTGATCCATTTTGAGTAAATTATAGCATTGAGCATTTTTTTCCCGGTTTAAATACTTAAAGTTCTTCTCACTTTTCTAGCCACAGCCTATTCCATTATTCTGCCCCATCGACTCGAACACCCTTTTAATGGCTTTTTCAGCAATATCCCACGCAATTAAAAACATAATCGTTGCATTCAAAACTTTGGTCAAATTGTAGTGTTGATGATGGGTGAGAATGAATGAGCGAGGTGAATAATTTTATTTCATAGCTTTAAAGTTTGCATAGGACTTTATAGCCACTCTCTGAAGGCAAAAGGCCAGGGGTAATTTTTTGAAAATGTGGCTCTATCGCACAAGAGATAGAACAATTTCATATCATAAATATTATAAAAAGCCATGGACCGTCCCGGAAAATATTATGTGCAAACTTTCTGCTTAAAAGTTTAAGAGATATAAACAAGTAGGATTTTATAGATGAGATTAGGAATAGTATCTGTTGAAATAAATTGCCAACAAATTGTTTTGAATTTAACATGGGGTTTACGTTAAGAGTTATGTTGGAACTTCTAAAATTGCTCGGATTTAGATGACATTTATTTTATTCCTCGAACGAGGAAGCAATATAGTTTCTCTTGTTTATCTTTTAGTTTCTCTGATAAATTTGACGAAAACTATTTATAGTGATTTAAATCTATAAGATGTGTTCTAAAATATTATGAAATCTGGGATGGTAAACTTTTGGATACTTGAAACTGTTTTTTTTTACAGTGAAGATTTTGTAATTAAGCGTCCACCGCTGTCTTACCGTTGGTAACTATTCTTCAGTGGAAAGTTATGAAAAATTGAGGTTATATTATTGTAGACTTTCTTAAATTCGGACGTAAAACAGTAGGGTAAAGTGGTACAAGTTGGACAGTGGTACAAGTTGGACAATGGTACAATTTGGACAGGGCTTTTTTTCTTGATAAATTTAGTACTTCATTTTTATTTGTATATTTTTAATGCTTTAGTTTTATAATTTGGTTCCTTGTGCTTAAAAACAAATTTTGTACTGTATTTATCAAGAAAAAAGCCATGTCCAAATTGTACCGGCGAATTGTCCAACTTGTATAACTGTACACTTAAGGAATTATTTTTTAATTATCTAGAAACACAAATTAAATTTACATACTTAGTGGAAGTCATGGTTCGAACACAGTGAAACTCCAAACGATGCGAATATTCTCTTTATTTTCAAGGAGCCTAGTTTGCCATTTCTTAGTCATAAAATAGATAATTTTTGACCTATATGACACGCAATGAGAATTAGTAAACCAGCTCTTTTCAAACAAAGAGAAAATTCGCATCGTTTGAAGCTTCACTGTATGCGAACCATGCCAACATTTCCCTATATTTATTAAATATTTCACGAACAAACTCACAATTATGAAAAATCTAAAGAAAACTAGGAAAATCATAGCAAATTTGAACATATTTACTTCATCAGCATAACCTAACTTTAGGAAAATCTTAACAAACTTTTTTTTTTAATTTAACTGCTGACTGAATTAAAAAGTATTACGATTTTAGAAGAACCGAATTAACGAGAGTTTACTGTATTGGGCATGCTAGATCTCACAGCCATAGTTTCTCGAACAGAAAAATATTCGAAGTCAAATTTCGAATACAGTAGAGTCTCTCAAATCTGAATCTCTCAAATTCGAACGCCGTTTGGATTTAAAATGTCAATTGTGAGGTTATGTTAGAAAGTTCGTATTCCCTTGGTGAATGAAAATCATATTTATGTGCTTCTTTCTGAATGTTTACATACATTCTGGTCGTGTAAAATGAAAAGAAAGTATGTTACCACTAAGACTTGCGAGAAAATACGGGAATTTGATTCAAAGTACAATTTAATCACACACAAATTTCGTTAATTTTGATTTGAAAAAATCGTTCGAATTTGGGAGGTGAGAAATGTCAAAAATACCCCCCGAGCGTTCGAATTTAGGAGACTCTACTGTAATGGGCATTTTTACTTCCTCGAATTCGAAGTTTCTTTAGTGTCAGTTCTGTATGGATTATTTTTAACTTAGTTGATAGAAAAGCAAAGCAAAGACGCTTATAATATTCCTGTCTCAATATTCAATCCGTTTTTAATTACTGAGCAACTTTTCTGACAGCTACTTTTACCATTCACTATTACAGTTCAAAAATTCGAAGATCTATTTGAAAAGTAAAAAAAAGAGACATTCTTACTTCTTGGTAATTCCGCAAGATGACTGAGGTAATCCTGTTCGAATTTCTGAGTTCTCAAGTGTCAAAATGTGATGGTCTTTACTTTGCAGTGTTTACTGTTTCTGTCCTATAATTTAATCACTACATAATCACTTTTTCCCATATTGTTCGAAAATTTAGTATGAAAATTTGAAACTGAGTTCGAATCCTTCGAACATCAACGACTTTTTTGTGCAAATGTTCCATTTACCTTTTATCTAAGACATTATTGGAGAATCAAACTCTACTTGGGTTTGCATCCACAGTACTATTCCATAAATTTTTATAAGCTCTTATAAATTGTTGTTTTTATATTAACATTCGAAATTCTCTGTGAATTTGAATTTGTTCAAAAGCAATTTATCTATTAGTCGAGACACTTTCGAAGAATAATGCTCCGGCTGTAAGCACACGGAATCTTGAATTCTTAGGACGCAAATAGATTCAGGATGATGCTCGAGAATATTTAGCCTGTAAAATTGAGCAGTGGACGATTAGGTAAAGATGATTCATGCACAGAACTTCTAACTGATGATCCTAAGCCTTAAGTGTATGATAGTTTGGAAGAGATCTTGACTTCCAAATATTACAAGCTAAATATTCTTGAGGGTTAGCCTGAATTTATTTGCGCTCTTATGTTTATAGACCTTAATTCGATTTAAATTAATTTAATTAAACCTTTCGCAAACACTACAAAAAGAATTCCATTAAAATTTATCCATGAACCAATTATCAAATTATTCAAATTCATTCAAAAAGTACATTAATAATTGTATGTACCGATTTTATGGTGCTCAGTTCTTCAAGACTGTAAGACGTATTGAAATGTGTAGGTCATCTCTAAACAACTTTTGGAAAGATCGGCAAGATATAGAAATCTTAATAAAGCAACAAAATAGAAGTCGAGGACTCTAAAGAATTTACGAAAATTAAAGGAATTCTATTAGAAGGGTAATGAAAAATTATACTTTTTACATGAACCAATTTAGGGTTGCGACAATTCTTTTTAAATTGATAAAAAATGATTATTTAATCAATAAAGTACATATAAAATTATAGGTTTTGCTTGATCAAAATCCCTAAAGCCTAAATCTCGAAAACGAAAATCCCGAAAAGCCAGAATCCCGAAAGTAAAAATTCCAAAAATCAAATTCTCAAAAAAAAAAAACCAAAATCCTGAAAGCTTTTGTAAAACCCCGAAAGCCAAAATCCCGAAAATAAAAATCCCGACTCGGTCGAAATCCCGCAAAGCCAGAACTCTAAAAGTAAAAATCAATAAAACCAAATACTCGAAAAATCAAAACTCTAAAAGTTAAAACCCCGAAAGCTAAAATTCCGAGAATCAGGATACCGAAAACAAAAATCCCGAAAACGAATATGCCGAATGTGTTGAAGTTCGGCAAAGTCAAAATCCCGAAAATGAAAATCCCGTAAACCAAATTCTCAAAAAACCAAAATTCTGAAAGCTGAATCTCCGAAAGCTAAAATTCCGAAAACCAAAATTCCGAAAGCGAAAATGCCGAATGTGTCGAAATCCCGAAAATCCAATATCCCGAAAGTAAAAATCCCGTAGACGAAGTTCCAAAAAAAAAACGTCAAAATTTCGAAAAAAGATTCGGAATCCCAAAATCCCAAATTCTGAAAAGTGTCCGATGATTGCACCCTCGCTTATTGAAGGCAAAGGGAAATTGTCTGTATTTTGAAAAAAATGTTTTGACCGTTCGAGATTTTGGATTTTGGTTTTGAGAATTCTGGCCGGCACGTACAAAATTTCTAAATAAAAACTATAGTTATCAAAGTTAGAATTTCAAACTTAATTTATCCGGAATTCCAAATTTTACTGTATATTCGTTTATAAATAATTATTCTTATCTCAACTGAAAATTTTTTAGAAGAAACCCTACAAGTGAAATTTCTAAGCGAACTGCTGAATTATCTAAAATCCATATTGCCTTCAATTCTGTTGATGTTGTATTTTTCACATAATCCCTAAAACTTTCCGTACAATCTGCAGAATTTCACAACAACTTTGTCCTGGCGTGGAAGAAGGACGAAGCCGTTGTATCAGCCGGGCACATGAAAGTTAGCATGAATCCGCGCATAAAATTGATTCCTGGTCAGAGTCGAAAGGGTGGCACAGTAGACTTAGACAACAGCTATAACCTCGAGATTCGAGATGTAAGAACCAGCGATACTGGGAAATATATCTGTCAGTTGAGCTCAATGAATCCCCGCGAGGTGATTCACACTCTTGTTGTGCTAGGTTAGTTTACAAGCTGTCTTCTTCAATTATGCCAGTTATTTATTAGCCTATTTTGTTATAGTCCCACCCAAGATCACATTTATGACTCCAGCTGCACGTATGGAGGTGGCAAAGGGCTCGACTGTTTATCTTGAATGTCATGGGGATGGTAATCCCGCACCAACAATCAGTTGGTCCCGCAAGGTAAGATAAATACGAAAGTTTTCGGTTAAATTGTGTACAATTTTAAAATTGTCCAAAAGAACATTAAACGGCAAATTTACGAAACACTGTCAACAGGTTGCTTTATTGTCAATCTTTCTGTTCTTGGACAAAAAGCTGATTTGATTCATACATTTACATCAAAGACAATTTTTTTATTCAATAGTACAGCACATCAAGCAATATTCTTTTGGCATCAGATAGAAAGTTAACGTTCTGAATTAAAAGTTTTAGCGAAAAGTTTTACCATGCATTTTAAAGAGGTGCACTGCACTTTTGAGAGCCATTTCACTGAAAAGTTTGATGCCGAGTTTTCATTATTTGTTGATGAAATATTCATTTTTGCAAACACGCTTTTAAACTGGTTTTGCATTATTTAAATTTCAACTTTGCAGAATGATGTAATGCCAAATGGTGAATCTTCCAACGAGAAGGAAATTATTGAGATTCGCAATGCAGACAGAACTGCCATAGGGATGTACAAATGCAGTGCTGACAATCACGTGGGAACACCGGATACACGTGAAGTCGAAGTTAGCGTCATATGTAAGAGTTTTATCAATTTGGGGTAGGGAATAGTTTTAATGTGTCTTTTTTTCTCGGACAGACCCACCTGAAATTGAGTTAGAACGTAGAATGGTCCATACAGGAATTGGATTCGAAGTGCAACTTATCTGCGTTATCCATGCCGAACCACCGGCTAATATTCACTGGTTCTTTGGTACTGCCCAATTGGCTACCACTGAACGCCATTCCCAGCAGAATCATGGCAGTCGGTACTCACTCCATATTCGTAATGTCACCATTTACGATCTTGGAAATTACACATGTCAAGCAACTAATAAACTTGGAAGAGATCGAAAGGTTATGACTCTTACTGGTATTCCGGCAGTTTGCGTATTTGATTCGGTAAGTCTCTTTTTAACAATTCATATAAAATTGCCTTATTCCGACCGGAATGTTATAATTATAAAATATTATGTACAACTGGGGAGGGGGTGACATTACCTCTGAAAAATGCGACCGGTTTTAGTGTACATTTTTTCCTGTTTTGGTACTTATTTCACGAGATATCTCCGAAACTACGTAGGTTGCCAATTTGGGGTTTTCGGTTGCCCATTTCATATTAAATTGACTTTTATTTTGTATTTGTATTTTTTGCTAATTCATTCTACAATGACTGAAAATACCGAGTAAACTCCAAAGTTTTTTCGGCACGCTAGAAACATATGGGAAACATAGGAAACGTCATACCCCTGATGTGCAACGAGTTTATTATAATAGGTATAGGGATATGTGAGGCAGTTTCTCATACACTGAATATGCTTTTCTTAAATATTCTTTTTGGAATAATAAAAATACTTTGATATTGTGCTATATTGTTACGATTCTGTGCAGCCACCGGAGAAGAGCATTCACTGGCAATCACCGGAGAAGACCATGATTGGAAAATATTTCTCATAAAAAAAAGACTTCTGCAACTGGCTTTAAACGTGCAAGCCAAGTTACTTCTTCGCTCTATCGAATATGACTTTTTTGAGGATTGATATACCAAAATTCGCGAGGCAAGTGGTTAACACTTTTTGTTCGGCGACTGCTGATCGGTCAGCGTACTTTTTGATACGTGTCTCTCTAAACGACTTTTTTTCCTTGGTTTTCATATGAAAAAATCAAAAATTTCACTTAAAATTATTTGTCTTAAAGTGAATTAAGCAATTTAAAGAGATGAAAATTGACGATAACTTACTAAAACGGCTTAGACAAAATGACGCTGGATATTTGTAAATAAATTGTTAATTTATTTAAGCAGAACCCAACCTTAACATTACGACAAGGAGTAGAAAAATTATTTAAGGAAGGTAGGGGAGACCTAGGAGGTTTAGGACACTTTTTCATGTTTTGACTTCAAGGCAGTATTCCAAAAAATCACGATAATATATTACTCCCTCCGTCCCAAAAAAAGTCGTACGTTTGGGGAAAAATTAGGGATTAAGGAATTGTTTTACGGAATGTTTTTGTTAATAGTAAATATCTTACGTATGAACTATTCTCCATCTTCAGTAGTAATATTGAGGTCCACCTACCACGGTAAGATAAGGAACTGGTGTCTTGAAGATTTATTTTTTCACTTTTTTTTTCGAAGAGCTCCGTTCGATATGTAACTTTTGAAAATTCTACTGCAATTAACATTTTTAACTAGAATTTTATTTAAAAATTTAGTGTACCAAAGAAGGAATTTATAGTTCTTTTTGTTATGCCATAACAATGGGTCTAAATTCACTAAAAAGGGCAATAAAACCAATCTTGCTCTTTTTTTCTACGTTCTGTGATATGGGTGCTGAATGGTTGGAGATAAAGATTTGATGTCTTTGGACGACCCCCACCCCCCGTACGTCAACTTTTGGATTTTCAATATGTCCCCAGTTTCCCCCCGCCCCTCCTCTTCCTCAGAAAAAATCGCACTATGTGTTTTTGAGCAATCCCAAAAAACGATATGGTTTTTGGAGGGAAAGGAAGGGGGGGGTAAATGAGGGGTAGGGTAATGATCCTAAAGTCGACTTACGGGGGTGCCGCCGAAGGTGCCAAGCTTCTATCTTCAACCTTTTGGTACTTAAATCTTACTAAAAATATTCAAAAGAAAGATGTTTTTAAGACATTGTTTTCTTATCTTACAATCGTAGGTGGACCTCCATATTACCACTGAAGATGGAGGATACTATGTACATAAGATATTTCCAATACACAGCATTTCTACTTTACACCGTCTCTTCCTAGCGATATTCTTCCAAACGTACGACTTTTTTTGGGACAAGAATTTTTCTCAAACGTACGACTTTTTTTTGGGACGGAGGGAGTACAATTTTATGCAGTCTATAGGATACTTATGGGTATTGATTATATAAAAAGCATGCAATAGAACTTGGAAAACAACTGAATTTTCTTGGAGATGATAAAACATTTTAAACTGACACTTTGTCCCAAACCTCCCCGATTTGGGGCAGTGTGGGACACAAAAGGAAATGTTTGGGACGCATTTTTTCTCGAATAATTTGCATTATTGGAGAATATTAATTCATTTTAAAAGCTACATTAAAAATATTTCTAACAGAAATAGATATATTTAATCTTTTATTTCATACTTAAAAATCAATATCAATCTTATTTGTACAGTAGAGTCATTTTTTGTCAATCATTTATTTAATGTATTTTCTTCTTATTTACCATCCTATCTGTCTTTACTTTTTTATTCTTAATATTAGAATTATCATCATTCAAATTCCTCAGGCGAGTAGATTCTCTAGGACACTCTTAGTTTTGAACTCATTGACGGATTCCTGTTTGGTTTTACGACAACAGCGTGGTAGTTGTTTTTCCTTATTTCTCTGAATAAGCTCTCACCTTGCCTTTTGTAGAAAACTTGTGAGAATTGTAGAGGATATTGCTCGAGAAATTTTCCAGAAAATAATTTTTAACGGGATTGGGCAAAGGCGAATATCCTCGGGAGAAGAATTTATTAGTTCCCAAGACATTGATGGTTTAATTGTCTCTGTAGTTGAAGACAACTGCTCAACTGGTAAATTTTGCACAAGTGGGAGATTTCCAGTAGAAACTGGGCATTACACTTCATTTTCACAATAAACAATTGCACACCACCGACAATCTTGTCGAAAATCAACGTCCCATTCATCCCCTTTCAGGTGTCCCAAACATCCCCGCGGGTAGTATTTAAAACCTTTAAGTAAAAATCAAGAGCGTATAATCTCTGAAGCTTTTATAAAAATATGTTACTAGACTATACTGCTAGCTAATGAGATAAAAAAGTTTTGATTATATATCGCTGATTTAAAGTACAAAGAGCAAAACTGAGAAATCAAGAAATACAATTTTTATCAATTTTTAAGAAAGTGTTCATAGAATTAAAACAATAAAACTGAGGATATCCATTCTTTTAGTCACGATACATCTTAATATTGCCTACGATTGAGCAGTGGTCAAATCCCATTTATTTAAAAAAAAATAATGAAAAAATCGTCTTGTCCCACACTACCCCTGTCTCAAACCTCCCCGGTCTCCCCTATAGGAAATATGATACTTAACCATTCAAACTCGTCTCCTTACGCATAAACTCAAGTAACGAGGCACAAGAAAAAATCGTAAGGCTAAAAACTGACCAAAGTGAGGATTTTAGGGAAACATAGTTACTCTTTGTTGCATATTACCAAGAACCTCTCGAGATTTCAATTTTCAATACGTTTTTGCATAGAGGCACTGAAGACTATTGGCAACTGTTTTCCTAAGGAGAATTGACTTAAGAGTCTGATACATTCCGAAATCGTGCATTTAAAGCTATCTAAAAATACATATTTTATTATGCTCGCCGAAATAATACAAGAACTACGAGGAAATTTGTTTATAGCGCGGTGCAATATCTGCAAAATTTTTACAAGGAAAACTGAAAAATAGCTTCACTTTTTATTAGGCTTGGCCCTTGATGGGCCCCTGAAATTACAATCGCCAGATTTCGAGGAAATAGGTTTTCAACTTTCTTTAGTTTTTACCGAACAGTTTATTCACTTCGACAATCCATCTACATTCATTGCCTTGGCACCCTTGGCAAGCTTGTCACCATTGACTAACAACTTCAATCACTATCCCAGTTATCCGGGTTTCTTTTGCGGCAGTGCTGCCAACTGATATAACAGAGTTCAAGGGAACAAAGTGTGCATTTTCAAGGATCTGACAGGACGAAGTCATCACTTTGAGGTTCTGTCATAAAAGTTTTGAAAGTTTAGTGAAAGATATGCTTGAGAAAGGCCAAGCCATTACCAATTACAGTGGCGACTGGATCCATTCTTAGTGGTAAAGCATCTTGGTCCTTAAGGAGTATGACTAATCATCACTGTACTTAGGAATTCAAAAAAAAACTTTCTTTTTATTAAGTTCGTCACGCTTTTACTAAATAGACTGTGGTAAAACGTATTCCACTCTTTAATTTACAATTCAGGCTAATTAAATGAATATGTGAAGTATTTCACAATTTGCAGGGTAAAAATTTCCCTTTAATTTGTCCCTTATTATTAATTAATCATAGTTTGTAGTTTCTGGGATTCCTTTTAACTTCGTTCTATTATTTGTTTTTCGAATATTATTATCTTTCTCTCCATGTACTATTACTACTGTTATTTTAAACTTTTATAAACCCATAGATATTTATTTTACATTCAACATTTATTCATAGGATAAAAGGAAGTACACCAAATTCTCGTTACTGAATCCCTTTTCTCCTGACTTTCACAATAGCCACAACATATACGTATTCATTTCAAGAGTCCTCTTTGTGGTTCACTTATTCCATGTATAGTACTCTATACAACATTAATCAAACAGAACTATTTTATGATTTATGAGATGGGAGTGCGATAGTTCAAGTGGTGTATAGAAATGGAGAATCGAATTTTATGCTGTTTTCTCTGGGAGGTTGGTCTTGAAGGTGGCGGCAAACGCAGATAGATCAAAAGAAATAAACTTGTTTTTATTGATTTTTTTCCACAGTAAAACAAAGTGTTACATTTGTATTACCATGCTCTATAGGAAATATTTCTCATTGTGGTATTACGGATAGGGAAAGGTGGGGCAAATCAGGGATCTGAATGTTTTTTGAGAACTATTTTCCAAGCTAACCACATTCAAGCTAAATAAGTCTAGATTGGCACAGGGCCTTTTTCATATGCTAATTTGTTATTTCATAATTTTATAATTTCGAAAGTCGCACAGTCTTGAACTGCCCCACCTTCCTTTATTCCAAATAAGCGTAATACTCGCAATATCGCGGGTATTGAAGAAAAGACGATAAAATCTAATATTGAATACCAACGTAATATGTACCTAATACGTACTTTCTTATGTGACTGCAAGATCTCTTTAACCATTTAAGGACGATTGGGTCACCGGTGACCCAAAAATGAAATTTTTCCTACGATCTTCTAAAGATATGCTTTGTTCTAAAAAGTCAGAAAGAGTGATTTTTTCTGACCCCCGATTTTTGACCTTCTCGTCCTTAAAGGGTTAAGGGACCGCGCCTCTCACACTAAACTCTTCTAGTCCTTGTGACTCTCCGTCAGATCGTTTCAAAAACGTAGCACAGGTCGTTGTTGAAAGGAGGCTTCTTGCGAGTTTTTGTAACTATTGTAGAAGATTTTTCCGCCACAAACGGTTAAGTAGCGATCGTGTCGTTACATTCCTCGCCGTTGGCAACCCTTCCTATTGCAATCTCAAGGTTGCCTCCCTGACCTGCTTCAGAGTGAGTGGTATGACACCCTGGCGCCATGTGTGGTGGAGTCAGTGTGTCATGGGAAGGCTCAGAGTGCGGATGCTGAGCCTGTGAATCCCAAAAAGAGGGCCACCACCTGTTGAGTGTAAGCGTCAGTAGTCCGGAAGGGCTACACTATCTTGCTTTCACGGAGATGGTTTGTTAGCCCCTTGCCCAACCCTTTCTAGAAGGACCAGGAAGGGAATTCTATAACAGTATGACAATGTCATATAACAAATTTTTTATGATAAATTCCAGAGTAAGAGAGAGGAGGAGAAAGAAAGAGAGAGCCCAGTAAGCAGCTCTATGAAGCTTTTAGTCATTGATATGAGACGGATTTTTGATTGATTCGTCCGAATTTACTTCATAAAAAATTAAATTTGTCATATGACATTGTCATACTGTTACAGAATTCCCTTACAGATCCCCTGTTCGTTAGCCTCAGGTTCGTGACTTCCCACACTGGGTTGGTTACCCAATCTTTCTACAGGGGTCCCGGGATTATGCAAATACACTTAAGCATTATTGCCTATCATCAGAAGCAGATTTGTGAAATCATTTTTGAAATGTTCCTAAATATATGCATTTTTCGGGGAAGTAAATTTGAAATGCGTAACTATGAATATTTGGCGCTGAAAATATCCCAAAAAATTGGCGCTAATTATTTTGCATACTTTATGGCGTTTCCGTAACTTATTTAAAAAAAAGTCTCCTGAGAGTATGCAAAATTTCTGTATGCGTAAAGCCGTTTTGCGTGTTTTTTCTCGATCCCTAAAATATGCATAATCCAGGAACGTCCTGTAGCACTCACCTGGGTGTACCGGAACCTACGCTTGGGGATGAACATAGAAGTTGAAAGGAAGAGGCTATGTGTCCAATTACCCTCTCCGTTTAAACGCCACTTAAATCTATTTAAATTTATTTTCCATTTCTTCCGGTCGGAATAAGGCTTGTATAGAAGAGTAACATTAAACATTTCAAGGTAAATCTAAAAAACTTACAAAAAAATTGCTATATTTAGGCACCATTGGGAAATAATCGTGACCACTACAACATTTCATGGGGAACATTGAGTTACTCAAATGTCCTGGAATACAGGCTTTTCTACCGAATCCAGTACACAACAACGACCGAAGAGGAAACGGTAAGTACCTTCTTCACAAATACTAATTGAACTTTTCAAATTAAAATACATTAAATTACTAAGTTGTAGAATTCTTGAAGTAGTTTTCCCATTTGTTGTTTAAACAGATCAAGCTACTAACGTACCAATAGCAAGTACATCATAAACTGTGAAAGGGTACTTTTGATAAATATTCAGTACCTCTTGGCAAGAGGAAAGTGTAGTTTGCAATAAAGTGTCAGTGTTTCTATCTCAGACTTGGTGCATGACACTTACAGCGTTATTGAATGAAATTTCCTTGGAAATTGGACCCAAGAGCGCCAAGTCGATGAGGTAAATTGAATTTCCACCAAGACTTGGCAGACCAAATGGGAAAGTGGAACAATTGTAAGAAGTACCCTTTTGAGATGGCGAGAATATGTCTAGGATTAGCTGTTCTGCTTGAATAATGGAGAACAGGCACGTTCTCTAAAGTTTATCCATAATTAAATTCCAAATGCTATATTCATCTTGTGAATGAGAAAATATCTGCATATCTCATTTGAATAATGCTGATGTCTTTAGGGGAAGACTATGGAAATAACTATGAGATGTTTTATGCTCATAGCCAGATTATATAACAAATCATCACTTCTACACTATCCAATGTCCTATATTCTGTATATTTTGTTCCATATTCGGAAAGAATAACTTTCAGGCATAACAGCCCATTGAGAAGCTAGACATACTTGTGAGAGAAATATCTTGTTAAGATTGTATTCATGTAGGGGAAAGTGCCCTACATTTGGACGACTGAAGATCTATAATATTAGATGAGGAAAGATTGAATTATTTGAAGCTTGAATTGTCCGAAGGTACCGCGCTTTCCCCTACCGTAGATGCGAGTGATACCGTAGATACTCTGTACCATTGCTTTTCATAAGCTTTTCTTTAATTTGTAGCACTTAAGGATGATCTACAGATCATTTCCAAGTATCAGAATTTTAAGAAAAGCTTAGGAAAAGCAAGAGTGCAAAGTCACTCCCCATCTACCGTAGGGGAAAGCGCGCTACATTTGGACAACTCAAGCTTCGAACAATTCAATCTTAATTCTGATACTTAAGGAAGAACTTTAACCCAGTTTTTCTTTAATTCTTGCATTTAAGATGGTTTAAAGACAATCCTTAAGGGTCACAATTAAAGAAAAGCTTATGAAAAACCAGAGTAGTCACCCATAGAATACCTATTTACCCGCATTTACAGTACAGAAATAATATTCTTAATCCCATTACGTGGAATTAAGTTGAAGGGATACGCTTGGAAAGCCAGGAAAGTTTCTCATTCTAGAAAATATCTGGGAATCTAATGGGGATTCAAACCGAAAACACTTAGATCATAGAGTCAGTGGGTGTTCTATGCCACTTGGTGTAGAAAACGTGATAATATAAGGGCTACAATATGTTTCTGAATTAATGCGATAATTGCCAAATTAAATAAAATCATTTTACACCTTTAAATTAGGTTTTAAACAATTAAATAAAAAAATCGTGAGAATTTTAACGAACTTTAGTTCAATGTTAATTAAATTTATGTATAGAGAAATCGTCAATCAGAGCAAATGACACTCAAATCATCCAGTTTTTTTCTCAGTGGAGATAGGAAAAATTCCTGCCTCCACCCAGAATCGAACTGGAGACCTCTCGTGAACTAGACGAGTGCTTTACCAACTGAGCTATTAGAGGCCACATGCTCTGCTTGACTTGCTTCACGACCTTTAGCCAATTTCTCCAATTTAAAAAAAATCAATAGGAAATAGGTTAGTTACCAACGCTAAGACGGCGGTGGCTGCTATCACACGAACATTGAATTCCTTGAACACCTAAATCTGTCAAAATTTTTGTTTAAGAGAGCTCTAGCTCAAAGCAGTATACGAAAAAAAATAGAAAAAAAATAAAGAAATACCAAGGACTTGTTTGGCATTTACAAACTTATTCATAGACGTTAATTCAATTTTCAATTCAAATTGACCGATTATCCGGTCATATACCGGTTTAAAAATATGATATATTTTTAAACCGTAATATATTTGTAATATTTTTCAGTATTTAAATTTTAATTGCTTTCTGTTTTCTAATTAAAATTTGTTACGTATCTTACCTACCGAGGTTTGTCATTTGATCGAGCGCACTAACAAAAACGACCAAAGATAGGTATGTTAGGGACGATACGTAATACGGTAGAATTTTCGGTAGATTACTGACGGCAATTCATATAAGAAGGTCAAGGAGATGAACTCCCTCCGGATGCGTCAGGGGGTGCAATCCTTTCAGGACAGGAAAACACTAAATTCTTTGCCAAAGCTTTCGACGCTCTCGGAGTTGGCCTCAGATCAATGTCCAAGAAGGAGTACCTGCGACGAATTCCCGATTTTCCCTGTAAATCTTCATTTGGAGTAGTAGACAGGCAGTGCGGACAAAATTTCAGAGACATATCACAGATTTGACCACTGAGGAAGACGCGTTGAAGCGTCGAAAACTTTGGCAAAGAATTTAGTGTTTTTCTGTCCTGAAAGGATTGCACCCCCTGACACATCCGGAGGGAGTTCATCTCCTTGACCTTCTTGTAGGTAGGTTTAGTGTTAAAAAAATATTCCTCGAATATTTTTGATTTGAAGAAGAAGAGCCGAATGGATTGATTGAGTGTTTTTATGAGATGTAAAATTACTTTAGGGAAGTGCTTGTAATTTGGGACAGGGTGCAAATAAGCAAGCATCAACGTACTAAGTTTGAAGTGTGATATTTTCGATTCTTTCTTACTTCCTTTTCAGGAATGTTGTTTGAAACCTTGAGAAGTAGTTTATCGTATATTTCTGTGAATTATTTTATTACGTTTAAAAATTATTAAAAAAAAGTACAGGCATAAATTTAACTATAATTTTGGACAATTCGTTTGTAATTTTGGACAACTGATATTTTGTAATTTGAGTCATATTCTCGTCCATTTCAAGAACCTAACCCAAAAATGAGTCAGAACCTCACAAACGTCAAATCCAGAACCCCAACGTCTGAAACGCCAGAACCGAAAAAACGTTTCAAACCGAACAAACGTCAAATGAAAATGTATGTCAATAGTCAAAATGCTACTTGGACAAACTTATTTTGACGTTTATTCGGTTTCAAACGGTTCTTGCTCACCCTTGAGCTAACTTATCAAGTTGACTTCCTGTTTATGAAAAGAAACAATAGTAACCTAACTCTTCTAACTTCTTCGTGTCTTTTGGGACACTGAGTACCCAAAGGAAAGTATAGATATTCTGAGAAAATATCATTTTTTTAAAATTATTTCGAATCGATAAATACCCGATTCTTATGGATGATTACAAGCTATAAGGACGTACAGTTCTAGGATATTTTTTAGGACTTGGATTAATTCCTGAGCTAAGGTATTTTTGGCAGAACAATTAGTGCTAAAACGGCGAGTACGTGAACTTGCACTTTAGGTTTCCGGTAGACTTTCGAAAAGGACTGGCTTGGCTTTCAAATGGCTTTGTCTCTTCGAATGGTTATTACTGAACGGAACCAGTTTGTCCGCCGGAGTGATTTTTAAGCATCCTATTATAATACGGGCGGTATCGTTAGGAGCAGGGGGGTGACATTAGATCTGAAAAACGCGACCAGTTTTAGTGTAATTTCTTCCCTGTTTTCGTACACATATCACGAGATATCTCCAAAACTATGTAGATTGCCAATCTAGGGTTTTCGGTTGCCTTTTCGTTATTAAATTTGTTTTTATTTTGTGTTAGTATTTTTTACTAATTCATTCTACAACGATAGAAAACAGCTAATAAACTCAAAAAAAATTTCGGCTCGCTAGAAACATATGGGAAACATAGGAAATGTCGTGCTCCTGGTTAAGAGCCTCGTCAACCTTCTAGTAGTATACCCGTAAAGAAGTAAGTCGGGTACATGTGTTCTCGTATAGTGAAGTTTGAAGTTTAGTATCTTGATGTGATCATTTGCGCTTAATTAGAAGAAAAATCTTGCTGTAACTACCCTGTTCAGCCCTACACTGGTCAATCTGCAACTTTTTTTTTCAAATATTAGATTGTTAAATAGATAAAATCACATAAAAATATAATTTCCTGTAGGATACTCCTCCCTGTAGAGTTCGACCAATAAAATAGCCATTTCGTGTGTACATATATCATTGGCGGAAATAATTAATGAAATTGAAATAAATTCGGAAGCAATTTGTGTATTACCCAAAATTTGTTGCTGCAGTTATTGATAATTTTGCACTTCATAAAAAAACTAATTTATGATAGAATGTAAATTATGCTCAATTCAAATATATTTTCTTTGATTGAAACATTTTGCAATGAGGTACTTTTTTTGTGGATTTCAGCATGAGCATCAACATCTCTTTCAACCGAGTCATCAAAATTCTCGCAAGAGATTGCCATACTACACTAAACAGTATCAAAATCAAGATACTTGGATCAATGTCATCCTGGATGAGAAAGACCTACTTAAGAATAGAGAATTGGGACTACCTAATAGTCACTATCGTATGTTTCATCATCAGAATCCTGGTGAATTTAATCCGCGTCATCATATCTCAGTCCTGTTGCGAAACCTCACACCTGCCTCCAACTATGAGGCCAGGGTTCAGGCCAGGAATATGCATGGTTGGAATGAAATGTCGCCAGTCTTTCACTTCTCTACGAGAGCGGAAGGTGAGTTCAATGCTCAGATTACTCCACAGAATTTATCAATGAGGAAAATGAGTAGTTGCTGGGGTGATAAAGACATATACTGGGGTTTGTTATAGTTGAAATTTCATGGAAAATCACAGAGACTTCATATGGTCATTTCTTTTATGCTCCGCAGTCGTGCTATTACAGAGAAATTAATATACTTCGGAGTATTAATTTATAGTTTTGAAAAGGGGTTTTGCCATCTAAAAGTTCCGTGGTGATTATTTTGAAATCATTTCAATGAAAATTGTAGAACAGCAGAGGACATTTGTGTGTTGGGTAAGGTGGGGTATTTTGGAATCATGTCTAATTTGGAACTTTGAGATTTCCGGTCAGTTTTAGATGACAAAAGGAAAAAAAAAACAAAGAAGAAGGTCTCTAGAATGTAAAGTCTTGTACTTCTCGTGGTTTTCTTTTACTCTTTGACCATCTGAGACAGAGAGAAAATTTCAAAATTCCAAAATAGACATGATTCCGAATTACCCCATCTTACCCTATAACATTTCAATTAGGTTCCTTTTCATATAATACAAACTGTGCAGGCTTTATGTTCAATGATACAACTATTTTGAGGACTTATACGATGCATCAATACTAGAAAATCTCCTTCTCCCTTAGTGGTTCCTTTCAATCAGTGATGGAATTTTCCGTCTGGTCTATTATAATCCCCTGAGTGTGTCTCGGCTAAAACTAAATTTGACAGATTTTTAATTACATTTTAAAACGACGTAAAATGAAAGAATAAGTTTTCAATTCTTCCAGTGTTCGTTAGAAAATTTTCCTTTTTCAAATTAAAATAATCAGGGTTTTTGTCTCCAAAGCTTTCGACCCTTGGTGTGGGTCTTCTTCAGTGGGTCAATTTAGAGATTTTTAAAAATTTTAAAAACATCTAATGTCTGATTAATAACTACGCATCGCCACCTTCGTTTTAAATTCCCAATTCACTATTTTAGTAATTTTTAACTACTACTTATTTTGTCTACTTTGTAGACAAAGCGATAGTGAGAGATCCAACTCGTAGAGTAGAAAGAAAAATAAAAAGTAGTTAAAAGTTACTAAAATAGTGAATATCTCGGAGAATTTAGAGCGAAGGTGGCGATGCATAGTTATTAATCAGACGTTAGACGTTTTTAAAATTTTTAAAAGTCTCTAAATTGACCCACTGAAGAAAACCCACACCAAGGGTCGAAAGCTTTGGAGAAAAACAACTGATTCTTTTAATTTGAGAGAGGAAAATTTTCTGACGAACACCGGAAAACTTGAGAAGATAGTTTACCGTCAGACTCCAGAAAAAGAATAATTTTTCATTATCAAAAATGAAAATATGATTTTTTATAGAGATAGAATCAGAATAAAACTCGGTCGACACTACCACAATTTCTGTAAAAAAAAAAATTCATTATTTGCGCACCATTTTCGAATAATTTTACCTGCTTTTCGTACCTGGAAACTCATCTCGTCGCTTGATTTTGTGCTAACGTGGTCAGTAATTAAAGGAAGTATCGTTTTTCACTCCTTTTGATTTGCAAGTCAGCACAATTTTAAGATTTACAGTGTAATTATTATAATAATGATTGCATAAAGACACTTAATAAGTTCGGAAAATATCATGAGTTGTCCGGAAATCTACAAATTCATTTATTCATCAAATTGATTAAATTTCTAGCCCAATTATTTTTGTATTATTTGTATTTTATCATCGCAGAAAGGAATTTAAAACAAATATTAAAAAATAAATATTTGAAGAATTTCTCACTGCTATATGAGGAATTTATGAATTATTTTGTTAAAAATGCCTCACGTCCCAATAACTCATTTCCATTTGCTTTTTGTCAGAGCTCAGTTGATTCTGGAAAGCACAGAATTTCATAAAATGTTCCGAGCATAAAGCTTTTCACATGAACTTTTATGCGCCAACTCGCAAATTGAACTGAGATGAAATTTAATGAAGAATACTTCTAAATTGAGATTTCGAATTTGAATATGGTATATTCTTGCTAATTCAAATATTTCAAAATAGGCTCCTTGCCGAGTTAATATTGATTAAATTAATTCATAAATTATAAAAGCTTTCGGAAAACGAAAATTGGTTAAGAAATGCACATTTTAGATTTGTTGGTACGAGTAACAAGTAAATAAGGTAAAGAGCTCTCGCTCGATCGGTTCCTCGTCTCGACCGGTAGATTTATTTATTCAATTTATTTATATTTGCTATAATATTTTGCGTATGATCTAATATTAATAGGTCAATTCAAGGGGGTAATAACTGAGCTAAATGGATCAATTATTCCATGAATAATACGAACCAGTAACAAATTCATAGAAATTAATGAAATTGTCCATCAAACGTTCAAAAATTGACCCATCGGTCGAATCGAGGAACCCGGTCGAGTGAGGGTATTTTACCTTATACGGACTGAAAGGTAAATTAAAATAAAAAATTTTAGATTAGTCGTTGGTAGGGGAGACTGGGGAAAAAAGTCACAAAATGGATATTTTATTTTTTTACAAGCTACTCGAGCGCTTCAAAAATTTCTAATTAGCGCAGTTTTCTAGGAAATCTACCGCTCTACAACTTTGTGAAAGTAATTTTCCTCTATTTTGTAAGGAAATACGTTTATCGATCCAATTTCTAAAAGGTAATTTTATGACTATTCTCAAGAATGCTGGGGCAAATAGTACCACACATTGGGTATTATCATATTTTGATTCGCTTTGTTACGTGATTCTGTAAATTTGAAAAAATACCTAGAGGACATATTTTCAAAGAAAATTTATTCATCTACACCTTTGTAAAACACCGTTTTCTTTGCGAGAAAAGTGAGAAAACGAGAAAAGCGCATTTCAAGCTATTTTAGAAAAAACACACAAAAGACTGCAAATCGTTTGACCAATGCAAACAACAAGCGGCGAGACTGATAATGACGTTTCTTTTCGCCGTGAGACATCAGAAATTGCTTCGATTTTTTGTTACTTTTTGCTCTATACCTTTTGTTACTTTTTACCCCAAGTGGCCATTTTTAATAAAGGGATTTCTGGAGAAAAGAACCTTTATGAAATTATAAAATAGATAGCGGATTCGTATTCAAAAAATCCAAATTATTTAGAAAATATTCACCAGTGCATCAATTTTGGGAAATAAGTAGGTAATAATTGTTATCTTCTGCAAGGAAAATATTTCAAAAATAGGGCTAAAAATTTCGATATTTTTTATTTTCTAAATTCCTTGTTCAAATTTTAAGAATCTTACGACATTGAAGAAGGTCTATGGAAGCTATCTATAGAAAAAAATTTGAGCCGCTATCTTTTTTACCTTGGAAACTAGACAATTACATTAAAATTGAGTATTTTAGGGAATTTTACACATATTTCGCACGCAGTGAACAATACAAATTTTCTATTTTTTTGCAAGAAGCTGATTTGTAATTTTCTTACTTACAAGATAAGTAATCAGCCTCATGAGTTCAGATGAGAAATGACGAATGAGATCTTTGCAAACAAAGATAAAATGAGCATCGTTTGAAGCTTCACTGCGTGCGAACCATGCCTACATTCCCCTAGATGGTAGACATTTGATCTTCGGCAATGCTAATTAGCGAATTTTCGGGTTGTAGGTGTATATTGACGAAATATTTACCCGATCATGCTTTTTAAAGATTACTTGAAAACGCGTAGTACGATTTTTCATTTTTGGATATCGTCATTTAAATCAGCATTTGTCGTAACTTCCTTTTAACAACTTTTCAGGAGACGAAATTTTCAGTTCAATATTATTTTTCTTAAAAATGAGCCCCGAATGCGATACTTTTGAGTCAAAATAATGAAAGTGGCACTAATAAACTGTAAGTTAACTCGAGAAAATCTTTATAAAATTATTTAAAAGCTGCAATATTGAGTAATATGTTAGAAGAAACACAATAATATTTTATCGTAACTTCCATCGTTTATAAAGCCGTAACTTCCTATGTATGGAGATTCTGGAAGTTACGACAATTTTCTAAAATGCATTATGTCAATTTGAATTATTCTAGTGATAATAAGCGCCATTATTTGACTAAATTAGTCAATAATACTGTTATCCCTGTCCCTGAAAGCTTTTATTTCATAAGTTTTATTGAATAAATTTTGTACGCCACGTCGTCGCTTGTTTTGTTTTGAATTAATGACAGATGGGTAGGGATTTTTTTTCACTTTCTTCTCGCATATATTGAATTAAAATGATTTAATCTTGCATTATTCGCACTGTCTTTCGATATTTGGAAGAGTTTATAAACGTTTTATTGAGAATTATTGCAATTTTGCTGCAAATTACAAGCCACGCAAACGAGCAAAAGAAGTTACGGCAAATGCTGATTATTGAAAATTTTGTATGGAAATTTGTCGTAACTTCCCCAAAAATGGAAGTTACGACAAATTCTGATAAATTTTTGTTAATTAAGAGTACTTACGATAATTTTTGTTTAAAATAATTTTTATTGGGCTTATAAAAGTTTCTTTTTCACAAGTGCGTTTACTAAACAAAATTACGCTGATTCCAAATATGTATCTATCTCAAAATTGCAAAAATGAAGTTACGATAAATGCTGATTTAACTGACGATATGTTTGAGAGGTTGCATAGTCGGAGATTTCGTCTATATACCTAAATACAATTTAATCGTTCCCATCGTTCTTAAAATCGGTTTTTAAGGACAAAGGTATTTTGGGAAATATTTTGAGTGATTTATAAATCTGTTCAAATCGGTTGTAAACCGGTTATAAACAGTGTTTGTCCGAAAATCAATGCTACTATATTCCTACACTGAGAAAAAAGGAGGGTGCGATTAACTTTTTTTCCTTGTAACTTTAACACTTTTTAGGTGTAAAAATATATCAATATTTTTTAATGTTAATTTTACACCTTTTCAAGTGTAAAATTAACATGAAAAAGGGTAACTTTAACCCATAATACACCTAAAAAGCATAACATTTACACCGATTTCGGATCAATTGCAGGGTAAAATTAACATTTCCGGAATGTTATTTTAACTTTTTCGGATTTCTCTCAGTGAATGATAGCTCGGTAAATTTTGTATTATTTTATGGTTTTTTGTATTGCTTCCGTATAAAATTTTAGAAATTGTGGTTATGTCAATTATCGCGTATTTGTCTGAGAATTGATGTTAAATTGAGGAAATACGAGGAAAAGGGTAAAGTTTATGATGCATTGATGATAAGGATTTGATGACTGATATTATTTTTCCCTAAATGTAGTATTCTGTCAGAAGGGGTTGTAGTCGTCAAAATCAGACAAGCAGGGAGCATAAACTTTAATTTGCAAGGTCGTTTGTATTGTGAAAATGCTCATATACACGTCATCTGAGCCTCATAAATATTAGTACAATCTGCAAACATTTTATATTTGAGTGGAAAAGCAAAATATATATATGTGTAAGAAATTTATTGATATTTTATGACCGCAATTTGTTGTGCTGAAAAACATTGGCAAATGTGTGGTTTAATTTGTGTCGGGTAGATAATTTTTAATTCAAACAAGTCCCTGCTGTTCAATAAATTTCTCTGTTTTATTATGCATCTGGGTACCGAAAATTTTAATTTATGTGACAACTGTGACTGAATTGTAGAGTGATGGACATCACTGAGGCAATGGATTGCAAAAATATACTCTGTTCCGTAACTTTGAGGGGGGAAAATTGGATAGGAAAACAATCAATCTCAGGTTTTCTGCTGAGAAGTGACGTTGGATGAAATGTTGGACGAGGGTGGAAAAAAAAACACTGATTTCGCGAAATATCTTTTCGCAGATGTTGAAGTGGAGCTTTCAGCTCAACCTGCCATCTCCAAGAATGCTGACGCCGAAACAACCAGCAGAGGCACAAAATTGTCAATCTTCTACAGCTACATCATAACATTCCTCTATTTTGTGAGTATCATCATTGAAAATATGTTATGATCTGTTTAATGGGTGTTCAATTAACTGTGACCTAACAAAAAAAAAAATTCACTCAAAATACCACAAAGACTTGAAAGTTACAATTAGGTGATTTTTATTTAATTTAGGATGAAAAGAAAAAAATCAGAGGAAAGTTATTGAACAATTTTACTGAGAGATAATAAGACGATATTTTTCTATTGCCTTTTTTGTACAAAGATGATATATCGCAGAGAGGAAATTTTAAAGAAAACATTAGAAAATCAGGAGGGAAATTGCGAAGAAATTTTCCTCACAAAAAAAAAATGTCTTAGAACCAATTTGTGCAAAACATTTTTACAAATTCGATTTATTCAAAACAATCGCCAAAATCTTGTATATTATCTTTTATTTATAGGAACTTTTTTTTAAATGTTTTTAGTTTCCTAAACTTTTTCTGCAGAGGAGTTGTATTTAACTTACTGAGTAGGCTCCGCCCACGGGTAATTTTAGGCCACGCCCATCAAGGAGTTGTAGTAAAATAAATTTGAGAATAGCCAATTTTCAAAATTTATTTTAATTTTTAATAGAGGTTTGGAAAGTAACAGTTAAATACATTTGGGTTAAATAATAATAATTATACATCAGCTTTCGATACAGTTAAAGTTAAAGCCTCAAAGAGACTCAGGCTGATCCTCGAGGTAGTCCATGATTTTTAGCATAGAATACACATAAAATAATTCAGAAATATTTATCTAAAGGACAATTGGCGAAAATGCAGGACAGACGTAACTGGAAATATTTGATTTTTGAACTTTAGATGGACCAATTCCGAGAAAACTTCTTCACTAAAAGTTTTTTTTTAAACCTCCAAAAATAAGGTTTCAATGACTAAAATTTTGAAATTTTAAATGAAAAATTTAGAAAATATAGGTTATGTTAATGTTGTACATTTATATGCCTAAGAGTTTAATTTAAATATTTTTTAATGTGCTGAAAAAAATTGAGAAATTATTATATTTTTACAGTCTTCTCAATTGAGAATGAGTAACTGAGAAAAGGAAATATATCGATTTTTTTATGTAAGAAATATAAGAATTTTTACTCTCGTTTTGCTCAGAACCATTGAACAAACATTATTTTATTTAATTAATAATCAAATAATTGCAGTTTCAACTGAATAATAACAATGCCAAATATATGAATAAATATTCTATTTTATTTTTTTAAAATGTTTGAGAAAATATTTAAAATTTTCACAAAATTATCGTTTGACTTTCCATACAATTTTAACTAATTGCATTAAGCACTTCAATCGATAACTCTATTAGATTAGATGTACATGTTACCCTATACACAAAATACAAAAATAGTCAATTTGTGATATTCTGGTAGATGTTACCCAAAATGTCCGTTTTCGGAATAAATGAAATTGATTGTTTTTGCGGTTATTGCAATTTTCTGCAAGAAGGTAATTTTTCTTTTAGGTTATAATTCTTGCGAGAAACGCTCATACAATTGCAACCAAAAGAGAGTGCAATATTTCACTCTTTAGTTTAGAACATTTTGTGTTGAGTTTGAAGATCTGTCCCTTGGGTTGTCAGAGGGCTATCTTTGAAAAATCTACCCTGTTTCATCTGAGAGTGATTTTGTGGGGATGAACCACTTTATCTCCGGATCAAAGGTGGTACATTTTGCCATAGTAATAATAATAATAATGCTGGCACCCAAAAAAACATTTTTTTTCTTAATATAGTGTTGTAGAATTCCTTAAGTAAGGCACTATAGAACCAAAAATCTTTTAAGTTGCTTATAACGCTCTTGGTCCCATCATTGAGATTATTATAAGTAAAGTGGCGCACTCTTAAAGATCTTAAGAGCTCCTATAGGAATTTCTACAGAAAATTCTCACTTTAAGTCTTTTAAAAGTGCACTAAAAGAATTGTTTAATGCTTGGTTCTATAAGGCAGCTATTTTGCTTCTTGGGACAGCATTCCATGAAGGAACAAGGCCTTCCCGCAAGGGGATTTCTAGACATGCATTATTATTTTTTCTTGTACGGGATGAGGTTGTCAGGCTCATGCCCGTGGAATCAAGTGCAGTGAAGCTCACTGGATGCAATCGGAACACCTTTAACGCCAGAAAAATTCCTGGTGACCTAAAGGGGATTCGAACCCAGGACACTTGCATCATAGAGCGAGTGCTCTACCACTTGACCTATAGAGTGCCCCTTTTGCCATATTAGTGAAGTGAGTAAAAGGAATTGTAGTCTTTCCAGGACCTAGAAGAAGGAAGAGCCGAGAGGTAGGCATCCTACTACTTTTCCTTTGGTTCTCTCTGGTGAAGTGATTCCATTTTCTCCTCGTGTGAGGAATCTGGGAGTAATTTTTAATGAGACACTCACCTGGTCGGATCATATGGCTGAGGTCTGCCTTAAGGTCTTATTTTCGTTGCACACTTTGCGACGCTTTCAGACCTTTACTCCCGGGGAGACTACACTCCTTCTTGTTAGGGCCTTGATAATTCCATTTTTCACTTATGGGGCGAAGTTGTTTTTCAGTGGTAATGTCGAGGAGCAGAATCGGTTGAAGCTGGTTTTCAATTCCTGTTTGCGTTACGTCTTCGAACTTCGCAAATATGATCATGTTTCTGCTTTTGCAAACTCCATTCTCGGTCTACCACTGATCTCCTATCTTGAAGTTCGTGTGGTGGACTTTATTTCCCGACTTCTTTGCACCGGTAGGCCCCGGTACCTCGCGGAGCTCGTAGTTCCTGGATCCTATGCTACGTTTTCGTGTCTCTGTGTGCCCAGTTCAGGGAGTCGCAATTTTCGCAATTCTTTCTTTGTGCAAGGTGTCATTCTTTGGAATTCCCTTCCTAGGGAGCGAAAGAGGGGGCTTATCTTGAATCATGTGGCTTCCACTCATTCGTCAAGTCCAACATCACAATCATAATGTTTAGGGCTAACTTTTGTATAGAGGACATACTGTCCTATTTATTCTAAATAAATTGAACTGAAATTGAAAGAAGCTTAACTTGCTGTACCTTCGGTTGTGGGTCAATTTGTTGTCCCGGACCCTATTATTAGCGGACTTGTTGACATCAAGTCCCCTACACCGCATGAAGCAGGGGACAACCGTACACAAAGTCAACAAAGAAGATCTTTTTTGATCGTTGACAAGCATTCAATATTCATTGAAATTATATTGAGGTTCGGTCCTGAAAAGGACCCTTTTGTGATGAGTGCAGTCATGACCATAAGATAAGAATTTGCGGGTTTTCATTTACGTTGTGTTTGAGGTGTTGGTGTGTTCTATCGATACTCAAATTTAAGCCTCGTGGTGAAAGGATCAGTGAGTCCCTAGGAACTGTCCAGGAGTACCGATTTAATTGAAAGCTCTAAATACACATGGAGTTTCCTTTCCTGCTCCCGTCCCGGACCCTGAGATGACAAAATCTATTTTCTTGAGGTCTAGAAATCGGAGCCTAATCACCTTTCCGTGGTCTTCCCACGACTGTCTCGCTTCCCTTCTAGTGAGGGGAATTAACTCGTGAATTTTAAAAATTAAGACCGTACCACTTTATGGAAGAACTGACTTCTACAAATCGAGGGTGGGTGCGAAGGGTTAACAGGTTATATCCTACCCCCAAAATCGTAACAATAATAACTATTTATATTGGAAATTGAGAGATTTCAAATTTACTTGGCCACTATTGGGGAGGCGTGACTTAAAATAATCGTAGGCGGAGCTTAAAGAGCTATTTAATTTAGCAGCTAAATACAACTCAACTGTGAAATAGGCAAACACAGAAAACCTGTAAGTAAATTTAATCCGATTTTTAAGACCTTTTTGCAATATATATTCCACGATGTAAGTGACATTTTTATGAATGTCACTGTGTAGCCGATTTTTATAACTGCTTTTTCATATAACGAATTACTAATGGTCGTTATTTAAAGCATCTGCCGAGCAGTTATTCGAACTTATGAATTTTCATAATTATCGTAGATGACAATTCAAGCAGATTTTATAGATTTACACATCAACGTATATAATAAAAAAAATGAAACAAATGTTTTTACAGATATTTTAATTAGATTTGAAAGATTTCGATCATTTCAAGAAGATCTAAAGATAAAAAATACGTATTTTTGATGACTAAACGAGAGCTTTCAAGATGAAGAGAAAACTTTTGCATAAAATACAGTGTGTAATATTCCTAAAAGAGTGAGTACTATGAATAGGAAACCCATTTAAACTGATTTGTGACAGCATTTCTGAAGAACAGACCTAGTGAATTTCCACAAAAAAAGCTAATCAGTGAATAATAAGAATCATGAAGTTGCAGGAAAAAAGGTAAGAAATCATGACACAAGCAAAAAACTAACTCCACATCTTTATAAAAACACATATAATCAATATAAAATTGATGTTTACTGGATAAAAAGAAAATTATGACTCTTAACTTAATAAATACTCAAGTGACAAAATGTTAAAGATTTCTTTATTGCGATCTCACGGTGCCGCTTGGGTACATTATTGTTAAACTGGAAATTGAATGTAATATGGTGGTACATTCACCTAAAACAATAGAAAAAAAATACACTAAATGAACTGTTGACTAAATGTGATTCACTGTGAAACAAAAATAAGAAAAAAAATCAATGTGAAGAAATATTTGTTGATAACACAAAAGAAAATCCATACTATAAATGTCCCCTCCAGAGATAACAAAAGAAAATACGATAAATCCAACCATAAAAATATTCGTGTAACAAACAACTTAAACCGATTTGCAAAAGGAAAAGTTTGGAAAGAATGGCGGCGTTTGGGGAAATTGAATCGAAATGAATGACAAGTCTATTAAAAAAAAAAAAAAAACAAAAGATAAATATTTGTGAAAACTTATTCATATTCTACATAAAAAAAAAAACAAATTATTTGGTGTATATTAAAAAAAAAGATATATACATATAAAAAAAATATTCAGAAAGAGAAAAGAATCTATAAATGTGCGGAGATGGTTGATGTGATGAGGGTGAGAGAAATCCCATATTAGTAATTCAGATAAAAATATTATTATAATGTAATCATCATACATTTTAAAAAAATATATATATATGAAAAAAATTATCAGAAATGAAGAAAAATATAGATATTTACCATGAAAATTCTATCTGTAAATAAATGTACTGTACCTTATCAGAGATAAAAAATTACATGTAATGGCATTATTGATTAAATAAAAAAATGCATACGGAAATGAGATTCTAATTACGTCAGAAGTAAGGAAATTGATCGGGGTGTTTGAAATATTTTGCAGTAAATTGATTGTATTGTTTTTATTATTAATCTTGATTGCGACACTTTCCATACCTCCTGGCGGCCATCGCCGTCTTATGCTCTGGTCAAACTTAGGGCCTCGACAGACCTGAGGATTAGCCGAGAGACGGCTTAGCGTAATTATATTCGAAATAATGATTAAAGTACATTTTCCACTAAGTCGTCTCTCGGCTTAAGTCGTAAGTGTGTCTAGGGCATTATTGCTTAAGCCGAGAGACTGTTAAGTGGGAAACTAATGGGAATGTAGCCTAATCATTATTTTGATTATAATTACGTTAAGTCGTCACTTGGCTTAAGCCGTAGGTCTGGCAAGATCCTTAACTTTCTTTATAAACCTCCAAAGCAAACCGGTATACAGTCCTATTATGCGGGCTTCAGACCTAAGGTTTAGCCATATGGTTTAACTGCTCTAATTTTTTATTAATCACAATTTTTTGGGAAAGGATTGTGTTATAGATAAATTACCTTTTAAGTTCTCAAAAAGCAATAAAATTATTTTCTATTCAATATTTTGAAACCTTTGGGAACTGGGCTAAACTTCTAGTCTGAAAACCACTTTACAAAGTGAGTAACCGATAGAAGATCTAATTAATTACATAAAAAATTACCCTTTTAGTACCTTAAAGTACCCTTATACCCCTTAGAAAAGTACTTTAAGAACAAATGAATGAAAACATTAGGAAAAAACTAGCAATTAAAATTTAATTTTGGTTACCAAAAAACTCTTTATTTTTTCTTTTATAGAACTTCCATGAAAAATTCACTACTCTAAATGCATAAAGTGTGCAATGCTTAAACTTGATTTTTTTTGCTGACGAAATTTTTATACCCAGTGCAATTTAAAAATGCTTCAAAACCTCAATAAGTTTCTGGAAACTTGCAAAAGTTTTTCAATTGCAAAATTGTTAAATATAGAATTGCAATTTTTGCTGAATTATTTTGCAAGGATTTTATTGCGCATTTGAGAGGCAATCTTCTAGGTGCTCTTCTAAAATTTCATGCAATAGACTTTTCTAACCCTTCTAATTCATGTATTTTAAATTTGGTAAACATAACCGTTTTATTAACCAGTTTCTAATTTCCCGTCTGACATAGTGTAAATGGGTTTACCCCTTATCGGTAAGATCTGAATAGTCGGCCCGAATTAAAGACTGGATTTTGCCATGTACATCAATGACGGTAGAATGAAACTGTCAAATGAACCTTCTGATTTCACTTCCGAATATTATAAAAATGACAAAAGTTACAAGGATAGTGACATCACTGAGAGAAATCCGAAAAAGTTAAAATAGCATTCCGGAAATGTTTATTTCACCCTGCAGTATTGATCCGAAATCGGTGTAAATATTATGCTTTTCATGTGTATTAGGGGTTAAAGTCACCCTTTTTCATGTTAATTTTACCCTTAAAAAGGTGTAAAATTAACATTAAAAAAATTAAAAAATCTTGATATATTTTTACACCTAAAAAGTGTTAAAGTTATGAGAAAATAAAGTTAATCGAACACCCGTTTTTTCAGTGATGGAGTTCGTAGAGAAATTTCTATGTGAAATTTCCATTATCGTTCTCTTGGATTTCTGAATTAAATTTCGATATTTACGTCAGGGATTTCCTCCCTAAAATCTCCTACGATTTCAACAACAAGAATTAGGGTGGAATCTCTGGAAAACTTACCCGGCTGAGGTGTTGACATTTTTCAAAGAGCTTCCATTAAATTCCCATGGAAAATTTTCCTTAAAAATTCTCTCGGAAAATTTGGCTTGCTCCCAGTGAACTTTCGATGAATTTAAGGAGAAATGTCCTCCTAGTGATTGCGAAAATTCCCTGGTCTTTCCTAGGGAATTCCTCCAAATTTTGAGAGGAAAAGTCTTAGAATTTTCCGGTCCATTCTCGAAGATTTCCCAGGGAAATCAAGGGGAAAATTCTCTCCGGAGGGAAAAAATTCCTTCCGGAGACACATGAAAATACCGTCGAGAGGAAATTTCAGAGGAAATTTTGTGGAAAATTCTGTAAAAGTTAAGCTTATACTTCGGGCAAGATGGTTTTCTGGTTGCAAAGTTCATATAAAACATCGAATATTTTATAAATGAATAGGGAAATACAAGCAGCCATGTGAGGAAGCACCATACGTACGAGTTATCAATTAATTAGTAACAAAATGGATCGGGCGACATAATTTTTATAGTTGCAATGTTCGCCACTACGAGCGCAAAACAGTATCCTTCACGTATACAGCAAGTTCCGCTTTCAAAGAAAATCTCGGCCCCGAAAAAAAACCCACGAATTCACTTCAGTGACACAGAAAAATTGCATACCCACAGGAGAGGTCTTTGGAATAAGTTACGGAAACCCCGTGATGTAGGGTAAAATTGGGTAATTTGGAACCATTTATAATTTGGGACACTTGAGATTTTCTCATTGTTTTAGAGATTCAAAAGAAAGAAAAACTGTTTCTGTTCTTCTTAATCGTCTTTTTCTTCTATTTCAATTTCAATTCAATTTATATATTTCTCCTCAATTAATGCTTGGTTGCGTCTGCCGCCGACTTACCACGACCGATCTCATCAGGTAAACGGCAGAAACCCTGAATCATAGATCGTATATGCCAGGATTTATGCAGTTTTACAATTGCAATCATTTCGCAGTCATTGTTTTCACTTTGCTCATCTGAAACAGTGAGAAAGTCTCAAATGTCCCAAATTCTAAATGGGTCCAAATTACCTCATTTTGCTCTATGCAAAATATTTTCGGCGTCAATTTTTCGGTGTAGTTTCAGCGCCAATGGTTCATAAGAAAAATTACCGCGTAAAAACAATTTGCATACATTTAGGAGCAATTCAAAATTATTTTTTAAATGGGCTCCCAATAGTAGGCAATTAATATCAAATTCATTCAGTCCATTTTCACTTAAGCCGGAATTCTCTGTATTTTCTAAGGGGTAATTTCTATGGGAGCTTTTTAAATGTAAGGTATGAAGGATATGGGTTAATTCAAGCTTTAATTGACGCTTACATGGTCAGATAGGTTATGGGAATATTCTTAAGAATTTGTCTTTTGACTTCAATTCTTATTAAGGCAGTTGAACGTTGTTCAGGTTGAAGTATTACAAGAAATAACGACAATCTGTCAAAAATAGTAATAAAAATAAATTTATTGTTAAGGAGCAACTAAAAACATAAAAGTAATTTTGAAAAATATATTTCACTAAGGTTCTGGTTCTTTTACTATTGTAGTTTTGACCATAAAACAATCCAATCTACCATAAACTCCGGTAAAAAATAATTAATAATATTTTTGATAAAAACCTATTACTGGGATTTTTTTTAAAATTATTCATTGCTGGTGAATTTTGAGTTGCAAAACGTTTTGTCAAATATCTAATTCAATTATTAAATTTTTAGGTCCATTCATAAGAAAGAAACATTTTTGATAGAGAGACCGGGTTACAATTAGTCAGCGGTAGAGTATCATAGTTTTTCTAAGAAAAAATATTGAACAAATTACTATTTATTCAGAATAATTAACTCCGAATTAATTGAAATATTTATCAAAATGATTTAGACAAGTTTTTATAGAAAGGTAAAGTAAAATTTCATTCCCTAGCTTATTCTGCCTCAGTCTCCCCTAACGTCTCAAATAAGGTAGAATTAGAAGGTGGCAGAAGGGAACATAAAGAACAAGGTCATCTAGCAGTGAGCAAATTGGAAGTACCCGAAAAGCCAATGTCGATATCTCTAACTGTTTAACCACTGCACTGTGTTAACAACTGCATGGATAAACCATTATCCTTCCATAGTATTTTTATCTAAATTAAAATCTGTAGAGTGATCAAAAGTTTTAACTTCATGAATAGTACCAATCAGATATAATGCACGTACGAAATAATCAAACTTTTAGTTTAACCAAAAAATCCATCAGAAATACTTATGACGTAATTAGAATCTCTATTCTGTTATCACAGAATATATGTTTTTGTTCGACTAATTGGTGTTCCCTTATTTGGAGTCTCTTCATCACAATAAGCCTCATTATTCTTGTTATGATGCGAAATATATTTATTTTTCAACTTTGCTATCATGATGCACACAAGAGTCTTATGGATGGCTGGGGTAAAATTTCTCAAAATGGGTATCTTTTTTCACAAGCTCTCAGAAAACTTAATCGATTTATAATGAGCATATTCTTATAGGAAATTTACTGCTCTACAACTTTTTTAAAGAGTACTTTTTTCTATCTCTATAGAAAATGTGCTTTTCAGGCAATTTTTTTATAAAGTCGATTGTGTAGAGATTTTTAAAATTGCTGGGACAAATTTTATCAGACTTGGAACAATTTTTTTTGACATTTTTTGTAGGGTAAATGTTCTAATTCAAAACCCTTTCCAGACGCTTTAACATTGACAGAAAGTTCAGCACATTAAGTTCATTTTTTTCTGAAGAGAATTACATAAATTTGCTCCTTGACACTTCTAGAATGTTACTGTTTAGTGAAAATTCTTTAGATATAATTTGAAAACTTCTTAAATACAAGAAAAATACGCGAGTGTAAAATGCTACTATTGGAAACAAATTAATCCAAATGGAGACAAGGAAAATTTTCTAATTGGAGATAAACAGTGTAAATGAAACCGCGACGAAAGGCTTCCAAAAACCTTGTTGAGTTGCTCTTGAGCGCAGGATTTATTTTTATTCCTGGTCTTTTCTCCTTCCCTATCTGAAACAATAAGAAAATCTCTCCAAAAAAAATCATATTTCCAACGTTTCCTCTTGAAGCAGTTGTAGACACTTCAGAAAAACCATTTTTGTTCACGAAATAGGTAATTATTTCATTTGAAAATTTCACGTAGCATTACCAATAAAGATTAGCACTTAATTTAACTAAAATTTATTTAATTAAAAATTCGATGGTGAAAAGATACACTTTTAATTGTTATGAGAAATTAGCAAATTAAAATTTGCGAATATGAATGGATTTTCGCTTTATTTGAAGCAAAATTAACTAAATAATGAAACTGTGGTATAGAAAATATATAAATATAATAATATAGTACTGTATTTATCATAAAAACAATGACGTTTCCATTTGGAGTAGTTAAAAATTTCCATTTAGAGCAGGTTTTGAATTAGCTTAATCTACCCTAAGTTATTTGTTCCTCTGTAACTATGTCGAAAACCACATGTCTATCTTAACGAAGAAACATGCCTTAAGTTAGAGTAAGATGGGGTAATTTGGAATCAAGTCTAATTTGGAACATTGAGATTTCCTAACAGTTTTAGATAGCAAAAGAGAAAAAAACAACGAAGAAGTACTCTTGAATGTAAAGTCCTGTACTTCTTCGTCGTTTGCTTTCTCTCTTTGACCATATGAAATAGTGAGAAAATCTTAGAATTCCAAAATATACATAATTCGGAATTACCCTATTTTACCCTTATCAGTTATCAAGATGTGGACGGAAACACTGAACTCTGAAGATGGATGTCCTCTTCATCAGGTATCGAATAACGCAAAAAACAATCCCGTACAGGCGGAAAATGTTACACTGCCCTTGGACTTGAATCACAACTTCTGCCGTAATGCTCATCAATCGAAGAGGACATCCATCCTCGAAACGTCCGTAGGGAGTGAAATTGTGAAAATCGAGAGACGTTCAGTGTTTCCGTCCATCTTCTATTTTACATTCCATCGTATCGAAAGACTTATTAATCAGTATTTATATTTTCTGAATGGAAAATATTCCAAAAGAGTACTCAAAATATTTTTTTTTGTTTTTCAATATTCCTTGTCTCAAATCCCTTAAAAAATTGCACGTTTAAGAAGGTTCATGGAGAGTGTTTTTGATGAAAATTTGCAGCATAAGTCTTTTTTTTATTTTAGAAAATATTGAATTTGGAAATTTCTGATTTGTGAAATCATGCCCCAGTCTTCGCTACTTACTGACTTCCTTTAATTGATCATAACTTAGGTCATACGCAGGTCAGGTATGATTAGGTCATGCGCAAAATCTTACAATAAATTAGGTCAGATTCACTAAAGTCATATGGAAAATATAAAGTGTTCGAAGCCAGAAGGCCTTTCTATACAGTCAGGTCAGGACTATAAGGTAAGTTTATTAAAAAAAAAAAAACATTTTAGAGGAAAGTGCAACACCTCGGGATGATTACAAAACCTTTTATACACTTACGACTTAACCCGACTGATGCCTTAACGTAACTTTAAACAAAATAATAATTAAGCAACATTTACATCAGATTTTGACTAAGGGCAGAATCACATTGACAATAAAATGCTCGCCGTAGCCTCACCGTATTTCGTTAATTTACGTATTTTCATTACAATTCTTGCGCAAATTCTCGATTACCGTATTACCTTATCTCATACTCGGTGGCACTAGGTGAAAATAATATAAGAAAATTGAAGAAATAAAATGAAAATTCGATAAACGATGAGAAAAAAAATGTAAGAGAAATTAATCGTACACTTTTTTTTGCTCACCGTTTATCGCATTTTCGTTTTATTTCTTCAATTTTCTTATATTATTTTCACCTAGTGATGATAGGATGAGATAAGGTAATACGGTAATCAAGAATTTGCGTAAGAATTGCAATAAAATGCGTGAATTAACGAAAAACGGTGAGCATTTTACTGTCAATGTGATTGTGCCCTTAAGGAAATTGGTTGAAAAATAGGCCCTCCAAAGTGCTTAAACTTTGACCTTCGTAAATTCGATATCGAAATGGTTTTCGAACATGGGTGTCCAAGGATGAAATACTCGCCTGGACTACCTCTAAAACATATTCGAAAATGAAAGAAATCGTGGGAGACGTTTTCAAAATAAGATAAATGTTGACTTTCGGAGAGGGGAGGTCGTCGAAGACTGGAAGTCGATATCTCTTACCGTTCGGCCTCTACACTGAGAAAAAAAAGAGGGTGCGATTAACTTTTTTTCCTCATAAGTTTAACACTTTTTAGGTGTAAAAATATATCAACATTTTTAAATGTTAATTTTACACCTTTTTAAGGGTAAAATTAACATGAAAAAGGATAACTTTAATCCACAATACACCTGAAAAGGGTAATATTTACACCGTTTTAGGATCAATACTGCAGTGTAAAATTAACATTTCCGGAATCTTATTTTAACTTTTTCGGATTTCTCTCACAGTGTAGATAAGTTGGAAAAAATGGGTTATACAACTGTTCTCTCACTTTGAGTTCGAGTAGTAAAATAGGACAAAAGCTTCATTTAAAGGGTGTCCCAATTCAAAGATACCGTATGTTAAGAAATTGAATTGAATTGAACAACATTATCCCGTAAGTATTTAGGCAATAAATATTTAATTCTATACATGAAAATATTTGTTTAATAATTTCGAATAATATGGAACATTCATTCGATTATTCGTACTATCTATAAATCAATAGAAATTCATTAAGCACCTTTGGAATTTCCTCACGAGGGGCATTTGCAGAAAATTGCACTGTGTTATTTGCCCTCAAGTCTTTCTGTCTTACGGATAATTTAGCAAATGTGACAAAGAGAAACTGGGTGAAAATTCAATTATCTTCAATATTTATGGCTGAAGAAACTTTCATCCATTCTCGCCATCTTCAGCATTACAACATAAATCAGAATAGAATGTCTCGCATTGAGCGCAGCATGAAACAAGAAATGAGAAACTTTGAATGTAATTTGAAGAATTCTATTATTTACTTTTATCCCTGTTTAAATATTTTATATCAAATTTATACAAGAATATTTTCTATAAGATACAAGTTTGGAGAAAAGTTTTAAATATCCTCGTGGTTTGCTCATCTACCCTCTCTCTCTCTCTTGCCCTTTACCCCCAAAAGTACTCCTTTTTATTGCCCTTCGTGTGGAAAATTTGTGTCATTTCAAGATAGTTTTTCCCACCTCCTGGCCAAATCCCATTTTTCTCCATTTCTTGCGAGAGAACCAACACCAATTTGTAACCTCCACCTTTCGTCTTTTCCACATCGAAGATGCGATTGCCATTGAGAGAAAGTTTCTGGGATTTAGGGGATGTAGACCAGAAGGGTGGATGTAGAGCTAAAAGTTAATACCCTAAAATTGGATGACGGTATTTTGCTTTCTGCATTTTATCTGAAAATGCCAAAGACGAGGAAGAAACTAAATTCGCAAAATTGAATTTTTTACCCATTCCCCATTCGTTTTCCTGCAATGTACCCTCATTATTTCGCTCTTTGCCCTCCATAAAGAAAGTCTGGTAGAAGCATAATAATTGCTAACAGACAGTAATAAGCGTGTTGGGTAAACTTTTGCATTAGTCAGATTCAAAATATACACACGATATAACGTCCAAATGCCAAAAACAATCAAAGTTTAGATGATTTTTATGGTTCAAAAGTTTTCAACGTATTTAAAGTAAAACATAACATTTTCCAAACAGGCACAGAAATTTAATCCTGCTTAAATGATAATATGAATAAAAAAAACATATATGTACTTTATTTTGAAAACCAGATCAAACATCAAAGATATTACATGGAATTCCTCTTAAAGCTAAATTCGATCTGCATCGCACAGTTGCAATGGTAATGACATAACTTGAAATGTCTGAAAAAACATTTAGAAGGCACAATAAAATAAGCTAGATTGCATTTAACTATTCCCGTTTAATCAATTGAAAGTCGGAAATCGAAAAACTGCAAATACGATAAATTGGATATAAAATTCATTTAGCAATAAAAAAAAAAGAAAATCGTAAAGTAGCTTTCGGAAAATTGGAAAAACAGTGTAGGGAGAACAAGCATTAGAAAATCTTGACCTTAACTAATTTCTAAAATTTAAAACTAAAAATTTCTAAATGGATATTGTGATTTCGAAAACAGATACAGGGAGTTCCGGCTTAAGTGAAAATGTATGCAAATTTTTTCACGCGGTAAATTTGAAAGGCACATCTTATAAACCGTTGGCGCTGAAAATAGATTCAAAAATTGGCACAGGAAATGTTTTGCATACATCATGGCGTTTCCATAACTTATCCCAAGGATAAATATCTCCTGCAGATAGGGTAGACGGGGGTATTATCGATCAGTTAAGGAAATGATCAACTTTAACAGACAAAAAACCATATGTATATTCGAATTTTTGAAGTGAAAACTTGTTATAGTCAATCTTGCAGATGTCCTCTATAAGATCGACCACTTACATTCTTGATATATTTATTTTGGAGTGGTTTAAAACACGAAAAACTTTTCGAAGTGCATTTGCATGTAATATCGATCAGCTAGTGATAATATCGATCAATCGATGCTTGTAATATCGATCAAGGAAAAATGGATTTTACATGTACCATCAGAGAATGTGAATATGTATTTTATATTTTCCGATAAAATAAAAAAATAGATAATTCAAATATACTTAGCTTTAATTTCTAAAGGGAACAATCAAAATAATTTAGTACAATACAAAATTGTTTAGAATTTTCAACTTCCTCGCACACTATCGAGAAGTTGATCCTTGGTAATTGGGTGACCCACATCAGCCTGTGAAAGGACCCAAGTTTCCAGCGATTCCAGCGAAAAATAGTGAAATTTTTTATTTGACATCGTGAAACATAAAATAATCAAACAATCATAAAATAATTAAAGTTCATGTAGAAAAATTATTTTTTTATTCATCAATTGGAAAAGATGTCGATATTACAAGCATCGCTTGATCGATATTAGGAACGTTTTGGTAATACCCTATGCAATTTTACTGTGTCACTGGATTTAATTCACGGGTTTTCTTTCTGTTTCGAAAAATTCTTTGAAATTTGGACTCCTTTGGACTCCCTGTATTTTGATATTAGCCCTTTGTACAGTCGTGAGAAGTTGTCATGTTCTGAAGAGTTGTAGTATTTCATAAGACCTTTCGTTTAGGCTATCAATGGTCAAATTCCAACAATTAGGACGGGACTTATGGTTATACAAATATTAATTTTTGAATGCATTAGGGTAACGTGTGGTATTTCGGGACACTTTTTAGCACTTTCAAGTTTCAAACAGCTTAACGACTTCTCAAGCATTTTTTTTCTTTGTAGAAACAAATATTTATGTTTCTTATGCTATCCAAAATAAGATTCTTATCGAGAAATATTGAAAAAATGCATAATTTTTTATACAAAATAGCAAAAAATGTAAAGAAGTAAGAGTGGTATATTTCGGGACATTTGGGTATTTCGGGACAAACAAAAGTCGCTATTGTGCAAATAAATTTCACTGAGCCTGATTATTTACCTTTAAGTAGAAGTTCTAAACTTCACTCTTTCATAAATTTTTTTTGCAAATTTCATTTTTAATATTTACTTATAGTTAAGTGTGCTAATCCGGGCGCTTCGCTATAGTTTATGACTAATCCACTTAAATAATATTTTTATTTTTATTTCCGTAATATAGTCACTACAGTAACATAACATAACTATTCAAGTTTGAGAAAAAGCAAAAATAGTATTTTTTATCCATTAAATAAGTGAATGTAACCGACTCATTTCAATCTTGTGTCAGCTTAGTTCTTCACTAAAAATTTTCTAGCAGTGATATTTTCGCTAATGACAGCTGGTTGATTGAAAATATTTATTGTTTTTTCCTTTTGAAAAGGTACAGTAGACTCTCTCTCAATCGTGAATATGGGGCGAAATGTCATCCGGTTTAGCAATAGAATTTAGCGTCAAAGCCTTTGTAAATTCCACAAAAAGTGCTCAATTATAAAGAATCACGATAAAATAGGAAGAACTACAGCGAATTTGAGCAAATTAGCTTCATAATTAAGCGTGAAAACTGTCAACAAAATTTGACGCCCGATTGAGAAAGAGCCGATTGAGTGAGAGTCTACTGTATTTTAAATCCAAAGGTTTAATTAAATGTAAATTAGCGAAAAGGCGACCCAGTTAGTGCATGCTGACTTATTTCAGTATTATCATTATTTTATAAATTTTCTTTAATATTTTTGATAATTTTCTTTTTTATATTATGTTTCTGAATGAAACAGTGAATAATTCTATGGATTTAGAAGAAGTAAAAAAGAATTTCATCAGTCCAAAAACAATCGGAGGAATTCAAAGAGCTGCTTCAAATCGTTAGGCTTTGTTTTCAAAAGAAGACTACGAAAATGAGGGAGCCAACATCACCCAAATCCCGACTGAGGTGTGCGTTCCGGCGATTGATGACTTAATTTGTCGCAAACGGTCTGAAAACAATCAATAACAAAAAAATCAAAACACAGCCTCAATTAGTTCGGTCTCCATCTCATTTGACCGCGAAATCCTAGAAGTTTATGAAGGAATATAAAATGTAGATCGAACACATTTTTGTTTACCTTTTTTGCTTTTTTCTTATTTATCCTCTTCACCGATTTTTTTCAATGTTTTTTGTCCTTTCTCCATCTCGTGCGCGATAAATAGTAGGTATTAGCATTACTTTTTATCATAATTTAATCACGAATAAATTTGTGAGACAATTGTGGTGCAGAAGCTACCCGAATGACTGCAATAAAGTAGTACCTGATGAAAATTTAATGAGCAAATTTTGATCATAAATTTGCTCAATTCTCATTAATTTGCTCATTAATTATCAATTGTATTTATGCTATTTAAATTTATTTAAACCAATTTTTGTGACTCGAGTCCACTTTTTTTTATCACTAAATGAATCGATTTCTAAAAGCTCTTGACGAAAATTGCACATTAGGACACATATCAGCAACAATTAATGTGAATCACATTATAATTTTAATGTGAAATTCTCTAGTGTGATACCACGGTAAGTCTAAAGGTCTTGTTTGACGACAGTTCCCTAAAAAAGTCTTTACACTTTTAAAATGTGCTTGAACAATTTCTTAAATATCTTTGAATGCTGTGTGTGTATCTACGTTCATCAATAAACAGAAGGTGTTCCAATCCAATATTGTGAAAGAGCAACAAATTAATCTGGCATCACGATCTTGCTTCATACATCAAATATCTAAATTTTTATTCTCTCTTCATTGACGAATTCATCGAACTGCTGCGATAGGATCTTATCTCGAAAATAGCCCCGCCGTCACCTAAGTTGACCAAGTCGAGCTGGTTATTATTCCAAAATTTTATATTCCCAAAAGTCCTGCATGCCTGAAACTGCCGTATACTCCCCTATGCTAAAACTATCCAACTCCCTCTTGTAAGAAAAATTGATTCGGCATCTGAAAGAATTCTTTGTTACATTCGTTCCGCCACATAAATTCCACATAAATCTCTTCTCGAGTGGAAGAAAATACAAGGCAATTGATATTAGCCTGATGACAGATATTTTCTAACTTTCCCTTTTATGTCTAAAAATACAACATTGAACGCAACTAATATAATTATCGCACATTCACTGATTAAATTAATGTGATATGGCTTTTAGCATGTGTTTAAAATGTGTGTTTTAACTATTTGACAACGCGATTTTATCAACATCCATAATCAGTTTGGAGCTGGAATTAGTTCAATGAAAAAAAAAGACTGCTGGAAAAGTGGATTTTCATTTAGAGATAATAAAAGTGTTTTTTATGGATTTTACATCGTGAAATAACAGCTTTTAATGGTAGTATTTTGAATCCATTCCATGGGAAAGCTGTATTTGTGCAGCGAAACATAATACATAATTGCATAGCTTTGTGAAAAATATAAAAAAAAGCTTTTATTCTAATCTGTGATGTTTTAAGTTATTAAAAAAAAAGGATTTGGAGATGCCGGGTATCGATCCCGGTACCTCTCACATGCTAAGCGAGCGCTCTACCATCTGAGCTACACCCCCCTTATCATCGACTTGTCACCAATCGAATCCACAGTTCGTGATTAGTTCGAATTTAATTAAACTACTTTCACTTTTACTCCATCGAGTCAAAGCGAGTTTAACGCCAAGCGACCAAATTGTTGCAAGCCGTTGTGAATGCAAAGCTATTTGCAGACTTGGCTGGTATCGCTGTTACTTAAAAGTGATGAACTCTTATTATCTCTTATTTTTTTGTCTACATAAGAAAAGTGCAATTTTACAACACAAAATAGAGGTAAAGATAAAGACTTGTATCTTAAGTTTTCAATTTTTATGAGAGTTTCTGGAACATATGTTAGTTCTATTGTATTCTATTCGCACTTTATAGATAGATTAAAATTATTTACTGAACTATCATAATGACTGCATGAGATGGTACAATAAAGAATCTCTCATTTATTAATATCCCACAGACGAAAAAGTTTGATTTTGTGGAAGGAGCCAAATATCCATGAGCAACCTCTCGCTTTAATATCCCACACAATTCTGTAGGAAAAATTATCTCATAAAATTTGTTGTAAAATTTTCCAGTAGTGTGGTATTTCGCTAGAAGTTTAATTATTAATATGTGAAGGAAGAATGCAAAAAATGCGTTATGTTTTATAAATTTTATAAAATTTGTTTTCATTTACTAAAATGTCTTTCTTTCGTGAGAGCAGTAAGGGCAGTAAGGGAAGGCTTTCAGGCTTCGCACACAGTCTGGCTTAGAACGCTTGGTATTTTTTCCACATTCCTAAATGGGTCTGACCTATTTTTTTCAGGAAATGTGTGACTTAATCCTAGTTATTAAAATATGCCACAATTTAGGTCATATTTGTTAGAAGAATATGAGAAAAATATGAAGTATTTGAAGCCAGAGTGTGTGCGAAGCCTAAAATCTTCTGCTATAAATATCAAAGAAACTTTAAATAAGAACGTTTTAATTTTTTTGAATATCCTGAAAGATATTTTTTTTCTATTTCACAATTGTTTTTATATTTTTTTTCTAATTTGAAACAGTATAAACTCAACAAAACATAGAATGAGGAAAGAAATCCCTCTTCATTTGTAATGTTCATCATTGATTATTAATCTTACCAGTCTTGTTTGGATAAGTTTTACAGGAATTAGTAAACACCTTCATCAATAATTCATTTACTGAAAGGCAATCAATTGAACGATGAAACTATGGATAGAAGCTTTTGAATTAAATATTTTCATTCATTTATTTTATTCCTAAAAAAAAACATAAATGTATTTTTGAGAAGAACCAGATTTAAGGGAATTGCCTGAATAAGGAGGCCACATATTAACTATTTTTGGCTTCTTGAAATTTTTCATATATGTTTGAATGTATTTGAAGTAAAGAAAAGTATAAAAATCAGTATTCATAAGCTTTTAAACTGAGCTCGAAGAAAATCGTAAAATCGGAACGTTTTTTCAGGAAAACAAAACTGCATTTTTAGGACCAAATTTTAAGTTTAAAATTAAATAGAAAATTGAAAAATAGGTATTGAAAAATTGTTTTAGGAAAACGGACCGAGAATTTCGTTTTGCAGTGAATAAGTATTTTATTAATTTTTTCTGTCAATAGATTTTTTTTGCATTATCCTCTAAATTTGACGAATTCTTCAAAATGAAAAGTATCTACAGAAAATGTGCTTCAAAAGTTTTGCATATTCACCCGACCTAAGCGCTTGAAAGTCTTCGGCGGTTTTTATATTCGTTAAAAAGGGTCCCGGCTAAAATCCCGAAAGCCAAAATACGAATGAACTGAAATCCGGAATAGCCAAATTCCAAGTGAGCCATAGACCAAAAGACGCCAATATTATGAATAGGTAAAATTTTCAAAAAGCTAAAATCTCAAATGGACCAAAATCCTGAAAATCTGAAATCTTAAATGAGCAGAAACCAAGAGAAACAAAAATCTCGAAGTCAGAATCCCGAAAGAGCTAAGATCCTGAATTTTTAAAATTGTTATAGCAATTGAAGGGAAATTTTTTGTATTTTGGAAAATTGCTCAAAACATTAGCCTCCGTATAATTTCGTTAAGGATTTTGACCATTCAGGATTTTGATTTTCGGAATTTTGGATTTCAGGATTTTGACCTTTTGGGATTTTGATTCATTCGGTGTTTCAACTCATTTAGGATTCTGTCTCCTCTGGAATTTTGGTTTTCGAAATTTTAACTAGTTCGAAATTTCAAATAATTTGGGATATTGGTCGACACGGCTTCAAAAATACTTCGAATTGGTTTCCTATTTTCTGTGGTTTTGGTTTATCTTTCTATAAGCAATAAAGATTTTGATTTTTCTTTCCCTTGTAATTCAGGCAACTTCACGAAGTTGAGAAAAAGTAAATGCTTTATTGTATTACATGTTTTTAATCTTTTTACTGCTCGAATTCAAAGTGAGAGCAGTTATATAATCGACTTTATTAGATAAAAAAAAGTTTTGGAGATGCCGGGTATCGATCCCGGTACCTCTCACATGCTAAGCGAGCGCTCTACCATCTGAGCTACACCCCCCTTATCATCAACCTGTCACCAATCGAATCCACTCCATCCATTTCACTTTTACTCCATCGAGCCAAGGTAGGTTTTACGTCAATTTACTCAACACATTATCCTCCGTATAATTTTGTTAAAGATTTTGACCAATCGGAATTTTGGCTTTTAGAGATCTTGATCTATTCTGGTTTTCAAATTTGGGCTTTAAAAATTTTAACCCATTCGAGATTTCGAAACATTCGGGATTTTGGTCAACACCGCTTCGAAAATACTTCGAATTGGCTTTTGATTTTTTTTGTGGTATATTTTTATTTGATCTTCTATTTTTGCAAGCCATTTTTTATGTCTTGCATTTGGGATAAGATGCGGGTGATTTTGTCTCAAAATGAAACTGTCTTACACAGAAAAAAATATTTTGTTAAAATGTTCGAAAATGTTTGTGAATTCCTATGGGGGAGTTAGAAAATGCTCGTGATCTCGTGAATCGTATAACCCACAAACATGAAAAGTTTGTACATTTTTCACAATCATTGTTCGTAATATGATCACTTGACGAGCATTTTTTGTACTTTTACAAACATTATTAGGTACTTTTACCATTTATCTCTCACTAGAATGTACTGCATTAGCTCAGATTTAAATTCGCCTCTTAGTATTCCGAACCGGGGTGCTCTTCCCTTATACGATTTTCCGTATATTTTTAACTCTTTCCGGACCGCAGCATATGCTGCAAGCCAATTTCACCATTTTTTAATCAAAAATATCTAAGCTCAGGAATTAATTGAGGTCCTACAAAAAATGTCTTATATTTGGACATCCTTATAGTATGTAATCATCCACAAGAATCGGATTTTTATCAGTTCTGAATAATTAAAAAACATTGTTTTTCACAGAACATTCATATGCTGCTTTGGGTACTCAGAGTCCCAAAAGAGACGAAAGAGTTAATGGAAGCTTGGTCTTAAAATTATTTTAAGTTGACTTTTTAAGGACCAGTGGAACACCGGTGCCCCAAAAGTAAAAACAAATTTTTCAAACTATTTAGAAGACTAAATAATTGACTATAGTTCAAAAACTGGCTAAATTTATCTTAAAAATATACGAAAAAATCATATAAGGGATGAGCACCCCGGATCGGAATGTTAAGAGGCGAATTTAATCCGGTGTCTCACGGAAAATTGGTTTTATAAATTAAATTTGAGCTAATGTATGTCATTCTTGTGAGAGTTAAAATGGTAGTTAAAGGAAAGCTAATAATTTTTTAGAAATTGATTTAAATAAATTGGTGCTATAATATGAATAACCTAACGATCCGAGGAACATTGCTGATCGCTGATGCTCCTCCCTTATGCCCTAGTTACACTTACGACTTAAGCCGAGAGACGGCTTAGTGGAAAATGATTGAAATGCGGTTTAACGATTATTTCGAATACAATTACGCTAAGTCGTGTCTCGGCTAATCCTTAAGACTGTCAATGCCCTTACCCATCCCATAGCTCAAAATAGCCCCATCTTCCGCACTGAGAGAAATCCGAAAAAGTCAAAATAACATTCCGGAAATATTAATTTTACCCTACAGTATTGATCCGAAAACGGTGTAAATATTGCCCTTTTTAGGTGTATTATGGGTTGAAGTTATCCTTCTTTCATGTTGATTTTACCCTTAAAAGGTGTAAAATTAACATTAAAATATGTTGATATATTTTTACACCTAAAAAGTGTTAACGTTATGAGAACGAGTCGATCAGAGTGAATCAGTGCCCCTGTCCAAGCTCACCAAGCTCAAGACTCACCAGTGTCGATAAGAGTCACAGTGCCCCTATTAGTATTATTAATATTTCAGTGTTTTTATACCATTTTCTTTGAAGTTCGACTCAGTGAAATGTGTCAAAGCTTGTAATCAAATACATATCGATAATCTCAGCTAACTATAGGAGCCTAACCGAACAAAACAGGTGTAAAATTTTCTAGAGAGAAAGAGATAATATGTTCCAGTTGTTGTCGTTCACATGGTCTAATAAATATTTCATAAAAAAATTTCATACCTTATAATAATATTAATATTTGGCTGCTCAAACTCTACTGAGAAAACAGTTTATTATCCCTCAATTTATTCAACGAATTCGAATATCAATTTTATTGATTTTCACAATTCCAATCAATAGTTTATGAATTGTTTATTAGATGATATTTCGAAATTTTTCAAAGCTTTTTTTCTGAACTGCGATTTAGTAGCTAAACCGCAAAAACCTAGTGTAAGACTTCCCAAGAGAAAAATGTAATTAGTTTTTCAGTTGTCGTTTTCATACTCTAGTAAATATTTCAATATTTTAATAGAGAATTCCAGGCTATATATTATTTTTTTTGTAGTGATACTTATCAGTTACAAAGTGTCCAGGATGACTGACTATATTGAGTCCTACGCTGAGTATCTTAGATTTGAAAAATTCGTCAGACGCGTTGTGGGAATACTAAGTCCTTCGTTTTTACCGCGAAAACTTTTCGGTGGTAGAGAAAAGTTTTCGGTTCTAATTTTCGAAATTTACTTTTTTATCTCGACTGTATTTACAATGATATACCTCGCGAGAAAACTGACAACATTTGTTTTAAGTGTAATGATAGTTGCTGGAACAATACAACTTATAACGAAAACTATATTGGTTCTATCTAATACAAATGAGTTGAACATCCTTTTTTTGTTCATCCAACAAATGTATAAAATTAACGAAATTGAAATGATCAACATTTCCACCAGTTATCATCTTAAGAGGATTCTTCGAATCACTAAATTGTTGTTGATGTAAGGCTGCGAAAGTCAATTTGAAAGTACAACTTAAATTGTTTAAATAGAATTCTAATTCCAGTTTGTTTTTTGGCTGGAGCTGGAATGATTTCTTACTTTGTCTACATTGATTCATTGCTAATAGCAGTTCCTGGTGTTTTTCCGTCAGCCAATTCCTCACTTCTATATCAGCATGTTCATCAGATTCTTATTCTACAAACTTCAACTCTTATCATCGTAATTTCAGACATGACACTCATCATTATTGGATTCTACTTTATCGCTATCTTAAACATCTTTCGAGATACCATTCGACTCCTCGATAATTCGGAACTAGGTAACAAAAGACAGTTTTTAATTAACACTCATAAGTTCCATTGCAACATTCTCGAAAAATTCAAACTATTTAGCCGTGTTTTCTACTATACGTTCACAGTTCAAATTGGATCAAGTGTTGTTTTTATCTTAATAATCGTTTTCTTACTTCGATATGAAGGAAGTTTCGGATTTTATCCCCTATGTGTAGCAATTTTTGCCCAATTTGGAGCAATTTGCATTTTTGGTGAGTTTATTTTCTCTAAAACAGACGGTTTATTAATCGAACTCTATCTAACAAAGTGGTATGAATTTAATTTGAGCGAACAAAGGATAATTCTAATGATGATGTTGATGTCACAGAGACCGTTTGGTCTAAAAGCAGCTGGAATGTACAATATAAATTTAATTATGTTTATTCAAGTTATTAAGGCTGCAATGTCTTTCTGTGCTATTCTCTATACTTTTACTTAACTTTATTTTTTTAAAACCAATTGTATTCCTTAACTTTTTAAGGAACGATTCCCGAGAAAATAACTGTTCCTGACTATCTAAAGTTATTTCTTTCTAATGTTTGTACGTAATCGTAAAGTAGAAGGTTGTAGGAATCTAGAATATTTTTTGCAAATCTCCAACTTTTTATATGGAGCTATTTGAAGCCAATTCCTAAATTGATCTCGGACTCAGTTCACAGTGTTCCAAGGAAAAAAATTATTTAAACAAAAATTTAGTATATTTTATCCCTCCATTCGGAAAGGTATCTTATAATACGGAAAAACATCTCACTTTTTAAATATTTAGCATAACGATCACGAGTGCAGAAAAATTCCCATACGCATTTGTATGTGAAAGTAGGAAATTGGCTTCAACTTTGAAGGCCACTCGCCGGGTACTAGTCTCCAACTATTATTGCTAGGTACTAAATGTTTAAGCTCAAAAGTGATGGACTTTTAACGTACCGCATTGATGAATGATTTTTATTGTTTCATTTTAGTTGAGATTTTTTACAATATCAGCTTTTGTGGTTCTGCGGTGAAATCCGATTTCGTAAGATCGGGCCCAAATTTTGGATTTATCACGTTTTGACACACATATATCACGAATATCATATGCGTCAAAAATCAATTTTCGTGGACGATCTGTCCCATCCGTCCGGTCCGTCCCGTTCCGTTTCATCCATTTTTCATGAAATTTCTTCTGATTTTGAATAGAATGGGAACACAACAAAACATAGAATGGGGAAAGATACTTCTCTTTATTTAGAATGTTCATCATTGTTAATCTTATCATCAGTCTTGTTTGGAAAGGTTTTACAGGAATTAATAAACACCTTAATCAATAATTCAATCATTGAAAAGGCAATCAGTGGACTGAATGATAGTTTTAAATAAAATATTTCAACAGTTGTGACAACTAAGTTGAACACGAAGCAAATTTATTATTATCACACGATTTTAAATATGCATAATTTTCAATAATAAACGCTACAGATTGTTATAATTGTGTTTTATTGAACATTGACTCGTCAGTGACTCCAAGACCTTTCAGATAAATCTATATTCGTCACAGTACATTAAGAATTACCCTCTCTAGAGATGTTTAAGATTTTAAACTTGAAAAATCCTTCAAATGAATTATTTGGATTTTTGGAGATAAGTCGTAAATTAAAGAGTTCCGAGACATCTGGAGAAACATTAACATTAGCAACAATTAGGGGGAAGTGCGGCACCTTTGAATTGAAGCAGATTTGAAAATGTTTTTCTTCCTATTTGTAAATTGCCACAAATAATATTAATTACGAGTAAATAAATATAATAAGAACAGTTTTCTTCAAAAGACTACTTGTATAACTGCAAGAAAATTGAAATTAGTGAGCAATTTTAACATTTTAATTTGCTGAAATCAAATTTATTTGAGCAACCAAATTTATGCTATTCTAACATATTTAAACAGGTTTTTCTGAACCAAGTATTAGTTTTTATTAATAAATAAGTGCAGATCTATCAATTCAATTGGTTTTTAGTGGAAAATAATGCATAGGAACAAATCATATGAAAATTAAATTGAATTTCCAAATTGAAAAAAAAAACCTAGTGTGATAGCACGGTAAAGCGTGGGCGGGCACTTTCCCCTACTTAAAAAAAAGTATGAAATAAAAGTATACAAACTTATTGTGTAATGTACAATGATGCTCTTCGTTCTTTCCGTACAGAAGTATATAGATCTTGAAAAATTCGAAAGATCCAAAAAAGATCCAAAAAAGAGAATTTTTGAATTCTTAATACTTTCGGAAGGTGGCTGAAGTACATCCTGTTCGAATTTCGAAGTGCTCAAGTGCCAAAACGTGACGATCTTCACATTGTTGTGAGGAAAAAACAGAATAATTACGTTTATTGTCTTTGCACCAGTATTAATCACTCCCATAATCACTGAGTAACTCTTTTCCCAACTTTTTAATGTGATATTTGATAAATTTTCCCCATCTTGTTCGTAAATTTATTATGAAAATTCGAAATTGAATTTGAATTCTTCGAAATTCAACGACTTTTTGTGCAAATAGAGTTCCATTTACCTTTGATCCAAGACACTATTGGAGAATCAAAATCTACTTCTTATTGGGCTCATTGTAGTTATTTATAATATGTCTTTTTCACAATTTTTACTCAGATTGTGTTTGCCTTATCAATTCCATGGGGTTTTAATTGTTAAATATTTATGAAATACATTTATATTTTACTGCTCGAACTACACAGAGAGAGAGCAGTATATAATCTCTCGATTTTAAGTTATAATATGTATATTTCTGCACTCAAGAATGTTCAATCAATTTTTTTTATTTTGTTTTGAAAAGATAAACTAGGGGATTATCTTTAAGGAATAATAACCATTTAGTAAGGAAAAAAAAAACAGAGATGGAATCATAATTTTTCGATACTAACGACTCGATAGTATAGATAAATCTATATCTGTTAGATTACGTGAATGATGATTTTTATCGCATTGTTAGGCCATTTATTGTGACATTATTAATAGAATGTGACTGTTGATAAATATTTGTATTAGCTACAAAAAGTACAGTTATTGTTAAAACTTTTCAGAATTGACAGTTGATACTATCGAAAAGAAGTTATCATGTCAACCTAGATCTGTATTAATTATTTCTTTCACGATAACTTCTGGAGCGATGGCTGTAAGAATAAAAATTTTACATGTAATACATTGTATATCTATGTTTTAATAAAATTTGCTTCTTCCGATCTTCCGCTCTACTAAAGCTACTAATAAACCAAGGAGATGTATTTTGGAAAAAAATTTAAAAATCTAAAGTTTCGAGTTTTTTGACGTCACGCTGTTTGACTGTCTGTCCGGCCGTTACCACGCCTAGAACACAAACGATTAGAGATAGCGACTTGAAACCTGTGATAAGTCGAACCTGGGACCATTAAAATGTTCCCATCCTTCCCCCGCCCTTCCGCTTCTCCTTTATTATTGAATTATTCATAATTTTGGTTTTTCAAGGTCAAAGGTTAAAAAAGGCTCTAGAGAGCGTACACTCGGTCCCAGGATTATTCATATTTTTGGGATCAAAAAAAAAATTGCGCGAAATGGCACTATGTATCGAGAAAATTTGCATACCCTCAGGAGATTTCTGCCGTAGAATGAATTCCGCGTGAAGTAAAAGTAGTCAGAATAAAAAGATTCAACTGGTCAAAATAAATGCATTAATAAAAATAGTATTTGTTGCCCTACGTTCCTCAATTCGAAAATAATTACCTTAATAAAGGAAACTAAAGATTTATTCTGAAAAATAAGCATAGTCTTTTAAAATTTACCGCATTACAGATAGTATACTTTTAGGCGTGTTTCAAAAATGATTTCACAAGTTGACTCCCAATGGTAGGCACACTTGCATAATCTGGAATTGCATAATGCCGGGACTGAGTGTATTTCTCATCTGAATGGTATCATGTTTAGGCTCATTGGAAAGATCTTGGAATTTTCGACTGAAGACAGAAGATTGAACCGGTTCTAATCGGTTTCGAACCGGTGATGAACCAATTAATAACCCGAAAACTGATTTTTATCATAAAATAAATTCTATTACTCCTAAGCTATTTTCAGCGATCTCTTGAGTGATTTAATCGGTTTATTAAATCCGTTGTGAACCTATTAGGGGAAAGTGCTCTCCTTTCGAACGTTCATGCCTTATAACTATGTGAATTTTCTTTTATTTTATCCTAAGAGATTTGACTTAATTATCACAATTATTAATAATCGATATTAAGCTTACTAATATTTAATAGAAATCTGTAAATCTCATTTGGGCAAACTTAAAGAAAATTCACATAATTCGAAGGCATGAACGTTCGAAGAGAGAGTACTTTCCCCTATATACGGTAAATTCTGCGAAAGTACTTTCGAGGTATGGTATATTAAGGCACGAATTCGAGCATTCCGCAAAACCCGGGATGCTTTGCCACCCCTTTTATTCAAAAATAAATAAAAATAAACCAAAAAAACAAAACCCACTATATAATGAAATTCATCTTCCAATGATAAATTTTCTTGGCATCGTTTCTTTATCCTCATGCCATCGATCTTGTCGTAAATAAAATATTGAGAATTTATAAGGTGAATTTCTAAGAGGAAGTTAAATTGCCATCAAGAGAAACTTTTCACCACAGAAGAGGAACTTAGTGGGGTTTTGATATTGCCACAATTTCGGTTTAATTGCAAATAAGACGGCAATATACACATGTTCTGGTTAATTAAATAATTTGTTAACAATGTCAATTGAAATTGGCGTTTAAAATGTAGTTAACTTCATTGTTTTTGACTGTTTTTTTTCTTTTTTGTTGGTTTATTCTTGATGCTGTTATGTCTTCCAGATAAATTTAACTTTTTCAGAAAAATATTTGTGTCACTATATATAAATAAATATATAGGGCATTAATATATCGATTTTTTTTACCAAGGGATTACCATCGATATCGATATTAATAGGTCATCCTTGTTATTCAATTCCACCATAATTGTTCTGAAATAGAGAGATGATATAGAAAGAAAATACGACAAATTTCGGTGAAAGAAAATCATTGGGAAGGGAAGCTAGAAAAAGAATGTTGGTTTGACAGCAAAAAGAACAAATTTGTCGTTGGGTAGGGGCCAGAAAATGAACTTGGCACTGGTAAGGAACAGAGTTTTTCCTCCCTTTCATCATGTGGAAAGAAACTTTTGCTCTCTTGGATCACATATTGGTGTTTCTCTTTTGGATTCCTTACAGCAATTTTTCCACGGAGATTCTAACTGGATGATAGAGCTTGGAGTGTGTGAGAAAAGTGACTTTGTCTCCTAAGGCGGATATGATGTCTTATTGGGTGAGGATGGTGGTAAAGAAGTGTAGAATTTATGCGTGAAGAACGCAGAGCTTTTACACACACAACACCCGTGAAAAACAAAAAAAAGGGATTTTATCCAGCAGTTTAGGAACTTGTAATTTGCTGTTCGGTCGGTAAATACAAAAATATCAGCCTGAGGATGAGACAAATACAAGAGGATTTCGGATGAGGCTCGAAGACAGGAAGCAGCTCGATAAACAAGATGAACAGATGGAGACTTTGGGTGAGGAAAACAAAAAGAAAATGTAACAGAAGTAGGGGAAACTTTCGCACAACCTTTTTTTCCATCATTTCATCTTACACCAAATTGACACTTTTCTCTACTTTTTATCCAGCTTTTTCCCAAAAAAAAAAAAAACATGATTCCACGTTTCCGCGTTCTCCTGGGAGGTTCCAGGAGGAAAATGTATTATCGTCAAAATATCAATTACCCACTCTTCTTCTCTCCAGAGCCCCTCCACCTCAGGTCTTGATCAATATCCTCAATTTAATTTACATTGCAAAATCTGATACAATGTTATTTATATGGAAAGATCGTGAGCATAGATATGTTTACTACATTTTAATTAAATGCAAAATTGAAGAAGATATGTTATTATGACTTTGTCAAGATACTCATGGCTTTACAGATACCAGGTCCGTGGCCTCATGGACGGGTACCGGTAAAAATGCTGAATTTGGATTTCTGGAAAGGTCTTTAAAGTTCCAATTATACATTGGTTTTAATCAGTAAGGGAGACTGGGGCAAAAAGTAACAAAACGAATATTTTATTTTTTACAAGCTACCCGAGCACCCCTGAAATTTACAGCTCTACAAGTTTCTGAAAGTCGTTTTCCTCTATTTTCTATGGAAGGAAATACATTTCGTCAGTTGGATCAGCAATTGTCGTAACTTCATCCTCGCCTCATCAGCACTTCTTCTAGAACATGTAAATACACATTCCATAAAAAAAACTGCTGATGAGGTGATGTGAATGTTACGACAATTGCTGATCCGACTGACGATTTATCGAGCAATTTTCTAAAAGGTAATTTTATGACCACTCTCGGAAATGCTGGGGCAAATAGTATCAGGCGTAGGGTAAAATAGCTCCCGTAATTTAAAAAAAAATTTTAGATGACATATTTTCATATGAAATTTATTCTTCTAGGGGAAACTGGGGTAGTAGTAAACAGTAAAGGCAGTAGTAGTAGTACACTACTTGGACTTGTGTCGACTATTATTATTCAGGGAACAAGAAGTCTACGCTATCTATAAATTCATGTAGGTCTCGCCCTCTGAAATTCAAAATTTAATTGAAAACATTGCAATGTTTGCAACTACTCCGTGTTTACTATTTCCCCAGTTTTCCCTACACCTTTGTGGAACAGCGCTTTCTCTATCTGAATGAGAAAAGCCCTTTTAACGTTATTTTCAAAATTTTTTGAAAATAAATTTTGGCTATTTTTGGCAGAAAAATTCTATTCAACTATTCTGAAAATGCGAAAATGGCAAATTAGGCGAGATGAATTTGACGAAATCTGCCAAAGAGTTGCCGAGTAAATGTTCTTCTGACGCTACCTATAGAAGATTCAGAGTATCTTTCGGAACAATTCAGCAAATAGTTTTGCAATAATCGTTTCTGCTCCTCACTGAAGACGGTTGCTCGTCTTTTCTTCGCGGTGTGCATAATCTGCATAATTCAAACATTCTTCTTTTTTCGTCGTTGGTCATCAGAAATCGTTTTGGTTTCTGTTACTTTTTGCCCCATTATCCTTTGTTACTTTTTACCCCAAGTGGTTATTTTTAATAAAAAAAATTCTAGAGAAGACAATTTTTTAAAATGCTAAAATGGAGAGCGGCCTCGTATTCAAAGAATTTAAATCATTTAGGAAATATTCACTAGTGCATTAGTTTTGGAAAATAAGTAGATCAAAATTGATATCTGCTGTAAGGAATATATTTCAAAATTAGAGCTAAAATTTTTAATATTATTTATTTCATAAATACTTTGTTCATATTCTAAGAAACTTACGACAATGAAAAAGATCTGTTTTGATTTGTGACTTTTTACCCCAGCCTCTTTAATCAATTTATAAATTACTGGTAATTGACTTAGGGGAAAGTGCCCATTGCCCATGCTTGATACCATTGGAAGCTTCGTAATGACTAAATTTTCTATGTTTCACAATGGACTCATCGCAACCATATTTTAAAACTATAGGAAAGTGACAAGTTTTTAAAATATATTGCGGAGTCACGTTTATTAAGAAAAATAGGAAAAAATTTAGTCATTACGAAGCTTCCAATGGTATCAAGCATCGGCACTTACCCCTATCTCTTTTTAATAATTTATTTTCATTTGTGCGAAGGTCTGTTACCGGGCTAGAGGTCAAACGGTAAGAGATATCGACTTCCCGTCTTCGGTGATCCCTCATAAGTCAATATTAACTCAAAACGTTTTTTTTCAAATTTATTTCATATATTATATGGAGAGTTTTATCTTATAATTTCGGGCACTGCATAATTCTGGGACGCATTGTGATTTATTTTTCAAAATATTTGAAGAATCTCGAACTGCATATAGGTAGAAATTTATTAGTCCCGATTTAGATAGTTGTTGTGAACTGATGTAAAGCTTCGTGTTCGTTTGTAGAAGTAAGCTTTTAAGCTTCGCACACACTTTGGTTTCGAACACTTCATATTAAATATGTAACTAAAGACTGGCTATTAAAATAGATTGCCGTAGATAGGTCATAGATAGGTTCATTAAAGGAATATGGAAAAATTATGAAGTGTTCGAAAACAAAGTATGTGCGGAGTCTAAAAGCCTTCCCCTATATCCAACCGCTAGCTGAACTATAAATTAGACGGTTAAAGATAGCGAACTGCGGTTCAAATTAAGATTAATTTCAATTCAAATTAAGATTAATTTCAGATGACCTTAATTTTCCTTCTAATCCTCCTCTTCCTTACAAAAAATCTTTTGAAATATATTTTAATTTTTCATCTCATTCTAATAAAGTTCATAAAAATATATTGTTTTGTTTAATTTGTAAACCCTTGATTCATTCCGCCTAACAGGTTTTCAATGTTAAAGTTTCAAAAGGTTTTTAGAGAAATATTTCTTAACTGATTGGGGTAAATTTAGATTTGTTGGAAAGGTCTTCAAATCCTTAACAAGTCTAATTTAAAAAGAAAATAAATATTCTCTTTATTGATTTTATTAATCACAGTTTTTACTTTTAGTCACTAATTCCATTTTTAAGAAATACGTTAGAGCTGTAAAAAAATTTCACAAATAAAGTATTTTTTTGTCCGTTAAAAATACCTTTTATACGAAAGTCAACTGTCAAAAAATAATAATCGAGGCATATTGTCCTGCATATTCTAGGATAAATATTTTCTCTTTTTAATGTTCTAAATTGAATGCTGTTTAAATTTGAGTTTTTACTGAAGAAACCTTAATTTTAATATTAAAATCAAGTACAATTTAGTGTTTAAAGTTTATGAAATTAATTAAGAAAACTACTTCAATAATTGAGATTGAATCAATATGTTTCAGTATTTCTTCAAATTTATAGAGAAAGTTGTTGCACTATTAATTATTTCAATCCATCAAAAACATATTTAATTATGGCATCTGAAAATAAGAATTCATAATATATCTTCTATTAATTAATTAAACTTTCTCAGCTGAAAAGGCTACCATAAGAAATGTGATGGCAAGAAGCATGAAGTTTTTATTAGTCGCTTTTATAGAGCGGAAGAACGGAAGATAAAAAAATTGCAAATTTTATTAAAACATAGACATACAATGTATTACATGTAAAATCTTTATTTTTGCAGCCAGCACCCCGGAAGTTATTGTGAAAAAATAAGTAATACACAACTGTTTTTCTCCCTTGCTAAATGGTTGATACTGCTTAAGGATAATCCCCTACTCTGAAAAAAATAGTTGGCAAAAATTTGCATTTGGATGCAAAAATTGATTGATTTTAGAGGTCAACTTTGCATTAATCGACAAATTTGCAATTGTTTGCAAATATTTTCAATTTGGGTGTATTTTTGCAAAATATTGCCATCCTTGTGCAAATTTTTGCAAATTTTTGCCTACAATTGAATTGTATAGCAACGCCCTCTAAAGTCCGTTTTGAAGTCAGTATGTGATTTTCCACGATCTCGTTGTGTATCATCTGCATATTAATTCGATAAAAGTTTATATTTGGGGTTTCCTTTGTGTTAAAAAAGTATATGGAAAAGATAGAAAGGAGTGAACTTCAAGCACTTTGCTTGGAGTTTGGTGTTCCCGAGCTGTTTCAAGAATTTGTAGGTAAGATGAAGTTTTTTCTTCAATTATAACCTCACTTTGCGGATGAGTTCTCTAAAATTTTCTGGGCTCAAAATACATATTTCTTTTCTATTCTGCAGAAAAGCACGTCACTGTGGCTCGGTTGAAGGAAGCTGATGAAAAAGACATCGAAGTCCTTCTTTCTTCTCATGGTAGCCGGATAACTTTTAAGCGAAAGTGGAGAGAGTGGAAAGACATTGTGGGTTCCTCAACACCAAGCGCTGCAAAAACCGCCCCACGAAAAACGTGGTTCTCTTTTCATTTAGATGATATTGTGCAATATCCAGAATGGGATAGGGTACAAAAGTACTATTCTCATAATGGATGTCTTGATGATAGACACAGGGATATCCTGATTTCCATTATAATTCAGTATGGAAACGATCACAACATTTTGCTTTCCTGCAAAATAATGAAGACTATTTCCGAAGGAATTGAAGAGCACTTCCCTACTGAAGAAAAAGTAAGATTTCAAAATTATTTCAGGTTGATATTCATTAATGTATTTTTTAGGGGCATTATTTCCAGCCAAAAAATAATATGAGAAAATCTTACGGTGGACGATTGTACAACAAATACGCTAACGTGAAGCGTGCTCAGAAGAGGATGAAGCGTACTCATGATGATGATCACAGCGCAGAAGTTGTAGAAGGTTCAAACTCAGCAGAAAACAACCAAGATCTTCCAAACATGAAAGAATGGTTGAAGACAATGGTATCTGAAGAAATGTCTGTGAATGTCAGGGAGATTTGGAAACTAACTTTTTCCCTCCGGAAAGAAGATTTATTCAACGGAACAACCGACGATATCTTGCAGAAATGGCCTCTGTATGGCCATGAGAATGGAAAATCTTTAGTAATATTAAGAGTTTTCATTTTTTTTCTTCAAATTAATTTATTTTAATTTTTGTATAGATTGCTGCGGATTTTAATGAATTATTTCCTGGAGTGGAATCTCTTGAGAACAAATGGGAAATGTTTTTCGAGAAAATTGGTCCCATTTTAAAGCAATTCATTAAAGACCACGCTTCAAAGAATAATTTGCAAGAAATTCTTGATTATGGTGCAGATGAAGGTAAGTAAAATTTGGGAGTGGAATTAATAAAATTTTGGAAATGCTAAGATTTATATATTTTTTTCTTTATAGATACCAAGCAGAGAACCTTTCTTTTGTTGTTGCACGCGGTTTTGAAGCCCAATGTTGTGTTTCAAAAAAAAGCGCGAATGAAAATTAAAAGATCAAAGTCAACTATCGCGGATTCTCAAATGGCCATGCTAATAGATCTCGTTGATGGCACTGAGAATCCAGAAAATTACATGAAGATGCGACAAAAGGAGTTGGATGACACTAACAGAAAGTTTCACCCAATAATTTTCCATCAGCAATCATCGTATCGTGTCTATTGCATCAAGAATGTAAGTTTTGAAGTTGCAACGCTTTTGGAAGCTGTGGATCTCACGTTTAAGGCGTATCATGTTTTACATAACGGTCAATACGCGTTGGAATGTGAAAATGTATGGTATTTCATACGTATTTTCTTCTATAATTTTGAAGTTGAGACAGATAGTGACAAATTTTCTGGACGTATCAATGATTTCCTTCGAGTAGTAAAAGATAACATCAAAATAAATTAAAATGTTGTGTTCTAAATGTAAAAACCCCCTTCCATTTGGGGATGTTGAAAGCTATGTCCAACATTTAAGACATTTTCATGGACAGAAAGTATTAATTTGTGGTCAGGACAACTGTACACAAAGATTCCAATCCATCTGGTCTTTTAAAAAACATATAAAAATTCATTGTAAGAGCACTCTAGACGAATCTGAAGAACAAGGATTAATAACGCAAAATAATGAAGGCATCGAAATGAGATTGGATAATCTTAATACCGAACCCTTATTAAATATTGAAGAGTTGTCAACTGAATTCAAGAACAAAATGACAGTGAAATTGTTAACATTGCATTCTAAAAGTAATTTTTCTCGTGAAGATGTAATATTTGTAAAAGAAATGATAACAGATACAACTAAATTTTGTGGAAGTTTACTGTCTCAACAGTTTAAAAATGATATACCTTTACCAAAAATGTTTGATTTTAAGACTGTACTTAATATGTTAGACCAGCCATTCCTAGGGCAAGACACAGAACACGAATTTATTGAACATTTGAAAAATCTCAATGTGTATCAAGATATTGAAGAATTTTCTATCAATGAAGAAGACGTAGCTCATATACTGCCACTTAAATTTATATTGAAAAAGTTCCTAGAGTTGCCGAATGTTTTGCAAAGTATTTATGATCACTTGATAAAATCAATGAATACTACAAGTCATATCGTCAATTTCACGAATGCTAAGACTTATATGACAAACTATTCACCAGATAAAATTGTTCTTCCTTTCATTATCTATAGTGATGATTTTGAAATTAATAATCCATGTGGTCCTCATGCTACCACCCACTCTATAAAAGGAGTTTACATGAAGTTCATAAATTTGCCAGAATCAATCAGCTCAAAATTGGATTACATATTCCCTGTAATGTTTGGCCTTCAGAAATCAGTAAACAAAAACATAAATTCCTTTTTCAAGCCTCTAGTTGATCTTATAAATTCCTTGTACTCTGAAGGTTTGGATATTTCAATCAACAGGGACACTACAAGAGTGTATTTTTCATTAGCTCTGATTATTGGTGATAATTCAGAGCTTAATAAAATGCTCCGCTTCGTTTCATCCTTTGTAAGTAATTACTATTGTCGCTTTTGTAAGCGAAAAAAGTGCGATATGCAACATGATACAATTGAGCATGAGGACTATTTGCGTAATGGAAATAATTATGATCAAGATCTCACAACCGCTGATCCCAAAGAAACAGGCATCATTGAATCCAGTGTATTTAATTCTGTGCATGGTTTTCATGTCACAGAAAATTTTAGTGCAGATATTATGCACGATTTATTTGAAGGGGTCGTGCATTATGTTTTATCAAAAGCACTTTATCAATTTATTTTCGTAGCTAAGTTTTTCAATCTTCGTACACTTAACTTAAGGAAAAAAATGTTCACGTATTCGAAAAAAGACTCCAAGTCAACAACATTAATAACACAAGCTCATTTGACAAAAAATAAATTTCGTATGACAGCCGCGGAATCTAGAACTTTCATTAATGTAATAACATTTCTAATAGGGGATTTAGTTCCTAAAACTAATTCAACCTGGAAACTGATTGTCGTTCTCCAAAAGATTGTTCAAATTGTTTTAAGTTATCAAGTGACTCAACAAGATATTGAAGTTTTGGGTAATTTCATTCAAATGTTAAATTTTATGTATCAAGAAATCTTCAATGATAGTTTGAAGCCAAAGTTCCACTTCTTAAATCATTATGAGAGAATAATTACACAAAGCGGGCCGCTTCGACACCTATCATGCTTCAGATTCGAAGCAAAGCATTCTAGTTTTAAAGATTACTCTAAAATGGTTTCTGGCAGAAGAAACATATCGATGTCTTTAGCCATAAAGGCTAATTTGAAGAATGCACATTTGCTTCTCTGCCATGAAGAATGGCCAAAATATGAGGATAAAATCAGACCATGTGAGTTTAAAAATGTAATTGCACCCAATGATATAAAGAAAAAAATGTACTTTGCAAAACTCAGGCAAATGACTAATTTCCAAATTTTCGCTAGAACTTACGTATACCAAACTTGTGAATTCTTTAATGAAATTATGAGTACAAATGATATTATTTATCATTCAATGAACTTTTATGAGATTCAGTATTTCTTAATTAATAATGGTGTGACTTATATAATTTGCAAGAAGTTATTATGTGAAGAAGATAAGCATTTCAATGCATACAAAATTCGCAGAAGATTTAATACAGAAAACTGTTTTGCAATGAATGACCTATGTGATTTTACATGTACAAAACGAATTTATACTAGCCAAAGTAAGCAGAAATATATAAGTTTGCAGTGAAAATTTTATTGTTTTAATATTTGTCTAAGAACATCGAAGAGGAACAAAGAAGAAAAAACGCAAAAAATGCAAAAAAGTGCAAGAAAGTGAAAATACCCCAAAAGAAAATTTTTGCACCCTTTTGCATCCTTTTGCTAAAAAAAGTTAATCAAATTCGATTTGACCAAAAAAGAGATCAAAATCAACCAATTTTTGCAAAAAAGTTGGTTGGAAAATGGGTTACTCTCTTTCTCGGTTAATTACATGGAGTGGTGACCAACTTTTGACATCCTTTTGCAAACTATTTTTCTCAGAGTAGTTTATCTTCTCAAGACAAAATAAAAATTCGATTTAAACGATTAAATTCTACGTCAATATTGAACATTTTCAAAAATTGATTGAACCTTCTTGAGTGCAGAAAGATACTCAAAGTAAATTGTCCTGATACACGTCGACGGAATGGAGGATGTTCGATTTTTATACATTTAAAGTATTTTAAATTACACGTAGGGTGAAAGGAACACCTATTGACACTTTAAGGATTTATCATGCCATACTTATTGACACTTTCAGTACCGATTTAGGACATGAAATTTGAACATTTCTTTTTATAAGAAAAAGGGGGAATCAGTGGCGCAATAGGCAAGACCGTTGACTCTTGGGCGGATCGATTCCCTGGCTCGATTCACTGTTGTGAGTTCGAGTCCCGCCCGGTGCAAAGATCTGAATGTTTAGAAAAAGACATTTTCACTGTGATATAACGTAATAAAAATGCACCGCCTCGCCCAACAACTCCGGGAGCATGGAAGAAGCATTCACCATACTACGGGAAGGCTCTCCTGGGCGGTCTACAATGGACTTCGCAGATTCTTCCAACACGGGATATAACGCATTGTAAAAATGATTACCTTGTAATAAATATCTCGATACGATTAATAAATATAAGAAAAAGTAGGTTACATTAAATAAATTTAATCTTTTTGACAAAAGTGTCAAAAGGTGTTCAATGTCGAATAGATGTTCCTTCAACCCTAATTGAATATTTTTTACATTTTAGAAAATTTGGGAAAAAATTTTTATCAAACGGATTCGAAAGATAAAGATAAAGGTATGACCATGAAAATAAGCAATAGACGTCCATCGTCGTCTTTTGCGTTAGTGACAAGAGTTCTGAGTAAAATAATGTAAGAACACCTTATAATTTTTCTTTAACATTTGAGAGAATGCTACCAATCCTAATTTTCTTTATTCAAATTATTAAGCCAAAATCCCGAAAGCCAAAATCCCGAAAGAAAAAATCTCTAAAGCCAAAATACCGAAAGCCAAAATCCCGAATTCTTAAAAGTGTCATAGCTACTCCCACGATTGAACCCGCGCTTGCTAGAGGCAAAACGGGATTTAGGCTTTCGGGATTTTGGCTTTCGGGATTTTGGCTTTCGGGATTTAGGCTTTCGGGATTTTGGCTTTCGGGATTTTGGCCTTCGGGATTTTGGCTTTCGGGATTTTGGCTTTCGGGATTTTGGCTTTTGGGATTTTGGCTTTCGGGATTTTTGCTTTCGGGATTTTGGCTTTCGGGATTTTTGCTTTCGGGATTTTGGCTTTCGGGATTTTGGCTTTTGGGATTTTGGTTTTCGGGATTTTGGCTTTTGGGATTTTGGTTTTCGGGATTTTGGCTATCGGGATTTCGGCTACCACCAATCCTCCACATCATTCATCCCTTTCAGGATTTTGAACATTCGGGATTGTGGCATTCGGGATTGTGGCATTCGGGATTTTGACTGCCTCCGGCATTGACGATACTGAAGTAGATACCAATATTCAAATCCAGTATTTAAGATATATGACCCCATTCTAAACCACTCTACTTTGAAAAGTTTCTTTTAGTAAAAATAAATACCAAAGTATCAAGAAGTAAATTACATGTAATTTATCATCAAGTTCATCTTCCTAAGCCATGTATATTGGATCTAGTGTTTGAGACTTCGAAAGAGTGAGCAAAAGAGGAGAATGAGAAAGAAATTGGGGACTCATATGATGGAAGGAACTCATCAATTTTTCCCTGATATTATGCTTATATCCACTTTTACTTTCTCACCCTAACTATACTTCATGTTCTCCATCGAGACTCTCCCCCAAAGAATTTGATTTGGAAGCCACTTTCTCTAGGAAAATTCACTTTCTTTTGCTCCCCAAACCATCTTTTGTGGGTGTAGCAGGGTGATTTGTTACACTATCCATCAAGAGAAGTGAACACTTCCCAGACACCCTTGAGGCATCTCATGGAAAACTTTAATGTTGGGCAATTAACCCTACAAAAATTCAACATACACACATCTAATTCTCAGAAATTTGCCTTCATTAAAGTTTCTTGTGAAAGTTGAATGAGAATCTATTTGTACCGAGTTATTAAAATTTCGTATGGCAAATGTTTCTCATTGCATCAAGTTTTATTTGCAATCATTGTCGTTTTAATCTCAAATTTTATATACTAAACACCAAGTTCAAAGAATATGGTAACACCAAAGAAAGGTGTGGTAAAGTTCATAACCAGTTAGAATCGGTTCAGTTTTGTAAAAGATTTCAAGGCTTTTATTACCTGGTTTAGAAAGGAATGAATCTAAACCAGAATAAAAACCATGTTTAAACTCTTTATTAAACTAAAAATGGTCGAATTCTTTTTGATTCCAAGGCCTTTCCAACGAAGCTAAACTTACCCAAATCGGTTGAGAAATATGTTCTCTAGAGCTTTTTTAAACTTTGCACAGTAAAACTGTTGCGCACTTTTGTTGTCCTGAATCCCGGAGTAACCAATTTTCGTCTGCTTTGTCGAATCAACCCGATAGCCTACTCCGTTCATAAACTTACACTTTCGATCCCGGTCAAGACAGGGGAGGGGATTCGCAATTTACAAATAATTTTCGTTGAAATATTAATAGAAGAACTGAAAAGCCTTAAAAAGCTCCCAGGAAGGGGGCCTTTCCTGGCCAAGGAAAGGCCAGGGAATGCGCGAATCCGCGTATTTGGAGTGCTGAAATCAACTCATTTTAATGAATTATATGGAAAGTGCCCGGGCTCCTTGTGACATTCTATGAATCCTTCTCGTAAACAGGAAGAGTACTTAGTAAGATAGGCTCCTGAAATTGAGAATAATGCGCATACTATTGAGGTGGATTAGCTGTCCAAAATTACAACCAATGTGTCCAAATTTACAACCAAGGTGTCCAAAATTACGGTGATACTCATTTCTACATATCAATTAATTTTTAAACGTATTAAGACTAATTTTAGTAAAAATTGAAGTACTTCAGCCACCACGCGGAGAAAACAAAGACTTTAAAATATTTTTAAAGCCCATCTTTGAACCTTGTAATCCCCAGGTACGAGAGATAGGATTGCTTTTCGAATACTTGAATTGTTCTAGCACAGAATTTTATTTTCCATTATGCGGAAAATTTGAGCGATATGCAAAATCAATTTTTAATGTAGTATACGTTGAAGTCATTCCCGTGAATTCTTCTTTCATTGTTATAATACATTTCCATCTTATTTTTATCACAACACAATAGAAGAAATTATTATTAGCTGAGATTCTTTGCAGTCTCATTATCTGAGTAGTTACCTTATATTCATAGTGTATTAAAATTTCTCTTAGGATATGACAAGTAACTTGAATTCTTTTAAAAGAAGACGAATTTCATTTATAAATTCAGGAATGTGTAATAATAGTATTCAAATTTGCTTATTACTGCAGAAATATTTTGTCATCACTGAAAGCACAATATCCGTGTTCATAGAAATTTCAAGGAATGTTGAGAAACGTACAATATTATAAGAGTACTCTTTAGAGGAAATGAATTCGTGAATGAATTGTTATATTGCAAGGAATTTCTGGCAAATTTTTAAAAACGGATTCTAAACGATATTGGTGTTATGCCGAAAATAGACACAGGCAGATCCTGGAGCAGGCCTGAGCTAAAAGAAAAGCCGAAGTGGATTTGGTGGTGCCCGTTGGTATTCTTCGAAATGCCGCGAAAATTCACGTAGAGAATTTGAGAGGTTTTATAATGTGAAAATTGTTTAATTCCTTAGAGTTAAGTCATTTTTACAAGAAAATCCTTTTAATAATTTAGTTGAAAACAGTTATTTGGGTTAATTGTGAATAATTGTCGATATTACAACAAAAACATTGGGATGAAATTTTGAGCTGGAAGACTCATATTCTTTTGAGCTGTCCCAAAATTCAGGATAGGTTTGAGAAAAACCCTTTTGTACAACACTATTTTGGTTAATAAGGAATGCAAAAGTACATATTACAAGAAGGGACACGACCTGCTAATAAGGATAAAATAGAGAAGAAAATATTTTGTCGCATTTCAGAGATTTTTTTGCAACCGCAGCGCCGCCAGACGTTTGTCAAATGAGTTATTTGTGTCTCTATCTCTCTCTCACAGTTGAATTGCACGCGATTTAAGGACTTTCCATTTGAAGTGATCTTTGCATTTAATTTCTTTGTATTTCTGCAAGATTTAAGTAAAATGATGTGTAGTGAACATCTGTCTTCCGGCAAAGATATCAAGAAGACAATTTTTTTCTATATGAGTTTTTATGTCTGTTATGTCTTTTTGGCGCAAAAATATTTATCATGGCACCGTGAATGAGCGGGATTAGTGTTACCCAGTATGGCTATCTGTAATTTCCATTAAAATTATCAACACAAAACTTCCGATATTACACGACTTCTAACGAGCACAGGTCTGCTGGAGAATACTCAGCGAGAGAAAAATTTGGCGGTAAGGGAGATCAGCCCAAACTATCATTCACTGAGGATTTTGGATCAAGGATTAGCGTTTACAGCGTAAATTTCTATTAAATCTCCACACTTTAATTGCTGAAAGATTTCTTAAGTACAATATCAATGGATTTTTCATACAGAAAGGTGCACTATGACCTTCGCATTACTCCAATCTTAATGCATTTTAAGATTTTGCGACATTGCGTACAACTACTCTCCATGTTTATTCACCCAATTAACATACACTGTGAGAAAAAAAGAGGGTGCGATTAACTTTTTTTTCTCGTAACTTTAACACTTTTTAGGTGTAAAAATATATCAACATTTTTTCATGTTAATTTTACACCTTATTAAGGGTAAAATTAACATGAAAAAAGGGTAGCTTTAACCCATAATATACCTAAAAAGGGTAATATTTACACCGATTTCGGATCAATAATGCAGGGTAAAATTAACATTTCCGGAATGTTATTTTAACTTTTTCGGATTTCTCTCAGTGTATCGAAAAGCATCCAAAAACACCCAAAATGAAGCTTTTTATATTCAGCACTGGCGCTGATGTCATCTAATCCCCGTAATTTCACTAGGCATCGCGAATTTAGAAGATCAGCCTGATCCTCCAGATTTTGGGCTGATCCCTGAGTGTATCGACACCAATCCTCATTTTTCGGGCTGATCCCTAAGCCGATCCCTGTGTCTATTTTGGGCTTTAAGGCATTTAACAAATTTTCGGGATTAAGCTTTGGAGCAATACAACATTTAAAGTCGGTGTGCATCGTATGGCCATTGCAAGGGACTCTATGAAGCTCTCAACTGACCCGTACTAATTCCCATTTTAGAATATAGTTTTCCCGAATTTACCGCGTAAAAATATTAAGTTTGTCATATGACATTGTCATACTGTTGCAGAATCCAACTTACATGTCAAAAGGCGTGTTTTAACTCTTCGTTGACTTAAAACTGACCGAATCTTTCGCGGAAGTATGCTTTATTTTAGCTTCGTAACCCCTTGATGGAAGTTTACTTCAAAAATCTATTGCAATTTATAAAGTTATTTATGGCTATTTATATGCAAACAAAGTTGTCGTAAGATAAGGTGAAAATTTATTGAGAGAAGAATTGGGTGAAGATGCAAATTTCTCAGCTGTTGCTCACCCTCCTCCCCGATTTGTCAGCCAGTGAATCGGCGGATTCTCCTATTTGCGTACACAAAGTCACCGCGTGGGAAAGGCATCAAAGCGGAGCCTGCAGGCGCGGAGGCCAAAGTGCCACAACAAAGAACAATGTAGGGCTTAACGAAGGGTGAAGGAAACTATGGAACTTAATCTCCTTAAATCATAATCTGTATTGCAGTAGTGAAACGAAACGCGCATTATGTACATTCTAATGAGTCTCTTTTGCACACTTTCCCTCACCCTGTTATGAGTTAAATCCCCTTTGTCGTTTATCATCCCCCTTTGGAGCAATAATATTATGCACAGAAATTCACATAGTGTTGGGGAAAGGGGAGGCTTTTACCAAGTAAATGCTATACGAGCAGAAAAACCATTGAGGAAATAGGAATGGAACACACTTTTTTTTTCAGTAAATAAAATTCTACTAAAAGACAATTTATGATCATATCGTGGGTCGTCGTGCCAAAATATTCTGCTTGATTTTTTTTGTGGCCGATTCAGCAAGTTGTACCCCTGTGAAATATTTCAAAGTTGGTGGAGCCTTGCAGTGAAAATTCCCAATTTATAGGATCTGGCGATACTCCTTTTCCATTTTTTTTTTCTATCACATTTGGCTAAAGGAGTATTCTGGTGTAAGGTAAAGTACCCTTTATTCGACCGGTTCCTCTATTCGACCGGTAGATTTATTTATTCAATTTAATTATATTTGCTATAATATTTTGTGTATGATCTAACATTAATAGGTCAATTATTCTTTAAATAACACGAATCAGTGACAAATTCATAGAAATTGATGAAATTCACCATCAAATATTCAAAAATTGACCCACCGGTCGAATAGAGGAACCCGGTCGAGTAAGGGTACTTTACCTTACTAATCTACAAATATGTAGGTTACCTATCAATTCCAATAAATTCCTTATTAAGATGTAAAATTTTGCAAGAGTTTTGAAAGAGGAATTTCACTTTGGATTCAAGAAAATTTGAAAGTACAACGCAAAAAACTTCATTGACAAAAACGATAACGGTCGAAATTAGGTCAAATTTTAAAACGACATGTCATTACCCGTCTGACCTGATAAGCGTAAATTAAAGCTTCAATTAACCCTTATCTTTCATACCTTACTTTTAAGGAGCTCTTATGGAAAACATCCCTTACAAAATATTTGTGAAAAACGCTGTTTTGCGCTCGTAGTGGCGAGCATTGGAACTAATAAAATAATGTTGCCGGCCGTGTTACGCTGTCACTGACAAATTGGTTTTTTTTTTAGGAGGATTTATGGTGAATGGTGGAAAGCGAGAACTTAAGAAAAAATTCAATATCAAATGCATTTTTAAACTGAATTTATAATTATTTTTTACCATTTTTTTGTATCATGGGATACTTTGACAAATATTTTAACAGAATCTTAACAATTGTTATTAAATATTGTAACCGAATAATCGGAAAATTCACCGGAAATTAAAAAAATAACACATTTTGAAATGATGGACAAAATTTTGGAAAGTTGGATATAGTGATATTAATGAGAAAATATCATACAAAATAAGTAGAAAGTCAAATGTTGAGGGTTTTCTCCGTATACTTGCACATTTGATGGTTATTCTAATCCCTCCTTTATGTCCGGGTAACAGTTGAGGAACGCTAATTACCAAGAATTTCCTGGACGTCCAACCAAAAAGAGGTTCTGTAAATTTCACAGACGCCTCGCGCTGTTCAGCAGTTATAGTTTTAAAGCAGATGCAATTTTTAGTACATTTGCATTCCCCATTCGCCCAAATCCTTTTCCATTTGCTTTGGGAGTTCTGTAGAGACTCCTCTTTGTCTTTCTACAGGTGTTTTTGCGATATTTACTACCCATTCTGTCAGAAAAAGTGGTCTTCGAAATCTGAAAATCTTGGCAGCCTTTTCCAGGAGATTTTCTTCTTATCAGCTGCTAACTGCTGTTGCAAGTATTTCTCCGGATACTTAAGGATCTTTGTCGTTCTTGTTAACATGATTTCACTGCACAAAACCACCGAATTCATTCACAAAATCAACTTGTCTAATATTTCACAAAACTTGTTTTCAAAGCAACACGAAATTAAATCACTTTTCTTTCCTTTTTAAATGTATTAGGGTAAGGGCTCATAATTTTGGACAGTCTGCTTATAAGCATCGAAGTTCCAAGTTTGAAGTGCGATATTTTCAATACTAATTGACATTTCTTGTTACTCTCTTTTCAGAAGGGTTGTTTAGAAACTTAGCAAGCTATTTATCGTCTTATTTTTATTAAAATTAGTTTTAATACGTTTAAAAATGAATTGATATGTAGAGGTGACTTTGGCTCTTATTTTGGACAACTTGTTTATTAATTTGTCCAACTTGGCTGTAAATTTGGACAGCTAATCCGCCTCAATAGGATGCCCATTGTTCTTCATTTGATGAACCAATCTTACCAAGTCCTCTTCCTGTTCATGTAAGGGAAACGTAGAACGTCACAGAAGCATGGAAACTTTCCATATCATTCATTAAAGTGAGTTGACTTCGATACTCCAAAAACGAGCGGATTCGCTCATTCCCTGACCTTTCCGGGAGCCTTTCAGGGTATTTCTCGCTACATCTCTTTCGTAGAGATGATGCTCGTTTGTTTCTCCAGGCATTTGTCCTACCTAGTCATCACAAAAGCTAAAACTTCACGAAATTTCGTGAGAAAAACACCTCTCCAAAATATGAGCCATCACCTCACTGGTAAATGTCTTAAAACATTTCCCATTTTTCACACGAAAAATCTAATTCACAAGGCAAATCTCACTTAAGGTCAAATGTACAAATCACCACTAACGTGAATCAACTTCACCAAAACTAAATAAGAACTGAAGTAAACACGAAGTTCTGTCATATATCTCGTAAGCAATTGCTCACACTGAATTTTCAACAAAGCATTTTCAACTCAAATCATATTCAAAATTTAACGTATTTAGTGTCAAAATCTTCCAAAAAGAACAAATATTTAGATAGAATTCATTATTCATCAAATATTGGAATAAAAATCCATCATTTTAATCAATTTATTTTTAGTGTCCAATGTTATCCTCAAAGTGTCCAAAATAAGAAACTGGACAAAATTATGAGCCTTTCCCCTATTTCACAAATATTTTTTATTCACCTTTTAAATGGATGTATGTCCTTCAATTTTCACTGCGGACTTTACAATATTTCACAAATTATGCCGAAAAATCAAACAAAATACTTTGATATTTTCCTAGCAACTTCCATAAGGAACAGAGAAAATGACAACTACCGTGTCAAGGTTATGAATTTCACGCATGGAGTTTATTTTTAAAATTCTTTTTGCAAGTCACCCTTTGATTGTTTTATAACGATTTTTGCATTTTTAACTTCTGAAATAATTATAAAATAAAGTTTAATAATCTTTTTATCGAAAATTTAAATATTTAATTGATTTATTATCAAGTTTTTAAAAAGGTGTCTCACATTCCACACTGCTTTGTCCAACTTTCCAAACTGTCTCGCTTTAGGCAAATGACCCTATTATTTTTAAAGTTATTCAAAGGTTTTCATAGTGATTTCATTGGATTTTTCGCGATTTTATCAATACTATGAATAAATAAATAAAATATTGTATAGCGTACGACCTATTCGACACATGTCAAGTCTGTCGACGGCTGTCGATTCTGTCAATTCTGTCAATCCAGATTCTTTATTCCTTTGACACGCCCAATATAGAAATACGTACCATTATGATTGAATTACAAGATCAAACATATCATTTTTCATAGTCATTTTCTCTTTTTGTATCATCTCTTATAGAATTGCTTTAAAAAATATATAGTGTTTGATCTTGTAATTTAATCGAAATTGTAGAAATTTGTAGATGTACGTATCAAAGTACACCGCCCTAAGAATACATGGAAAAAGAATCACATCTTGCCTAAGCATTTTAGGGTTTACCACAGGACGCAAGTTTTGTTTGCACTTCTGGTCTTCACAATTATGACCTCCCATATACACTGGTAAAAATAAAAGGATCAAATTGATCCAAATTTGATCCTTTTGCAAAGGATGGATCAAATTTCGAACTATGAATGCACATTTCTCATAATAGAACATGTGAATTTGATCCATCCTTTGTAAAATGGTCAATTTGATCCTTTTATTTTTACCAGTCAGTGTAATATTTAATAATGACAGCTACAGAAAAGCGTCTGTCATTCGGGATGTCATTAAAAAGAATTACGCCCTTAACAAAAAGTGTTCTGTAAGGACAATCACCCTTAACTTTAGGCACTAAGAGTCCCCGAACCCTGGCAAAATCCCCCTAACCAGAAGACCCGAAAGGTACTCAGGACATCCAGAGATCAACAGATGGAACAAGAACAGAACATCTCTCATTTTCAGAACGTAACCTTTACGTAACTTTTAATAAACATTTCTGAATTCAACCGTTTTTCGAATTTGACGAGTCCGAATTGGAGAACTTCGTCGTCTTTTCGCATAACCTCTAAAAGAATATTTTGAATTCAACCATCGTCGATCGTTCGAATTTGAGGAACCACTGAGAAAAAACGGGGGTGCGATTAACTTTTTTTCTTCATAACTTTAACACTTTTAGGTGTAAAAATGTATCAACATTTTTAATGTCAATTTTACACCTTTTTAAGGATAAAAATAACATGAAAAAGTGTACCTTTAACCCCTAATACACCTAAAAAGCATTATATTTACACTGATTTCGTATCAATAATGCAGGGTAAAATAAACATTTCCGGAATGTTATTTTAACTTTTTCGGATTTCTCTCAGTGACTAAACTCTAAGGAGAAATATCTGATGGTCACGCGGTTATCTTGAGGGTGCTTACAGTGACTTCTGATCAACTCAAACAATATTCCTTTTTTAAATCACGAGAAAGTTTAAGTAAGCTCCTTGAATTACCATTTTAACATAGAATAGCATGAAATGGAATTGCTCATAAGGAATAGAAATATTGATTTTTGAAAGTAAAAGAAAATACTGGAAACAGTGCGAAAATTCATCTCACGTAGAGAAAAGGGGACGCCTGAAATGCGTGTTCTACCGCGTCTTACATGCAAATTTAACATCCTGACAACAATCAACATGAAACGTGTTTTCATACAAAACTTGCACTAATTACAATAATTAACCACATTCCAATTCTACTCCTAACAGCACTATTCTCCGGAAAAAAGGCTTCAGCTTTAAAATTCTTGCAAAATATTTTTTCCGCCTTTTTCTGCCACCTTCTGCATAATTATTCAAATGTCTCGATCACTTTTGCGTGTTTTTGCAGGACGGGAATAACAACAAAATTAGCTAAGAAGGTGGAAATAAACGTAGCGATTTCCCATACGCCTGTGGAAAATCACCAGATTGTGGAATGAGAAAAAAAAGAAGTTGCTGAAAGTTGTGGTCTTGTCCCCTTAGATTGTAATTTAAATTTTAAAAGCCAACACGCATGCTATAAATAATTATTAGGGAATCTGCTCTAAATTCAAAACCCAACTATGTCTACAAAGGCATCTACTCAGTTTTCAAAGTTTGTCAAACTCGCCTCTCTTGCACTCTTAGAAATCATTTGCCACAGAGCATTTACAGGAAGTAAAATAATCTCTTGTAGATCAGAGACCTAGATACTCTTCTAGATCTAGATACTCTTTAACCGCAATATTACCTTATTATTACCTGAAATAATTACATTTAGAACTGACCAAAAAGTTTACGGTAATATTCTCGAGGTAAGATTTACGTCAGCAAGACGTAATTTCTAGAAATTCATCATCATCTTCATTATTTTCAACCGCTTATCCTTATTGGGATCACGGGCTTATGACATCAAGGTTAACAGCCCACGCCTGTCGATCCTTCGCCTTTGATTCAGTCACCTTGTCCTAGGTCTGCCTCGAGGTCGATACCTCCTCACAATGGTTTGAATAGGTTATCTGGGGAATCTTTATACCGTTAATATCGTTCTAGAAAATAGTTCAGAAATTCTAATGGCATGTTCCATTGCGAGATTGAAGAAAACCGGCGATAATGCATCATCTTGCCTTAGCCCGGAGAATACGCGGAACACCGTTTGTGTATCATGAGCCTGTCTGAAGTCAATAAATAACTTATGCACAGTGATTCTGTACTCCCAGCATTTTCTAGCATTTGGGGAACGTTACGTAGCAGGTTCGCAGTGGACCTCCCAGGTCGGAATCCCGCCTGATATTCTCCGATCGTCTTCTCGACGTATGGCTTCAGTCTTATTAGAATCAACTTCGACAGGACTTTATACATTGAATCCAGAAGAGCAATTCCCCTGTAATCATTGCAGTTCATTCTGTCTTCTTTCTTGTATACTGGGACATATTTAACCAGTCCTTCCGGGATGTTATCCTCGCCAGGAGCTTTATGGTTTTCTTCAAGTTTTGAATGGCTATAGCTACGTCCAATCCAGAGCCTTCTCCTCTCGGTGATCAGTGCTATCCTCCTCCTCGATCCCCTCCTGATGCAGATTCTGCTGCATTAAGGAGGTTTTTGAAGAAATCCCATCTCCCTAGCACATCTTCTGTCTAGATTCTGCACTAAGGTGTTTCCTGACTGGTTTTTACACAAATATACCTGCGTTTGGTGGCCCCGTCGCTGAGACGACACTGTCCGATAAAAGCCTCTCATCTCTCATCTGGTGCAGCGCCTCTACGTCTTTCAATAGATCCTTGAGGTAGGCTCTCTCGATTTGACGTTTACAACGACAAAATTAAAATAAATCTCAATGGCATCAATACAAGGAGTGAATAAGGGTCTCTCTCAGAGTGAACCGTGTACGGCGATCGGCAAATTTGTTCCAAAATTTTGCGAATATTCTGTAGAAATTTTCTTGATTTGACAGATCGATACGAGATCGGCAAATCCGTGCAAAATCGCGAAATCGGCACAATTTTTACCAAATATCGGCAGATGGACACTCGAGTGATTCGTGAGCGGCAATCTTATTCAACTTGAATCGTTACAAGAATAATGGTACTGTTGCGGATTTGACCGGAGACCACGACGGCAGGGAGAAAAACAAAGGCCAGGAGATTAAACTCAACAACACTTACTTTATTTACTTCACTGACACAAAGTAATTCTGGGAATCTCGTACAGCTTAAAAAGCGCACAGAGGAGGGATTCGCGCTCTAGAGTGATAGGGTGAAAGGTGCGCAAGCAGGATAGTTGCTGCCCTTCTCACTCACTCGAGCGCGGATGATCAATCCAAACTCAAACTTAACTGTGAAAGAACACATACTCGACTTACTTCGTTGCGAGTATGTGATGCTCTCACGAATTATAGGGGTAATTTCAAATTCATCCAATGCACGGCACTCAACCCCTAAAGAGCGCCGTGCAGTATCCCCTAGGCAGGGTATGCCTCAAAGCAGGTTCGCAACAGTACTATTCCAAATAAAGTGAATAAGGTAACTGCACCACATTTGGGATAGTTGCATGCAAGCGACAAAGTCCTAAGTTTGAAATGTAATATTACTGCTTCAACTCTACGGAGACAGCGGTGTATATTATATAATCCTTCGATTTTTTCACCTGATTTTTCCCGTTTTTTTCAGAGATTACCCAAGCGGAAATTTGATCACGTGCGAATGTACCATCGTTGAATCATTCCTAAAAACGGTTCTTCAAGGTGACAAGTTAAAAAGAGGTTAAAGAGAGCGCATATTAAGCGAATTGGGTCATGCTTAGTTTAGGCTCGTTGGAAAGGTCTTGGAATTTCCAACAAAACTGAATCGATTCCGATCGATTTTGAACTGATTCATAACCGATAACTAATTTTTATTCTAAGTTCAATTATATTAGTCTTAAGTTATTTTGGGAAATGTTTTGAGTGATTTATAAATCCGTTCAAATCGGTAGAGAACGGGTAATGAACCGGTTATGAACCGATAAGTAATTTTTATCTGAAAATCAATTTTATTACTCTTAAAATTATTTTGTGTCGAGTGATATTTCAGATCTTTCAAGTGATTTACAAATCAGTTTAAATCGGTTGAGAACTAGTAAACGGTAAATTATGCGAAAGTACGTTTGAGAGATAGCATTTAATTCACGAGATCGAACACTTTACAAAGCCTGGGACGCTTTGCCACCCTTTTTAATACAAATTGATTTGTTTTGTTACTTCTTTTTAAGAAGCGTTGCTTGGAACCTTGTAGACAGTTTATCGTGATCATTTTCTCTAAAATGATTCTTGATAAATTTTAAAATGGTTAGAAATGAAACAAAACATAGCTCTGGAAGAGAATTCTATAACGCTCTGGCAATGTCATATGACAAATTGGGTTTGAGTCTCAGGAGAGCTTTTTCGAAAATGCGATTCTGTAGCCGTGGCATTGTCATTTCAGCTCACGTGACATTGTCAGAAGTCACATATTTGAGATTTCTGACAATTCAAATGACAATGTATTTTGTTAAACAAATCAACCAAGACGTATTGTATTTTCATAAATTCACTAAATTCATCAAGAAAAGGGATTTCATTAAAAATTCAATGAATTGCATTTTCCAACTCATATGATATGACAAAAAAAGCTCGAATGGCATTGTCAGGTTTCAAACTCATGTGTGACAATACCACGAAAATTGCAGAATTCCCCTACTGGTGGCTAATTTCGGCCAATTTCATTCTCATAATTCCCAGCCGTTCCGGAATTCTTTTAAAGTATTTTTGACATCTTCAAAATTCAAGGAAGTTTGAGGAAAATTGAGCGAAATTGCAAGCTGGTCGAAATTTGGTACACTTGCTTTATGTTTTTTTTTTTAACACTTTAGTGTTTTAAAGTGTGAATGCATTGTGGTATTGGTTTCTGTCTTGAATGTTTTCCGTACTCCTCGCTGTGTGCTAAAACCACCAAACAGTCGTGACAGGAACCAGCTTAAAGAAAAGTCGATAATGCAGAAGCACTTGAGAACAGTATACAAAAACATATTCTTTCATTGGAATGGTACTATAAATTCAATGGGAATAGTCATGAGCTGACATGTAATTTTAGAATTTTAACAGAATTTAAAATAACTCCTTTAAAAGTTTTAAAATTTACCTAACGGAAGTTAGCAAAATTAAATTTCAAAGTCGTTTTTGCACCACATCTAAAATAGTTCTCAAATTATAAATTTCCCAAGCATCCTGAATCCCCCATTGAAAATTGTTCTGGGAAAATTAATAATTTGCAAAAGTATACGAATGTGAATGTGAGTTGGTTTCTGAACATGTGAAGATATACAACTGAGAGTTACCGTACTATATTGCTTCCGGGAAATCTTACAATTTCTAGCAGTACACCATTTATTAATAATTAAATTGGCTTCGAATGCCAACGTAGAGCAAGCTGCAAATATATTGAGGTTAAATATTAATTAGTGACTTTGGGTATATTAGAATATTTTGCCCTGGGGAAGATACTTTTGTCACTAAATTATTCCCATTATTTATTCAAGTTACTTTTTGGCAGGTGGTTGAGGGACTTTGTATATAGTTTTTATGCATCCCTTGGGAGCTGTTGGACATACGCCTGGGTTTAATTTCTTCATGGAGTTCCTTTCTTCGGACTCTTGTGAGCCTATCTGTGTTCCTATGTAGGTCTATCATAAAATATGTAAAATGTGACATGATAAAGGGGGTTATTGTTTCCCCATCCAAAGACTTTCGTACTGGGCGGTAAGAAAAAAAAAGGATGAGATTCTCAAAATTCAGTGAAACCATAAATCTCGAAATCATGGCAAAAGTACGATAAAGTGAAAATTTATGTGGAGCAATCTTTTGGTGAAAATTTTCCATGAGGTAGAGGATTGTATTTGTCGAAGAGGAAATGTGAGATGATGGTTTGTGGATAAAGAAACATGTTGAGGTGTATCATAGACAGGAAATGCACCATTCCCTGGGTGTTTCCATTCGTATATAAACCTTACAATTAAGTTTACAAGAAAGAAATATCTACAGAGAGAACATTCTCAGCAAATTTTCACTAGAAAAGTTTTAGGAATGTACATTCCAATGCTGTTTGAACTTATATTCATATTTTCTTCACGTTCTGTGGGACAGGATGAAAGTTTTGAGGAAAATTTTCTCTAGATTGCTGAAATACTTTCCTCAATAAAAGATTCATATTTTCTCCACTGTTATATATATATATATTCTAAAAGTGTTTCATGTATGAATTCAAATAAAGAAGAAAATAATTCTTCTGTTGTTATTTTTCTTTCACAATACTTCACAATTTCTACAGTATTCTCTCAGATTTCATTAAATAAAATTTTAATTACCTTTAGTAAATCTGTTTAATTAAACTTTCATAGTTCATAACAAAGAGTTGCATCCGGTAGAACAACGGAAAAAACAAGCAGCGTGAACGACAGAAAATATAATAAACTTTCGTATGAACAACAGAATAGATGAGTTATTTTTGAAATTCATCTACTCCATCTTGAGATGTATCATTGAGTTAAATATTACATCTTAAAATTAAGAAACTTCCTGTTATCACTTAAGGGGGTAGCCTGAAATCTCGGCTTTTTTGCAAGACAAAAAAACAACCAAGCTTCTTCAAATTTTTAGTATATGTTACTTATTGAAAGTGTTTCACATTTTTCATGAAAAAAATTACAAAATGAGGCACTTATGAGTAGTTCTTTGAAGCGCCTCGTTGCAAAACTCTAACTAACTTTAAATAATTCCTGTGGTACGCGAGTAATATTCTGTTCTTGATTAAGGACTCCAAAATACAGATCTAACAAAAAATGAAGATAGGTACAATAGACTGACGAGTCGCAGGACCTGGGCCTGCTTTGTGACCACCTTAATGCTAAGTGCATAAATTCTTTTGTTTGTAAACATATCTTCAATTTCTATAAGAGTAAAAGAGATGATTAGATTTATATTTCCTTCACTTTCATTGAACCGTCAAAAACATGTTTACAAAACGAAAGTTATTGTGCGCTGAGCATAATGCCTAATGGCCTCTACACATTGGGAGCAATTTTTGTCAAAAATTGCTTTTTTGAAGGAAATTCCCTGCAGCGTTGTAGGTAGAAACGTCAAATTTCTGTCAAAAACGCAATTTTTGACGAAAATTGCTCCCAATGTGTAGACACCTTAACGCACAATAAATTTGTTTGTAAATATGTTTTCAAATTTCCTGTGGGAGTGGGAGAGATGACTAGATCTAGGTTTCATTCACTCTCATAGAAAAATCAAAAACATGTTTACAAAATAAAAATTATTGTGCATTGGGCATAATACACTAATAATGCTAATAATAATAATAATAATAATAATGAAGTGTGATAAAAGAAATAAAAAATAATAGATTTTCAACAATTCTTTTAGTTTATCTGGAATAATTTATTTGTTTCATTGAATTAATAAGTTTTTTCTTCGATATTTCTGTCAATTCGAATTTTGGATGTTCTCCCGAGAGCTTATAAATCAACTCGACGGTCCATTGATTTTACCTATGTGATCTAGAAAATACTTCGAATTGTCTTCTGAAATTTTTATGGTACATTCTTAGACAGTTTAACCTATCGTTTTAAGCATTAATAGAAAAATCGATTTTTTCGACATAATGATTCAGGCTACCCCCTTAAGGGGTTACACTGGTCTTTCAAGGAATATTAATTTTAGGAATATGTCAGGAATATTTTTTTTTTACAAAGTTTCAAGTTATTGAGAACGAATTAGGAATTTCTGTCGCTGTACATGGCTTCACTCGAATCAAAACTCAATCTCAATTTTTGAATTCGGAAAATCAGAGACTTAAAATCGGAAACTTAATGTATACTGATTTTATTAAAATTGAGCACGTTTCTTGTGAAGAGGATTACTTAGTTCACAATAAAAAGGGGTAATTTTTTGGTAGAAAACGATTCATAGAGCCCGATCACAAGTAGATTTTGATTCTCCAATAGTGTCTTGGATGAAAGGTAAATGGAACTCTATTTGCACAAAAAGTCGTTGAAGTTCGAAGAATTCAAATTCAATTTCGAATTTTCATACTAAATTTTCGAACAAGTTGGGGAAAATTTATCAAATATCACACTAAAAAGCTAGGAAAAGAGTTACTCAGTGAATATGAAGTGATTAAATACTGGGGCAAGAACAGTAAACGTCGTTGTTCTGTTTTTTTCCTCACAATATGTGAAGACCAACACATTTTGACACTTGAGCACTTCGAAATTCGAACAGGATGTACCTTAGCCACCTTGCGGAATTATCAAGAAGTAAGAAAGTCTCTTTTTTCGATCTTCAAATAGATTTTCGAATTTTTCAAGATCTACTTCTGTACGGAAAGACTAGGGTTTTGCTTTGGCCATTTTTGTACATTATGGGGCTATTCAAATAAAAAAATACGTTTTTTTTTAGCACTTTCCTGTTCTCAAGTGCATCTGTATTATCGACTTTTCTTTGTGTTAATAAGCCCAAACAGAAGTAGATTTTGATTCTCCAATAGTGTCTTGGATAAAAGGTAAATGGTGCTCTATTTGCACAAAAAGTCGTTGAAGTTCGAAGAATTCAAATACAATTTCGAATTTTCATACTAGATTTTCGAGCAAGGTGGGGAAAATTTATCAAATATCACACTAAAAAGCTGGAAAAAGAGTTACTCAGTGAAAAAAATGTGAAGACCGTCACATTTTGGCACTTGAGCACTTCGAAATTTGAACAGGATGTACCTTAGCCACCTTGCGGAATTACCAAGAAGTAAGAAAGTTTGTTTTTTGGATCTTCAAATAGATTTTCGAATTTTTCAAGATCTACTTGTGGATGGAAAGAATCCCTGTCACAACTGTTTGGTGGTCTTAGACCACGACGAGGACTGGAGAATACAGTCAAGACAGAAATCAACTCAAAGAAAAGTCGATAATGCAGAAGCATTTGAGAACAGTAAAGTGCTAAAAAGAATATTCAGAAGAAAGATATTCCCTTATCATTTTTCATGGGAATAAGCACCTTTATTCTGCTTATAAATGAAGTAGTTCTTATTTTTCAAAAAGTCAGAAATCCTGAAAGGCTTCATATTGAGTAAGTTAATGATGATCCTGATAGCAAAATTGATCAACATGTGTCGTTGTAAAGTTTATTACAGTGTAGCTATCAGTTTGTGTGGCAATGTAGAAATTCGAAAATTAATTGCTAATTTTCACGTTGTTGTCGTAACATTTTGTGGTATTTTGTCGAATGAGGTAATTTTTCTTCTTCACACAGTTGGAGGAGGTTTTACTAAAGTTCCGGAGAAGGCGACAAAAAAAAAGAAGAAATGTATGAAAGAAGTGATGTGAAATGGGAAGAAAAAAACCTCACGATTCCCATTTTATTGAGATAAATGTCGTCATTACGCACTTTCACCTCTTTCATCGCACACATTCACGTTTTTAGGGTGTAGGAAAATCACCCCTCTAGCAAGATTAATTGAATTTTCCTGAGAATGTCGTCAGCGTGTTGCTCTACCCGCAGGTTTTCATTGATTGAAGAGAACTTCCGGCGGAATGAGGTAGAAAAGAACCAACAATTGTCCTATGAAGCGTCCAGCTGTGCAATCGGGAACAGCCAAACAGTCAGTGTTTGGGGATGTTTGGGGTGGTTTCTCATTTGAATTTTCCTCTGTTTGACTTTCCACTTTTGCTTGTGCACCCTTAATTGGATAATTTATGTTAAAATTCTAATGAAGCAGGTGTCAGAAATTTGTCGTTGCCACACAGGCGCGTTCCTTTTTTTTTCTGCATTGAATTCATTCATCAACAGAAGAGCATCCCAGCAAGATGTTTTACGACCAAGAGCTTATTTCCATTCAATTTTCCTGGATGAACCACTTTGATAAAACATAATGCTATGAGTCCATCTAAGTGAAAGGATACACTGAAAAAAATGTAAGTAATAACACACATTTAAGGGGTCACGTAATACTATTTACTTGAAATTTTCAGAAAAATCAAATCAAGGGTTCTCTCTGCTGTATCGTAATGGAATAATATAAATTGGAACAGGGAGTTGAAGCAATATTAAAAATAATAAGAAATATTTCAAGCAATGAAGCTTGAAATGCAATTTTATTTTATTATCGGAATTCGATCAATGAGGACATTTTAGAAAACTCTCGTGAAATGCGACTTCTCTTTCTACCATAGCAAGTTCGTGAAAACACCAAAAGAAAATTTCAAATTTTCTAAGTTAATTAGCTCCGGTCCTATGGCACGGATCGGACTGAAATTTTATTATGTTATAGATTCACTCTATCAAACAAATAAAGCTTAAGTGCCTCAGACACCCCTGATCCGAGCTTTAAGTGGACAAAGTTCAAAAATTATACAGGCCTAACTGCGATTCTAATTAAAATTTTGACCTAAATGTTTGTGTATTTGTCTCTTTTCAGCACCTTTAATGATTGTTGAAAAATTTACCATTGGTGGCGCTACGGCAGAGTAAAATTTAAAACTCATTTTTTTCTAAAAATGCCATTCTTTCCGTACAGAAGTAGAGTTTGGAAAAGAGAAAAGCCATTCGAAAATCTATTCAAAAAGCCAAAAAACAGACTTTCTTACTTCTTGATAATTCCGCAAGGTGGCTGAAGTACATCCTGTTCGAATTTCGAAGAGCTTAAGTGCCAAAATGTTATGATCTTCATATTATTGTGAGGAAAAAACAGAACAGCGATCCTCACTGTTCTTGTCCCATTATTTAATCACTCCATAATCACTGAGTAACTCTTTTGCCAGCTTTTTAGTGTGATATTTGATAAATTTTCCTCACCTTATTCGAAAATCTAGTATGAAAATTCTAAATTGAATTTGAATTCTTCGAACATCAACGACTTTTTCTGCAAATATAGTTCCATTTACCTTTTATCCAAGACACTATTGGAAAATCAAAATCTACTAGTGTTTGGGCTCATTGTGAACATTTTGATCAAATTCCTAGAATATTGTAATCTTGGCTGTGAAGTGTCCAAAAAGTGGCATAAGTCTCGTGTAATTAGAATAGAATCGGCAATATGAGGGGTCAGATATTACGAAATTTATATAATTTACATAATTTATTTCTGGTTTTATTTGACCGAATTTGATAAGTGGGGGCGCAAATGAAAGGTCTCGCAAAGCGCTGAAACTTTATAGAGAATTTAACTTTGTAAGACTAACGCTTGGGGCGCCATGATCGATAAATCAATTTTCATAACCCAAAATGTTAGTTCAAAGTTTTTGATGTTCGCTCAAGTGCATGCAAATTTAATCAATAGTCCTTGGCTTTCGTCTCTGTATTTTCGAAAATACAATCATTTTTATCAGAAATAAGTTTTCAAAAATCGTTTTTAATAAAAGCAATGAAACCAAAAGGCTTCATAAATGTTTAAGGGTTGATCTTGATTTCAAATTGCAAGAATGTGTTTTTCTTGATTTTTTCTAGTATTACTCAATGTTGAAATCTATTGATGAATTTTGTATAAGGTTTTGATTTACATTTAAAAAATATATATTAAAATTTTTTAAGAGTAATAGCTGCAGAAATTATGGTATTTGATTGTTGCGATGATGAAGAAAAATACTTGACAGATCGAGTTGTTCCGAAAAAATTAAATATTATCAAATTTTTTGCTAGATATGAACTAAAGGCCTCTACACATTGGGAACAATTTTATTCAAAAATTGTATTTTTGACAGAATTTTGACGTTTGCACCTACAGTAGTGCAGACGTTTTCCTTAAAGGCGTCTACACATTGAGAGCAATTTTCGTCAAAAATTGCGTTTTTGACAGAAATTTGACGTTTCTTCCTTCAAGGCTGCAGGGAATTTCCTTCAAAAAAGCAATTTTCGTCAAAAATTGCGTTTTTGACAGAAATTTGACGTTTCCCCCTACAACGCTGCAGGGAATTTCCTTCAAAAAAGCAATTTTTGACAAAAATTGCTCCCAATGTGTAAAGGCCATAAGAAAGCAATTTTTGACCAAGATTGCTCCCAATGTGCAGAGGCCACCAAATATTAAATAAAAATTACCATTTGTCTAACTTTTAATTAATTAAAAATCGATTTTCATTTAGAAATTTTGTCATGAAATAGTAAAACAATGTGCTTTTCTTAACTTCACCATTTATATTAATAAATATTTCTTTCAATGGTTTTAAAAGAAAATCGATCAACCAAGTAACTGCTTCTTAAGGTATCGACACTACTGGCAGTAATTTATGTCAAAATTGTTTTATTTTAAGAAATTGACAGTATTTCCTCCAGGAAGAATTGTACAAAAAATCTGTTAAAAGTACAGATTTCGACGAAAATTGCTCCTTATGAAATCTCCACATTTCTTTTCTTAAAAAATAAAAATGAGTCTTTGAAGGAAAGTACTTGTAGTGCTGTAAATAGAAACGTAAAAATTCTGTCAAAAATGTGATTTTGACCAAAAATTGCTCCCAATAATGTATAGAGGCCCTGTACATTTAAAAGAAGTCTTTAACCACGGAGGCAAATTTGAAAAAGTTTTTTGAATATATTTTACAAAGGCCCTCTCGAATTCATACACTTATAAATTTAATTATTTTTATTGATTGCTTTAAAACTTGAAAAATATTATATTTTTAAAGATCAATACATCACACTGAGAAAAAAAGAGGGTGCGATTAACTTTTTTTCCTCATAACTTTAACACTTTTTAGGTGTAAAAATATATCAACATTTTTTAATGGTAATTTTACACTTTTTTAAGGGTAAAATTAGCATGAAAAATGGTAACTTTAACCCATAATACACCTAAAAAGGGTAATATTTACACCGATTTTGGATCAATACAGCAGGGTAAAATTAACATTTCTGGAATGTTATTTTAACTTTTTCGGATTTCTCTCAGCGCAGTAACAAATAACAAATACGTTTTTTCTTAATTTGTCACAAAAATGTGGTAATATTTTACCGAGTTTTGATCTTGCAGAAGAACACTGGACAATTACAGCAAATTTTGAAACAGAGGGCCTTCTCAGGAGGGGGCAATGTACCCCTGCTCCTCCGCATTGTTAACGCTCCTGATTATATCTTCATTTTGTCCATATATTAATTATTGCTTAGAAAAATTCTAATATATTAGAAATTCATATTTTTCTATAATAACGCTGTGAAAGTACATTGGTACTGGTATGACCGCTTTTATTCGACCAGTGACTTAAAATAGGGTTTAAAAGAATGACAGCACATAATTCTACAATTCTTTGATGTAGTTAAAGTTCGTCGCATGGACAGAAGCGGCGCTATTGTCAAAAACGTATTCAAAAACAAATTCATTAAAATATCTCAGATCTAGAGCAATCGATAAGCTTAAGTTTTTCGAGAAAACTATAGAAATTTGATTCAAAATTACTGAATACCATTTTCTAACATTACCCCAAAACCGAATTTGCTGTCAATCCGAATTTACTCACCTAAAATTAGCTGATCTAGGCTTATTCGTCAATTGTTTGTTTTATTTTAAAATTTAAACAGCTTAATTAATAGGAAACTGATGAGAATTTAGTCAAATCAATATTTTGATTATAAATACGTTAAGCCATCTTTTGGCTTAAGTCGTAAGTGTGTCTAGTGCATTACCATTAGGGCATATCAATTTTATTTCGTCTGAAATTTTTACCTGGAATTAAACCAAAACCAATTATTTGGAAACTAAAATGTGTTTGGCAATTCCGTAAAATTTGTTATTTTAACAATATTTTTCTATTTGTGTAAAAATAGTTGGTATAGCAGTCAGTTTGATTGAAGTTGATGTTTCTTTTATATTGAATTTCATTGGGGAAAAGAATATATTTTGAGGCTAAAAACAGCAAAAGAATGATGTGCAAGATTTTTCTGCAATACTTGCGGAAAGCTCATGATTGATGATGATGGTGCTTAAGCTGGAAAATGTGTCCGCCAAATTGATTGAAAGGTGACACGAAGCTCTTCCTGACCCAGAAACATTCACACAAATTCACCTCTCACCTTTTCATATCCTACAAAAGCTCAACATCTTGGTTTGGGAAACAAATAAAATCCGTCAGACTTTCCCTTTCCACCCAGTATAAAAACAGAAATTTTCGAGGTGTTCGCGAGGGGTGTAAAGTGCCTGAAGGCGCAATAAATTTATTAAATACACGTTGGATAAAATGTGTAAATTTGAGAAACAGTTTGCTAGAGTTGGGGGAAATTGATTACTTTATGCTGAGCTCAACATTCGGCAAAACATACAATCCATCTAAAATAGAATGTTGGGTATGGAGGTGAAGTTTGCAGATTACACTTGCTACTGCAATATTGTACATCTTTATCGTTTCTACGTGAAAATACAAACGATTTTCATCCCATTTCCATACTCACTCTCATCCACAGCTTTTTTTCCAGACTTTCCAGATCGATTTTCAACCGCCACCCTCCTTTAAACTTTTCCATCTGCCAAAATACAAAATTTCCTGCTGAAAAACAGAAGAAAGCACAACTTTTCCAACTCCCTTCAACAGTTAAATATAGCGGATAATTATAGCTTTATTAATTTCACAGTAAATTCCCACTCTAGCTATGTTACTAAAGCTTTTTGGCACCTACATTTTTAAAGAAGATTTAGGTCTCTGCAAATGTAGTTTTCACAGAAAATTTCAAAGTTTTAATTTTCTTTTTTTTATGTTCCATTAAATTGTATTTACTTCGAAGCAGGACTTGTGAAAGATTATCAAATTTACCTTTCTCCGTCTCAGTGTTCGCAGTAGTTTTTGCGAAGTTTGTTAATTTATTTAAGTAATTAATTTAAGAGGCCAAAGTAACATGGCAAATTTAAAGTTATATCTTCTGTAAGATTTTCGTAAAAATTACGTCTCTGAAACTTTTTATTTTTATATTTATCATTTCTATTTAAGTATCCCCAAATGTGTAGAGACCCTTAACTCTTTCGCGTCATTAGGGTCATATATGACCTGGGGAAAAACAATTTTTTTTGACTATTTACATTAATTGAAATCTATCGGTTTGTGCACGACATCACAATAGAAGGATGTAAGATTCTTGGCTAATTTTCTCAAGACTCCAGATATTCAGGAGAAGAAAATATTTGAGATCAAAAATCTCTAATTTCGAACTTTGTGAAATGACTTTTCTTTTTCAAAATTTTTTATATTAATCTATTTTTTTCAGCAAAAAGTTTTTTAGAAACACAAAATAGAATATCCAAAGATTGTATATTGTATATTTTGATATAATAAACTACTCTCAATTTTCCAGAAAAGCGTGTAGAATTTTCCGGGTCATATATCACCCTATTGTCCCCAAGGGTAACAGTGTTTTCGTCCCAAACCTATAGCGAAATGTAGTTGGGACATTGTTTTTCTTTGTGAAATGCAGGTGGAACATCTTGCTCCTGGACATTCCATCTTATATCTGATGAATTATAACATATTTTGCAATATTTTAGAGTATTCTGCAAGCGTCTCATATTGTGCAATTGCATTGTGTGTGAATAAATATGTGGATAAGTTTATTTTTGCCAAATACCACTCAAAATATTGTGACAGTGACTGTTCAAGGGATTACCAGGAAGATTCCTTGAACACCAGGAGTACAGTGTTCATTAAGACAATACAGTTTGCCATGGTTTTGGCCAAATTAATAACTTCAAGCAAAAAAAACTGTTAAAAAGCCCGTGATATAGATTTTGAAAATGGTATGTACACTCCCCTTGAGGACAACAGGGTCATATATGACCCGGGGTTTTTCCGTATTTTCACGCAATGGAAATTTTTTTTCCTTTCTGAACTATTATATTTGATCATAAAGCATTGGGAAAAACTCAATTTTACATGAATTCATCTACTGAATAAAAGTGTGACGCGAAAGAGTTAAAGTAATGTTAAGTAAAGAATCTGACGTATAATTTTCAAATTTAATTTATTTACAAAATTAAATTTTAAGACTACAAAGCATGAGACAAGTAGAATAACTAGATTATTATCAAGCACGGCAATTTGCTGATCTGTTCATCAGGCACGGTCTAAACAACCACCTCAACAGACTGAATATTGAGGACGACAATTTGTAGAGGTTACAAAAACGCTGAGAAAACGATCCTGCATTATGCATGTGATTGTCCTACCCTCACTCTTGAAATACTCGAAAATGTATTTGAAGATCCAAAAAAGAGACTTTTCTACTTCTTGATAATTCCACAAGGTGGCTGAGGTACATTCTGTTCGAATTTCGAAGTCCTCAAGTGTCAAAATGTGACGGTCTTCACATTGTTGTGAGAAAAAAAACAGAACAACGACAATTTCTGTTCTTGTCCCATTATTTAATCACTCCATAATTCACTGAGTCTTTTTTTTATGCCAGCTTTTTAGTGTGATATTTGATAAATATTCCCCATCTTGTTCGAAAATTTAGTATGAAAATTCGAAATAGAATTTGAATTCTTCGAACTTCAACGATTTTTTGTGCAAATTGAGTTCCATTTACCTTTTATCCAAGACACTATTGGAGAATCAAAATCTACTAGTGTTTGGGTTCAATTCGGCTGTTTTAAGATTGGGCTACTTTTTAACTCGGACGGCAGTTAAATTCGAAAAAAAGTTTGTTGACATTTTCAAGTTCGATTATGTTTATCAAATGAAGCAAATAAGCTCAAATTTGCCATGATTTGTCTTAGCTTTGATGTTATTTTGCATTATTAAGAAGTTTTCATGAAATGTATAATAGCAATGAGCATGTAAACTCATTATGAGTATGCAGATGAACAAAAAATCGTTGCATTTAAAACAATTTGCTGCCCGAATTTCTTTCTAATTTGGTTGACATTTCAGTCTCAAATGCCCGAATTTGAGAGAGTCTACTGTAGATTTTCGAATTTTTCAAGATCTACTTGTGGTTGGAAAAATTGAGTCGTCTTTTTAAATTTAATTTCCTTACAGGAAATAGCTACTTTTAAAACACTTATTTTCGAAAAAATATAGATTGAGTTCTGAAGAGTTCCACGCTAGAAATTCTATTGACAAAAATTACCACTCGGGGCATAAAGTAACAATAATAATTTTCATTGATTGACATGCATTTGATTAACTTGCCGTAGTTATAAAGGAAAGAAATAATTAATGTTAAATACGTATTTTGATAGGAAATAATATCCTCTACAATTTTGTCGAAACTTTCTGATCATTATTTTTGGTAAAAAGAAATCTTTTTGATACACCTTTAGGGTATAATGGGATAATTTGGAATCATGTCTATTTTGGAATTTTGAGATTTTCTCAGTGAAAAAGAAAACCACCAAGTAGTACAAGGCTTTACTTTTGAGAGTACTCCCAGGATGTTTTATTCTTTTTTTCCATCTAAAACTGTTAGAAAATCTCACTGCTCATATAAGACATGATTCCTAAATTACCCCACCTTACCCTACTGCTTTTCCTAAACTCAGGGAAAATAACTTTGAGCTTTTGGAAAACAGCTTCAAAAGCACATTTGTCATTATGCAAGTAAAAAAGTGAATCAAAATATCGCAAAAGTTCATACCTATCGCTATTTGCTCCAGTATTTTCGGCAATGTCTACAAAATGAACTTTTAGAAAATGAATAGTAAAGCACATTTTCTTTAGAGGAGAAGAAAATGTTTTTTTTTTTAACTAAGTTGTAGAACGGTAAATTTTCAATGTGCTTATTATAAATTTGTTAGATATCCTGGGAGTTTGTGAAGAAAGAAGTAGCAAAACGTCTTAGTTTTGCGAAATACTCCAACTTTTGACCTCAATGCAATACTCTAAAATTAGTTTTGCATTATTTAGATGATATTAAAGTTTTTTTTAGGAGTCCAGCTCATAAGAAAAAGCCTCGTGCTCAAAAGTTCGAACATTTTGTAAAGTTTTCTCCTCGGAAAGATGAGCCATTTAACCCCTTATTTTGATATTTTTCTTTAATTATTTCAATATTGCAGAAGAGTGTCATTTATTCTATACATTTTTTTTTCAAATTTAGGGGAATGTAGGCATGGTTCGCACACAATGGTTTCGTTTGCAAAGAGCTGTAGGGTAATTCTGTAACGATATGACAATGTCATAGGGCGGAATCACCACTTCTCGCCAGTGAGTGCTCCACTTTTCGCCACTTATATTGAAATCGCTATTTTTCGCGATTTGTGAAATAAATGAGCCGCAAAGTTATTTGTATTTTTACTGCTGCTACGTATAGAATCCAAAAATAATAATTATTCGTTTTGGATTTACGATTTTGAGTATTTTTTTGAAAATTATTTTAAGCAAATGCATCGAATCCAATATTTCTTACCAAATATACTCACAGTGTTATCAAATTTTTCATCAAGCAAAAATACCTTTTTGGATAAATAATTTGTCTATTGAATATTTAATTACACTTGTGGAATACATAAAATTAGTATTTAGTTAATTAATATTTCATTTTATATTATTTTTACATAAAAATGAGGCGTGGCGAAAAGTGGTAATATTCTGGAATTGATTTTACCACCTGTTGTCATCTCTTTTCAATAGGCGACGCTAACTTCACTTCGTAGATTGTCAGTTGTCAAATTTCTATTGTTTACTTTCTGCAATAGACCTATAATTTGATTTCTCAGATAAAAGTGAAGAAAAACCGTTTAAAGTGAATAATGATAAGGTGATCATGAGGAAAAAGCAATGCTGAATGTATTCTCTTTAAAACATTACCTAAAATAATCGAGTTTGGACCTTTTCAAGTGGGTGGCGAGAAGAGGTTACAAATCTGGCGAAAAGTGGTGAAAACTGGCGACGAAGTGGTTATTTTTGCATTCTTAATAAAAATCGGTTTTTAAGTAATCCAGCTTTAAATTATAGGACTATTGTTTTCACGAATAAGTACATATAAGTAGTTTTGTGTCAAATTTGAGTTATCTTGTAATAAAAATTCAAAAGTTATAATAAAATTAATTCATCTTTTTCCTAAACATGACGATAAGTGGTTTCTCCACCCTATGACAAATTATCATGACAAATTCTGGAGCAGGACGTTAATAAAGCCCAGTTAGCATACAATGACCTTAAAAAGAATCTCTATGAAGATTTTAGTAACTGATGTGAATCTGATTTTCGAAATTACCGCATAAACATTTTTGAATTTGTTATATGACATTGTCATACTGTTACAGAATTCCTCTACTGGTCTATGATTTTGGTTTACCTGATGAGGTCAATAATTATCTATCTCATGGGTAGAAATGATGAACCACCTATTTGAACCAAAATAGAAAATTCGTTTCATTTAAAAGTACACTGTATTCGATCCATGCCTACATTCCCCTACATGTTATCAATGGATTTGAATAGTTTTTTTTTATTCACTTAAAAAAACATTCAGAATAGCATGGAATAAAATACAACTAATTTTTAAAACAAAAATTAATTCTGACCATCAGAATAATTTTAATTTAAAAAGTTTTCACTAGTTTAGGGGAAGTGGGGCACTTTTGAATTGGGGCACCGGGGGCACCTTTGAAATAAGGCTTTTTCTCCTGTTTTTTTTTAATGGACCTTATCATGATATAAATCAGCTCCAAAAACTAATTGCAAAGCTAAATTACATTATGATAGGGTTCAATTTCTTTTAAAATAGGAGAAAAAAAAACCAGAAATGAATTGGGACAGTTTTAAAAATGGGCTTTTTTCTATTTTTAACGGAACTGGAACTTACCGTGATATTATTTAGCTTTCCAAACCCCTTTATGAAGCTATAGGAGAAAAGTCCATCTTCAAAGGTTCCCCATTTCAAAGGTGTCTCACTTCGCCCTTCGCAGTTGCTTAAAGAATTAAAAAAAAATCAATGTAAATTTTCTTTCTGAGTGATACTTCTCAAGATTTTTACATATTAGTTTCTCAGAAGAGCTTATAAAAGGATGTCACGTTTTTTTGCATGATGAGAGTTCTTCTGATATCAATTGAAAGGAAATCATTGTATGACTTTAAAATTAACCTAGACAGTGATGAGAGTTTCTTTTTCAAGCGTGTTCAGATGTTATAAATAAGAAATGAAAAATTTTCTATTCCTTGAATACTCGTGGAAAAAAAAATCAGAGAAATGAAATGGCTGAATTGAAATGAAAATAATAAATAATTCAGTACCTCGCTAGGAAGCCTCTTTTATTTTCCATCATTGTCTCTTCTTGGTACGGTATTGTGTTTGTAAAAGCGGACATTGAGTTGAATTGCATGTAGAAGTAGATGGCACATGGTTCGTTTTTCCCAGTGCGAAATGCCATTCAGATGAAAAAAAAGCATGGATTTTCACTGCAATATAGCTTTTGTGGAAAAAAAAAGTTCCCAATTGAATGAGGAAGAATTGGTTGTGAGTAAAAAGAGGAAATGGAATTCGGTAACAGCTGCAGAGGCATAAATCAAAAGTGGAAAAGCTCAATGGGAAATGTTCGTTAATTAAATTCCAGATTGCTTATCATACACTAAGGACTCTCTTTCAAAACTAGAATTAATGTTGTGATATCGCATATTTAGTCCCATTGGAAAAATTATGGAGCTTCTTTCCTATTGAATAGCAAATGACTACAATTGAGAACTGGGGTCCAATTCTAGATACTTCTGAGAATTGTCATATGACAAATAAATTGAGAATTGGACGAAAAACCCATGAGTAAATGACTCAACTTTTCCAATTGCCGGTTTCTTAATTTTAAGACTTACAAAAGGGTTCTCCGGTGATTCTTGCGTTATGCAAAATTGTTCTAAATTGGTAGAAATTTTCAGGAGGAGCTGTGAAGAGAAAAAATACCTCGTCGTTCTCTCGGTGAAGTTCGAGCAATAAAAAATTGGAAAAATTAGACAAACGTCAGCATTTTATGGCGAATAGCGAAACTAATATGGCATGAATTAGCCTTAATACTAAGTACTTAATTAAGGCCTTTGTGAAAGTCCTTAATTAAGTGGTTAGTATTAAGGACATGAAAAGTATTTTCACAAGTACTTAGTTAAAGACTTTCTACTAAGCACTTTAAGTAGTTACTTTAATGCCTATAAAACATACACTAAAAAAACACTTACCTAATTGACAAAGTGAACACGTTGGTCTAGCTCTGTTGCCGAACGGAACTATTCTTGTCCTCATATCACTAAAAAGAAGTGTTTTAGATGCGTTTTGGAACAAGAAATCGAAGAGACTATCTGTTGAAGAATTACAATATTGGTAGACTCCTGGAATACGAGTTTCAGGGTTTCAAGGGAAGATATGATCTTCAGTCTTCCGGTTTATTCACTGATGGGACTAGAGCAAACTAGAGAGTATTCATCAAAATTTTGGAATCTTGTGGGTAATTTAAACTCCCGGATCACGCGGGTGAAGTAAAGATTCAATGGAATATGGTACAGTTGGGATCGGGAATCTTTGTTATTTTTCCATTTTGTTTTTTACACTTTTGTTTTCCCCAGTTTGTCTCTGGTTTGCTCCGAAGGATGAAACTAAAAACTTCCAAAACACAGAAAATTTCCCTTTGCCCCAAATGACGAAACTAAAAATTTCCCTAAACACTGAAAATTTCCCTTTGCCCCAAAAGACGAAACTAAAAACTTCCCAAAGCACGGAAAATTTGCCTATACCCCAAATGACGAAACTAGAAACTTCCCAAAACACAGAAAATTTCCCTTTGCGCCAAAAGACGAAACTAAAAACTTCCAAAGCACAGAAAATTTCCCTTTGCCCCAAAAGACGAAACTAAAAATTTCCCAAAACACAGAAAATTTCCCTTTGCCCCAAAAGACGAAACTAAAAACTTCCCAAAACACAGAAAATTTCCCTTTGCTCCGAAGGATGAAACTAAAAACTTCAAAAAACACCGTTGTAATTTTATTATTTTATTTAATAAGATATACTTGTGTAAAATATATGAAAGACAAGATTTCCAAAGACAAAGATTCCAAAGACAAACTGAGAAAAACAAAAGTGTAAAAAACAAAATGAAAAAAAAAAAACAAAGATTCCGCAAAACGATATAATTGATGGAAATCTACACTTACGTATCTCAAGTTGACATGTAAGGAAAGTTATAACGGGTCTCGGGGTACATGTGAGCAATATGACGTTCTCGGATCACAATCTGTTAGGAATAAAGGGAGGGCATTGTTCCCCTTTTATAGGTTTATCACTAAAAGAAAGACATTTGTAAAAGCATTTTACGAATTTAATAACTTTTCTCCATTACAGTTTCTACTTTTTGCCACCAGATGTCGCTACTGTCGACAAAATATACCTTAATTAAGGACTTATTAAGTACTTATTAAGGACTTATTTTTAGGTATTTGGATAAAGTGCTTTTTTAAGAGCACGGGCAATGCCTGTAATTGTAGCATTGTGCTAGTACCAGCTTGGTTAGCACTTTTTGTTAGAGAACTGCTGAATGGTCAGGAAATTTTGCTGATCGATTCAGCAAAAATATGCTGAAAACGCTAAATTTTATGGAAATATGTAGCATGACTTTTCTCATTGTGTTAGTAGTGTGACAATTCTCATTTGTGTCCAGAATTCTCTTTCCAGGAAATCGAGGAATCAAGAATGAGTAGCTTGTTTAAGTATACTAAAAGCCATTTCCTGCTAAAATAAGATACCTATTAGATTTTATTGTTTGCCAGGTGAACGAACACAATCTTCCCAATCTTCCAATACACAATTGTTTCTGGAATCACGGAAGATTGTGGATGGTATGTGATGGTTGATATACAATTTGATTAATTCTCTCATCACCATCTCACAGCAAATACCAGTGATGTCGTTCCTCTGAAAACCATGACAGGAAATCTCACTCTAGCCAATTAAGAGTATAAAAAGTCACTCAGTGAAAATAATTGGTTCATCCCTGAGCCAGTCACCACCTACATCAGCTCAGTATCGTTCCATTATTTCCCAGAGATTGCACAAGTCTCTTCATGTGGCCATAAAATAAATCGATTTCCCCATCTAGAACCATTCTTGGGTATTGTACTTGGACCAAAAAGGGGTGGGTGGCCCTCTATTAAATGCTCAAAACGGATATCAAAGGTGTTTTATTGCAATTGCTTTCCTATTTATATGATTTCTGGCATTGTTCAGAAATCACCATCTTTTCCTCTCACTCTTCCCATAATCTACGTCCTAGTCCATAGAAATGGTTTACCTTCCCCACTGACATCATCCCTTTTTATATGTGAAGCCCTGGGGCTTAGTACAGAGACAAGATGCTTTTACGAAAGGTACACTGCAAAAAGGCTGACGCTCATTAAAGAAAAAGAGATACTAGCATGAAATTTGAATCATGTAAAAGTGGATTGGGTGAATTTTGAGAAGGTGAACTGCACACCTATTCTAGATACTGGATTATTCTAAAAGAACTTTTGACGATAATAATATCAGTAACATATTTTTTTTAGAATATCTAGAAAAGATTGTTTTTCAAGCGAAAGAATACTTAAGTTTAAACTATTTACGTTCCATCTCTTAGTTATTGTTAAGCGTACGACATATTTGACAGTTGTTAACCCAGTTTTCGTCGGTTGAACTACATATAATTCCTTAATAATGAGGCTACCGGAATTCTCCGGGAAATTAGATATAATCCGAGAAATAAAAAATAATGAAGTATTATAGACTCATTAATATATTTAATATTCACTCTGACATCGCTTCTTTACAATGATTGAATTTTTAATTCTAATTTTATGAGCTTGTCAAACATCGAATACCTCACATGTGTCCTCTATGTTACCCCATTCCAGTCCGTCGACTCTTCCTGGAATTCCTAGAATCTGTTCACAAGAATAAAGAACAAACAAAATTGGATGTGTAACTGGATTTTGTTAAGGATGAAAAGCCTCAGCACTTTCTTCTTATATCTTGAGCAATGTTGCCTTAAATGTTCATATTATGAGCTTGAAAAGGGGCTGGGATACTTTCAAAATTTAATAACCTTAAAAGTACATATTTTTTGTCCTAAAACTGGATTTCTGTTTAATATTTTTGAATAAGTCTAATCAAAAATTTAGACAAAGTTTGCCTGAATATTGTTGATATTTTTCTTAAAAGAGCTATGAATGAACGTAGGGGAAATTGCCCATGATACGTATGATCCCGAGCTTCATAATGACTAAATTTTTTCTCTGTTTCTGTATAAATGTGACTCCGCAAAATATATTAAAAATATGCATTTTCCTTTAGTTTTTAGAATATGGGTGCAATGAGTAATAAATGTGAATTAAAAAAAAAACAACGTTCAGACAGAATTAAAATGGTGAAAATGGATTTTAATGACTCCGGCACACCTTTAGATCAGGAAAATTTAATAAAGTCAAAATTTACATTGCTTTCTTTCTGAACAGTTTTACATACAGTGGCGGCCAAAATAATAGAATCACTTTGCAAAGCTTATATTTTTTTAACTTTTGTATTTTTTCCCAATTTGTTGATATAATTCTGAAGTTGAAATCTTCCAATTATTAGAAGCGTTGAATAAGGGTTGTTTTGACCGCTAGAGGTCTCTGTTTTACACAGAATCTTTCCGTACAGAAGTAGATCTTGAAAAATTCGAAAATCTATTTGAAGATCCAAAAAAGAGACTTTCTTACTTCTTGATAATTCCGCAAGGTGGATGAGGTACATCCTGATCGAATTTCGAAGTGCTCAAGTGTCAAAATGTGACGGTCTTCACATTGTGTGAGGAAAAAAGCAGAACAACGACGCTTGCTGTTCTTGTCACATTACTTAATTCCTCCATAATCACTGAGTAACCCTTTTGCCAGCCTTTTAGTGTGATATTTGATAAATTTTCCCCAACTTGTTCGAAAATTTAGTATGAAAATTCGAATTTGAATTTGAATTCTTCGAACATCAACGACTTTTTGTGCAAATAAAGTTCCATTTACCTTTCATCCAAGACACTATTGGAGAATCAAAATCTACTTGTGATCGGGCTTAATACGTCAATAATGAAATTTAGTTCGGCCAAAAATTAGAAAACTGTAATTTATGGTTTCTAAATATGGCTTTTTTTTTTAAACTTATTCGATTTATAGACCACATTCTTTAATTTAAGTGAAAGTGGTCGCATCGTGTTGTTCAAACCAAATTTTACTATTGTTGTATTCTGTGAAAAATAGAGACCTCTAGCGCCCAAAACAATACTTTTTTGACGTAAGGTAATTATTTGAACATTTCTATATCAAAATTATTTCAACGAATTGAAATAAACAAAAATACTAAAGGTAAAATCGTGGTCTTTGCGGAGCTGATTCTATTATTTCTCGCCGCCACTATATATTTATCCGACTCTTTCGCACTCTTCTTCTTCTTTTGAAGATCACAACCAATTTAAATTTAGTTCAGTCTAATTCTGAAACCGAAAGAGTGGGAGAGACTTATGCATGCAAATCTTTTGAGTAAAAGAGGGCATGTGAATTTTGATTTAATAAAATTTTACAAATCTAAAAGGTGTGCTGGAGGCATAAAGGAAATGAAAACTCTAGCAAAAATTAAATATAAAAATTTAATATCCTGTTTATAAGGATAATAAAAGTAGTGAAATCGTAATTTAAATTTTGGAAAAAGTTATTTTTTTTTTTTAATTTATTTTATTTATTGTGCTTACACTCGATTTCTTTTCAAAATATTTTAAGTTTTTGCAATATTAAATTTATACAATATTAAATTTATAAATAAGAGCCATTTTGATCAAGAGTTATTTTTTTACTGACTAAAAATTGATTTTCAAGGAAAATTTCATGGAAATTAAATTTCTAACCCTTTTATCCAAGTCGCATTTGATTGAAAATGCATAAAAAAATAGTCCTTTCAAGACTTATTCCTATTCCACTCCTCCACACTCGAATCTAAATTGAATTTTTCTTGAAAATTGCGTCATCAATCAATTACGTAACGAACAAGACAAAATAATGTAGCAGAGAAGGAGTTTGTGAGAGGAGGGGACGGAGTTTCTGATTTTATGAAGAATTTGGAAGGTTTGGCTGAAGTATTAAATTAATTTAATTTTTTTTTTTGGATTAAATAACTTTTGACATTGACGATTTCATATTGCAACAGAGTTTTGTGCTTTCTACGAAGCTACACATTGTCAGAAATTCAAGTTAAACTTCTGTATTCAGAAGTAAAATTTCGTTGGAGATTTATTTAGAAATATTGAATTTTTACTTGAATTTCTCTCAATCTATATGGATTTTTTACCGTAAAATTGAATTTTTACTGGCAATTTTGATTTATTTACTGACTATTTTGAATTTTTTATTTACTAAATTTGCTAATTTACTGCCCAAAAATGTTTTTCCCCATTATTGGTCGTACCGGTCGTACTCAGAACAAGTTTAGGGAGTAAATTTTAAAATTCAGTTTCATATTCTTAGCTTTGCGGAATGCTCGAACTCACGAGATAGAGCTCTCCGTAAATTAGTTTTTCGCATAGTCTTTGGTGCTTACTGGTCTAGTAGTGATTATATTGATCTATAAATAACAAAAGTATTTCAAAATCGAAAATTGGTAAAGAAATGATCATTCAATAGAATGTCTTCACATGATTTGCAAGTATACAAAGCGTTATAAGCGGAAAAAATAAAATAACAATGTAGGGTAAAGTGGTACAAGTTGGACAGTGGTACAAGTTGGACAATGCAATGGTACAATTTGGACAGGGCTTTTTTTCTTGATAAATTTAGTACTTCATTTTTATTTGTATATTTTTAATGCTTTAGTTTTAAAATTTGGTTACTTGTGCTTAAAAACAAGTTTTGTACTGTATTTATCAAGAAAAAAAGCCATGTCCAACTTGTACCGGCGAATTGTCCAACTTGTAATAGGGGAAAGTACTCTCCCTTCGAACGTTCATGCCTTCGAATAATGTGAATTTTCTTTTAGGTTTCCTAAGAGACGTACACATTTCTATTAAATATTAGTTGGCTTATCATCAATTGTCCTACTAATTCCAAATTATATCACTTTACCCTAAATACGAGTAAGATAACTCATTTACAGATATTTAACCGATTTATTACTGATTTCTGGACCTTTCCAAAAAATTCAAATTTTATCAAACCGTTTGAACATAGGCCCTTTAGCGGTCTTCAGACTTGAGGTTTAGACCAGTTCCCTAAGGTCTCAAAAGCCTTAATAGCAATTAATTTTATTGGTTTTTCAGAATGTAATTGATCATTTGTCTTGTATAACCCAATCTTAAATTTTTTTTTAATTCTTGACTGATACGAAATTAAAGAAGTTAAGCCGTATGGCTAAGCTTTAGGTCTGAAGCCCGTATTTGGTAGGTTAAACTTTTACCTTCAAAAATTCACGATGGCGATTTTTGTAGGCAGGCCACTCAATGGGTCAAGTGGTAGAGCACTCGCTCTATGATGCAAGTGACTTGGATTTGAATTCCCTTTAGGTCACCAGGAATTTTTCTGGCATTAATGGTGTTCGAATTGCATCCAGTGGACTTCACTGCATTTGATTTTATCACTGAGAAAAAAACGGGGGTGCGATTAACTTTTTTTCCTAAGGTAAAACTAACATGAAAAAGTGTAACTTTAACCCATAATATACCTAAAAAGCTTAATATTTACACTATTTACACCGATTTCGGATCAATACTGCAGGAATTTCCGGAATGTTATTTTAACTTTTTCGGATTTCTCTTCAGTGATGGAGCATGGGACTGACAACCCCATCCCTGTATAAAAAAAGTAATAATAGATGTCACAAACTCTCCTTGCGATAAGGCCTATGTTTCTCTATGGAACGTTGTGCCATTATTATTATTATTATGATTTTTGTAGGTCATAGGTTTGGATGAAATGTTCACCTGGACGACCTCCGAAACATATCCAAAAATAAAAGAAATCTTAGGAGTCTCTTGGTGGGAATGGAGGGCTGAAAGGGGGTAAAAATCATAATAATGTTCCTTGGGTCGACTTCTATGGGGGTCGCCCGATAACCGGAAATCCGTATCTCTTACTGTTTGGCCTCTACTTGGGTTACAAGTTAACTGACAGAAACAAAGAATTTTTGAAAGAGATAGGTCATTTACGAGTACTTTATAGATATCGATTGTAATCAATACGTTCGGATTGGGAATATCATACACCGAGAAAAATTTGGATGGTATTTTCTACAAATCGTGTCTTTAAATTCTACTGCCTCAAAAGATAGTAGAAAATACCATCCTCCATAGAAACTTTACTTTGAAAGAGAATGTCATCCAAGAAGGGCCCCAAGCCCTCAAACAGTGGGCAAAAATTAATGAAAATAGGGAAAAATAAATTTTTCCGTCATTTTTCATTTACTATCCTGCCAGTAAATTCTAATATCCGGCTAGTAAAATTTACTATCCTGCCAGTAAAATTTGCCATCCGGATAGTAAAATCTAATATCCGGGGATATTAGAATTTACCATCCGGCTATTAGAATTTACTATCCATGCAATAGATTCTACAATTTTTGACAGTCCAATTTAATATCGCGTTTGTTGGGTGACTTTTTTACTATCCGGCCATTAGAATTTTGTATGGAGGATGGTAAATTTTACTATCCACATTTTTCTCGGTGTACCTTTCCGAAAAATCCAAGTTTAACCAAATTGATTGAAAAATAAGTCGTTTAAACTGGTTAATTTAACTAGTGAAGCCCCTTTTAAATAATCAGAATCCCATTTATTTATTGATGATTTTTTAAATATTAAAAATATAATTTCAAAAAGAAATTTGCTTTCGAAAATAAAAGTAAAATCTAGTTATTTTTCAACTCTGATGTTTGTGTATACTTTTCACATTAGATCGCATCACAGCTAAGAATGAGGAGCGTAAGGGGTTCATGCAGCAATTTCTATGGGGGGTAGTCATGTGGTGTATCTGTGGGTCAAAATGCCCAAAATTGCATTAAAATTTAAGGCAGTGTGGCACGTGTTTTGTTGGCGAAATGCTATGTTTTCTGAATAATTCACCCCTTTGAGCTTGCGAAATGATATGCATCGACGATGGTATGGACCATCCCTTGGAGTCAATTGGCTTGCCTCGCATCCAGTATGAAGCACTATGGTGAGTATGTTAGCTCAATAATTCAGTCACATTTATGGACATCATATCTAGTGTTGAGGATGGAAAGATGGAGCAGATGAGGCTCCTGATCAAATATTCTAAAGCAACATGGTATGCGAATTAGCTTGACCTAGAACTCAGGCTCTTTCGTATGTTTGCCTGCAATTGAGTCATCCCCCGAGACTCAGTAATATGTTTGACAAATTACCTTCGTGTGCTTGTAGGTTGTATTTAATGGCACTTTGAGCAGTCGAAAAGAGGTGGGTAATATTAACATCTCAAGCACAGGAGATGAAAAAAAAGGAGGAAGAACAAATAAATTTTCTTGCATATGTGTAAAAATCCTCTTAGGACTTTCTTAGACCTCCTTATCCCAAACCCTGTGTCATAGCAAGATGATAAAACGAGACATTCTCGTTAAATTCATATTTCACCCACAGTCGCCACAATAAACCATCACATTTGGGGGCTTCTGCATTTGAAGGTGAAAGGTATAAGATAGTTTTCTTGAGAATCAACTATCATACTTGGAACATTTATATTTAAATGAATATATTTATGAATCTATCACAACTATGAAAATTTGATCAAAAACGTGTTTTTAGTACAATATTTCGTATCTTACTTAAATCCAATATCCTTACCGCAGTTACACATAAGTGGAAAATGTCATAAAAGAAGCATTTGTTTTGGCAACCTTCTGGAAAGGGCAGCACAATTCACCTGAAGCACTTTTACCTCCCTACTTTCATTTTGAAAATGTGTTTCTTTTGCAGAAATAGTGGGTATTTTTTCTTGTCTTTTCACACTTAAACTTACCTTTAGGGGTTGTGTTCTCTTTGATGTTCTCTACTTAAAAGGAAATCATACAATTCCTAAAGTTAAGTCGCAAGCTCTCAACTCATACTGAAAAATATGTGCAGAACATAAAGTGAATATGAACTGTAGATCTTACGTCTTTTAGCAAGAATATTAAAGTGAAAATCTCATATTACTTACTTGTTCATTGTCTATCTTTTTTGTGCAATTTTCACGCTATAATATATGGCACAAAGAAAGTACCAAGACTTTTTTTCAATTACTTTTTTTGTAAGTATCTTTGGGATTGTGCAATGAAGTAACTATAAATTCAGTACAGTAACTCCTTCGTTACACTGAATATTAAAATTCGATGATGGTTCACATTAATTTATTCTTTTTTTATTTATTTTGTCCCTATTTTTTAATAGTTCTGGCGTTTAAACCAGGTAGATAAAATAACAGATTTTTTTTTCTTTTTCTTTTCTCAAATAAGTTGCCTGTAAATCATTAGATGTATTATTTTTATGTATTTAAAAAAATTAAATTAAAAGTTCAGCATTTTTTTCGGCCAAAAGTTTCTTGACACATTCGTAAAACTTACACAAAATGGTCAAGTAAGTGCAATTAACTTCTTTTAACCCAACAAAGGGAAAGTACTCTCCCTTCAATTGTTCATGCCTTCGTATAATGTGATTTACTTTTACTTTTCCTAAGACATTTCCACATGGTTGTCACATAATTATCAATAATTGATAATAAGCGAGCTAATATTGAATAGAAATGTTTAAGTCTCTTAGGAAAACTTAAAGAAAATTCACATTATTCGGAGGCATGAACGTCCGAAGGGAGAGTACTTTCCCCTATATTTTGAAATTATGTCCTTCGGGAGACAAATCATGGGTTTGCACAATTCTATAGTTTGCAATGGTCAATTTATACATATAAAAGTCATGATAAATAATCATAAAATAATGTTTTTTTTTACTTCATAATTTAGGTTAAAATGTCAACCTACAAGAAGTTAAAAGGTAAGAAATCGTCCAGAGACGACTTAAATGAATTAACCCTTTAAATGAATTAATGGGTTACCGGTGACCCAAAAATAAAATTTTTCCTATGGCCTTACAAAGTTGTGTTTTGATCTGAAAAATCAGAAAAAACAATTTTTCTGACCTTCAATTTTTGACCTTCTCGTCCTTAAAGGGTTAGAAAATGAGTAAATTATTTTTTTTTAAAACATAAATAAATAACATCTATGGATTACAGGCTGCTCATTTGTCAAAATTAAAAAAAAAATGTAAACATAGCTATTCTGCTAAAAATTGACTCCTTTTAAAAGTTATTTGAATGTCTAGTTCCAAAAACAGAATAATAATAGCAAATTGCTTAAATTTATTCTATATTCATTTATTAACTTAATAATATAATAATTCATTTCGATTTTGATTTAGGAGAGAGCTTTTTACTTACTATTACATTTTGATTATTTAAATAAATGTGACAAAAATATTAATCGAGTTAATAAATTCTATACCAGTGAGTATACTAAGTATACTATGATACAAAATTTGAATGGGATCTTAGTCATAATAAACCGATAGGCTTCAGACCGATTATCGATTACCTGTAAGGGTTCGAAGTTTGAAATTTGAGGACCTTAATATATACAGAAGTAAGAGTTTCCTTTATTTCAATCATCACAAAACAAACAGCCCAATTATCAAACGGTGATACTTGAAATTCACATTATAAGCAATTGATGTTCTTGCTAGAAACAGTAATTGCTATGTGATAAGAAAGGTTATGGTAAAGATATGCTCAAAAAATATTCAATATTTTCTAAAATAATTTGTAAATGTTTGTGAATTTTATTGGATATTTACGAAATGCTCGTGAGTTTGTAAAGTTTTGTAATTTTTCACAAAAATTTGTTCAGAATTTTGTCATTAGTACGCAAATTCTTGCGAGACAAACAAAAATGTACCAACAAATGTTTGTAGAAAAGCAAAAAAAATGCTCGCCAGGTAATGATATTACAGAGTTTGCGAAAAAGTACAAACTTTTACGAACTTTTTTCTGTGTTATAGATTTTACGAAGTTTTCGTAGGTACCCAGTAAGAATTCACAAATATTTACGAACAATTTTACGAAATATTTTTCCAATGATGGAAATATATTTTTATTGGTTTTGTAAAATTGTATTATTATTTTTTAATCCCAAAAGTTGTTTTTAGTGAAGATCTTTTATTCAAGCTCCAGATACTAAAAATTAATTAATAAAGATATCAAAGTGTTGTGAGAATTTAAAACACAGACTAGAGGTTTAACTTAGTTCCCAAAAATCTCAAAATCCTAAATAACAACCAATTTAATTTTTTCTTCAGATTCAAATAGATTATTTCTTTTTAATAATCCATTTCTATGTCAAAATTTTCCAAAAATTTTCAAATGATAAGAAATTAGAGAAATTAAGCCGTATGGCTAAGCATTAGGTCTGAAACCCGTATAAGACAATCGCTTAACGATTGGACGAAGAACGATTAGGTCACCGATACCCAAAAAATGTTCTTTCGGTCGTCTAAAGTTAAGTTTCTAAATAGTCAAAAAAAAGTTCAGTTTCTGACCCCCTACTTTTGATTCTCTCGTCCTTAAAGGGTTAACCTAGACATTCTAGGTATGTTCAGAAGAAATCTTGGTATAACTCGATAATTTACATATAATTTCAGATAAGTCTGACAAATTTTAAGGATTGTCAGTTATTCAAAATGACGAGCAGAAAGTTAAGTCCTGGTGTTGACATTTTATAAATTTAGAGCATCTTAGCTTTAGATGCGAGGACTTTCATATAGACTTAAACTTTGGTTTCTTTTCCTTTCGACATCGATGTTGCAAAAGTATGTAAGATTATAATCTCCAAAAAGAAACGTAATTGTTTCTTTGCACAGTTATTGAAAACCTAGTATATTATTAGGTAAAGTGCCTGAATTGAAAGGTGAGAATGAAGATAGTAAGGGTACAAAAATAGATGGCAATATATTAAGCCATCGAGAAAATAAGTGTTCTAGTCCATATAATAACAAAGCAGTTGCAAACTTCGCTGTAATTCCATTATTTAACGTATCATACACTTATAAGAAAAGTTTTCAAATCAATCTCTTGAATGGTGAACGGAGAAAGACCTTTGTCTCTCGCTTCTCTTTGTCTACTATCACGCTAAATTTCACCAAAGAATCTAACATAGTTTAACTTGAGACAAGCGATGAATGAAGGAGTTCAAGAAAAAATATAAAACCAGAATTGTGCAACTGAGATTCAGTCTAGTCTTCTACACGAGGATACATTTTTGGTGCTGAATTTAAAATCTTTTAGTATGATAAATAAGATTTTTCAAAAAACAAATCCAAAACTCAAGTCTCAATGGCTAATTTTTAAAATTTTTTAAAAGAAAATTTCGAAAATATATTTCAATTGTTGCATTTTTATATCCCCAGCCTAGGGTAAATGTTCTAATTCAAAACAATTTCCAGACGCTTTAACTTTGACAGAGGATTCAACATATTAAGTTCAATTTTTTTCTGAAGAAAATTACATAAATTTGCTCTTTTACTCTACTAGAATGTTACTGTTCAGTGAAAATTCCTTAAATATAATTTGAAATCTTCTTAAATACAGAAAAATACACGAGAGCAAAATGCTGCAATTGGAAACAAATTAATTCAAATGGAGACAAGGGAAATTTTCTAATTGGAGACAAACAATGTAGAAACCGCGACGAAAGGCTTCTAAAATCTTGTTGAGTTGTTCTTGAGTGCAGGATTTGTTCTTATTCGTGCTCTTTTCTCCTTTCCCATATAAAACAATAAGAAAATCTCTCCAAAAAAATCATATTCCCGGGGTTTCCTATTGAAGCATTTGCAGACAACTCTGAAAAGCCCTTTTTGCTCATGAAATAGGAAACTATTTCATTTGAAAACTTCCCCTACCGTTAACAATAAAGATTAACACTTAATTTAACGAAAATTAGCCAGAATATGACATAAATGTTAAACAAAACGAATAAACAACAGTCACCTTATTGTGTTTTTCATTCACTGAGAGAAATCCGAAAAAGTTAAAATAATATTCCGGAAATGTTAATTTTACCCTGCAGAATTGATCCGAAATCGGTGTAAATATTATGCTTCTTAGGTGTATTAGGGGTTAAAGTTACCCTTTTCATGTTAATTTTCCCCTTAAAAAGGTGTAAAATTAACATTAAAAAATGTTGATATATTTTTACACCTAAAAAGTGTTAAAGTTATGAGGAAAAAAAGTTAATCGCACCCCCATCTTTTTCTCAGTGTTGGAAAACATGGTCGATCGATGAAAAATTCGATGATGAAAAATTCGATGATGAAAAATTCGATGATGAAAAAGTACACTTTTAATTTTTTTTGAGAGATTTATAAATTAAAATTTGTGACCATAAATGAATTTTTGCTTTATTTGAAGCAAAATTAAGTAAATAATGAAACTGAGGTATAGAAAATATATTAATATAATGATGATGAACTGGCGCAATGTACTTTGAGAGGGACTTTCCGGTGTTCGCCAGTAAAAAAGGGTCACCATAAGATGAAAACACTTTTTTCGTCTTGCCCAGAGCTTTCGGTCCCGATGTGGACCTTCTTCAGTGGTCGACTAAATAATGTTCTCGCAATTACTAGTATCCCTTGAACTTCACGATCCCTAAGAGTATTTGCGAGAACATTATTTAGTCGAGCACTGAAGAAGGTCCACATTGGGACCGAAAGCTCTGGGCAAGACGAAAAAAGTGTTTTCATCTTAGGGTGACCCTTTTTTACTGGCGAACACCGGAAAGTCCCACTCAAAATATGTTAATATAATAATTCGGTATTTAGCATGAAAACAAATGACGCTTACATTTGGAGCAGGTTTTGAATTAGCTTAATTTACTCTAGCCTAAGAGCTTGAATTAAATAAATAATTTATAATGCTGAAAAAATTTCAGAGAAAATATTTTATTTTATTGTAATTTTCTTGACCCACATAACCCCTTAATTCAAGTTAAGAGATGCTAATTTTTAGAACATATCACCGAAATAAAAAGTTGACTCATTCAACAAAGTATTTGTATCCACTTTCTAATCCCTTTACAACATGAAAAACAGTATTGAGTATTTTTAACTATTTTAAATTACTTTAAAATAAACAACATTAATTGGTAACATGGTTAATAAAATAAAATGATTTACATGATTTAAGTAAAAATTATTTTAGTATAATTTATTTAAAAATATTATATTAATTGCCTCTCTGAAAGAAACAATCTTATCCAATGAAGCAAAATCAATTCAGTATCCTTGTGGTATGCATAATAATTAATTACATTTCCATGCTAGATAAATCTAAATAGGTTGTCCATGAGGAAATATAGCTATGCTTCCCCGAGCATTTTCACTTCACTTGCTCTGCTGGTTGTCAAACCCCAAACTCTAGCTTCGAGGTGACATCAAAAGAAATGCCTGCCGGTAGCTTCTTCAACATCCCATCTCTTTAGTGTCAGATTACAGTTGAAGTGTCCTAGAGGGCGAATTTTCGTGGCTTGAAATGTTACTTGGTATGAGAAAGTGGCCCGATGGGTGCAGTTTGTCCCTCTTTTCGGTTAGGAAGTGGAAGAAAATTGGAAAATGGAAATATGGCATTATATATTAAGGACATTAAAGTGACATAAATTGAGTTTTACTGATATTGCAGTGCTCCGTATTCTAAGAATTAAATATTGAAGAAAGAAGAAAAAGCCTTGGTATTTGTTCAAAGAGGTTCACCCCTCTAAATTGGAAATGGAAAATAAATTATCTTTCAGCCGGAAAGTTTCAGTTGAAAATGGGAAACCTCAAAGAGTTATGTGAATCCTGGAATCTGTTCGTCAAAGGAGATGAAATGTATCATCCCCATGCAGTTAATTCTCTATTTGTTTTGGGAAGTTACGATTCTATTCCCTTAGTCCCGCATTTTATGCTTAGAACTCTTTTCAACTGGAATAATTCGACGAGGGAAATACTGCTTTATGGGACAACTCACCATGTATATAGGAAAATTCATAATTTCACGTGTTTCATAAAATCCCGTATCTCGATTAGTTTATAGTCGTCGGTTTTAATTTCATATTAAAATGCGACTAAATAGTGTAAAAAGTAGAATATAGCATGTAGGGGAAAGTGCCCATGCTTGATACCATTGGAAGCTTCGTAATGACTAAATTTTCTATGTTTCGAAATATATATGTTTTAAAAACTATGGGAAAGTGGCCAGTTTTTGAAATATATTGCGGAGTTACGTTTATTGAGAATAATAGGAAAAATTTAGTTATTACGAACCATCCAATGGTATCAAGAATGGACACTTTCCCCTACGGGAATTAAACCCAAATGCTCAAATAATTGGAGTTTTCCCAAAAGAAAAGGCATTCGAAGATCGGTTATGAATGCTACTGCTCGAATTTCGAATTTTTATAATCACTGAATACTTGTTTTAACCGTTTAAAGACGAGCGGGGTTTCATTGACCGAAATGCAACAATAAAAAAGGGTGAAAAAGCATCCCAGCTTTGCGGAATGCTCGAATTCGTGACTTAGATGCCATCCCTCAAAAGCATTTTCGCATCATTTACTGTTTACCGTTTCTCAACCGATTCGAACCGATTTATAAGTCATCAAAAAGAGCGCCCAAAATACCTTAGGACGCTTAGGTCTAATATAACTGAATTTTGAATAAAAATTAGTTATCTTTTACGAATCGGTTCATAACCGATAGGAACAAATTCAGACTTCTCAGAAATTCCAAGACCTTTCCAGCAACCCAGTTACTATTCAATTGAGAAATTGCGCTCTTTTGAACCTTTTCAACCTTTGACCTTGAAAAACGCTTATTAGGAATTAGGGGAAAGGCTCATAATTTTGTCCAGTTTCTTATTTTGGACACTTTGAGGATAAAATTGGACACTAAAAATAAATTGATTAAAATGATGGATTTTTATTCCAATATTTGATGAATAATGAATTCTATCTAAATATTTGTTCCTTTTGGAAGATTTTAACACTAAATACGTTAAATTTTGAATATGATTTGAGTTGAAATTGCTTTGTTGAAAATTCAGTGTGAGCAATTGCTTACGAGAAATATCACAGAACTTCATGTTTACTTCAGTCTTATTTAGCTGTGGTGAAGTACTAACAATGCTTCTTAGCCTTTTTTGAGTGATATTGTTAAATATTCATTGAATAATGTGTTGATTCACGTTAATGGTGATTTGTAAATTTGATCTGAAGTGAGATTTCCCTTGTGAATTAGATTTCTCGTGTGAAAAATGGGAAATTTTTTAAAACATTTACCAGTGAGGTGATACTCCTTATTTTGGACAGGTGTTTTTCTCACGAAATTTCGTGAAGTTTCAGCTTTTGTGATGACTAGGTAGGACAAATGCCTGGGGAAATAAAGGAGAATCATCTCTACGAAAGAGATGTAGCGAGAAAAGCCTTGAAAGGCTCCCGGAAAGGCCAGGGAATGAGCGAATCCGCTCGTTTTTGGAGTATCGAAGTCAACTCACTTTAATGAATGATATGGAAAGTTTCCGGGCTTCTTGTGACATTCTACGTTTCCCTTACATGAACAGGAAGAGGACTTGGTAAGATTGGTTCATCAAATGAAGAACAATGGGCATCCTGTTGAGGCAGATTAGCTGCCCATATTTACAGCCAAGTTGTCCAAATTAATAACCAAGTTGTCCAAAATTCGAGTCAAATTCACCTCTACATATCAATTCATTTTTAAACGTATTAAGAATAATTTTAGTAACAATAAGACGATAAATAGTTAGCCAAGTTTCTAAACAACCCTTCTGAAAAAAGAGTATCAAAAAAATCAATTGGTATTTAAAATATCGCACTTCAAACTTGGAACATCGATGCTTATAAGCAGACTGGTCAAAATTATGAGCCCTTACCCTATTTGTCGCCCTGGGCCCCAGAATAAATAATTAGGGTCTGCTCCCTGGAAACCTAGAACACGAAGCCTGATGCACCCGATGCACCCGATGCACCCGTTTCTGTGGTTCTTCCAAGACTGTCTTGCTCTTCACATGAACGCTCCCCCTTCGATCCCATTCAGGTGAGGCAAATTGCCTCGCGAATTTCAAATTATGACCGTTACAATTTTATTAGAACAACTATTTTCTACAGATTCACCTATATTTTCGTTTATGAATGAAATGATTGCCTGGGTTCTAGCTTTTCGGAGAATTCGGACCTCCAGCGAAGGGTTGGACTAGTTTGCATATATTTCTGCCCATTGTCCTTTGTCCCCAAATTCCGACGTCAAAGCTAATGATGGTGTTTTTGAATCCTTTGGCTGTGAGGAAAATTGTTCCAATAGAAAATATTTCAATAGAAAGACCATTGAAAACTCAGAAATGTTTGCTAAAACTAGTTAAAAGTCAAGCCATAAATGTCCACAAGTGCAACCTCACGTGACTCAATAACATGATACTGTTGAATAGGATAAATTTGCCACAATCACCTACAAAGCTCCTAAAATCTCTCACAAATCCTGCTAAATTACCTCATAACAATAAATGGCGAATCTTGATGCGGAAAGTTGATCGATGCATATTCAAAATATGTAGTATATATCCTGAATTCAAACTTTTCACACAGCATTCGCATAAATATTTTGGGGATTTTGCTTGTAAAATATGCAAATATCTACTAGAATATTCCATTTAGTAAATCACTTTGCGTCAATATTCACGAGGGATGCTTTAGATCAAAAAAATTCCGTTGAATAAATACAAATAACTATGGAAATTCAGGACAAAATGATCGGATTTATCGCCTTGCAGAACAAGCTAAAGCAACGCGCAAAAATATATGTGAAAACTCCAATTTAAAAAAAAAAGATGCGTACATGAATTTTCATCGTGGACAGATCATCATTCATGGCATTTTTGCCCATGACTGAACTGAAAGTCGGTAAAAGTGGCCAGTGTGTGCTTCTAGTGGTTAAATATTTGTATTTGCTGAATGAAAAGTGTCGGAAAATTGGTGATTTATGGGTGCATCCGTTTATTGTGCTACAAAATGCGAAAGGGTTGACACTAAGGTCACGCACAGATCCCATAATTAAATATAATACCCAAGTATAAATAATATAGAGAAGGGATTGATATCATTTGCTCTTTTTCAGTACAACTCACCCTCCTATTGTCATTCTAATTCCTCTAACAAATAAGTCCATAGAATCCTGCTCGGCTTGCAGGAAACACTACAAAGCTGAAACAGGAAAAATCCCAGTACTACTTAAAAAAATAGTGCACAGTCGAGGGTCCGTAACACTCCATTAAAACCCTCCCTTTCGATTTAATAACTACTTTTCCCTCTCTAACCCTCTGTCATCCCCTCCATTCCTTCGCTTTTTTTTTTACTTATTTATATGTTTTTCCTCTGGTTGAGGCAAAAAAATCCACACTTGGATGGTTTTATTGTTCACTTTTCCTATTCTTTTTCAATTTTGTGGTTTGCAGAGAAGAATTCTATGTTCAACACAATACTTAACAAATGGGACATTTATTATGATTCATTATTTACATGTCCACATTCATCATTATTATATCCCAGCGCTGTTATATTGCCTTTTGTGATATTCATGGTATTTTGCATACACATATCATATTCATAATTATTTATCTTAACATTGTTATTCTGATTGAAATTTATTGATTTTAATTGATTGTGTCCTCAGTTATGATGTTAAGATTTATCCGTTAAGGAATTTAATTAAAATGGGATTAATCTCCTCTATAGTGCACAGAGCGCTCTAGCGGGGACATTCCGGATATCCATACCGTCTATACCGTTTAAAAGAAATATCTTATGATTGTACAGTATTTTTGTAGCTTACACGGTAAAAAATTTCGGCACATGTGTACCAAAAATTAACTCGTCCACGGACACCCAAATTTTTGGCACAATTTTGTTCCTTTTGTGAGACTCAGAAAGATACTCAACATTAGTAATGAATTTGTTCCAAGAATTAGCTCAACCGTGGACACCGAAAATTGTTGAAACAAATTTTTACGTTCTAAGAGAAACAAAAAGACACCAAAGTAACGAATTTGTTCCGAAAGCTACCATGGAAGCCAGGAGGACGCCAAACTTGTGGCATTTTTCGAGCTACAATATTTATGGTTACACTTTTTTTTAAATTCGAGATTCTCTTCCTCTTCTGCTGCCAGCAATCGCATATGATTTTGTAATACACGAATCTATATAAAACACTGTTAAGTTGACTTTAATTTGATGTTCCTTATGAAATTTCGCCACTGAAATCCATCTCGACTGAAGTATAGGCCTTAACTGTTAGACGAAACGGGGAAGTCTTTTAAGTTACACAAATTTGTTCCCAACAATGGGAACAAAATGTTTAAAGTCGATTCCACCTTTTAGAAACAAATTTATACAAAACGAAATCGACTCATATTTGTAGATATTCCACCGTATCAAAATGGTTCCCAAATAAAACTCCAACAGAATTCTTATACTATATATTTCGTAACAAAACTGTAAAAAAGGGACAGATAATCCTAACCGGCTTATGTAGGTGAGATTCTTAACGTGAGCTAACTCGGAGTGCATGCAAATTCGATTTAGAGCTGAAATTGTGAGTCGCCATTCAGTTATCTTGAATAAAATTCGTGAAATTATACAAATTTTGTATTTAAACCAAAATATCAAGGATTTGGATGAACTGACAGAAAAGTGTTATATGGGTGAAATGTAGACCAGAATGTTCTCTATAATTTTTCCATAGAACATGATCTCATCGATTACTCAGAAGTCAAGATAAGCGAGGTTTTTTGTTTCTTAACTCGTTTTTTCATCCAGAGTTCCCCAAGTAGTCATTTGTTGAACTTCAACTATATCAAAGAATTGTTGTATTCTGTGGGACTTTCCATTTAAAACCCTATTTTAAGTGTCTTGGTGGAGTAGAGGCAGTCAAATTGGCATCTGAGTGATTTCAAAGCGTTATTATGGGAAAAATCAATTTTTTCACACTTAAACGGCAAAATCGGAGTGATAGCGTAGTCTGAGCGGAAAATGATGTATGGACGAAATGTAGAGACAAATGTCCTCTACAATTATGTCGAAGTAATCATCAAAATCGGTTCAGCGACAGTCGAGATAATTGAGGTTATGTGATATTGAAATTGGTTTTTCGACTGTGGCGCCCCTGGTGTTGGTCACACGAAGTTCAAATATTCTAGAAAGCTGTAGCATTTGGTGAGATCTTTCGTTTAAGCCCTCATTCATCAAAATCGGTCACATAGAACCGGAGATATGATTTTTTGAATTTCGTGAACTTTGACCCCTCATATCTCCGGTTCTATTGAAACCACAGCGCACATACGCACCATTTTGGAAACGTCCTAGACTGGACTACAACATACTAAAATTTCATTAACTTGCACAATGCCGTTTTTGATAAAAGTGACTTTGAATTTCGATGAATTTTGACGCTATCACAGCGCCACCTGTGGTGACTTTTTGAACTTCCATCTGAAAGTGCTCATCGAGACGAAACCAAAAAGGTAAAATTTATGTCGCTATGTTAATTAGAACCGGAGATAGAGGCCGGTCAATGTTCGAACTTTGACCCCTTATAGCTCGGGTCAGGGGTTATGGATCGACTTAAGGTTTTTTTTGTTTGATAGGTATAATCAACGGCTACAACATACTAAAATTTCAGCCCGATTGCATAAGGAATTTTTGAGTTATTTAACTTTTAAGATTTAAAAATTTTCTTTTTAATAATAGCGCCCCTAGCGGTGGTTTTATGAACTTGCGATGTTAGAAGGGGAAGTGGCATTTCATGAGAGCTTTCCAAAAAGCCCTCATTTTTTAAATTCTGACAATTAGAACCGGAGTTATGGCCATTTTAAGAAAATTTTTTTGGACCCTTATAGCTCGGGTCAGGGGGGTCGGGGGACCTTAAGTTTGGTATTGATGGAAAGCTCTAAGGCCCAGCTATAACATACTAAAATTTGAGCCCGCTCGATGCCATAGGGGCGGAGCTATTGAGAAAACAAAAAAAGGGGGGTCTTCAAAATGGCGGAAGGAGGGGTGGGGGGTGGGGGGTCAATGCACCATGTTGCAATTTTCATACGATATTTAACCTTTGCCGAAAACCGCAAGTCGATATCTTTTTTAGTTTAGGAGCTATTAAGCTCCAAAGAGCGGCCGGCCGGCCGGGAACGTAACTTAGCCCCCCATATATTCGTGATCAGGAAGTGGCGAAACACATTTTGGCCAAGTTTGAGCGCGATCGGAGGACATGAAATTTTGTTAGGATTATAGTAGGTGAGATTGTTAAGAATCTCACCTAATATAATTTGACTCTTGTAGGTACAAATTTGCTCTAAAAAAATTTGTTCCTAAGAAAATTTCTTCCAATATTTTGGTCTGTGACCAAAAGTTTCTATCGTGTAGGGTAAGATGATGTCATTCGAAATCATGTCTATGTATTTTGAAATTTTGATATTTTCTCATCACCCCGTGTATACCCATCGGGCGCGTCGGGAATGAATGTAGTTGGTTTTATAACGAGCTATAGTATGTTTGCAAACAGCTACAGGCACGTATACGTCTACACTGAGAAATAAAGAGGGTGCGATTAACTTCTTTTCCTCATAACTGTAACACTTTTTAGGTGTAAAAATATATCAACATTTTTTAATGTTAATTCTACACCTTTTTAAGGGTAAAATTAACATGAAAAAGGGTAACTTTAACCCCCAATACACCTAAAAAGTGTAATATCTACACCGATTTCGGATAATCGGATAAATACTGCAGGGTAAAATAAACATTTCCGGAATGTTATTTTAACTTTTTCGGATTTCTCTCAGTGTACGAGATTGCGTCTACGTGAAGTCTTTAATAATAATAATAATAATGCTGGCATAACGTTCCATGAAGGAACAAGGCCTTTTCGCAAAGGGATTTCTATACACGCATTATTATTTTTTCTTGTACGGGATGAGGTTGTCAGGCTCATGCCCATGGAATCAAGTGCAGTGAAGTTCACTGGATACAATTCGGACCCCTTTAACGCCAGAAAAATTCCTAGTGACGTAAAGGGGATTCGAACCCGAGACACTTGCATCATAGAGCGAGTGCTCTACCACTTGTCCTATTGAGTGCCCATAGAGAGAAGTCTTTAGTGAATACTAAACCGCGGACCACCCCAAGACCCGTGTCTCCTGGGTAAGGAGGCCTGTGCACCAGGTTTGTACCCTGTTGTCACAGTAACCTGTATAATTGCAATTCTGCTTTTTGAAAACCTGTAACCGGTGTAGAGATCAAAAGGTAAAAGAAACCAACGTCCGGTCATAAGTAAATATTTAGGTTTCACAATGACTTTAGAATAATTTATTAAATTGAAATATTTGATTAAATTTTACCGACATTCTACATATCGTCGGTTGCGTCTACCTCTGTCGTATCTGCATTTCTTTTGTGTCAGCATTTCATGCAAGAGGGGACGTCTGTATTGTAGCTTGCACCGAATGCAGGTACAAAACAAATGCAGATACGACAGAGGTAGACGCAACCGAGGATATAGCCCTATCATAGTATATATGTATATTATATACTACATTTCACTACGGTTTTTTTTTATAAATTCATAAATGAAGTAAAAATGGCAATTAAAAAAACATAATATCCATGTGATGAGTTTTTTTTTGTAATTACTCATGCAAACTCGAAAATTTTCTGTCAATTAATTAATTTTTTTTGGTTTTAATAAAATTGCTACCGCAAATTTATTGACTTTTTGATAATGAAGTACCTAATTATATTATATCGTTTCAAACGAATGTCAACAAATCAACTGATGTATTTGTTTTATCAGATGCTTTATTCAATTTTAAAAGTCATAAATTATGCTAATGCATCTTTACTCGTGTCTATACAAGATTTTCTAGAATTCTAAAATTATATTAAATGGTTTTTAGAGAATAGTTTCAAAGAGTTTATAAAGTTCATTGGAATTTGCTGAGAGTTTGATGACTTATCCAGGGTGCTTTGTAAAATGTTTATTAATAATTTAACAACAAGTTTAACAATGAAAATTGTGCGTTTATCTCAAAATGTCAATGAGGAATATTGATTTACGTGAAACTTTTAAACACCTATAGGGGAAATGCTTCTAATTTTGTCCAGTTTCTTATTTTGGACACTTTGAGGATAACATTGGACACTAAAAATAAATTGATTAAAATGATGGATTTTTATTCCAATATTTGATGAATAATGAATTCTATCTAAATATTTGTTCTTTTTGGAATATTTTAACACTAAATACGTTAAAATTTGAATATTATTTGAGTTGAAATTGCTTTGTTGAAAATTCAGTGTGAGCAATTGCTTACGAGAAATATGACAGAACTTCGTGGCTTACTTCAGTCTTATTTAGTTTTGGTGAAGTACTAACAAAGTTTGTTCGCTGTTTTTGAGTGATATTATTGAATATTCATTGAATATTGTGTTGATTCACGTTACTGATGATTTGTACATTTGACCTGAAGTGAGATTTGCCTTGTGAATTAGATTTTTCGTGTGAAAAATGGGAAATTTTTTAAGACATTCACCAGTGAGGTGATGATTCTTATTTTGGACAGGTGTTTTTCTCACGAAATTTCGTGAAGTTTTAGCTTTTGTGATGACTAGGTTGGACAAATGCCTGGAGAAATGAAGGAGCATCATCTCTACGAAAGAGATGCAGTGAGAAATGCCTTGAAAGGCTCCCGGAAAGGTCAGGGTATGAGCGAATCCGCACGTACTTGGAGTACCGAAGTCAACTCACTTTAATGAATGATATGGAAAGTTTCTGGGCTTCTTGTGACATTCCACGTTTCCCTTACATGACCAGGAAGAGGACTTGGTAAGATTGGTTCATAAAATGAAGAACAATGGGCATCCTGTTGAGGCGGATTATCTGTCCAAATTTACAGACAAGTTGTAAAAATTAATAACCAAGTTGTCCAAAATAAGAGTCAAATTCACCTCTACATATCAATTCATTTTTAAACGTATTAAAACTAATTTTAGTAAAAATGAGATGATAAATAGCTTGCCAAGTTTCTAAACAATCCTTCTGAAAAGAGAGTAACAAGAAAAGTCAATTAGTATTGAAAATATGGCACTTCAAACTTAGGATATCGATGCTTATATGCAGACTGTCCAAAATTATAAGCACTTCCCCTACTAATTATCAACTTTTTTCCATCTCTCGCTCTGAGAGGCAACAAAATTTTATCAACTTTTCAATTAAATGTTAGAGAACAACATTCCCCTTATTTGTTTCTTAACTTTTGAATATTGCGCAGTTATATTTTTTCGAATTCTACGCAAAAGTTCATTAGAATTCCGTTTTTTTTTTTTTTGAAACAAATCTTGCAAATTTTATTTTTTCTCACTCTCCGTTTTTTTTTTCTTTTAGCGAATAACAGGGAAAGCAACCATAGCAGAGAGAAAAATTGTTAAAATGATAGAAGAGAAAGAATAATTCATGAAACAGAATTTTAATATTTAGTCGCATTTTCAAGCAGTATACAGAATACTAACAATTCCACGATGCTTTGCAAACAACGTTGAGAGGACGCATATCTCGCGAAAAAAAAACTTTTCAACATTGATGATTCATAAAATGGATAGTGCAAACGAGTTTTATGAATCTTTCATATTGTATTAGTACATGAATGGAAGTCAAAAAACCACAAAACATTTTCATCATTTGCACTGCGTTGTTTTATTACTAAAAATGAATGGTATGTTGAAAAGTGCAATTTAATTATTAATATATCCCTATAACAAACGTCAACTTTTTTTTTTAGAATGGTATGAAAGTTAAATAATGTTAGTGTACTATTAGAGTATTACATTAAATGGTTTGCAATAGTTTCAATAGGATCAGACTATTATTTAATTCAAGTAAACTAATTATTAATAAGGTCATAATACAAACAATTTTTATGAAAAAAAAAAACTGCAAAATATTTTGAACCTATGGATTATACGGTTCAGGAGTATTTTGTAAATGCTCAGAGGAAACCTTTTGCAGCTTCGTACAGAAAATGATGTTCGAGTTTCAAGATTTTTTTACTGAATGCCAGACAAGTCGAATCAATTCTAGCACTATTTCAAAAAGATTTCTTACTCATTAGGTTCGTAATCTCACCTCACAAATTTCTTGAAGATCCTTGAATATTCCTCTAAAAGACAATGAAATTTCAGTAGCAATTTGTACAAAGCTACCTCGGTTTGCTTAGCTACGTACGAAATTTGTCCACCTACGTATGCCTTATTTTCACTGTAAACATTGCACCGGATACGAAAATGTGAACATCACTGTTTAGATGGAACTTTCATCTACTTCCTTTAACCGTTTGTAGGAAATATGGGAAACCAGAGCAGAAGTAACCAGCAAATTAAATTTTTCATTGTGTATAATTTGCACAAAAAATGTTTGTATCAGGCTGAAAAATATTTCAATGAATAGGAAGGAATGTGTTTACAATGAATATGTAGTGGTTTCCTCAATATTCCTTTTAAGGCATCACATCGCACTGTCTAATATCATGCGTTGTTAATTCTACCCCGGTCTTCCTTATAATTCATTTTAAAATAACTTTTGTGAAGTTTTTTTATGAAGCTACAACTGTACGAAATTGCAAGGGTTTCCCTTACCAGAATTCCCTAATATTCAAAAAAAAGTTTACAAAATCATTTTATTTGTTAATTCCAGGTCTTTCAGTGCACCTAGCAGAGTGTTACAATTTAGTCAAAGACAATATTATCTAGAGTGAAATTGAATCATATTTTATTTAAAACCCAATCACTCACTTCTCAAGCTTAAGTTTTTTTTTTTTCCCAACTGATATTTGACAACTCTGAAAATCTTAAGAGTTTTAATCCTCCCTAGCTTAGAGCTTTAATCCTGCAGTGAGAATGTGCTGCAGAAACGTTAATTAAGCAGCCATCAAAACCAATTCTGCTATGTGATTCTGTGGAAGAATTTTGTTTATCCAAGCATTCACTCATGGAAACATGAAAAGGGGCTGATATCACAAAAGCTTAGTGACCAGATCAGTATTGAAAAACATTCATGAAAAATCCAATTTATTTTTTTATTTTTTAGATAGATTTTTTACTTTTTTAACCATTTTTTTATTTTTTAGATATTATATTTTTCTCTAAAGAAATTCCTAGTTTTACTTTTACTTCAATTTCATTTTATACGACTACCGTAGAATTATGAATAATGGTAGGAAAACGTTAGCAAATCTACTTCATGGACCATATAGGGGAATGTAGGCATGGTTGGCACAGAGTGAACCTTCAAACGATGCGAATTTCTTCTTTGTTTGCAAAGAGCTGACCTACCATTTCTCATCTCGTTTCATGAGCTGAATAATAAATGACGAACTAGCTGTTTGGAAACAAAGAGAAAATTTGTGTTGTTTGAAGGTTCATTCTATGCGAATCATGCCAACATTCCCCTATGTTACTGATATAATTCGGGTAGGTTTTCCAAATGTAATTTTATTAAATAAATTTTTACTTTAATTTATACTTGTTTAGCTTCGAATGGTTCGGTTCAGTAATAACTTTTCGAAGTTTGACTTTGTCTCTTTGAAATGTTATTTTTGAGCAGGACCAATTTGTCGTTCAAGTCACAGTAACCTGAATACCATTAAATCGTTTCGTTTTAAAATCCTTAAGACTTGGGAAAACTTTGATTTATGTTATACTTTTTTAAAGTTTTTTTATTCCTGAACAACCCCCAATTGGCTCAAGTAATTTTGCATTTTTGCAACTCTCATTGTCGAATATTTTATTTTCAATGAGATCAAGAGTAATACGATGCAGGCATAAAGTTTAAGACTGGAATCTCACTGACTGTCATAGCTTGTGAGAATTTTCCTTTATTTTTATTTATTTATTTTTTTTTGAGAATTCCGGGAGCAGAGTTCGTAAGGAAGATTGCAAATTCACGATGTTTTATTGCAAATAGAAGGGATTTTCGACACTTACCCACCCTATTTCCTTCCTTTATGTTCCACAAAATTGAGATTTAGCAAAAATGCCAGATTTATTGCTTTATTTGGCATGGAAAAAAATGTTGTGCGTTCACTCAATTTGAACTTATTCCTTCCTTTTCAAATGGCACGAAATATTTCAAAATGAAATAGAGGAAAAATAATATTGTAAATGAAGTTTATTTGCAAGTAGGTACTGTTTTCTCTAAATATTTATAATAATTTTCAAATAATACAGTAAAGTTTGGGAATATTTTCATTAAGCGAGGAATTAAATTAATATATATATATAGGGGAAAGTACTCTCCCTTCGAACGTTCATGCCTTCAAATAATGTGAATTTTCTTTTATCTTTCCTAAGAGATTTACATATTTTTATTAAATAATAGTTAGTTTATCATCAATTTATTGATAATTACGGGATAATTTATGTAAGTCTGAAATCCTCCATACAGTTTCGTCCTTTTCAGGATTTTGGTCAATCGGGAATTTGGGACATTCGGGATTTTGCTACATTCAAAGTCTTGGCTTTGCGGGTTTTCGACCTATTCGGGTTTCGGGTTTCGGGTTTTCGGAATTTTGGTCGCCAGCGTTCCAAACCGAAAAAGATAAAAATCTCTCGTATCAATTGCAAAGTATACCCAAAAAATATGGTTTTGGAGGGGATTAGGCGATTGGGGAAAAATTATAATATTATACCCAAGGAGCATTTATCGCCACAAACGAGTAGAGATGTCTCATATCTATACAAAAATGATAAATGAAATACTTTACATATTTCTTCTAATTAACTGCATAAAAGAGGTCCATATTTGAGTGAAAAGAAGAAAAGAATTATTTATTTTAGAAATAATCACGTCAACTTGTACGGTAAAATGTATCAATTATAACTAAATAAAATATAATCACTGTACAGTATCAATTTTATAACTACTGATCGTAGAATTGTCACTTCTTTTTCATTTTCATTCAAGACCTGCTTTAATATTTTCCTCAAATTAATAATTATTTATCCTCGACCATTCAGTAAGATTTCCTGTGACTCGTGCACTTTCATTGTGTATGAAGATTTTCCTGCAACGACTGTTTTGCGTTAGAAGACACAATATTAGTGAACAAAATTTCCTTCCCGATCAGAAATTCTCAAAGGAAAGATAGAAAATTAAAGAGAATAAAATTGAATAAACTTATTGCTTTTCCCATTGTATGATTGAAAAACTTATGAATTTCAGATTGTGACTGCGTGTATTGATGAAATACATCACTCTAAACACAATTGTGGGCAAATATCAGCACACACAAATGTTTTTTTTTCCATAATTTCTCATAATAAATAAGAAATATATAAGAAAACACGTTTTTACATATTTTTGTGATTATATTTACATTATGTCGTTTAATCGTAATTTTGAGGTGAAATACCAACATTTTAACTGGAATTTATCACAAAAAATGTATTATTCTTAATAATAGAAGAAAACTGATATTTTATATACAATTTTTAGTTAAGTTATTTTTCAGCTATACAACGCACATGATTTTCAGATTCTTCCATTTTGTTCACATTTTATATTTTTTAGAAATAGCTCTATTACGTTGAAAATATGTTGGTTACACTTGTGATATACATTATTTGGATATCAAATGCTCCTTGGGTACTATGGGAAACTAATGATGTCACTTTAAATAATTCAGAATACGGTAACTGAAGGACCGGAAATCTATAAATTCATTTTTTGGATTCAATGAATTTTCCTCTATTGAATATCTCATCTGCTATAATGTTGACCTGTATTTCTACTTCTTCCAAGAGCATTGTGAAATATCCAAACTTTTCAATTTTAATATTTATAATCATTTAGTAGTTTTTTTTTTTCAATTAATGCACCAATTTGCAAATATTCGACTAAATTAAAATTGTATATTTCCAATTTATTGAAAAAACAAATTGTTTCAACATTTGCTGTATCCGAAACTTAATGAAAAGTGTCTGTTAGCTGAGAATTGGATGGAAAGGAGAAGAATTCAGGGTGGATTTGCATATTCAGCATGGGTCACTTATTGAATATTTGCATTCGAATTCTGTGGAGAACTATAAAAGAGGAGTAATTTAGCTGGTTGTGGGTGGTAGTGGTAGGGTGACACATGAAAAATCAAACTAGAGAACAAAATAGATTGCTTTCATCAATTAAAACCATTTCCACAGTTCTACAAATCATGAATAAATACGGTAAGGATTGTAAATGGAGAGGGTAACCGCAAATTTAAGGACCCAACCGAATATATTGCATGGAAAATGATGCAATAGTATACATAATGTGCACATAAGAGTATTTGGAGAGCGAAATTGTACTGCACTTTCCGTCTAACACACCGCACGGAACTAATGTGATAATCCTCGAGGGAAATCGAATCGGGAATGTAAAGGAAGGGGGACTGAATGTTGCTCTCAACTTCACCATATGTACACCAATAATCGGGCCAAATGACCACCAATGGACACAAACACGTACAAAATGAGATGATTGAGATTGGAGATCAGTGGTTACAATGTTTAATTCACGTTCAATTTTGGTAGATATTTTAATAATGCTTGCCAACAGCTCAGAAACACTATAAATGCAAAATAGACCTAAAACCACCATTATAGCCGAAATTGCAATGACAAGCTGTTATATGGCAGATACGAGTAAATGGCACAAGTGGAAAAGTTATTTCCCAGCGTGATAGATTGCCACAGAGACCATAAACGTTCAAACATGATGCACTATTAATAACACTTTTCGCTGTAATTAATTTACCATGACACTTTGAGAGGAAATGACAGTTTTTTTGAGTAATAAACCAATCAGGAGGATATGTAGAATTTTATGACTTTTATTAACCATTATCTAGTATAAACCCGAACGGTTAAGGTTGTTACGTCTTGGTGCACGCAGTCAGTCAATCGAGAACTGGTTCGATAGTGTTTTCTTGAACTACCCTTTAGGACCTTCCAAACTATATCATTTTCATGGTGCAATTCCAATTAAAAATGAACAGGTCTTTTTTTATAACTTTACTGTTCTCAAGTGCTTCTGCGTTATCGACTTTTCTTTATATAGGTTCCAGTTTCAACTGCTTTTCCCTTTTAGTCATTTCCTTGTTCTAAAACCACCAAATAGTCGTTACAAAAACCCACACAAAGAAAAGTCGATAATGCAGAAGCACTTGAGAACAGTAAAGTGCTAAAAACATGTTCATTTTTCATTTGAAAATAATGAAACGAAGCAAGTCGTGACTGTATGACAATGTCATATGACAAACTAATTTTTCTGTGAAAAAAATAGGGAGAACTCGGTAAAATGAGATTCATATCAATCACTGGCAGATTTACACAGTTTTTGCAATTGCAATTTAATGCACGCTGGCTTGCAATGTTGCCCTGCATTCGAGTTTATCACGAGAATGTCATATGGCATTGTCAGTTGGTAATAGAATTCACATTCAGTTCATTGAAGTATGAGTTTCAATTTTCACTTTTACTGACGATCTTCACCAAATTACTGCCTAAACTGATGCAGCCATTTATAAAATAGTCTGAGTTTGTTGTGAACTGGTAGACATAAAAGAGGTGGCAAAGTATCTCAGGCTTTGTGAATTGCTCGAACTCGTAACTTAGATGCTATAGGGTAAAGTGTTATAATTTGGAATTAATGTTACAAGTTGGACAATTCGCCGGTACAAGTTGGACATGGCTTTTTTTCTCGATAAATACATCAAAAATTTATTTTTAAGCACAAGGAACCAAATTATAAAACTAAAGCATTGAAAATATACAAATAAAAATTAAGTACTAAATTTATTAAGACAAAAAGCTGTGTCCAAATTGTACCATTGCCCAACTTGTACCACTATCCAACTTGTACCACTTTACCATACCTAAAAAGTACTTTCGCATCATTTACCGTTTACCGGTTCTCAATCGATTTAAACTGTTTCATAAATCAGTCAAAAGATCCCCAAAATAGTTCTAAGAGTAATAGAATTGATTGTCGGGCGAAAAATACTTATCGATACATAACCGGTTCATTTCCGGTTTAGAATCGTTTTGAACCGTTTTATAAACAATTTAAAACAGTGTCCAAAATACACCTCAACCCAGCGAGCACACTTAGCTGAAAAAAGTAGCGTTTTCAGCATATTTTTGCTGAATCGACTAGCAAAAATTTGCTGACTGATCAGCAGTTGTCGAACAAAAAGTGCTAACCAAATATATGGAAATGGCACTGAATCGCCAATTTTGTTTCAAGGTTAGCAGAATTCAGCTGAAAATACATATGTTTTCAGCTGAATTGCATTCGGTTAGCATTTGGTGCTCGCTGGGAAGAGCAATATAATTGAATTTTGAATAATAACTACCGATGGGAACCGGTTCAGGTTTATCGGAAATTCCAAGACCTTTCCAATGAGCCCAAACATGATCCCATTCGCATGATAAATGTGCTCTCCAGAGCCTCTTTACCTTTTCACCTTGAGAGATCGTTATTTGGAATTATTTATTAATCGTATCGAGATATATTCATTACAAGGGTAATCATTTTTGCAATGTCCATATCCCGTGTTTGAAGAATCTATTAGTTCGTTTGTAGACTCGCCCAGGAGCGCCTTCCCCGCATTGTTGATGCTACTTCCATGCTCCCGTAGTTGTTGGGCGTAGGCCGCGTTGTCAAAAATATGTACACAATTTTGAATAGAAAGGGGACTTGTGGGGAAAAATGAGTGGCATGTTAACGATCCTTAGGTCGACTTATGGGGACGGGGGTCCCTCGAAGGTCCCAAGTCTCTATCTCTAACCGTTTGGTCTCTAGAGCTGTCGAAGTTCAGGTATTCTGAAGTACTCATTTTTGAACCGTTATTTTTATTAATTTGGATTTTTTGGTAATGTCTTGAAATTTGCAATCTGGCAGCGTCGGTCTTAATCGGTACTGATTCAGTTAATTTCCGGTAATTAAGTTATATTTTTCAGTAAAATTTTTTTTATTCAATCTTATGTTTCTTCTCGAGCTAGAGGTCAAACGGTAAGAGATATTGACGTTCGGTTTTCAGTGACCCCCCATAAGTTTACATTATCTTTAGCGGTCTTTTTCCTTTATCTTCTTATCCCAACCCCTTCAAAACCGTGGATTGTTTTTTGTTTTTCTCTAAAATGGTCGAATCTGGGATGATTAAGAACCGTTTGAACCGATTAAAGTTCAAAAGAAGTTTGTCCAGGTAGCGTTGTGGTTTTGACCATTAACGTACAATTTTCAATTGATGTTTGTTTGGTTTCAAACATCTCTTGCTCATCTCTGATGTAAGCTTTTTCATTAATTTTTTGGATATGTGTTTTGTAGGTAGCCCTAGTGAAAATTTTATTCAAACGTATCTATGACCGAAAACTCTGCATTTTGAACTTTTGAGACTCAATGTTTAACCGCTCAAGATGGATCATTTTCTACCCGATTTGCCTAAATTCGTATTTTTTGAAAAGGTCTTGAAATTTTTTACTCGACTATATCCTCTCGTTCAGTAACAACCTTTCCGATTTGAAAGCTCTCAACGCTTGAGGTTTTTTCTGAACCGATTCGAAGTCATGTAAGACAGAACTTGCCCAAAAACCCGTTTACACACAGCAAACATTTACACACTGTTGTTGACTTTGTTAGCGGTTGAAGTGTTAAGAATACCGAATTTCGAAATGGAAGAACAATCAGCGCTATAGCGGCGAGTACGAAAACTTCCACTTTAGGTTTACGGTAGATTGTTGAATAGGTTTTGGCTTGGCTTTGGAGTGACTTTGTTCGAAAAGTTATTACTGAACAAGACCTATTAGTCTGAATCAAAGATAAATTGATCAAGTAAGACAATTAAGGAGAGTTCTATCTCGTAAGTTCGAGCACTCCGCAAAACTGGAACTCTTTGTCATGTCTTTTCCTTTTTGATATCTCAAAATCGAAAAAAAGGAAATTATTCCCTTATAAATACGTATTCAGCATTAAGTTCATTCAGAATATTTTAGTTATTTGAAATTGTTTCGTGGTTTGTCTTTGGCACTTAACAGTTGAATGATTGGTTCTGACAGTGCCAGCAGCTGTTGCTATCATCTCTTCAAAATATTTCTCTTGGGCCATATAGTGTGCATAGCAGTATATTTCCCAAGGCGCTATTCACTCAAGTTTTATATACCTGACATATCCATTGAGATGACATATAGCCTTTGAGCGCTTTGCGCTGTTTTACCTGTTGCAAAACTTTTGGAATTTACTGTGCTTCATATTTATATAAAATTGCATTCCATTTCATAAATCCATCACTCAACTTACGCATTCTGAGCACTACATATTTAAATTCAACCTTTTCCCACATCAACAACAAGAAGAAAACTTCTTTTCTCCTTTTTTAAGACTCTTTAAAGTTTCAAGAACATACTTTGCTCCTTTGCACCCTAATCACTCATGCATAGTTATTTTTTAATATTTTTTTTTTTGCATTATGCTGGAGGATGAGCCATTGATTGAACCAAAAGTCCAAAGTAAAGCAAGTATAAATGGGTATTTTTATAACGTTGTCACTTGCAATTGATTTCATTGAACATGTATAATGAATCTTCAGAAAAGTTTAGGAAGTTTTAGAAGTTAATTTTAATTAAACTGTACAATTTCTTATCAAATTTTTAAATAAATACTTATATATTCAGCTGAATTTAAGCATGTTAGAGTTGAAGGAAAAACTATAATGTTGGCACAAGAAAGGTATTTTATTTTAGTGTATTTTTTTATCTGGAATAACTGATACTTTTCGAATAGTTTTATAAGTCTATATATCATATAAAAATATCTAATAGAAAACTTTGACTGAGTATCGACCGGCTTCTATAAAACAAAAAATTGTGAAACGCTACTTTTAATTAGAGTCTGAAATTGCTTTTGCGCCAAATTAAAATAAGGAAAACAATGCTTATAATTGAGTTAACAATTTCATTATGTTATTAAAAAATATATTGAAAAATTGATTCTTTAATTCACGAAGAAAAGACACTCAAAATAACGTTCTCTTTCCGAAAGAAAAAAGAAACCTTACAGTGCATTTGATGCGTGTTTTCTGTCGTATTAATAAGGTAAAGTACCCTCACTCGACCGGGTTCCTCGATTCGACCGATGGGTCAATTTTTGAATGTCTGATGGTCAATTTCGTCGATTTATATCAATTTGTCACTGGTTCGTATTATTCATGGAATAATTTACCTATTAATGTCAGATTATACGCAAAATATTGTAACAAATATTAATAAATTGAATAAATAAATATACCGGTCGAGCGAGGGTACTTTGCCTTATACGAAATCTACGTACGTATCTCTCACAATGAATGATAAAGACAGATTTTCTCACTAATCTTTTTTTTAGAAACATTTGTCGTTTTTACCAAAATTAATACTCACATTTGGTAAAATTTATTCTATTGGACTTTTGTTGAATGAAGCATCTAGCATGTTAACATTTTTTTTTTCACGGAAAGATACTGCACAAAAAATTATTCAAAAGTTAAGAAAAGTTTATTCGAAGATTGATGCATACAGAGAAAGTTTAAATTTTAAAAGAATTATGTAGAATGTTTCAGTAGGGCTGTTGATAATTCCGATCGTAAGCACTACTGATAAAGGGGTTGTAAGCATTACTAGTATAAGATACGAAGTCCATAAATAAAGATTTTTTTTCAAACAAACCCCTAAATTTTATTACTAGCCGTCAGGATTTCACGTAAGGTATAGGGTGGAGTCTACACTTATGGATGTTATACACACTTATGGACAACGCAAAAATCTCAAGTTATAATATTAAACAGATTTCGAAAAATCAAAAAAATTGCTAATTACATCATAAACTAATAATTTTGTAACTTTTCGAAATCTGTTTTACGTAAGAACTTAAGATTTTTGCACGCTGTCCATAAGTGTATAACATCCATAAGTGTAGACTCCACCCTACCTATTGGATACCGGTATGGCATAAATACGGTTCCCCTTACGTATGCCTTACCACTAGGGCATGTATAGAATACAAGAGTTGAAGGGAGAAAGCCCGTCCTGACCAAGATTCTTCTAAGATCTAAGCCAACGGTGGCAATCATTGTTCAGCTGGGGTGGTCACTTTGAAGGGTGCTATAACGGCCGCTAACTTCAAGTTACGATATCGCTGTAATTCTGGTAGATGGAACTATGAGTGCTCGACGAGTTATTCCGAAGGCACAGGGGCTTTATCCCAGGAGGCTAGCGATGAAGGGTGCTCCAGCATGTCCTGGTGTAGGGTCTATAGCATTCGTGCTACAATATTTCGTTTAATGGTCTTACGGCTGGAAAAGTAATTACTTAATTATATTCTATTGTTAGTACTACTTGCTACATCGAGAGAATTTTGGATGGTGTTTTCTACAAAAGGTGTCTTTCAGGGGAGGTATCGAGCTTAATAAAAAGCAAAGTTATTTCTCGCTTTGTGGTGCAATTCCAAGGAAAAATGAAAAGGGGAAATCTTTCTCCTGAAAATTTTTTAAATCATTTTACTGTTCCTGATTGTTGCTGCATTATCGACTTTTCTTTGTATTGGTTCCTGCCTGGACTGTTTACTCTAGTTCTCGTTGTGTTCAAAAAACCAACAAACAGTCGTGACAGAAACTAAAGAAGCAAAGAAAAGGCGATATTGCAGAAGCTTTTGAGAACAGTAAATTGCTAAAAAAAAACCGTACATTTTTCATTGGACTAGCACCATTACCCTGTTAAAATTTTACTGATATTGCATCGCGATTCAAACAAATTTGTTTGTATAACCCAGTGAGGTCAGTTAGCTGAAAAAAGCAGCGTTATAAGAGCATATTTTTGCTAAGTCAATCAGTTGACCGGTTAGCAGTTTTCGAGCAAAAAGTGCTAACCAATTGGAAATGACACTGCTTCGCGATTGTCGTTTAAGAGTTAGCGGAATTCAGCTGAAAATGCGTGTGTTTTCAGCTGAATAGAAATCGGATAGCATATGGTGCTCGCTGGGAAGCCCTTATGGGGCTTAACTTAATAACATAAAAACCTTTAGAGGGAAATTAGAGAACTAAAGGTGCCCCTGCTTTTCACTGCAAGATAGTAAACCGTCCACGGCGAATGCTCGCTCATTCAGAACTGGGGACAGTTACCTAACAGTAAAACCCCAAAGCAATCTCTCAGCAACCATAAGGATTGTGCTCGTATTTTAGGACAGAATGTGCTTCCGGTGAACGTCGGTGTATTGGGTGCAATCCAAAATAAAACACACAATCTACCAGAGCTTTTGACACATATCGTGTCTTTTTCAGTGGTTCTTGGTTAGTCTTTCTTTGGATATTTAGTTAAGTTTTGTTCTACTTTTTTCCACATCACTTTCTTGAAATTAGTTAGGAGTGAATTTCTTTTCTTTCTTTGTTGCACAGAAAACGGCTCGGTACTTGAATATATTCGTCAGATCCATTATGTTGAATCTTTTTTATCAAATGTAGCTAAATTTATGAGATGATAATTCGAATTGAAATGATAACTAGTCGAATTTACTATCTGACTATTAATAAATAGACTTGGTAAGGGAAAAAGTAGCTTTGGAAAAATGGACACTTAAGAAATAGCTCAACTTCATATCCACTTGTGTGTCGAAGTGATCCTTCATAGTCCGCCTTACTGTGTACCTGCCTTTCTATGCATCCGATTTTCTGTGTGTCCAACTTTCCCTGTGTCTGACTTACCGTGATGTCCGACTTTATGTACTGTCCGATTTTTAGTAGATTAAATTACCGTATTCCACAATCTTTGACTGTTCAATTTAAAAATTACCATTTATTGAGTGATTTTTTTACCGTTCCGCTAATAGGAATTTTGCATAGACGATGTTAAATTTAGTTATGTGATTTTTCTCAGTGTATTTTACACATATTGAACTAGTTATTTGAAGCACATGTTTATTATGTTTGTGACCAAACACACCTGCAAATGACACGTGAGCTATTCACTTGGTGGTTTAGCTCTTTAAGACCAAGTTGCAGCAAATATTTGAGCCATAGCAGGACACTTCTGGCTTACCATTTGTATACAATTCTCGGGCAGTACTTGATGTTCTCTGAGATTGTTTGTCCAAAAGTAAGATCTAAAGCCTACCACAAATACCACAGTCTTCAAAGTGACACTGATTGAGGATTGGAAGGGCTCTTCAGTCTGCAAAATAGAAACAACATTAATGCCTAAGGTAAATTTGCGAAAATTAGTTGGGGACATTTAAATTGAATGATAACAATGCACACAAATATATAACGCATTGGGTTTGTGGAAATATTTAGCTTAAACTCAAACTTTTAAACATTATGCATTCAGTGTATTGTCTATAATTATCAATTTTTCTTTGATTTACTTTTAACAGGAAATAAACACTGAAAAATACTAAATAAAACTATGGATTGTGACCGCGGAAATTTAACGGAAATTTGCAATCACTATTGTGGATTTTAATTGAAAAGAGAAATTATGCACCCGGGATATGTATCAATAGAATACAAAATTGAGGTGAGAATAATTTGGTTTTCCAGTACGAAATTGATTGGTCAATTTGTAGAAACATACAGAACAAAAGTGAGCAAGATTCACTGTTTTTGTAAAAATTTTATGATTTTTTTTAATTTAAACTTTATCTAAAGTTAAATGAAATAAAATTATTTATTGTCACTGGGCATTTTTTTAAATAAGAAATTGTGACTTTCACAGAAAAAATTTGAAAATTTTAATTAAAATACTTTTAGTTACCGGATCTTATCCTATGAACAATTTTTGTTAAAGTTATGAATAAACAAATTTTGTGATAAGAACCAGGAATTTATGACCATTTTGGATTTCAACTGATATTTAATTAAATTTATTTATTGCAAATGGGATAAACTGTCCTCTGCACTAAAATGGCCTTTTTATAGCATGATGCTTACCTCATAATGTTTGGTAATAAAGAACAAATGGAGGCCACGTAACTCAGAATAAGCCCCCTCTTTATCACCCTGGGAAAAGCGTCCCAGGTTATGACACTCTCCACAATAACCGACTTGGAAAAACGATTTTAGGATTTTTTATGGATCCCTAATAAGGATAGTTCTTGTTTGAGAAGTCAGGTTTTTAAATTGAAATTTCTCAAAAATCCTCAGTTGTAGGGGAATGTAGGCATGGTTCGCACAGAGTGAACCTTCAAACGATGCGAATTTTCTCTTTGCAAAAAGCTGACTTACCATTTCTCATCTCATGAGCTTTTATGAGCTTAATAATTATCTATCTTATGTCTAACAAGGGAGGTCATCGAGTCATCAAATTCAGATTGGCTTCATATTGAGAACATAGACGCGAATAGGGATCATAAGGATCGTGTCATACTCAAAAAGTGCTAAATTTTTTTTCCTTTGCAAAAAAAAGCAATCAAAGGATTCCATAAAATGTTAATGATAAAGAAAGTTCTAGAGAGCCAGCAGGAGCAGTCGTGGTGCAGTGGGCTAGCGGACGGTGTTTACAACGCAAAGGTCTCGAGTTCGATTCTTGCTTTTTGCCGCCTTATTGTTTTTTTTTCTAATGCCTTATTGCTTTACAAATTTTGTATCAATCGTGTGTGCTTAAGTGTAACAAATATTATTATTATTATTATTATTATCTTGCCTTTTTAAATTAATTTATGAGAAATAAATCACATTTTACCAAATTTTGAATTCAATTGGAAAAGGTGAAATTTGATAATGATTGTAAATAAGTGATAATATCTTGATTCATATCCCCCACAAAGTGAAGTAACCTGAATCATCTGAATCATTCATTTTAAACTGAATCCAATTAGGAATATTGAAGAAAAGTGTATTGTCGGTAATGAAAATTTCAAATGGAACTCAAAATAAATTCACTGCGACTGTTAAGAATCTCACCTAATTAATCCTTCTTACAAATTGCGTCTCAGCGATAAAAGGTGTCTTTGTGCTCAATTTCAATCAGTTTCGTTGTCAAAGTTACTAATCGAACATAAAAGAAAAGGTGGAAAAGTTGAATAAACAGAAAACGTGTTTCATAAATATATACATTTTTTAGAATTGTATTATAAAATAGAAAAACCTTTTAATGGTTACGAATTTGTGTATAAGAAAGAAGTATTGTATACCTTAATAAAATATTGCAATACCGATGTAAATATAGTAATTATGATTATTATACTTCAAAGATTTAATTATAGGGGAAAGTACTCTACCTTCGAATGTTCATGCCTTCGAATAATGTGAAATTTCTCTTATTTTTCCTAAGAGACTTACTGTGCTATCACACTAGGATTTTCACAATTCAAATTTAAATTCAATTGAGCTAAATGAGCATTATAAGATTTCTAGAATTTACTTGAAAATTCTCACAGCCAGGACACATTTTGCAAGAAATTTGCTCAAGAATCCTCAAAGCCGGAAGAAAGGTTTGTAGGCAAGAGTGCTCATGAAGAGACTCTCATACAGTCTTGTTGAAAATCTGTATGAAGTCATCCCAACTGCGATTTCTTCACACAACAACTTCCTTCGAATTGCTTTGGAGGAACTCAGCAAATCACTCCTGATACTGAAATTTCACTCGCGTATACAAGTTTATCACTAAATTACTGTACTTATCTTATTTTTTAGCCACAAATAATATTAATTACGAGTAAATAAATTTAATAAGATCAATTTGGTTCAAAAGGATACTTGTTTAACTGCAATGAAATTGAAATTAATGAACAAATTTTAACATTTTAATTTGCTGAATTAAAATTGAATTGAGCAACCATATTTATGCTATTTTAGCATATTTAAACATGTTTTGGTGAACCAAGTATTAGTTTATATCAATAAATAAGCGAAAATCTATCAATTCAAATGATTTTTAATGCAAAATAACGCATAAGAAGAATTCATCTGATAATTAAATTGAATTTCCAAATTGGAAAAATACTAGTGTGATAGCACGGTTAGACTTAAATTTTTATTCAAAAGTACTGTTGCATCATTACCATTTACCGGTTCTCAACCGATTTATTCAACCGATAGGATTACTCAAAAAGATTTCCCAAAATATCTTAGGTGTAATACAATTGAATTTCTGATAAAACCTACTTAACGGTTATGAATCGGTATTATTACCGGTTCGTAATCAATTGGCATAAGTTCAAGCTTGTCAAGAATTCCAATTATAATACTAAATATAATACCATATAATACCAAATATAATACCAAAGAATGCCAAATATAGTATAATATAATGAGTCAGAAAAAGCGTCTAATCAAATCACATCAAAGCCACAATTTCAAAAAGAAAATTTAGAAAAGTAGCAAGAAAACTAATTATCTATTAGTAAAAACCTTCCCAAGTGATTACTGCTGGTGATGATCCTCTATTTTTCCAAAAATAACGAACTTCAGGAAATTAAAAAAAACATAGTCTAGTCGACTACTGAAGAAGGTCTACATCCGGACCGAAGGCTCTGGGCAAGACAGAAAATTTGTTTTTCTTCTTGAGGTGAAATAAATTTACACTGGCGATTACCGGAAGTGTCCCCATAAGATATAATACCATTCGGTTGATAAATTGCGATTTCTAGAATCTTTTTAACCTTTGACTTTGAAAACCCTTTTAAGAATGATTCAACTTATTCAACGGTATTTTCATATACATGCGAAGTGTCTGACTGGGTAATCTCTATAACATATCTAAAAATGAAAAAAATCGTATGACGCATTTTTGAGCAATCTTAAAAAAATATCCCGAAGTATGGAGGGATAACCCATCTCTATCTCTAACCGTTTGGCCTCTATTTACTGCTTTAACAATTTTACATCTTGAACTTAAAGTTACAGAAATATATACAATCTGCTTTTTCATAATTTGTCACTGCCCTGTAGCTTAAACAATAGGACATATCATCTTGCGGTCTTCGATTAGACCTCCTTCCCCTTCAAAATCGTGTTTCTGGTTTCTTCTCTAATTATCTCAAGTATTTTTAATTATTTTTGGATATAATTGAAGGAAGCACTAGGCAGACTTTTCGTCCATAAATACCTATGACCGGAAAATTGTCCATTGAATTTTCGAAGATCAAAATACAAACACCATGGAGAGTTTATTTTTTAACCGATTTGCTTAAATTTCGATTTCATGGAAAGGTCTTGAAATTTCCAACCCGACGGAGTCGGTCTCAATCTAGAATGAATCGGTTAGGGGAAGTTTAGGCTACATTAATGCTGAGCCTTTATATAATTTAATCTAGATCCATAATGGTATTGCTTATACACTGAGAAAAAAAGGGCGTGCGATTGACTTTTTTTCTCATAACTTTAAAACCTTTTAGGTGTAAAAATATATAAACAATTTTTAATGTTAATTTTACACCTTTTAAAGGGTAAAATTAATATGAAAAAGAGTAACTTTAACCCTCCAATACACCAAATAAGCATAATATTTACACCGATTTCGGATCAATTCTGCAGGGTAAAATAAACATTTCCGGAATGTTATTTTAACTTTTTCGGATTTCTCTCTCACTCAGTGTAAGAATTTGGAGTTTAGTTTACTATATGCGAAAAAATCATGTATATGCAGCTCTTCAGCTCAAAGTAGCCCCACCTCCCCCTAAGCATCAATAATGGCATGAATTAATTTATTTTCCTCGAATATTTTATTTTATTTGATCTTATACTTCTTTCAAGCGGTATGAGATATTGATTTTCGGTCTTCGATGACATCCCTATCGGAGTTTTTTCTCCTTTTTTCCTTAAACATTTTCTATCCTAATTGAAATCAACATTGAGTCCATGTCTACAAATTTAATACTACACATACTCAGAAACGGTGTTAGAAATATCTTACGAAAGGTCTATCCCGTGAGTTCGAGCACACCGCAAAGCTAAGGCGCTGTGATCTATTTATTCGGTAAGATTTTTCCAAAATAATAATAATAATAATTTTAAAATAACAATAATAGGGCTTATACATTTACATTACAAATTATATATAAGTATACGAGTGTTCCGGAAACTTTAAATAATAATATTAAGAAAATAAATAAATAAATTTTCTGAATTCATTTATTCGGTCAATAATGTTAATCAAATCTCTTACATGGTATTTTCTAATTGGATAGTAGAATTGTGCAATTCTTTGAGTTTTCCTGCATGAAGATTTTCACTTATTTGATGGCATTTCCCTGACTTTTTCCACCGCAATGCAATTTAGTTGTGGCATTAAATTGGAATGTATCACAATTACGGCAAATGGGCCGCGTTGCTGCAATTTAATTGCTCAGAATGGAATTTTCACGACAACATATAGCTGTTTTTTCAAAGCGTGCAAAATGCATATATATATATATATATATAGATAGATATATTTACATACATATTCGTATATGTTTCTCTGTTAATTAATTTGTGCAAATGTTTGTTTCCATTTGGGTGGTACAAAACTTTCCTGTGGGTGATGCGCACAACAAGTTTGCATGATTTTCGTAACAAAACATTAGAGATGGTCTCAGGGTGGTAGGCTAATGAAATTAGCATTTTGCATGAACTAGATTGTAAGGCATTAGGAAGATTTTGTGTGGAAATTAATTATCGTTAGGCATATAATATGCTATTTAATGATAAATAAAATATGATTTTATACAAAGTAATTCTAAACTGAAAAGATGGATATTAAATTTCCTGGAAACAGACATCAAAAGCTTATGTTAGCAGTAATAGATTAATAACTGAGGGCCTATGCAAATGAGGGTGCTTTCAATAAAAAATTCTCTTTTTGTCAATGTAAATTTATTCTTCATCTTAATATTTTTGCTACTTTTTTGGCGAACTAGAGCTTTATATTTAAGAAAAATAAGGTCCATAAGGGGTTCGTTTCTGAGATTAAATAGTCATAATTAGTAATCTTTACCAATGTGTGTCTTAACTAAAGTAGAAAGTTCGGAAAACACTCTATTTTAATGAAACCTTTGAAAGCTTGAACTGGGAGTGCTCCTTTTCATTCAAATAGTAACATTTAAAATGTTAGACGAAGGCTTTCAGGCTTCGCACACACACTGTGTTGATTAGGGGAGATATCAGTTATATACAGAAGATATCAGTTGCTACCTACTTTTCTTTTCCAAAATTGATGCAGTGCTGAATATTTTCTAAATGATTTGGAATCTTCCCTATTTTCCAAAGATCCTTTTCTACTGATGATCACTTGGGGCAAAAAGTAACAAAACCCGAAACAATTTCTGATTTTTTTTTTTTTTAATAATAATAATAATGTATTTATTCACAATAATAGGATCATCCCTTTTACAATTGTGAAAGAAAAAAAAAGATAATAATAAAAAAACTAAAATAAAAAAAGGATAAAAATGAAAATAAGAAGAAATAAAGAGAGAAAAGAAGATTTTAGATTTAGATTTCAGTTTATTTCCTGCCTTTTGGATCCAACGATCCTTTCATAAGACTATATGAAGAAGAGAAAAAAAAGAAAAGATTTTCCACATCCCAAGCTTCTCAGGCCTCTATTTGAAAAAATTGGCGAATGGCTGCAGCAGAAGTGCGCTTATCATTCGGTATGCTATTGTAAGCAGTAACGCCTTTAACAAACAAAGTTTTATAAAGGCAGTCACTGCCCACTCTAGGCACCAAGAGTCCCCGAACCCTGGCTGAACCCCCCTAACCAGAAGACTCGACAGGTACTCAGGACATCCGGAAATCAATAGGTGAAACAGGAATAGAACAGCTCTCATCTTCAAAAGGGATCTTAGATCACAACCAATGAAAACGTTTCTATATGGAGTGATGTGATCCCGGCGACTTATGCCGCAAATATACCTGACACAATCATTAAAGGAGACCGTCAGACGACGAATTGTGTCACTATCCGCCGCAAAAAATAGCTCTGCTCCATAATTAAAAAAAGGAAGAAGAAGCGCTCGCGCGAGGATCAAACGAGTGTCATAGGGCGTAATGTCCCGGAAGCGTCTAAGGGTATACAGGGAATAATTGACCTTTCGGCAAATAGAAGTGGCTTGATCAGACCAAGAGAGAGTTGTATTGAAGATTATACCTAGGTTTTTGACCTGATCAGAAAAAGGGATAGTTTCACCGTAAAGGTGCAATGGACAGGAATCAATGGTAACTCCTTTTTTAGAAATCACAATAGCTTGTGACTTTTTAGGATTCAGAATTAATCCGTTTGATAACGCCCAGCGCTCAATTTTAGAAAGATTACCGTTCATTAGGTGAAAAGCTTGAGGAGGATCAGAAGGATCACCCTCAACATAGATTTGAAGGTCATCAGCATAAAGATGAAAGGAGCAATTTTTCAATACTGAGGGTAAATCATTAATGAAGACAGAAAAAAGCAATGGGCCTAGAATTGAACCTTGTCCAATGCCCTTATTTAAAAGAGAAGGGGGCGAAATATTCTCACAATACTTCACGATTAGTGACCTTCCAGTGAAGTAGGATTGTATAAGAGCAACTGCTGAGGATGAAAATTTAAAAAGGGAACATAATTTATAACATAGGAGATTGTGAGGAAGGCTATCAAAGGCCTTAGTAAAGTCCAGCAGGACAAGAATTACGAAGCGACCTCGATCCATTGAAGACGCAATGTCATGGTTGACTCTCAGGAGAGCCGTCGTAGTGCTGTGGCCCTTTCGAAAGCCTGACTGAAAGTCACAGAGAAGCCTGTTGTCCTCTAAATATTGTGATATCTGCTCGTGAAGAAGAAACTCAAAGGCCTTTGATAGAATAGGAAGAAGGCTAATAGGCCTAAAATCAGAGGGAGATTTAGGATTAGAAATTTTGGGAATCGGAACTACAAGAGCCCGTTTCCAAGAATCAGGATAATTTGAAGTTGTGATTATATGATTGAAGATATCAGTGAGCACTGAAAGGATTACCGGGAGAAGAATTTTGATGAATTGAAGAGAGACGCCATCACACCCCATAGCATTCGACTTGACACGTGAGATAGCTAAAACTACGTTATCCTGCGAAACACAGTTGAAGCTAAAACCCTCCCAGGGCGCGGGTGGCAAAGAAGGAGAAATCAACAGATCAGACGTATAGGAAGAAAAGAATACACACAACTCTTGAGCTGAGATTGAATTGCTTTCACTTGATGACACAGACGGTCGCAGACCAAGCTTTTTAATATTGCACCAAAGAGTTCTTGATGGAAGCTTAGGATCCAAGCACTTGTCAAAATGACGTTTTTTACGAGATTTAATAAGATTACGAGTCATTACGAAGCTTCTTGAATGAAAGTTCATCAGCTGAACGGCCAGATCGTTTCCATTTTTTATATGCAACGTCTCTGCGCTTTATAGACGACACTATGCTATCATCGATCCAGGGAGTCGATAGGGGAGGGACGAGTGAGCGCTTCTTTGGCACAACTCTCTCAAACAAATCATTCATTTTTAAATTCACGAGAGCCCGTAATAAAGCTATTTTACCCCATGCCTGATACTATTTGCCCTAAACTTTTTGAGAATAGTCGCAATGACCTCAATTCTGAGACCAAAATCAAGATTAAAATTTCAAGCTGTCAAATATTTCCAAAATCAAGACTTCGTATTCTGATGCGAAGTATTTATGGAACTTAAAATGTCTTAGCTAAGACCCAAGATTTCAAGATTTTCCACACTTAACGAAATGTCACTTCTGACAAATATTTTCATTTTTCTATTGAATTTGTTGAAATTTTGTCATATAAATTAGCAAAATTAATTATAGGACGTATTAATGAATAAATGAGAGACCATAAACGGGAGTACATGAAGTGCAAACTAAATTTGTGACATGTGATAAACCAAGAAATGCTTATGCAAAATGTCATTATTTTCAGGTATACTCAGGGTGGTATACTTCGATTTGTACATCTAGAAATACAGTCGAGTTCCTCAAATTTGAACTCCTCAAATTTGAACGACTGTTGTATGCAAAATGTAAAATATGAGGTTATGTGACAGAAATTTTACATGGAGTCTGAATGACAACTATTTTTTTCTAGTGTTTCCTCAATATTGTCGTATTATATTAATTTCTTCAACAAATTCAACCTATTTAACAACAAATTCAATTGATAAAATTCTCTAAAGTTTTTTCCTTAATTTAGGAAAAGTGAATTTTACATGAATTCCGTTACGTTTTTGAAAATATTGTTCAAATTTGAGGAGTGAGAAATGTCATCTATACCCCCCAAATGTTCAAATTTGAGGAATTCTACTGTACGTACCCTTTCGATTAAATTACAAGGTCAAATACAGTATCTTTGTACCATCTCTTATAGAAATATTTCTCATAAACAGTCATTTCCGTATAAAACTCTTCGAATTGTTACTACCTTGAAAATTCGAAGCACTTCCGAAAGGTTCTTGGAATTATTTCAAGAAAACAAGAAATTTGACGTCTTGAAATCTTGAAATATTGTTTCCAGAATTGCAAATCTTGATATCCACACGGTTTGTGTCTTGGATTTCCGGATTCCAAGACATTTGACAGATTTGACATTTTAATCTTGATTTTTTGATTTCAGAATACGAAAATCTCGGAATTTTCTTGATCTTGATTTTGATCTTGGTCTCAGAATTGAGGCCAATATTGCCTTTAAGAAAACGGATCGATAAATGTATTTCTTAAAATAGAGGATTTCACAAAATCGAAGAGCGGTAAATTTTTTATAAAATTACACGAGTTAGAAATTTCTGGGGCGGTCGGGTATCTTGTAAAGGAATAAAAATCCCAAGGGGTAACTCATTCCCATTTTTTCTGACAAGGGTTTCTGGTTTCTCGGGTTTCGTGATTCAGTAATTGGGTTACTTGGGTTTCGCGATGCAATTCTTGAGTTTCTCGGGTTTCGCGATGCAGAAATTGGGTTTCTCAGATTTCGTGATGCAATTTTTGGGTTTCTCGGGTTTCGCGTTGCAAGTCTTGGGTGTCTCGGGTTTCGCGAACAGTTTCTCAGACAATTGACGAGGGTTTCTCAATATGAGTTACCCCTTGAAAAATCCGTTTTGTGACTTTTTGCCCCAGTCTCCGCTACACTTACCAAATCACAGAACGACTGCATCCGATATCGAACTCTAGGATATTTCGCAATATTCCCATATAAACAGATCCTCAGAGGGAATTTCTGATGTTCTATGAAATATTTCATTATAAAACGAATATTTAATAAATTAACTTTGAGTAAGAAATTTGTGAAGCATCATTCACTTTTATATTATTGTCCAACTTGAGTTTGAAACTATAGAGATATTCTGCCGTGAAAGAAGTGCAGGTGGAAACAATCTCAACTCATCTACTTCACTGAAAAATACGAGGAGGTAAAAGTTCATAATTGCAGTTGTACTAAACTTACAAATAAACTCCTTTATCCTTCTTTGTCTGCCAACCCATGAACTGGAACACATGGGGTGGTTGAGTTGGTAATAAAATTGGAAATAGAGGAAGGTCGCAGTAAGGAAAACCTCCCTAATCTCATACAAATTCTACACAGATTCTCTCCAGAGGATGGTTAATGGTGAGAAGATATTTGGGAGAAAAAAAGTTCACTATCAGCATTAAAGTTTCACTTTCGAATTTTTGCCAATTTATGACGTGAAAAAAAGTTTGGAAAATTACATCAAAAGTTTTCACAGCATTTACATTTGCCAAATTCTTCTTACATTTTCCATTTGCTCTGCTCATTTCCTCAAAATTACGATCGTACTAAAGAGATGAGAAATGCACAACCTCAGCAGAAAATTTTTGTCTCTCTCCTTTGTAGTTGACCGTCTAGTATTTTCTGTTTCTAAGTACCAAGTTTTAAACATTTCGAGATTATTTAAGAGATGGAAAGATAAGCTAATCCTGGCTTATCATTCTTAGCGAGTTTAATGATCTTAAATAGTTTGAATGAACAGAATTTAGAGTTGGAAAACATTTCATCGAAATTGATTAATAAACATCGAAGATATATATCCGTGTGAAGGAGGTTTTCCACCGTTTTCCTCTGGAGTTTGGTCACAAAAGCTAAGACGGCGGTGGACGCAAAAGAAAGAAAATCAATCACTGTTTCTGTAATGTTGTTGTGCTTTTAAAGCATTTGTCGATGAATAAAATATCTATCTATCTATCTATTTTATTCTCCAATTGTGAACTTTGACCGTTTACAGACCGTTTTACAAAAGACCAGGGAGGGTGCAAACGGTGTCTTGGATAAAAGATAAATGGAACTCTATTTACATAAAAAGTCATTGAAGTTCGAAGAATTCAAATTCAATTTCGAATTTTCATACTAAATTTTCGAACAAGGCGGGGAAAATTTGTCAAATATCACACTATAAAGCTGGTAAAAGAGTTACTCAGTGATTATGGAGTGATTAAATAATGGAACAAGAACAGAAATCGTCGTTGTTCTGTTTTTTCCTCACAACAATGTGAAGATCGACACATTTTGACACTTGAGCACTTCGAAATTCGAACAGGATGTAACTTCAGCCACTTTGCGAAAGTATTTAGAAGTAAGAAAATCTCTTTTTTGGATCTTCAAATGGATTTTCGGATGGTAAGAGATAGGAGTGTGAGATTCTCTTGGTAAGGTCTTAGATTTAGCAATTACTTTGAATTGAATTGAATTGAATTTGAATTTATTCATGCCCAAAAATACAGAGTACTTACATAGGACTATATTATAAAAAAATTGCTAAATTCAAAAACAATTATTTCGGAAAACGCCAAAGAAAAATAGAAATTCCTTTTTTCGATTATAAACCCCTTATTTACTAGTTCTTAAAGTCAGATGTCTAGACGAGCATTGTTATTTTTACTTCTGCAAGAATGGGTTTTACAGTACCATGCCCAGTAGATCAAGTACAGTGAAACTCATTTAATTCAATTCCAATACTTTTATTCCAGAAAAATTCCTGGTGATCTAAAAGAGATTCGAAGCCTAAATCCCGAAGACACAAAACCTAGAATATACCAAATCCCAAATGGGTCGAAATTTCAAATGGGATAAAACTTCGAATAGGCCGAAATTTCGAAAAGTTAAATTCCCGAACGGGGGTTGAAATGGGGGGGGGGGGGTGTAATGCAAGACATAACCTCTACCCCTCAAGTCCTAGATTCACCTACAAGCGGAATATTTGCCTGGTAGTTCTTGGTACACTCAGGTGAGTGATAGAGGAGAAGATTGGGTAGCCAACCACAGTGGGAAGTCACGAACCTGAGTCTAATGAACAAGGGATCTGGTTCTTCTAGAGAAGGTTGGGCGAGGGGCTAACAACTCTTCCCCGTAAAGCAAGATTGTTACGAAAACTCGCAAGAAGTCTGCGATGGGACGGTCTACCTATTCTACGTTTCTCGAGCGAGTAGACGGAGAGTCGCCAGGACTGGAGGAGGTTAGTGTGAGAGCCCTGATCCCTTAAAAGGACGTTGCAAGTAAGTAAATTCCCGAACGTCAAATTCCCGAAAAAGTAGAAATCCAGAACACAGACAATTATTTTAACAGTTCGTGATTTCGGCCCTTTTGGAATTTTGGCGTCCAGGAATTTGGCTGGGATTTTGGCTGGGATTTTGGCTGGGATTTCGACTTTTTAGGATCTTAACTCATTTGGGATTTTGGCCCATTCGAGATTTTGAGCCATTTGGGATTTTGTTTTTTTTCGGAATCTTGGCTTCTCGTGATTTTTGTTTGATTTTCAGGATTTTGGTTTTTTGAGATTTTGGCTTTTCGGGATTTTTGCTTTCATGATCTTGGTTCTTCTGAGATTTTGGCTCATTCGAGATTTTGGCCCATTCGGGATTTTAGATTTTCGTGATTTTGTCTTTCATGATTTTGGCTTTCGTGATTTTGGCCCATTCGAGATTTTGGTTTTTCGAAATTTTGGCTTCTCGGAATTTTGGCTTTCGTAATTTTGGCCCTTTTGGGATTTCGGCCCATTCGAGATTTTGACTTTTCCGGATTTTGGCCCTTTGGGATTTTAATTTTCTTGGATTTTGGCTTCTCAGGAATTTGGCTTTCGCGATTTTGGCCCTTTCGTGATTTTGGTCCATTCGATATTTTGAATTTTCGGGGTTTTAACTCTTTCAGGATTTTGGTTTTTCGCGATTTTGGCTTTTCTGTATTTTAGATCTTTTGAGATTTTGGCTTTTCAAGATTTTGGGCCTATTCAGGAGTTTGGCTATTTCGCGATTTTGGTTTTTTTGTGATTTTGGCCCTTTCAAGATTTTAGTATTCGTTATTTTAACCATTTCGGGATTTTGGTCGAGACACTATCTAGCGAGTACCCCCCTGAAATGGGTCAACTCAAGCCCCAATCTTAAAATCTCAAGTAGCCTTAAATTTAGAATTTAAACGATTATGCACTTTAGGCTTGAATCTTGAAATAAGTTTTAAATCGAAAATTGAATTGTCAAGATCTTCAGATTAAGATTGTAAAATATCTCATCTAACTTTGAAAATAATACGTAATTAAGTAAATCAATCTAATATTTTAATATATCTCAGGGATGTTAATGGTATAATCCTTATCCTTTTTACACTATGTAGATACATATATTTAGGGTAAGATGGAGTAATTTGTTATCATGTCTAATTCGGAACTTTAAGATTTCCTGACAGTTTTGGATGGCAACAAGAAAAAAGCAACGAAGAAGTACTCTGGAATGTAAAGACTTGTACTTCTTCGTGGTTTTCTTTTTCCATTTGGCCATCTGAAATAGTGAGAAAACCTCAATATTCCAAAACAGACATGATTCCGAATTACCCCATCTTACCCTAGTTTAAATGAAAATTTCACCGAATTTTCCTCAACGCCAGAGGCCACAAAACTCCGCAGAATGTAGAACAGAGAGAAAGCAAAAAAGGTACCCAACGAATGTTTATAATGTGCAGATAATAAATTCTTGTCAGTTTGTTGGAACTGTGACTGACTATCATACACAATCCGAATATCACTTCCGGCCTTTTTAAACCACCATCCCATTCATGCCAGCATCCTTTCAACCCGGTTAACCTCGATAATTTTTGTTGTGCCTCCTTTTTATGCTGACTACAACCAAATATCTAATTTAAATCCAGATGTTTTCGAAATGGTACGAATTTCAAGAAAAAAATACAATAAATTAATAAAGTGACACTGAAAAACGAGATAGCATTCCCTTAATAATTTTACTTAATTTTCAAACACAATATTTGTGTAATGCATTATTATTTATTGAATTTTCTTCGAATACATTGAATGAAAATTTATTGAATTATTGAATATAGGTAAACATAGCTTTTCATTGCTCGCTTGCTCGCTGCTTCAATGTAAAATCTTGCATTCATGGAATATTAATCAGATTACAATATCAATATTTCTGTTTTCGCTGAAAAAGTATTACAATAAAACGGAAATGAGGTGCTTTGAAAATAAACATTTAGATTTATGACTTTATAATTGTTTATTTACATAAACAGACAAAATTGCAATATTATTATTAAATAATTACTCACAGAAGCTTGTAAAAAATGCTCACTTTGATATTAAGTTCAAATAACCCCCTGGCATTTTACTATTTTCATTTTGATCTGTTAGTTTGGAAAATATTAATTAAAATTTTTATGTCAATATTGAAATTATAAAATGTTGTATTTTCATGAGAACCCAACTGGGATCTCAAAAGATTCTAAAACGAAATTTTATTATCGACAAATTCAATTAAACATAGGGGAAAGTGGGGAAACTTTGAAATTGGGATTTTAAAAAAATAATTTTTGGGTCCAATTATATCGATTATATCATTCTTAAGCCCAGTTCCATTAAAAATAGAAACAAAATGCCCAATTTGAAAGATTACCTAATTCAAAAGTACCCCACTACCGCCACTTCCCCTAAAAGAGAGATTGTAATAAAATTGTGAACTTGATATCCACTTCATATGATTGAACTTCATATCCGTACCTAAGAAAAATTGCTCAAAAGTTGAAAATCAGTGAAAACAAATTCCTGAAAGAACCTTCCCAATTGATAATCTGAAAGTGATGGTATTGTTCAATCCCACACAAAATAAGGATCCTCATAAAGAACAAAAAACATAGTTTAGTCGACCACTGAAGAAGGTCCACATCCAGGACCGAAAGCTCTGGGAAATATTGAAGAAGTGTTTTTCTCTGTGAAGTGACTTCAAATCCACTGGCCACCACCGGAGAGTCCCCTATCGATCTCTTTACCAGTTCAGAGGTTAAGCTACAGTTTTTCTATTCGAGTTTTTTTGTCCGTTGGCAGTTTCTTTCCTTATGAACCTTTTGGCTGTATAACAGCAGTGGTACAAAATCGGAATAATGATCACCTGGGCCCCTTCTAAAAGAATTGCGTTTTCGATAGATTGAAATCATGAAACTTATCCATTGTTTTGAGCGGCGATATAGGTTAATGTTTTTAACGATCTTGAAATCTTGAAATTCAAAATACCGAAAGGCCAAACTTCCGGATAGCTAAAATCTAAAATGAATTGAAATCCCAACAATGCCAAATCCCGAAAACTAAAATCCCGAATAGGGATCAAAATCCCGAATAAGTCAATATTTCGGATAGCCAAAATCCCGAATGAACCGAAGTCTCGAAAAGCCAAAATCCCAAATGGGCCAAAATCCTGAATGAACCATAATGACAAAAAGGTGAAATTCCTAACAGATCGAAATCCCGAATGAGTCAAAATCGAGAAAGGCTAAAGTCCCGAATGGGTCGAAATCCTGAAAATCCAAGATCCCTAGTGGGTTAAAATTCCGAATAGCCAAAATCCTGAATGAGTAATATCTCGAAAGGAACAAAATTATACAGAGGTTAATCTGTTGAGAAAAGCCTCTTATTCTGAGCTCTTTCTCTTCCATCCAACGGTCACCGAATAGGGATAGGATAGGTTCAAATACCAAAAATTCACCGAAGATTCACTTATTTAAGTGGGTCGATAAATTCCTGACAACAGTCATTAGGGGAGACTGGGGCAAAAAGTCACAAAATGGATATTTTTTTTTATAAGCTACTCGAGCGCTTCAAAAATTTCTAACTAGCGCAGTTTTATAGGAAATTTACCGCTCTACAACTTTGTGAAAATCATTTTCCTATATTTGTAAGAAAATACGTTTATCGAGCCAATTTCAAAAAGGTGATTTTGTGACTATTGTCAAAAATCCTGGGGCAAATAGTACCAGACATTGGGTATTATCATATTTTGATTCGCTTCATTACAGGCTTCCGTAAAAAAAAATACCTAGACGACATATTTTCATAGAAAATTTATTCATCTACACCTTTGTAAAATACCGTTTTCTCTGTGAGAAAAGAGAGAAAACGAGAAAAGCGCTTTTCAAGCTACTTTAGAAAAAAAAAACACACAAAAGACTTCAAATCGTTTGACCAATGCAAACAACAAGCGGCGAGACATGATAATGACGTTTCTTTTCGCCGTGAGACATCAGAAATTGCTTCGATTTTTTGTTACTTTTTGCTCTATACCTTTTGTTACTTTTTACCCCAAGTGGCCATTTTTAATAAAAGGATTTCTGGAGAAAAAAATCTTTGTGAAATTCTAAAATAGATAGCGGATTCGTATTCAAAAAATCCAAATTATTTAGAAAATATTCACCAGTGCATCAATTTTGGAAAATCATTGGGTAATAATTGTTATCTTCTGCAAGGAAAATATTTCAAAAATAGGGCTAAACATTTCGATAGTTTTTATTTTCTAAATTCCTTGTTCGAATTCTAAGAAACTTACGACATTGAAGAAGGTCTATGGAGGCTATCTATAGAAAAAAATTTGAGCCGCTATCTTTTTTACCTTGGAAAATATTGAATTTTGAATTTTTCGATTTGTGACTTTTTGCCCCAGTCTCCCCTATAATCTTGAAAAGTCTCACGAGGTCTTGCGGATTCTTGTGGATTCTCGTGAATTCTGTTGCTTACGGTTTAGAGTAGAAAGAGTTAAAATCGGTTTGATGCGACTGCGCCTGTCTACGCCCGTCTATTTTTCGCTACTTCAGGAAGATGTTAGCGGTCGATCCCAAGGCGTTCCAAGACAAAATCCTGAATTTGCTTCAGTCACCTTGTCCTAGGTCTGTCTAGGTATAAATTGAAAATGTAATTGGTGGCTCAATAATCTCCAGGCATTTATTTTCTGATAAACAAAAAGGACTTAGATCATGTTGTAGAAAACTTTAAAATCGATTTCTTGTACAAATCAGCTTGGGGAATGCGAAAAATGGATATTGAATGGCAATAGAGAATTCTAAAGAGATTTTGATAAAAACTCCAACATCAGTCACAAATATTATGGTTGAGGATACAGTATGAAAAAACCTCGTATATTGTGATTTGAAAGGATTACTAATATAAGGCTTTCCATCCTCTTACTCAATTTTGTGCAATATTTGTAGTCTATAGAGGAAAGTTTTTCGCATTTTATCGCACCACAGAAGAAATCATAGATTATCATTTTCGAAGGAAAATATCGATTTGAAAAGCAATAAAATATCCATAATGTCTCAAGTTGAGTGGAAGTACGATGGTGAATTTCTGGAAAAATATAAAACTCATGAATGGTTTTATTTTCCGTAATCCGAAAGATTTTTCTCTCATCCAATCTCAGACACTCTGCTCCTGAAACCGGAAGCAAAAGTAGAGGAAAATTTATACTAGGATAGTAATAAATTAATGGAGTGGTGAGTGAAGGAATGAAGCAATAATATTGCAATTGCACTTCAAGTACTTTCAGCGTTGGCATTATTTTTCAGAAAAATCAATTCAATCCTTTATGATATAAGTAATTTATTGCTAAATTCAAATTGATACATCTTCCCACTCAAAGGAGGACAATATGGTTAAAAATGGTTTAATATAATAGTTCATACTTCCTGAATACAGTAAGTTCTTATTAAATACTTGAAAAGTACTTAATTTAATGCAAGGCTTTAATTTTAAGTAGTTCTAGAGCAATTAAATATTTACAATCTGAGTAACATCTTACCTTGTATTACCCTGATTGTAACGCTACTACCTAACCCTCTTCAAAAAGAGGAAGGTGTAGCAGTTTCAGGTGAATATGATTTTCTAAAATATAAAATTTTGAGAGAAAAAAAAATATACAGAAAATAAGCTGTATATTTTTTTAAATAGACAATACCCCAGAGAAATCATTAGAACTCATTTGGAAAATAGTTCAAAAACGTTTCTGCAATTCCATTAAAAAAAAAACTTAAAGCCTGAATTGGCTCACCTTCCCCGACAGGAAATTATAATAAAAGTTATAGTTGTAGCACTAAAAGTTATTACTAAGTTTTTATACGTTATTATTAAAGCTATGTTTCTATACTTAAAAAGACTCTCATTCTTACTTCCTATGACTTCCCATTTACTTCCAATTAGCTGTATATTACTTCAATCGTAATATCTGCTCTTTGTCACCATAGAAATGTATTTCACTATGCACTCAATTCACACGATCCCATCTCTTCGTGGTTGACTAAACATATTCACCGTATTACCATAGGTGAGTTACAACACAAAATTAATTTCACAGTGATTTGCTTTTAGATTTTCCTATATTAAACGCATGCAAATTGGCCTATCTCCTTTCTATCGCGATGTTATACAATTTTCAATCCCTTCAGAATATTGTTCTATCATCCATTGCAAATAAATCAATTTCACCAAACAACAATGCTCTCATTATGAATTTATTAATTGAAAATCTCGCACTATTCATACTGACAATGCAGCTAGGGTCACATGAAATAAATGAGAAATTTAACGATACTTGAACCAAAATAATTACTGATTTCGATGAAATTTCGAAATCGTCGTATAATTGGAAAGTGAAAAACGGTTTTCGAAATACTGAAACATTACTTAATTTGGAATCGCAAACTTCAAGAACTTTCTCAAATAAATTTTTTATAAGCGTTGTGTACAAACTTACCTAGGATTTAATAACACCAGTGAACTTCAAACCCAATCAGAAATACTCAAATGTTAGTTTTTTTTTATGTCAACTACAGCCTAACAGGTATTAGGAGTTAGGGGAATGTATACTCCCCCTTCGAACGTTCATGCCTTCGAATAATTTTTTTTTTTCATTTTTCTTAAGAAACTTACACATTTCTATTAAATATTAGTTATCTTATCTAAGTAAGTCTTATAAAAAAATTAAAGAAACTTCACATTATTCGAAGGCATGAACGTTCGAAGGGAGAGTACTTTCTCCTATACAAGATCTAAAGCGTAGTGCTCCCGGGAAAGACGGCATAGGGGAAATGCTCATAATTTTGTCCAGTTTCTTATTTTGGACACTTTGAGGATAAAATTGGACACTAAAAATAAATTGATTAAAATGATGGATTTTTATTCCAATATTTGATGAATAATGAATTCTATCTAAATATTTGTTCTTTTTGGAAGATTTTAACACTAAATACGTTAAATTTTGAATATGATTTGAGTTGAAATTGCTTTGTTGAAAATTCAGTGTGAGCAATTGCTTACGAGAAATATGACAGAACTTCGTGGCTTACTTCAGTCTTATTTAGTTTTGGTGAAGTACTAACAAAGTTTCTTCGCTGTTTTTGAGTGATATTATTGAATATTCATTGAATATTGTGTTGATTCACGTTACTGATGATTTGTACATTTGACCTGAAGTGAGATTTGCCTTGTGAATTATATTTTTCGTGTGAAAAATGGGAAATTTTTTAAGACATTCACCAGTGAGGTGATGATTCTTATTTTGGACAGGTGTTTTTCTCACGAAATTTCGTGAAGTTTTAGCTTTTGTGATGACTAGGTTGGACAAATTCCTGGAGAAACAAAGGAGCATCATCTCTACGAAAGAGATGTAGCGAGAAATGCCTTGAAAGGCTCCCGGAAAGGCCAGGGAATGAGTGAATCCGCACGTACTTGGAGTATCGAAGTCAACCCACTTTAATGAATGATATGGAAAGTTTCCGGGCTTCTTGTGACATTCTACGTTTCCCTTACATGAACAGGAAGAGGACTTGGTAAGATTGGTTCATCAAATGAAGAACAATGGGCATCCTATTGAGGCGGATTAGCTGTCCAAATTTACAGTCAAGTTGGACAAATTAATAAACAAGTTGTCCAAAATAAGAGCCAAGGTCACCTCTACTTATCAATTCATTTTTAAACGTATTAAAACTAATTTTAATAAAAATAAGACGATAAATAGCTTGCTAAGTTTCTAAACAACCCTTCTGAAAAGAGAGTAACAAGAAATGTCAATTAGTATAGAAAATATCGCACTTCAAACTTGGAACTTCGATGCTTATAAGCAGACTGTCCAAAATTATAAGCACTTCCCCTATCGGCTGATACTTTAAGATTATAGATTAGATTAGATTATAGTGGCGACGGTTTCTTGCAGGAATCGCTGCACCCAGGCCTCCTTTTACTCCTATTATGCATCCCCAATTAAGTTAAGCCCTGTTAAGGGTAATATGGTTCAAGCAACCTCATTTTTGGATTAACTCCATTAAACAATGCGGCCAATGCGGCTTTAATTTTGATAGATCTTCCTTCAGACAGCACTGCATCACTCAGCAGCACCCGTCTGATGTTACATAAGCTGGGACAGTCGCATACATAGTGAGTGACCGTCTCCTCAGTTTGGTTATATCCTCTGCAGATTATGTTACATTGGACACCCATCCCATTCAGATGTTTATTAAGACAGTGCCCGGTTAGAAGAATAGCGGTGTATCGGGCTCTTCAGCGACTATCTTCCACCAGGTACGCTGTCGTTTTCTTATTCATGTTGGTTAAGAACAGTTTCAACACGCGACAATCCCTAGGGCCTTGACAGACCTGAGGATTAGCCGAGAGACGGCTTAGCGCAATCGTATTCGAAATAATGATTAAATTACATTTCCATAATTTTCCACTAAGTCGTCTCTCGGCTTAAGTCGTAAGTGTGTAGGGCATTAGTCTCGGTTCATTCCGTTTGATGAAGTTCTAATAAATCCTCCTGTCTGATATATTTCCTCACTTGCAAGGAAATCCCTACAACAGGTTCGGGACTAATGCGAGGCGGTCCGCTTCTTGACTTCTCGCTATACCCCTGTGTCCAGGTACCCAAGGTAGATCGACGTTACATTTCTGTTTGGCCACTTGTAACATTTCGCTGCACTCCCAGTCATGAGATAATAACGCGACTTATATTCTGTTATAGACAGAATCGCAGCTCTACTATCTGAGAATATTGGAGCTTTCTACCCTCGATGCCAGATTCTACTAGGCTCCTAGCCTAGAATTGAATCTTCGAGCAATTGTAACCGGCATCTGAGGATCCTTCAACCCAAGAACCGTCTGTAAATAAAGCTACCGCATCGGACTCGATGATCTCGTTTCAGCCCAGTCAGCCCTCGTATGAATCCTTCAATTATTTTCTTCGGCAGCCTTCTCTCAAAGTGGAAGTGATCCATCATTAGAAGGTCGGATTGTCTGGCAACAGGCTAATCGAGTATTCTCGTATGGCTTGCTGAGCGACAACCAACCTTATAAGTTTCAGCTGAGCATAAGGGCCTCGACAGACCTGAGGATTAGCCGAGAGACGGCTTAGCGTAATTATATTGGAAATAATGGTCAAACTACATTTCCATCATTTTCCACTAAGTCGTCTCTCGGCTTAAGTCGTAAGTGTATCTAGGGCATAACTTCAGAGCTGCCATGCTCGTTTCCGACTTTATGAAAAGCGGTAGTGGCGATAAACTTAACATAGCCATGGTCTCCGGTTATCGCAATACAGGTCATTCTTTGGAGCCGTTGTAGTGCCCACGCCGAATTTTTAAATACTGATTGTTACCGAATTTTGAAATACTGACTGTTTTGTCATTCTTGGTTAACCTGTCCTTCGGGACGGGTATATTTCCGACTACCCTAAAAGCCATTGTACTCCCATTCTACAAGAAGGATGATGGTCACAGCAAGTCCACTTAAAGACCAATTGCACTTCTTACGGTAATATTATCAAAAATCCATGGGGAATCAGTGGCGCAATATGCAAGACATTTGGCTCTTGGGCGTATCGATTCCTCGGCTCGATTTACTGTTGTGAGTTCGAGTCCCGCCCGGTGCAAAAATCTGAATGTCTAATTTAGACAATTTTCACATGCAATAATAACGTAATATAATGCACCGCCTACGCCCAACAACTTCGGGAGCATGAAAGAAGCATCCACACAGCGGGGAAGGCGCTCCTGGGTGGTCTACAATGGACTTAACAGATTTTTCCAACACGGGATATGGACAAATGCAAAAATGATTACCTTTGTAAAGAATATATCTCGATACGATTAATAATAAATTATCAAAAATTTTTGAGAAACTGACCCGTCGACGGATTTATGACTTCCTGCGTGTACAGACATTTTTGCTGATGCTCAGTTCGGTTTTCGGCCTGATAGTAGCTGTGCGGATGTATTGCTGAAGGTGACGGGTGAACTACGAACTGGTTGAATTCAGCAGGTGCGACCGAGAATATTGATCTTTTTATAGATCTAACCAAGGCTTTTGATCCTGTGGATCACAGGTTGTTTTTGAACAAATTGGGTACGGCTGGTTTAGAAGGGTTGTCCTTAATAAGCCGGAGTATTGTACTTCTGGAGTCCCCTAAGGATCAGTATTAGGTCCTCTACTGGTCCTGGTTTATATAAATAGCCTGCTCTCAATTAATTTCGCAGAATTTATATCTGCATACGCTGATGATACCATTTACCGGTTCACAACCGATTTGACCCGATTTATAAATCAGACAAAACAGCGCCTAAAATAGCTTAGGAGTAACACAATTGATTTTCGGACAAAAATTACTTATCGGTTCACAACCGGTGCATTACCGCTTCATCACCGATTGGAATCGGTTCATGCTTGTCAAGAATTCTACCTTTATTGCACAAGTTCTTTTATTGAATTAATTAATATATCCATTTGAAAGCCATCAAACAATTTTTTTTCTGTCTTAAAATGAAACAATCAGCGAGTTGAAGCATGAAAAGTGAGAAAATTGATATTATTCTCCATGAGTGGCTATGACATCAGTGCTCTTGATTTTCCTGGAAAAACGTCGGCATGATACCCCATCAGTCCACCATATTTCATCGCAGGATTTATTGAGTAGTACTTTATTCCACCCACTGGTGTCGATTATTTATTGTAATTTGCAGATAATAATAATACCATAAATAATAAATACTGGAAGGCTTTCCAATACCTGCTCGCCAGCCCGGATAAAAAGAGGGTAAAGTAACGTGAAGTCAACGTACGGGAGAAATTGAATAATTAACATAAATAATTCCACCATGAGGTATTGGCGTCAGTTTTTGGGGTGCGAAGGAGCAGGTGTCGCGTTTTATTGACTACCCCAACTTTCGCGAAAAATGACTCTCAGGTAAATGAAACACAGGTGTAGTCATTTCAATTAAACACAAAACACCCCCCAGTACCAACTTTTACTGTTCCAACTCCTTTGGAAGCCACCCCAAAAAGGACCTGATTTTGCACCATGGAAGCCAATTAAAACTTGAGCATAGCGCTAGAACTGAAATGAGAGGAATCCAAGAAGTTAATATAATTGCGTGTCATATATAAAAGGGCAAAATTGTCAGTGGATATAAATTTCTTCCTTTAATTAACTTCACTTTTTGCCATCCATCCTGGGTGCTAATTCATAAGAGATGATTGCGAGACTTTTTTTTTGCTCTGACGTTTATTAACACCATGTTCATCCGATTTGTTCTAAGGAACAATTATCTCTTCTGATTTCTTGAACATTACTAGCTAAATCGAATGGAAACGGTGATGAATAGAGTTTTTGCATGTTGGCAAAGCAAATTGAAAAGAATTGAAGTTTCATCGAACACGAATCGCCAGGAAATGGTAAAATAAGTTAGTTGCTGAGATTGTTAAGAATATCACAAACTAACAACATTCCGAAAGTCAGAATACCCATCGTCAAAATCCCGAAAGCCAAAATCCTGAAAATCAAAATCCCGAAAGCCAAAATTCTGAAAGCTGAAATCCTGAAAACAAAAATTCCTAAAGCCAAAATCCCGAAAACCTAAATTTTGAAAGCAAAGATCTCGAACGACAAAATTCAGAAAAGCCAGAATATTGAAAGCCACAATTCCGAACATCAAAATCCCGAAAAGTCGAACTCCTGAAAGAATCAAAATCCCAAAAGCCAAAAGCCCGAAAGCTTAAATCCTGAAAGCCAAGATCCCGAATAAAAATCCCGAAAACCAAAATTCCGAAAGCCGAAATCCTGAATACTCCAAACCTGAAAGCCAAAATCCAGAACGTCAAAATCCCGAAAAGCCGAAATTCTGAATGGATCAAAATTCCGAAAACTAAAATCCTCAAGGTAAAATCCTAAATCAAAATTCCGAAAGCCAAAATCTTAAAAACTAAAATCCTGAAACCCAAAATCCATAATATCAAAATCCCGAAAAGTCGAACTCCTGAATGGATCAAAATCCCACAAGCCAAAAGCACGAACGCTTAAATTCTGAAAGCCAAGATCTCGACTCGAACCAAAATCCCGAAAACCACAATTCCGACAGCCGAAATCCTAAAAGTTAGAAACCTGAAAGCCAAAATCTAGAACGTTAAAATTCCGAAAAGTCGAAATTCTGAATGGATTAAAATTCTCAAAAGTAAAATTCTCAATCCAAAATCCTCAAATAAAACTCCGAAAGCCAAAATCCTAAAAGCTAAAATCCAGAACACCAAAATCCATAACGTCAAAATCCAGAAAAGCCGAAATCCTGAATGGATCAAAATCCCAAAAGCCAAAAGCCCGAAAGCTAAAATCCTGAAAACTAAAATTCCAAAAACCAAAATCCTAAAAGCTAAAATCCTGAAAGCCAAAATCCATAATGTCAAAATCCCGAAAAGTCGAAATTCTGAATGAGTCAAAATCCCAAAAGCTAAAAGCCTGAAAGTTAAAATCCTGAAAGTCAAAATCCCGAACCAAAATCCTGAAAACCAAAATTTCAAAAAGCCAAAATTCTAAAACTAAAATCCAAAATGGGTGAAAATTCCGAAAGCCAAAATCTAGAACGTCAAAATCCCGAAAAGTCGATATACTGAATGGATCAATATCCTAAAAGCCAAAATCCCGAAAACTAAAATCCTGAAAGCCAAAATCCTAAAAGCCAAAATCCTAAAATCTAAAATCTCGATTGTTCAAAATCCTGAAAGGGAGGAAATTATTCGGAGGAATGAGTACATAACAAATCACGTCCATCACGTCTTTATTCCTCGGGTTATTGTGTGAAACGCCTTAAGCCTTGTTAGATGCTTTAATCTTGCTGTTAATAATCTTCAATGCAACTATTTGCTCCCCATAGTCTTAAGTAGGATTGCCCTATTGCATTATCTTCTATTCACACCTTCGGAGATAAAAGGGAAGGTTATTTGTTTAGTAATGAGGAGACTTATACAAAATAAAAATATTTTCCTAATCCAAGCTTATCTCCTTTTTTGATGATTAACTTTAATTCTTAAATATGGGCTATTAACTTACTTTATTATATTGCTTCATATGTACACAACAAGTGATTGGAAGGATGTAATGGCAAAGTCGTAGTCGAGACTAACATGGTTCTAATCTCTCAGTATCTCGTTATGCCTTCAGAAACACTCTGTGTGTTTGAATGTGAGGCAATTCTCTGCACTGAAAGGGAATGGTGTGAATGACGAAGGGAAAATTTGAGAAAATTGTCGTCATCGTAGAAGAAAAGTTACATAAAACGTGTTAATATTGTCTCATGTTTTTCCATTGACGGAATTCCATATAACTTACGGTTCATTAACTTTTCCTGATTTTCACCCCATCACCGTGCCATTCAACATCACTTTCAACCACCCACTGACAATCACCCACCATATTTTCCGTTATCAGCATCATACAGGTTACACTTCCAAACACGTCGTTTTCTTTTTCACCCTTTTGAAGCATGGGAAAAGTCTGTGAACCTAATAACGTATTTGTACTCTAGACTTTATACAGTGGCAATGTTAAGCCTTTTTGAAGCGACACATAACTCATGAGAGCCATGGAACGATATGCATAGAAATTTATGATGGAAATGTCAACAAAAGTTCTATGGTTAAAATGTATGCATGGTACAGCATTGATTTCTAGAGCCAATCCCGTAAAATTTTAAATTATATGCTCATGATAGGGACAACATTATGGAATTTCAAATTGACAATTCTCAAGGACTTTCTTGTTACAGAAGAAATCCTTAAAAGGAAAGTAATTGACAGATTCCATGTTTTGGAGATGTTAAATTTCATTCAAGACAATCATTTTTAGAGAATATAAAATATTTAACTGGATAAAAAATTAAATATCTATCGCTGCTGTACAGTTGGCAATGACTCTTCTAAACTGAACTACTACTGTAAATCCACAGGGATTCAGTCGATTCAGTGGAAAGTTCTTGAAACCTTCGAGAGTACCGAAGCTACTTAGTATGTTTAAGAATAAGCAATAATCGTTGATGAACTTATAATTATTTTTTCTTGAAATTTAGAAAATAAACAATTTTAGGCCAGTAAGTACCAAAATGGTCAGTAACAAACCCAAATTATTTAAAATTGTAAGCCCATCAGATGGTGCCCATCAGTGTACGATAGTTTGGGCTAAATTTCACCAAATTCTGCCAAATTTTACTGGTTTTACTGATTACGCATTTTCATTGCAATTCTTTCGCAAATTCTCTATTACCGTATTACCTTATCTGACACTCGGTGGCACTAGGTGAAGATAATATAAGAAAATTGAAGAAATAAAACAAAAAATCGATAAACGGTAAGCAAAAAAAAAAACTGTAAGATAAAATAATTGTACAGTTTTTTTGCTCACTGTTTATGGAATTTTCGTTTTACTTCTTCAATTTTCTTATATTTTATTTTCAGCTAGTGCCACCTAGTATGAGATAAGGTAATACGGTAATCGAGAACTTGTGTAAGAATTGCAATGAAAATGTGTAAATTAACGAAAAACGGTGAGGCTACGGCGAGCATTTTACTGTCAACGTGATTCGGCCCTAAATTATCTCAAGGGTCTCAAGCATCAGCCTGAATCTATTTGGGGCTTAATCGATAAATCCAAGACGATTTATAACTTCTTAGTTTTCGTTTTGTCAGGAATTGACTATTTTACTACTCTTAAGATTATCGTCCTATACCAGATGTCCGAGTGTGAAATGTCTTCTAAGAATATCAGTCTAGGTTTCGTATGAATCACTAGACTATCTCGACTGTCCTTAATGTCAAATCACGGTAAGGACCTTTAAAATCTTTATTTTCTCCTATTACAACGTTTCGGAGATTGAATGTCTCCTTCCTCAGATATCGGTAGGTATAATGAAGACTTTGTCGCGAATACAATTACACAACACGTGTACTTGGACTTTGATTTTCTTGAACTGACCAATTCACCATAGGACGGTATGACACTTAAGTACCATACCTACCCATAGGGGAAAGTCCTCTCCCTTCCGACGTTCATTTCTTCGAATAATGTGAATTTCTGTTACGTTTCCCAAGAGATTTTTACATTATTGTCCCATAATTATCAATATTGATGACAAACTAATTAATAGTTAATAGAAATATGTAAGTGTCTTAGGAAAAATAAAAGAAAATTCACATTATTCGAAGGCTTGAACGTTCGAAGGGAGAGTACTTTCCCCTACCTAAGGAAGGTGACATCCAATCTCCGAAACGTTGCACGAAGAAGAAATAGAGGAGATCTTAAAGGTATTGGCCGTGTTTTGACTCTATTACCCATCGATAGACCACAAAATCCATACATTAGATTCAATCATGACATTGCATTGGGTTTGGATAGGTCTTTGTTCAACATTTTTGGTCCTTCTGGACATTTCTAAGGCTCTTAATATCATAATTCACTATCCAGTGTGCTCACCGACTCGACCGTCACAGTTGTGAGTTCGAGTCCCGCCCGGTGAAAATGACTGAAGCGCTTGAACACTGCGAAAAAAAGGGTCTGCGATTAACTTTTTTTCCTCGTAAGTTTAACACTTTTTAGGTGTAAAAATATATTAACATTTTTTAATGTTAATTTTACACCTTTTAAAGTGTAAAATTAACATGAAAAAGGGTAACTTTAACCTATAATACACCTAAAAAGCATAACTTAGTATAAACCGACGAATAATTTACTTGATATGAAAACCGGTGAGCGTCGGGGGTGTAGGGTAGCTCAGAAAAACATGCAAATTATTCCCAAAGCTTTCGGCTCGGATTCCAAGCCTTCCTCAGTGGTCAAATCTTGAGATTTCCTAGCTTTGTCAGGGGGTCTGGGGGTTCACAGGGCATCGGATTTAGGGACTGCACTTTAAAATATTTTGTTTTTCTTTAATTTTTAGGGTAGCAATTAACTTCCTTTTCTTGTCTTGTGGGCTTCTTTGTGAGAATTTTTTGGAGTCCGAGCCGAAAGCTTTGGGAAGAATTTGCATGTTTTTCTGAGCTACCCTACACCCCCGACGCTCACCGGTTCTCATATCAAGTAAAAAGCATAACATTTACACAGATTTCGAATCAATACTGCAGGGTAAAATTAACATTTCCGGAAGTTATTTTAACTTTTTCGGATTTCTCTCAGTGAATGGACAAATTTGTCAGACCCATAGTAATCTGAATAAAAATTTGTGAACTAGATAATGCACAAAATGGTAAAAAGCTCGGTACAACAAAATAGTTATAAATAATAATAATATTTCACATTCTGTCATGTAACAAGCTTGAGATACTTTCTGGCTTTTCTACTGTGTTCGTCCATCTTATTTAATCCTACCTTGCTTTCCGACTTTAAATTGTAAGGTCCGGTAAGTTAATATCGTCTTCACCAGATCTCATTCTTGGGGTTCCTTAAAGAACCAGTTTAAGGCACATTTTATTTCACTCGTTATAAATGATCTCTCGTAAGTAGGGGAAAGTACTCTCCCTTCGAACGTTCATGCTTTCGAATAATGTGAATTTCATATACTTTTCTTAAGAGCACTGAGAAAAAAAAGAGGTGCGATTAACTTTTTTTCCTCATAACTTTAACACTTTTTAGGTGTAAAAATATATCAACATTTTTAATGGTAATTTTACACCTTTTTAAAGGTAAAATTAACATGAAAATGGGTAACTTTAACCCCTAATACACTTGAAAAGCATAATATTTACACCGATTTCGGATCAATACTGCAGGGTAAAATAAACATTTTCGGAATGTTATTTTAACTTTTTCGGATTTCTCTCAATGGATTTACACATGTTTATCACATAACTATCAATCATTCATGATAAAGATAACCAATATTTAATAGAAATGTGTAATTCTCTTAGGAAAACTAAAAGTAAATTCATATTATTCGAAAGCATGAACGTTCGAAGGGAGAGTACTTTCCCCTAAGTACAGTTCAGTGCATTTCATTTTGTATGCTGATAATCTTCAAATCTACTACTGCTCTGTGACCTTATTCTACTATCGCTTGGAGATGAATGGTGATAGGTTTTCACTAATGGTCTTGTTCGAAATACCAAGAAGTCTGAGTTCTTTCAGACAAAGTGATTTCACTTTCCTTTAAAGTGAAGAATTTTGGTGATATCTTAAATATTATCTTCAAAGGTATTTCTTATCTTGCGCACATTGCAGTGCGCTAAAATATTTACGCAATATTTGATGTTCGGTCAGTAGGGGAATTCAGACACGGATTTTGACTTATATTTTTTTCCTCAGTAAATATATGAGAAGAATCTAAGTCAAAATCCGTGCGTTCACGTAATTTTCACAACTCCGTTTTGGTAAATGATGTCATACTCTGAAATGTTTCGATCAGGATGGGAGAGTAGGGCTTAGCCTGAGTCATGTGGCCGACACAGGTTCTTCACCACCTACCATCTGTATAGGGCTATTTTTATACATTAATCGGATTGTTCTATTTGAACTAAATAAATTAAACTGCAAAGAGAACTGAATTAAGTTCAATCTCTTCAAATCAACTCGAACAAGAAAAAGGCTTTAACGGATCTCGAATTATAGCATAATGTTTTTTCTTGCGACAACTTAATACCCTATATTGACCTATATTGAACATTGCCAATATTAAAGTATCCAATTGAAAAAATACAAGACGGTGACATAAAAATAATAAATGCGACTTCTCAATAAAAAAAATAACATGTTCCCTGTCTGAAAAACTGAAATAATAAAATAAAATAGCATCATCCTAGGCGGTTTTTTTTTTGTTTATTCAATTAAAGTTTAAGCACTTTTTGGTGAAATTGCACTTGAAACATTAATTTTAATCCAAAGCACTGTTCCTGATATTGTGCAGATTTCTATCTAAATTGACTGAGCGATAGAGAAATCTCATTATACTAAAGGATTTCCAGGTTTGAAGTCAAAATCCCCTGGGATGACGTGCAAATTGCAAATGGGGTAATTTGTAAAGTTTCTCAGAGCAATTTTTCTCATCTAAAATCACTTGTTCACCATCCATTTATGAACACCTCGCTATTGTACTTGGTTAATAGATGGAAGTTCAATGGGAAAATCAATTTTGGCAGCATTGTAGGGGGTGATGTCACCAGGGATTACATTAGGGAATGGGATGAATTTGCAAGATGAAAGGTACTATTTGTTCCTACATGAACTCTTGTGATGTAATGAAAACTTTCTCGCCAGATGATCTCTATCGACACCCCTTTCAGTGAGAACAACAAACTTTTTTACGTGCACCTGGGTAAAAGTTAACCCAAAAACGAATAAAAAGTATATACGTGGATTTAGACTCTCACACGTATTTGCATTGAAACTATGTAAAGTGTTGTGACAACTTGCATCGTTGCTATCAACACGTCAATTTATGTTAATAAATGATGTTTATGCTAGAGAGAATATAAATTTTATGTGTATAAAATAAAAATATAACGTTTTCTTTCCTATTTGTTTCTTGGAAATATATAGTAAATTTTAAAGAAACGGCTTTTCTCTTCTTGTATTCTTCAAATTCAAATCTATTCTTATTTTTTTCATATTCAATGCTTTTCACACCAAAAAAGCAAGAGACAGGGCTAGAGGTTATGATCAGATTCTTTAAAGCAGGTAAAACTATCCACGGATTTTGAGATCTGTCCAAAGTGCAGCCGTAACATTTCCAATGAAAGGAAACCTGTCGATATCATTTACCGTCTGATATTTAATCGAAAATATGTATTAACTTGATTCGCAAAATGATTACTTAAAATCCTTAAAATTCATTAGAGCGTTAGGGGAAAGTGCCCATGCTTGATACCATTGGAAGCTTCGTAATGACTAAATTTTCTATGTTTCGCAATATATATGTAACTCATCGAAACCATATTTTAAAAACTATGGGAAAGTTGCCAGTTTTTGAAATATATTGCGGAGTTACGTTTATTGAAAATCATAGGAAAAATTTAGTTATTACGAAGTTTCCAATGGTATCAAGCATGGACACTTTCCCCTACTAGTTTAAATTGATAGATCGGTGTTCTTACATTCCAAGTTTCATTTTTCGAAAGTGTATCGGTTAAATGGTAAATAACTTTCTACTTTTCCACCTCTACAAAATGCCATTAATGTTTAAAAGAAAATTAAATTAGTGCATTATATTTTATAAAAAATATTGAAATTGTTTGAATTTTCAAAGTAAAATTTTCGCAAAAGAGTTACAGGGTGATTATGAAATGACTTAATAATGGGACATGTGTACTAGGCGCCGTTGGTTTGTTTTTTTCCTCATTAGAAAGTTAAAATCGACACATTTTAATACTCAAGCGCTTCGAAATTCGATCAGGAAGTTCTTCAGCCATCTTGCGGAATTATAAAGTAAGAATGTCTCTTTTCGGTTTTCAAAGAGATCTTCGAATTTCTCAAACTCTACCTGTAAGGTAAGAATATAGCTCTGTTCAGTAATAACCTTTCGAAGAGAAAAAAGCCACTCCTATTCGAAATCTACCGAAAGCCTAAAGTGCAAGTTTACGTACTCGCCGCTTTAGCGCTGCTTGTTCTACCATTTCGAATTTCGATGTTCTAGAAACTTCAATCGTCAGTGTCAACAAGAGTGTGTAAACGTTTGCTACAAAAAGTGAAATTTGGGTAGTTTTAAGGAATTTCGGAATGGCAGAACGTTTGAATAGCAATTTAATTAAAAGAAATTTCCTTTTAGTGGATTCAATTTATTAATAATTCATAGAACAATCTGTCCTCTGCACAATACTCTGAACTTGCTCACTTTTGTGCATCTCGTCGGTTTAAACGTTCGAAATCCCAACGGGTTTTTAGGTAAGTTCTGTCTGATATACACCTTCTAATCGGTAAAGAAAAAACCTCAACCGGAGAGAATTCTCAAATCAGAAAGGTTATTACTGAACGAGAGGAATCCGTTTATAATTCAATTCAGAAATGAATTTGCCTAAAACAAAGCTTGATTTTCATTGACATTCGAAACCCGAAGCACTTCGAAATTCGAACGGGAAACGAATATTTCAGCCACCATGCGGATAAAACTAGAAGTAAAGATATGTTTCTTTAGTTTTCGAAATAGACCTCTGAATGAATTTTATCATGGGAAACTCAGATTATGTCATTTTCATTTCCAGAACCAAGTTGAATGTAAACTCCCTCCACAATGTATTCTTATTTTTTGATAAATTTTGCCTAACTTTAAAAAAAAATCCTTGTATGACGATTGGCCTTTGTTCATTTGAGCTTTGTGCTACAGTCCAAGTTTTTGGGGCTGCAGAAAAAACGCAAAAAAATGAACAACATTGTGAAAGTTTTGTGAAATACACCACAATGTTTTTAGTTGAATATGTATGTCTATATATAAGTATATATACTCTTTTTCATCGCATTGACTGGGTTAAAAAAATATTTATAAATTGTGAGTCGCAATACAAAAGAACATGAAAAACAACTTTGTGTAAAATATACCAAAATGCAACGAACAACGAATAGAAAGAAATTAATAGCTAATTTTATTTTAATATGGTAAATCTCGATTATTCTGATTTTTCTCACCTTTCCGATAAGCAGATACACTTACAAACTTACAGATAGAGACAAAAAAATAGGTTTATAGTTGCATAGGGGAAAGCGCGCTACCTTCGGACGATTCATTTTTTCTGCTCGAACTCAAAGACAGCAGTTATATAACCTACTTTTTTTTATACTTGTCATCGTCTTAGAACTTAAACGGTAAGAGATATCAACTTCGGTTACCGCCAATAAAAAATGATATCTCTAGACGTTTTTTTTCTTTTTCCCTTACCCTCCAACCCCTCCGAAACCATGTTTTTTTCGAAAATAGCTCCTACGATTTCTTTAATTTTTGGATATGTTTTGGAGGTGGTCCAAGTTAGCATTTCGTACAAATTATTCTACACATTTTCCTACATATAATTTCATCGTTTCAGGATTTTGAATATTCTGGATTTTGGCTTTCGGGATTTTGGCGTTCGGGATTTTGACTGTCACCGGTACAAACATACCCATGACCTGAATAAATGGCCATCTTGAATTTTTGAAGAAAAAGTTTTTGCTAGTTTGGGGGTCTATTTTTCAACCGATTTAGTTAAAATTGAATTTTTTGGAAAGGTTTTGAAAATGCCAACCCGACTGCATCGATCGCAATCGATAAGTACACGTAAATGACCAATATTTTTTAAATATTCTTTTTTTTTTTGCTATCCATAAACTTGTTACTTATCTAGGGGCGAAACGGTAAGAGATACGAACTTAGATTCTTCGGAGGACTCCTCCATAAGTTTGCCCAAGGAACAATTCAATTCAATTTATTCAATCCTTAGGAATAAATTGAATAGAATTGTTCCTTGGGTAAACTTATGGAGGGGTCCTCCGAAGATCCAAAGTTCATATCTCTTACCGTTTCGCCCCTAGATGAGTAACAATTTTATGGACAGCAAAAAAACAGATTATTTAAAAAAAAAACATTATTATGATTTTTTTATTTGTTTACCCTTCCCCCACTCTCTCCATCCCCTCCAAAATCATGTTTTTGTGTTTTCCCGAAAGTCGTCTAAAGGTAGAGCGCTTTCCCCTATAAATTTGTACTAGAGGAAGGCTTTCAGGGTTAGCACATACTCAGTTCCTAACACTTATTTTTTTTATATTCTTTTAATTAATTTGATTTGATTTTTTTCAGGAAATGTGCAATTTAAGACTGGCCATTAAGGCAATTTAAGACTGGCCAAGATTGCCATAAGATAGTTCAGATTCTTAAAAAAAATGTGGAAAAAATTTGAAATGTTCGAAGCCAGAGTGTGTGCAAAGTTTAAATGCTTTCCTCTAAATATACCTATGAAGCCAAGTATTATAAACTATCGAATTGTGAGATTATGCAAGAGCTTTTAAAATTTCATCGTGCTGAGTTATTGGAGATTTTTTTTAAATATAAATTTAAATATTGCCAATTTTACACACACACACACGAATATTCACAAAAAATCTCCGAATATAAAAAGAACCTGTAACGGTGGAAGCATTAAGAAAGGGGAAAAAAATATTAAGAGGAGAGTTTCATTCTGGAAGTGGTTGAAAAAGAGCTTCACCGGAAGCAAGAGTAGACTTTTAATGCGAAATAAGCAGTGAAGCTTCCAAACTTCGCAGAATGCTCAAAGTCCTTACTTTCATGCTAAATACGAGCCCTGAAATTAATTGTTTGTAGACAGAGAACCCGTTTAAGATAAGATTGGTGCTCAATCGTAAGTATTCTACATTTTGCTGGCTATTATGTACAATTTCGACAGCTCTGAATATAAAACGAATAGGTCGCGAATGACTAACTTTACAGAAGAGCGATTTAAAGCTGAAGTTTTATAAAATTATTTTTTTTTTCATTTCCAAAAATCTAGAATAAAATTTTTAAGTATTTCCTCATTAAAGATTGACAAAAATGATAACGTTTATAACCAATTTATTCTAAGAAAAATAAATTTTATGAAAAAATAGTTATTTTTACGGAAATCTACTTTGCATTAGCTTTTCCACGGTATAATATTATTGGAAAAACTCCCAGTAGTTTTCCTGCACTCTGAAATTTTCAGAACTATTTTAAATACAAAATAAAGCATTAAAATAAATGAGTTAAAAATTAACTGAGAAGAAGAATATATTTATTTGTCAAATATTACATCAAATTTTAAGTTCTGAAAAATTGGTCAAAATTCCATAATCTAATCCTTAATTTGAAACCGGTTTTAAACCGGCTAACCGGTTTCGGAGCCATCCAAAATCGGTTAACCGTCTATCCTAAAAACCCGGTTATTTGTAATCACTACACAGGATTCCAAAACCTTGCAAATTAGTCCATTTGTAACCCAGTACGCTCTCTAGAGCCATTAAACCTATGACCTTGATAAACCATTAAAAAAAGTAATCTAAGGACATTGGTGGATACGGGTCAAATATTTATGTAGACAGCATATTTTAGAAATGTAGTTTTGGATTAAAGGGCTAGGTACAGTGGATGAAAATGAAAGTAATATTAATCCCATGAATGATATTTATGGGGTTCCTCTGATGAGCAAAACCCCTTACCTCAAATCATTCGCTTCTAAAAACCGATTTGCACATATTCTTTTCTCTTTGAAGTTCGAGCAGAAAAAACACAGATTCACGAATCCGTCGATGAAAAGGGAAATCAATGATGAATAATGCAAAATTCGTCGTCAAATTTTCTCTTAAACATTTAAAACACTCAACTTTCGGACATTCCATTTTATATTCTTAGTAGAAATTGTTTTCCTTGCTGAGTACGATATTGATTTTGACGTTGAAATATTTGTCAGTTTATTTAAAAGAAAACACTCTTTTCATTTTACAGCGACTTTCTTCACTAGACTTGACAATATTAAAAGGTATTTTTGTTTTTTTTCTTTCAATCTGCTATCGGCATTGCGATAGCTATACTTGAGTGCTTTAAATCGATTTTGAATTTTAACAAGGAAAAATATGGACGTGTTTAACAAATTTCGGGGAATACTCAGACTTGGTATTTTAACACTAAACCTAAACCCTGTCAAATTGATTGGTTTAAAATTAACACATATTTTAAGGGTATAATGTCACTATCAGACTTCATGAATCTCTTAAAATATACATGTATTATATTTTTCAGTGTTTAAATTTTAATTTTTTGCTCTTTTCCAAGACAAATTTGTTGAGTATCCTACCCTACTGCGGTTTGTCATTTGACCCAAAAACGGTCGTTAGGTTTAGTGTTAATACTGTGCTCAGTGAATTATTTTTCTTTGTAAATTAATTTGGTTTATACATTAAAAAAAAAACAAATTAAGTAAAAATCATACTTGGTCTGTTAAAAAAAAGTTTTGGCAAATAAGAATACTTTAATGGACGGTAAAACCGTAATTTCGGTCAATAAAAAAATTGGATTCAGTCAGTAAAAGGTTAAATCTGATTAGCAAAAAATAAAATTTTTCAGTAAAAATTAAACTTAAGAAAATTTAAGTTTTTTATTTTATTTTAATGCCTATATTCGTAGATTTGATCTAAAGTTTTGGAATTTATTTCGTTTCTGAAAAATAGCAAAACGAGTTGTTTACCAAACCCTGAATTTAACGTTTCCATTTTCTTATCACGTTACACCAAACGTTGCTTAAATTTAACAAAACGAACCACACTTTGTAAGTGTTGAATTATAATTGTTAGATTGCATGAATTTCACGCTTAACAAAATTATCAGGAAATGTATGACTCACGCAAAACTTAGACACGAGATACAATGTCTGGGCAGTATTGAATTGTGGAAAATTATCCAATTTCTGACCACGAACAATTTTGGTATAATTTACAAATTTTTCCCATATTCGCTGATTGAAAAACTGTTGCATTTTGATAAAGTGCCAAATGCTAGGCTGTTAAATCACGAAAAGTTCCTCCAATTCACTTGGGCAGAGGACGAACATTCGTCATGAAATTGAGCAAGATGAGTTAAATATGGAATTCAGAAGAATTCTTTGATTGAAAATTATATGACTTTGATACGTTTAATATTAAATCACAATTCGGGATTTTCTAACTTTGATCTACTGCAGATGCTCTTCAATAAAATTTTTAATTTAATTTATTTCAAACAGATGGATTCCATTTGTATTAATTTATAATTGAAATTTAGAGAAACTTCTGACTTCTTAATGCATCCAAATTTATTATATATAGAGCAATTTGCTATTCATACATTTGAATAGGAATAAGTTCTTCAATTTTGGTTAATTGGAAGATATAATTTCACTTCATTCGAATCGATCTGAATGGCTGAAAAGTCAATAAATTTTTAAAAATCCTATTTTAAATTAGTCTTGTTCATTTGCCCTTTAATATCAATATCGTTCCAATGTTGCAAAGAAATTTAAATCCCATAAATCGTTGAATATTTCGATTCTGAAGGCTTTGAAGCAACAAATTATGATTTAAACAAAATCTAAAGTCAGGCTTTTCTTTGCAAAAATATATTAATATTGTTTTCATATAAATTTAACAACTTTTCAGGGGTATTACACCTCAAATGCAATAATTAATAGTATTACCGAATTAAACATTTAATATTAAAAATGTTTCAGTGCAAAATTCATTGAAAGATCGATTTCGAAAACCAAAGAAACATATCTTTACTTCTAGCTTTATCCGCATGGTGGCTGGATATTCGTTTCTCGTTCGAATTTTGAAGTGCTTCGAAGGTTTCAAATGTCAATGAGAATCAAGCTTCAATTTGTTTAAGGCAAATTTATTTGTGCATTGAATTATAAACTGATTTCTCTCGTTCAGTAATAACCTTCCCGATTTGAGAACTCTTTTCGGTTGAGGTTTTTTCTGTACCGATTCGAAGGTGTATATCAGACAGAACTTACCTAAAACCCGTTGGGAGTTCGAACGTTTAAACCGACGAGTTACACAAAGGGAGCAGGAGGGGAATTCTGTAACGCTCTGGAAATGTCATATGACAAATTGGGTTCGAATCTTAGGAGAGCTTTTTCGAAAATGCGATTCTGTAGCCGAGACATTGCCATATTTCAGCTTACGTGGCATTGTCAGAAGTCACATATTTGAGATTTCTGGCAATTCAAATGACAATGAATTTTGTTAAACAAATCAACAAAGACGTACTGTATTTTCATAAAATCATGAAGTCAAGGGATTTCACTAAAAATTCAATGAATTGCATTTTCGAACTCATATGATGTGACAAAAAAAGCTAGTTTTTGGCATTGTCAATTTTCGAACTCCCGCGTGACAATGCCACGAAAATTACAGAATTCCCCTACATGTTTTGCTTGGCTTTGGAGTGTCTTTGTCTCTTCGAAAGGTTATTGCTGAACAGAGCCAACAGCGAGCATCTGGACATTAGCACATCTGGAGGCAAAACGTAGTAAGGGTTCCGGGAAACATTACGTTAACAACAAACGTTACATTCGAAACTTTTACTTTGCCAGCACGGCCAGTTTCTTTCCCTTTCTCACTAAAGACTTTTTTTCGAAATTCTATTGTGCTTCATTGCTTCATTGTGTCATGTGCTTTCTTTCATTTTTGGATAAGTTGGACCGGTACTATTTTAGTTTTTTAGGATATAAAATTAAAAAAGGCCCTGGAGAACACATTTTTAAGCCGTTTGATGAAAGGCCTATGAAATCTGTATAAGTATAATATGTAGCATAGAATTCTCTAATTATGTCTTTTTAAGCTTCTACCAAAAAAATCCTGCATTATATTTTCGAGACGTTGAACAAATTAAAAAAATCCATCCGGATAACGAAGCTGACATCTGTCATATTGTCTCCCAATCATCCGAATAACAAAGCGGGCACTGTAACATTGAAACATTACGAGATATCTATCAGATGTTATCACAGATTTTTGTATCACAGATAGAAACATTGGTAATGAACCTTTTGATACTTATTTTGAGACGTTTTGGGCCTTTAACCGTTTCTGAGGGTATTACACCCCTTGTGCATACGACAATGGGCATCGTCGAGACAGAGATTGTGTTATGACAGCCTCTGCACTACGGGAAGAAGGGGTTCATATTATTCAGCCTTATCCCTGAACCCTTTGCAAGCATGTCCCCATTCTCGTGGCGGATTGTGATATCCTGGTTCCTTGCCACCAGATCGGGTTGGAGACGGTTGCCGTCTTGGACGGGAAATGTTTAAACACTGAGAAAAAAACGGCGGTGCGATTAACTTATTTTCCTCATTATCTTAACATTTTTAAGTGTAAAAATACATCAGCATTTTCTAATGTTAATTTTATACTTTTTTTAGGGTAAAATTAACACGAAAGAGGGTAACTTTAACCCCTAATACACCTAAAAAGCATAATATTTACACCAATTTCGGATCAATAATGCAGGATAAAATAAACATTTCCGGAATGTTATTTTAACTTTTTCGGATTTCTCTGTGTTATTCAGTTGAGCCCTTCACTGAGAGAAATCCGAAAAAGGTAAAATAACATTCCGGAAATGTTTATTTTACCCTGCAGTATTGATCCGAAATCGGTATAAATATTATGCTTTTTAGGTGTATTAAGGGTTAAAGTTACCCTTTTTCATATTAATTTTATCCTAAAAAGGTGTAAAATTAACATGAAAAAATGTTGATATATTTTTACACCTAAAAAGTGTTAAAGTTATGAGGAAAAAAATTTAATCGCACCCCCCGTTTTTTTCTCTGTGAAGTCACAAGTTTAAGCAGTTTGCAAAGTTGTAGCGGTAGGGAAAGTGGGGCACTTTTGAATTGAGCAATATTTGAATTATGGCATCTTTGTGATAGGGTTATTTATCTTTATTTTAAAAAGGAAATGAGCCTTGTAAGCCTTAAGCTCAAGTCCCATTAGAAAAAGGCGCCCCAATTCAAAAGTCCCCTACTTACCCCTATTCCACCGATACCACCCCTTATCATAGTATTCTTTGAGGTCACAAGTTCATGTTGCTTTTAGTTAGTGATCGATTCTGACAAAAAGGAATCCAATTTGAATAGTTTTCTGAATTTTAGATAGGGTAGCATGGGGAATTTGGAATAATGTCTATGAAATTTCCTCACAGTTTTTATTGGGAAAATGAGAAAACGACGAAGAAGTATTCTTTAATGTAAAGTCTAGTACTTTTTCGTGGTTTTTCACCTTTCCTGAAACAGTGATAAAATCTAAAAATATCAAAATAGACCTGATTCCAAATAACCCCATCTTACCCTACTCCAAATTAATTTTAACTACAAATCGATATTTTCTGAAAATGATATTCAAAAGTTGATTAAATTGCTCAATTTTGATTTCCATTAATACATTTCTATTCTCCTTATATTCAATGAAAGCACAATTCTAATAGTTCAAGTTGAAAACCGATTCACTTGATTCAAGTGATAGATCTTCAGACATGAAGCTTTTCAATTTTCCAATGGCAGTTACAAGCCCAAATACCTTTTACAAATTGTAATTCAAAACACTTTCAACTCAAATGATGCTTTCTACACTTTGTTCATACAATCAAAAAGGTGTCACATTATAGTGAGCATCAAGAAGTCAGGAAGTTCTTCTGCATTTGTCACTACAACCTCTTTCCTATCTCAAGAAATAACAATTTTCACCACTCAATAGTAACTTTTGCAGTATATTCTGAAGCAATTTCCATCTCGTTTGCATGAGAAAGACTCTTTGCGATTTATAAAATTTGATACGATGTGTCATAGTAAAGTGTATGAAGAATAAATTGACATGATACAAAAGATATAGATAAAATGAAAAATATTCTTTCTAATTTCAGGAAAAAAAGAGTGTCTCATCCTGCTGCAATTAATGGCTGAAAATTCAAATTCAATTATTTTTGCTGATTCAGTTTTCTCAGTGAATATGCGAAAAACATTTTCTCCCATTTATGACGATTATTTTTCGTCAAGATGAATAAATGCAGACATTTATCATTCTATGTGTTTTCAAATTTCTCCAAGTGGAAGTCGTTAATTTTGCGTCTTTCCAAAGTCAAATGTCTCTCCCATGACTTCCACCAACTCAATTTCTTTGCGCGTCTCTTCCTCGGCATGAACATCAATTCTTATCATCAGCCCCCACTTCATATCCTCACCCCGGGACACCCCCCAAATGGATGATGAGGAGTGGAAATTGCTAGGGTGTCACCCAAGCTCAGGGGAACCCTACCAGGCGACCCTCAAGAATCCATTCAATTATTTGCCCGTTTTTATGATTATTTATTGTAAGTTTTGCGCTCATAAACTGGGCGATTCATTGCACTTGGGTTACAAATGTCTCAGGGGTGAATTTTGGCTATATATATGCGTGTTTTTTTTCCTATGGGTCTTCTAAGTCCAAATGAAACAAACTTAGCGTGCAAATGCAGCACTTTTATGTTTTTCTACCCTTTTACTTCCCCTAAGAGTATTTCTTAAGATGTTCATTTTCTCAGGAAAATTAATTAGTTATGCACAAATGCAATGGTTTTATTTTACCCATTTTTTTCCTTATTAAAAATGGAATGTTATTCATCCAGTTATCAAGCTTAAAGCCTTGCTTAAACCCTTCTCTTATAATTTGCAAAACAAAATTAATTCATGAAAACATTGAATGATTTTGTTTATTTTTCCATTGCATGACTTATTCATTTTTTCCTCAAAACATTCATAAGCGGGAGGAGGAGCTGATGGTTCCTATAGGGGAAAGAGGGGCAGCTCTGAAATTAAGCTTTTTTCTCCTATTTTTAAATGGAATTTAGCCTTATGATGTGATTTAATTTAGCTTTGCAATTGTTGGTTAGTACATTAGTAACATGTATGCGTGCAAATAAAATTGAATATTCGAGAGAGAAGGGGGGTCACGAAGGACCTGAAGTCGATATCTTTAACCGTTTGACCTCTAGTTCTTGTACAAACGTAAGGTCAAGTTAAACAATATTTACTGAAAAAATATGCAATTATCGATACTTAATCTATTCAGTACCGATGAATAGCGATGCAGCCGGGTTCGAGATTTCAATACCTTACCAAAAAATCCAAATTTAACCCTTTAACGACTAGACAGTTTTCTCTGATCGAAAATCAGCAATAAAAATGAAACCGATAAACAAAACTTGTAAAATGTCTTACATCTAACCTTCGAAAAGCAAACAGAGTCTGATTTAGTGTATATTTTTTGTCTCTATGAACGATAGGGACAAAAATAGCCCATAAATTTAACTAATTTTTCTGACGACACCATTGACTGATAATTTTCACTCTAACGAAAAATATTATGTTTGAGTATTGTAGTTTACTTTTCCAAAACGGTTTTGCTTAAAAAAGAATTGGACGTATAAAAAAAAATTAAAATCAATTTTCAATATGAGAATTTTAAAATTCGTCATTTTTGAGCTTAAATATTTATCATGTAGTAAATAGGTGGAGACTTGCAAAAATATCCTAGAGTCCTTGAATCTTCTACATTGCAATCACGTATAAACATAAGAAAAAAATAACTTTAGGTAGTCAGGAAAAATTATTTTTTTTATGGGACACCGGTGTTCCAATCGTCCTTAAAGGGTTAATCATATCGGTTAAAAAATTAGCCTTTCTAAATGATTTACCTTTGCTTACTTACTTACTTACTTAGGTGGCTGCACGTCTCTTTAAGGGGCAGGATATCTCGCACTAACCTTCTCCAGTCCTCTCCGTTATTTCGCTCCAGAAACGTAGCATAAATCGCTGTCGGACAGTCCGTCCTATCCTTGAGAGTTTTCGTAACAATATTGCTTTTACGGGGACGGGTTGTTATCCTCTCGCCCAACCCTCTCTAGAAGGACCAGGAGTGGAACTCTGTAACAGTATGACGATGTCATACGACAAATTAAAAAAAATTATACCGCTACGCTACCATATCTTGTTGGCAGCATCAGGCCGCCAGAGTTTCTTAGCGAGAAAAGATAAGATTTGACCACTGAGGAAGGCTTGGAGTCTGAGCCTTGATTTGAGCCGAAAGCTTTGGGAAGAATCTAAAATTTTCTAAGCTGATCTTTCTTTGCCCAACGTTCACCGGTTCCCATTAGTAAATAGTAGATACCCCTCGAATAACATTTTCAATAATCCTACGGTTCTTACAAAGTTCAAGCTGACTTAGCCAATATCGGGTTTCATCTCGGATTGTACTATTTGTAAACTACCGGTCAGATTCTTAGGTTGGAAGGATTGGGTGGGAATGGGCTCTCTTAAGGCAACCCGCCACACCTTCTAGTACCCAGCCAGATTCCCCCGAGAGACTTGAGTCCACATCTCCTTCTTCTCAGATGTTCTTTACCGGAATGACAAAGACCCAGAAGGCAATGACACCGAAACTGTTCAGAAGTGGCCTAGGAATGGATTCGAATTGTAATGTTTATAACAACCATTTTTTTGCAAACGTATACAATACATTGGAAATAAATTTACATAATCAGCTGTGAAAGTTTCATGGTAAAGTTTTCGCTTTTATAAATATTTCTCTAATTTATGGTTAATTAGAAATAGTCATCTAAATTTGTTAAGTTAAAAATAAGAATAGTTATATAGGGGAAGGCTTTCAAGCTTCGCACGTACTCTGGATTTAGACACTTTATATTTCTTTCGTATTCCTTTAATGAATCTTTACTGAAAAAATTAGGTAAGATACATTAAAGAAATGAGAAAATATGAAGTGTTCGAAGCCAAAATATGTGCGATGTCTGAAAGTCTTCCCCTACCCTGCTTTAGCAATTCTGCCGAATGTTTGTTTTCAGAATTTCATAACAGCCAAGAGAATTTGACCTGAAAATTCGAAAAAAAGAAGAAAAAAGCAAACGTATTCTGTGAAATCTTAGATATTCCGGATATACCAAAAAGTGAATTTTTTGGACTGATGCTTAATGTTAGATTTAAGGAGGTAAAGTTGTTGAATCTTTGTTGGAAATTTTCATCCGGAAAACAATAAAAGAAGGGAAAAGATTATCAAAGTTTTTGGTTGTATGGAAATTGTCTGTGAAAATATATATGTATGCTTACATTTGCCTCCTTTTCATCATCATTTCGCATATCAGATAGTTGTTACGACTTTTCCAAATGGACAATGTTGACAGTAAAACACTCTTTCGATTTTATTTGCTTTGTTCACACACTTTTCCTCCTCGGCTCCACAAAAGGAACTTAGGTTCGTATAATATACTGCAAAAGTGGAGGATAGAAGAGACTCTTGGTGTCTTTTATTCCCCATTTTATATTTATCCATCTATTGTACCCTCAGAATCGTCATGTGGAATAATATGGTGTGTACAAATAAAAGAAGTTTGTATTGGAAAAGTCTCTCAATTGCAAATTGGTGAGTGACGATGTTCCATGAAGAGAAAATATACCCTTTTATTTATTTAGACTGCTATTGCCCGTTGGCTGTGAAAACTCTCTCTCTCCCATATTCACTTGCTTTGAAATTGATCTCTGTGTAGGAAAACCCATGCTGTTTTCTATTCCAAAATTCAAAGTCTCTGCTTATTCACTCAAAAGTACCCCAAATAGATTCCATCTGCAAATTGTTAATGCCACACTTCATTCCTATAGTTGATTTTTTGCCTCAATAAAATGGGGACAATGACAATGTTTCACAAACATAGATTGAATATTAAGCGTGTCCCAAAATGTAAGAAAGGTTGAGGGAATTGGAACCGTTCCACAGGGGATAAGGGGGCAGTTTTGGTCATTGAGGAATTGTAATAATAAGATCATTATTTTTCTAACATTTCAAAATATTCAAATATTCTTTTTCTACATGATTTCAGAACAATTTCTAGAATTGTAACAGGTACACCTTGGCAAATTTTAGAACGCTTGAGAAAATCACCATGATTGCCTGATGCCAGAAAACTGTTCAAATTCTTGGAAGAAAAGAAATTGGCTGTTGTCATGAAGTCGTTAAATTAATTTTTCATTTAGTGTTGCTTCTGGCAATTAGAAAGAACTTTCTTAAAACTAGAATTGGAAACACTTTAATTTCTGTTGGGACTGATGGCACCATTAGTGCTCCTGTGTGTATGGGCGTGGGTGCGAAAGGCACTGTGCTTGGACCTCTGCTTTTCATAATCTACGAGGGTAGTCACAGAAGCCCCTGGCCTCGGAGGGAAATCAAAAAATATTTTGAACTTTACTTTTTTATTTCTCAACATAGTCTTCTTGTAAGTCGACACACTTTTCCCAGCGATGCTGGATAGCCTCTATACCCATCTAGGTAGGTTAGTATACTATAGTATACTGTAGATACTATAGTATCTATAGTAGGTTCCGTCCAGGTCGTCGAAATAGGCGCGAACTGCAAGCGCGACCTCAGTATTGTTGGAAAATCTTTGTCCACTCAGCCATTTTTTCATATTTGGGAACAGGAAATAGTCCGATGAGGCCAAATCTGGAGAGTAGGGGCCATAGGGTAGCAGCTCGAACTACAATTCCTTGATTTTGGCCATCGCGACACGACGCTGTTTTTGCTCCGGTGTGAGCAAACGCGGCACCCATTTTGCACAAAGCTTATTCATGTTCAAATTTTCTGTCAATATACGATGTACGGCACTTTTTGAAAGGCCTGACATGCCAGCAAGCTCACGAATTTTCAATCGTCGATCACTCAATATAATTTTTTGGATTTTCTTCACATTTTCCGGTGAGGACGCTTCTTTAGGGCGACCTGTGCCTTAAGCATCATTTAAGTTCTTTCGACCACGCTTACACTCTGCTACCTAAAATAATAGAGTGGAAATCGAAGAAGCAGACTTCCCTGAAGTAGAATCCAGGTCGGTTTTAATATTGGGTGTCTTAAAACCTTTCAAGACCAGGTACTGGATCACGTAACGATGGCCCATTTCTTCAATGTTCAATTTTTTGTTAACTGTTGTTACGCCGGTAAGCTCCTCAATTGGCTCAAGAAGAGTAGAAGTTGAAAGGGTCCAGAAATATGCAGCATTGCGAGAGCGAAGGAAATTCCTCGCACTATCTTTCGCTTCAAGAGTGACAAGGACAACAGACAACAACAACAGACCTCAACAGACTTGAGGACGTCACATACAAACCAAGGGAGAAGATCGTGGCCAAGTTCGACGTCAACCGCCTGTGTCAACGCTCGAGGATGATGTCTGAGCTGGGATATGGAGATACCCCGTTGCCCGAAGACAGCCGGATAAACCTGAAGGCTCCAACAGCGTCGGAACCAGCCACAAAAAGACATTCAGCATCACTAGAGATTCCGGATCGAGCCATGATGCCATCCGAAGATGCCCGAAGACCACCGAGGCCGTACGAACGTCGAGACTAACCGCTACAAGCGTGACGCGTGACGCCTGTACTACAGCAAAGAGGGAGATTTCGGATTATAGAGCCACACTTCAGCCGATGGACCCCGATGACCGCCGAACTTGCACGAAGATCTCCTAACGTTCAGATTCAAGGCCAATGCATGCAAATGATCAGTGAACGAGAGCGAGTGGCCAGTAAGGGAGAGGACAGCACCAACCGAAGGTCCAAAATTTGTAAAAATTTGTGCATTTTGTACAAAAATGTTCAATTTTTGTACAAAATGCATGAAAGACGAAATGTGTAATACGAAATGATACAATAGGAAATGTACTAGAATACGAAGTTTCCGCAATACAAAATGTGCAATACGAACATGTAAAATACGAAATGTAAAATACGAAGTTTCCGCAAACCGCTGAATCCATACGAAGTTTTTCCAAAAGTTCTAAGCTGATAGATGCCTCTCCAACTGCCCTCCCCCCCATGGAAAAATCTCAGTACGAGCCAATGCTTCACAGAGTGATCTGGATAAAGATACCGAGACGGGCTAGTTGGCATAAGCTGCCAAAAGAAATCTGAGAATTGCTGCCAGAATGAGGAAAAAGAATCTGCTAGAATGAGGAAAAAGAATCTGCTAGAATGAGGGAGGGGAATCAATATTGCTATAGCTCAGAAAGAGATGCCTGTATTTCTAAATTCTCAAACTACACAGAAAAAAATATTTTGTTAAATTGTTCGTAAATATTTGTGAATTCCTATTGGGGACTTACGAAATGTTCGTAAATCGTATAACTCATCAACAAGTTCGTAAAAGTTTGTACTTTTTCACAAACATTGTTCGTAATATCATCACTTGACGAGCATTTTTTGCGTCTTTTACAAACATTCGTTCGTAAACACACAAAAAATGTCTGTAAAATTTTGTCATTTGTTCGTAAATGTTCATAAAATAAATAAATTTTACGTTCATAAATAAATTTCACGAACATTTTTTGTGTGTTTACGAACATTTACGAACAAATGTTTGTAAAAGTACAAAATATGCTCGTCAAGTAATCATATTACGAACAATATTTGGGAAAAGATACAAACTTTTACGAATTTGTTTGTGGGTTTTAAGACTTATTTTGTAAATCCCAAATAGGAATTTACAAATATTTACAAATAATTTTACGAAATATTTTGTTCTGTGTAGACTTTTTTAACAACAGGGAGGACTTCGTCGATCTCTTCCACTTCGCCTCCACTGACTTCCAGTTTAGAGAATCTTGGGTCTCGTTGTCTTTTTGAGAAGAAGAAGTATCTATATCTATTCCCTTTCATTCCTTACGATATAATAGTTCACATAGATTTTTTTGATCATATTTTGTAATGATTTATTGCTTCTTACGATTTTTCTTTTAGTTTTACTGCATATTTTCAAAATAGTCCTAGAAAACATAACCTAAACTGTCCCACTTTACCCTAATTTTTTCAATCTCAATATAAATCTGAAACAGATTTTAGGATTTACATCTAAATACATTAACTGTATGCATTGTCCCTATTCGAGAAAACTCAAACTGAATCTCAGACAAGAGTAAATTCGATTTCTTGTTTCAAGAAAGACTCCACGTTTTAAGTAAGTGTAATCCCATAATTTTATCAGACAAATAGAAGCACTTGAACTTGTCTGCTAGAACACCAAAATTGATCCCTTATGGGGCAAAAGGAGATTGAATTTAATGCTAAAACCTCAATTGTTGCTTAATTTGCCCTACAACCGATGGATACAAGGTAGGAATTTAATAAAAGCCAAAGAATGGAAATTTATTCCCTGCCAAAGAGTCCCTGGTGGTACTTTTGGTATCACCCAAAATAGCAATTTTGTCCTGTGTATGCAATTAGTAACCCTCTTTGGACTCGCTTTTCTTTTAATTTACAAACAAACCTGGTGTAGTTCCTTCTACAAGGTGAAACCACCTTCTAGACATATTGTATCAAGTTTTACAGGAATTTGTGGTGTCTTCCCACAATAAGGACATAAAAATATACTAAAGTTGATGACAGAGTTCATGAGTTATGCTAATGCATTTCCCAAAAACCAACAATGTAGAAATTTATTTTTAATTAATTAAAAGTGGTCTCAAAATAGTTTCAAATTGCAAATTTCTGCCTTAAAGAGATACTTTTCTCGGGAAATTAATGAATATGGTTTTTGGAAACGCCCTGTAACAAGAAATAGAAGGTTGCAGGATGATAAAGAAAAACCCACCCATTTTGGTGGTGAATCACATGAAAATGTATCCCCCAGGACCCCAACGAGGGATAATGAGTGCATCGTGTGTGCTTCATTCTTTGTCTGCCAACCCCCGAGCCGTACCCAAAGTGGGCGTCCGACTAAGGTAAACACATAGCATATAAAGGGCCATAGGAGTAGATCCTGACGCCATAATTAAGTAACATTCGTCATCATTTTAGTACATTCTCCAACGTGAGAAGGAAATTTATATGGCAAAGCGTCTGCATTTTCCAGAAGCTCTGTTCACCTCCATTCACATGGATATTAAAAGCCTCACAGAGGAATGTAAGCCGAGACGGATACTTCGTTAGGTTTAATATAGGGTGGTGGTCTAAAGATGGCCTATACTTATGGTCATAATCGTTTCTCAGAATACAGTCAAAATACATTAAATTGCTAGGGTACCTAATTAAAATTAGTAAAGTTTTATACATAAAAATTTGAAATTTTTCTTTAAAAATTTAAAGAAAATAAATTAAAGAAAGTTATTTATCTATTTTACCTCAATTTTTAAAGAGTTATAATAGTACCACTGCATTCTGTAGAGCAATTAACCTATTCGACAATAGGTAACCCAGTGAGCTCCACCAAACCTCATTCCTTTTTAATTTTTCTGATGTGGTCAAACCTATATCCTGTAGAAATAAACCAACGTAAATACAATCAACCTAATTAAGGGATTCTGGAAGTCGTCGGAAAATTAACAATCACTCAGGGAAGCACATTAACTATCCCCAGAGCTTTCGGCTCGATTTTCAAGCATTCATCAGTGATCAAGTGCAAATTTTTCTCTGAGATTCATTCAGGGTTCCGATCAGGATTGCAACAGGGCATAAAAGGGAACTGGAGCACTACTTGACACCGTCCTTTAACAAATGTTTCTTCAATTTCTGACACAATTTTGATATTGTCCTTCTTCTTGGATTTCTCTGCGAGTCTTTCTTTTTTAGTACTGGTTAGAACTGGTTAGAACCTAAACTCCAAGTCGGATCCTGAAGATTACTGCTGTTGCTTTTATTGACCACATATTTAAAATCACAAATAATATAATCCACTCAAACACTAAACTCCATAAAATAGAAAGACACAGAAATACAATACTTACAAATTCAATTCAAAATACTAAACCAAGTACCAAATTTGGCTTGAAAGGCCTCAGATACACATCAATAAAACTCTTTAATTATTTTTCACATAAACACCCCAATACAACACACAAAAATATCAAATATATCCTTAAAAGTACAGATTTTGTAAAAACTCACACTTAAATTAAATTTCCCCATTATTTTGTATCGATTTCCTCCGTATTCAAGTTTTCATGTCTATTCCGATTTTTATTATTTTTTTTTTCATAAGTTGTTGTATATAATCCCTTAAATGTAAAATTGTTTGCTTGGGGCATTAGTAAATGTTTTATTATTATTATTATTATTATTATTGATAATAATAATAGAGTGAGATCTAGATCTAGTCATCTCGTTCATTCCCATGGGAAATTTTGAAAACATGTTTACAAACAAAAATTATTGTGCGCTGGCCATAACTTACACTTGTTCCCTACTAGGAAAAGATTGCGGAAATAGTAATCGATCGAATTACAGAAATATTAATCGATGTTTTCTTATGTTCCTTAAGGGGGTTGTCCCAATAAGAATGCAATGAGAAAAAGATTAGTTTCGAATATTTTGTCATTTTTTAAAGGCTATCGAAGACGAAGACCGGAAGTCAATATCTCTTAACGTTTCAATTTTATATGGGTCAGAACACTGAAAATATGCGAAAAACTGTACTTGTATCACTAATCGTACCGACAATTTTTGGTCACTTTTCCTAGAACGCTATGTCAAATGACAGACCGCGGTAGGGTAGCATATTCAACAAATTTTTCTTGGAAAAAGAAAAAAAAATTAAAATTTATACACTGAAAAATATATAACATACATATTTTAAGAAATTAATAAAGTTTGATAGCGACATTGAACCGTTTAAATATGTGTAATTTAAAAAAATATATATAAACCGGTGAATTTGACCGATCTTGGTAGGTTTAGTGTTAATATAGAGCTTTTAACGATACTGTATCCCTTTATCACCGATCGTGGCCGATGAAGTCGGGTTCAGAATTACAAGACCTTTCCAATAAATCTAAATTTAACTAAATCCGTTGAAAATTAGGTGCCCTATAGGGTGGTTTAACTTTGACCTCCAAACATTCAAAATGGCGAGTTTACCGATGATAGATTGATGATATAAAATCACCAGGGCTAATTCTTGGCTGGGTTGTGAGGGCCTAAGGTATTGATTTGGGTAATGTTCCAAGCCAGGTTTAGAAGCCAGGATGGTGAGAGGTCAAAACAAACGGATTGTGCACTCTCGGGGAGTTCGAGCAGTTAAAAATGAGCTACGAGTATTTCTCGTAAATTTTTTAAAATTGTTTGTAAATGTTTCTATGTATTTAAAGTTACTAAAAAAAACAAAAGCAAGATCTATCATTCATTTATATTCACAAAAATAACTTTGAAACTCTTAAATCATGCAAAACATGTCGTATTGGCCAAGTGGCACAATGACCAGTGGTCACTTACGAATACGATTTTGAGACAAAACCATCAGAACATAACCAGACTAAACAACAAGCATCGTTTTACAATCAAGTTTCGGCGGATAAGTTCTTTTTTCCACTAAAAAACAACACTGTTAAAGGCAAAATGTTCTTATGGCCTGTAACAACAGAAGACTCTCAACCCTTGGAGTATCTTAGGAATTTTTCTCAGAAAAAAAAAATTCTTCCAAGAATCAAAATCTTATTTTTTTTCAAAAATCCTTTTTTCAAGGAGTATTTTAACTAATCTGTTAGTAGGAAATTTTTGATTTTTAGAATTCAGATGATTCAGATCAACCTAATCTAAGAAATATTGTTTCTTAGATTAGGTGATTCTTGATTCTTAAACCGATTGAGGCAATAGAAAACGGTATTTTTTCTACCTTCTAATTCAGGTAACCCCCTTAAAAAATTTCAGGAAAATGACGAAAAAATAAATTAATAATAATGCCCGATGCGCAATGATTTTTTTTGTAAATATGTTTTTGACGTTTCTTGACATTTCAGATAGAGTGAGAGGCATATAGATAGTCATCTCGCTTACTCCCATAAGGTGTCTCTAAAGCATGTTTACAAAACAAAAGTCATTGTGTGTTAGGCATAATGTTATACATGGGTCAGCCTTGACGACTTCCACCTCTCCAAATGGATGCGTATTATGAATTATCATGGTGATCCTAATGTAATTTTCTAATGGAGGAGTTACCAACACATGCAATTTTCCAGCCAGATGCCAGCTTTTTGCTCTTTAATGACAAACATTTACACAACATTCACACATTTTCTTTTTCTATCTAATTTTTTTCCTCATTCCATTGAACATTAGATGAAAATAAGATGAAAGAGTATAGAAAAAGAGACAAAATGTTTCCATTACTAAAGGGATGAAAGAAAATGCCAACAATTTGTCAACATTTCCTCGACCACAAACCAAACTGGAATGATGGAAAAGTTTCCTTATTAATGCTTATTCATTGGTTGAGTAAATTAATTTTCTCGCCATTACTAACTATTGTTGAATAAAATGGAAGTTTCTTGGGAAAGGGAAAATTGATGATTTTGGTGGATCATGAAATTAATTAATTTAAATACACATAAATTCTCAACAATTGTGTCCAAGATACTTTATTCATACGTGGGGATTATGTAAATACCATGCAGAACTCTAGGGAAAAACCGACCCCTGTGAAGAACTCTTCATGGAACACCCAAAACAAATACTCATTTCGTGGATTAATGGGGATGATTTTCCCTAATATTTTTTTTTAGTTACACAAATACGACTTTAATTGATATTAGTTCACGTTCCTAATTATCTCAGTTATTGTACTCATCACTATATGTTATTGCTTCATATTGAACTCAAACTTTGTAATATGAAAACCTATTCCCTCGTTTCAGGTTTCCAAAAAGTTTGAACTCATGAATTTCAATTATATGCATGAATTTAAATTACAAAATAATTTGTTTTGAAGACCCATATGGGTCAAATCATTGTATTCACTGTGTAATTTTTTGGTATCAATTTTCCGATTAATTATTGATTGATTACTGGTTTATAATCGGTCAAAAGTAATACAAACTTGGCCATGATTGAAAGACCTCCCCAATGAATTCAAACATTTGACAATCGATAAGAAACACGATGCCCGGAGCCCTTTAAAGCTTTGACTTAATTCAGGCTTTCGGAATTTTGACTGGGACCCTTATTATCGTCCCGTAAATACAAATATTTTTATTGGTTTTAGATATGATTTCGAAATTCTGTCCGCGAATCTTTCAAGCGAACATGCCGATGCCGTTATTACTCTTTCTGTCAATTTTTCGGGTCCCGGTCAAAAACCTGAAAGCCAAAACCCTAAATGCTTGAAGGGGTCATAACTACTCCTTGGATTAGACCCACGCTTGTTGGAGACACAGGGAAATTCTCTTTGTTTTCGCAATTATTCCACACCATCCTTCATGTAATTTTGTCCCTTTAAGGATCTTTTCCGTTTGAAACTTTGTCATTCGAAATTTCGGTTTTCGGACTTTGACTCGTTCGGGATTTTGTCTCTTCTGGATTTCGGATCTTAGGACTTCGACTCATTCGGGATTTTGCCACTTCGGGTTCATGGTTTTTCGTGGTTCCACGCTCGGGTTTTGGCTTTCGAGTTTTTGGCTTTTCAGACTTTTGGTTTTCGGGATTTCTACCCATTCACGATTTTGTTTTTTCCGGACTATGGTTTTTCGGGATTTTGGTTTTCTTTTCAAGAATTTTGGATTTTAGGATTTCGGCCCATTCAGGATTTTGTCTCTTCGGGAGGTTTTTCGGGGTTCTGGCATTTTGGATTTGACTTTCGAGATCTTGGTTTTCGAAATTATGGTTCACGGAATTTTGGTTTTCAGGATGTCAAACCATTTGGGATTTTCTTCTCAGGATTATTGTTTTTTTTTTTTGTATTTTGACACATTCTGGATTTTACCTCTTCGAGAGGTTTTTCGGGGTTCTGGCATTTGGGATTTGGCTTTCGAGATCTTGGTTTTCGAAATGTTGGTTTACGGAACTTTGGTTTTCAGGATGTCAAACCATTTGGGACTTTTTTCTCAGGATTATGGTTTTTTTTTTGGGATTTTGACATATTCTGGATTTTGTCTCTTCGAGAGGTTTTTCGGGATTTTTGGCATTTTGGATTTGGCTTTCGTGGTCTTGGTTTTAAAAAATTTGGTTTACTGAACTTTTTTCAGGATGTCAAACCATTTGGGATTTTCTTCTCAGGATGATGGTTTTTTTTTGTGGATTTTGACACATTCGGGATTTCGTTTCTTCGGGATATTGGTTTTTAAGATTCTGGGGTTCAGGTTTTGGCTTTCAAAATTTTGGCTTTTGGAATTTCGGCTTTCGATATTTTGGTTTTCGGGATTTCGAACAATTTAGGATTTTCTTTTCAGGATTATGGTTCATCAAGATTTTCGGCTTTAGGAATTTTGGATTTTTGGATTTTGATCCATTCGGAATTTCGTCTCTTCGGGATTTTGGTTATTCGGAATTTCAGTTTTCGGGATTTCGACCCATTTAAGATTTTGTCTTTTCAGGATTTGGTTTTTCGGGATTTTGGCTTACGGGATTTAAACCGATCAGTAATGGCTCCGGCATTGTTTCGGATCAGGAAAAATTCATAAAATAAAACTTCACATCCCTTTCTTTTTTGGACGTTTTCAATATGTCCCTCTCTTTCTTTAGCGTTCTTCTCCTTCTTTAAATGTCACGATAAATTCAATTTATAGTTATATCCATATTGAGTGTAAAAAGTGGTTCATGTACAAAAAATTTAAGAAAGTACTGCAAATTTTGATTTAATAAAAGCTCCCTGATTTAAAAGGTGTTGCTGGATTAATATTATTTGCCCAGTAATAAAGCTAAATATTTTCAAAAATGTACAAATTTATTTTTTCTACTGCTATTTCTCGGTTAAAAGCAAAGCCAAAAGTTTGGGAAACTTTACCATATACTAGAAAAAAATATTAGATTTAAGGCACTAGTCCCCTTCTCTTTATGATTACTAACAAAGGTATTACTTTTCATATAAAGGGAAAAATGCGCTTGGTATTTTCCATTTTCCATAGAATTGCTCTGTAAAAGTGCATGTTCAAAGCATGGACACCAACTCACCAACAAATGCGTAGGAGTTAATATTCAATTTCAAAAAGATGGAACAATATGTAATCTTTCAATTGTTCCGGAGAATTGCTTTTCATGCTCTTAGTTCTACGATGGAAATATCAATTTTATTGTCTTTCAAATGAATTTATTTTGCAGAAAGTTCTCGCAAGAGTACTTGAGAATGTCATTTTAATTTTGAACATAATGAAATTATAAATTCCAATATTAATTAATTGTATGTTGTCTAGATTTGAAAAGCTTCAATTTAAAATTGCTGACAATAATAGTTCAAACAGTGCAAATTCCAGGTCAGTAGGAGCTTAAAGGCAATATTAAAGGTACGACAGGGCCGTGTCATAAACTGATTGAGTTTAATTGTGAATATGATGTATGCGTTTGGCGCGGGAATGTTTTGAAATCATCAATATTCAAATCACTGTGCAAATTCCCATCATTGTTTCCCATTCTATCCATTTAACCCCGAGGCAGGGACACTACCAGTACTTGTAGCTCAGAGCAGATGCTCCCCTACGTGCTAAAATCCGAATACTCAGAGAGTGTTTCGTCAATATTTGTCCAGCATTATCCAAAATGCCAGAAGTATTTGGGCGGATTTGCTTTTACTGTTTCTTCACCAGCAATTTGGCTCATCCTTTCCAACTTCCCTCAAGCAAGCAAGTGGGAAATTCAGCTGAACTTGCAGAATGTACTTGTGCATGTTTCCTCAGGCATACCTTCTAAGCTTGGATCTAATAGACAACTTCTTGCTCCATATCAATTAAGTGCTGGTTTTATCTTTCAGATAAACTTTCTTTAAAATCTACCTAAGGCCACAATTTCAACCAATGGATTCTTGAAACGAAAATACATATTACCATTTTGTACCAGAATTAGACGATAAATATATTTTCTATAGCAGCTTTAATTCTACGCTTCTCTATTCTCTTTTATTTACTTCCTCTTCATCTATACTTCCTGTTTCATCTTAAATGGCCGTGTTATACATCGTCTAGGATTTTTTCAGGAGGGACAAAAAGGCAAACAAATAAATAAATACGTCAAGGTACTCCATTTGGCCACTAAATCCATTATTATCTTTCCTTGTATTCCTTATTCGATACCTTCCAAGATAAAAGATATCTATAGGCCTCACGTTTTTTTTTACCACAGATAACCTTTATGAATCCCTTTAAACGATAAACGTTTTGAGGGATTGGAGTAAGCAGTATAGAAAAACTTTAACTGCTTGAACTCATAGAGAGGAGTGCATAAGGTCCGCTTTTTTTTCGAATTTGTCACCGACCTGGAACTTTAAACGGTAAAGCGGTCTTCAGACTAGAGGTTTAGTCCAGTTCCCGAAGATCTCAGAATCCTAAATGACAACCAATTTTATTGCCTTTTTAGAAGATAATAGGTCATTAGTCCTTAATAATCCAATCTTAAGTTAAATTTTTCGAAATATCTGGATTGATAAGGAATTACAACAGTTAAGCCATATAACTAAGTCTTTGGTCTGAAATCCGTATAAGAGATATCAATTTCTGGACTTTGGTGATCCGGGTGATCCCTAATAAAAAAGCATTATCCTCAGATATTGGAGATAGCCCAGGTGAAGGTTTCGTCTGTACATTTAGAGCAGAAGGAAAAAACCAAGTCTTGGGCCAGCGACAATTAAGCGGTCTGTCTTAACTAAAGGTTTAGCCCAGTTTCTGAAGTTTCTAAAATCCTAAATAGTAAGCGATTTTATTAGTTTGTTAAAACCCAATAGGTCACTTACCTTTGATCATCCCGATCATACAATCATAAGTCAAAATTTTCCCTAAATACTTGACTAACAAGAAATTAGATTAGTTAAGCCATATGGCGATGCCTTAGATCTGAAGTCCGTATTACACATAACCAATTTGGGCTCGTGACTAAAGGGATAACGGACCCTTTCCTGCTTCTTAAGGCGCATTCAGAGCTTTAAGGCGACATTCGGTCTGAAAGCGTGGGCTGCCTTATCCTGGTCAGGCCAATAACGATGGATCTCCATATTTGCCGGTGGTTTCTTTCCATCCCATAGGTACTACGCCCATATCCATGGTAAGTTCTCGTTTTTAACTAGTAACTAGTAACTTCCAAAAGAGATACAGTCCCCACTTTTAAGTTATTTCGCGTAACGGTTGCAAATCCAGAGAAATTCTCATACGTGTTTGCACGTAAAAATACGCTTTGGTTTCAACTTTTATGGCCTCTACACACTAGTAGATACTTCTTTTAAAAAATGCCTTTTAAAGAAAATTTCCCCTATCCTTGTAGGCAGGAACGTCAGAATTTTTTTTTTAAAAAGGCAATTTTTGACGAAAATTGCCTTTATTAGGCACCATTAGACCACATACTAGGGGGTGACTACGCTACATTCCTTTCGACGAGGTAACGTCAATTGAGACCAAAGACGACTAACTTATAGGGCTAAACAAGGCGTCTTAAAGCATAAGTCACCTTATTTTTTTATAGTGTCTAAGACGATAGGACTCTTCATTCGGCAGTTGTAGGGTTCTCATTCGGCAGGTACTACGCTTCCAGTGGCTTTTGATGAGAGGTCGATAAATTCGACAGAAGAGACACACATGTGAAACAGACTAACGACTTAGTCTCAAAAGAAAGGTTACGCCTCAGATGAGCTAAGGCACCCTCGGACAGGCATAGGGGGCAACAGCCTCGGTTCTCTTTCTGCGTAGCAGAGAAGGGACAGAAGCCTCGAACACTGCCTGAAGGATGGACGCCAATTCTGCCGTCGAGGACAGGGCCATAGCCTCGACGTTTCTGGGGCAGACGGATAACAGCCCCCCAACAAGGTAGAGGAGGCAACACGGCAACTTTCTGATCTTTCACTCTTTCTGGTGGGAAACCGCTTACAGGGGGCAAAACTCTATCCGGGAAGAAACTACTGATTTCATCGGCCATGGGTAGAACTCACGACCTTAGCGTTTCCCACAAGATTACACAGCACCCTCGGCTTCAGTCCACAATAAAAGTTGACAGTGACCATACCTGCTCCCTGGCCCAATGTTCAAGGAGGCGAGATTGGGCATCCACAGCGGTTAAAGAAGGGGGCAAAGGGTTCGGCACTTCCTGGAGCATAGTGAAGCGTACATTAAAACAGCAAAATGCTGTTAATGTTTTTTTTTAATGTTTTAAAAAAGCAGCTTCGTATTAAAATAGACTTATTGTCTAAAATTCCCGTCCAAATCCTCGATTCTGTCGATAGCGCGGCTACTTATAGGTTCTTTCTGTTGACCCGAATAAGAATAGCGCTATACAGAAGGGGACAGAATCAGGAACAATAACAATAATATATAATAATATAATAATAATTTTTCATAAGTGTGTGTTTTTTTTGGTGTTTCCTCTGCGTTATCTTTGTTGATTGATTTTTTTCTTCATTTCTTTTTTCTCGAAACGGTTCACAGATTTTCGATAACTTCTTTTTTTTCCTTATTGATTTATTTATTTATTTTTCTTTCTATCAATTACTCTGTAAATTTCGTGTTGAGCATTTTAATGGTTTCGCTGAAAACTTTGTCCAGACTTGTCGATTATACATTTCAAGATTAGTGTTTATGTAGCTTTTCTTTTTATCAAAGGGCCCTTGTCCCAAATGGCTTACAGCTCAGTAAGAGCTAGCCATTTTAACCTCTCACAATGCTGCAAAGCACTGCAGTTTCAACAGAGCAAAATCTTCTGTTTTTGTTTTTTTTTTCTTTTTTTTTAATTGGGATTTTGTGTATTCAAAAAAAAAGTTGAAATATATTTTTACGTGACTGGCATATACAACTTGAGAAAGATCTTTTCTACCGTTTTGCTCTGGAGGTTGGTCACCAACGCTAAGACGGCGGTGGACGCTGAAAACTACACGGGATCTCAGTAAAACGAAACTGTACTTTGAAAGCATTGTTGATGAATAAATTTATCTATCTATTTATCTATATATCGTCGGCTGCGTCTACCTCTATCGTATCTGCATTTGTTTTGTATCTGCATTCGGTGCAAGCTACAATACAGACTTCCTGTCTGGCGTGAAATGCTGACACAAAAGAAATGCAGATACGACAGAGGTAGACGCAACCGACGATATGTTGTACCGCAACAGTAGTACAGCCTTCTCGGTGCCAGTCCTCTCCAGTGGCATTGCCGAAGGCAATAGCTGAGACCACATAGCTCGAGGAGCCGAGTTCACGAACCAGGAACTTGACAATGGCCTCGGCAATTCGCAAAGGGTGGTGAACCACCTCGGTTCTATTTAGCCCTATCCCAATTTATTGCCAAAGGTAATGTAATGGCTGTCCCTGGGTCCGCTGGATTAGGCGAGATTTGGAACCAACGGTACCCTACCCGCTCAATATGGGCAGCCCACTTAGGCCGTTCACTGACCGTGAGTCGCTTTTAACTCCTAACTCAGTTTGCCTTCCTGTCTTTCGCTGGCATTTGAGTTTCTCTAATGAATTTTACTTTAGATGGCAAATACTCGGATTTTTCACAGGGAAATTTATGTATTGTCTTTCGGATTGTCTTGCGAATATTTCGCATTACAATACTTATGACCGAAAAAAAATTTTGACATCGAATTTTCCAAGTTCAAAATTTAACTTACATTAGAAGACCCATTTTTAAACCGATTTGTTTAAAATTGAATTTTTTGGAAAGGTCTTGAAATTTCCAAACCGGCTCCATTACTCTAAATCGGCAATGGGTTGGGTAAGTACTTGTAAGTTGTTTTATATTTCTTTAATATTTTGTTTTTTTTTTTATTTTTCAGAATGTTTATTACCAGGCAAGAGGTCAAACGGGAAGTCATATTGACTTTCGGTCGACGGTCTTCCCCTCCCCCTGATAAATCGATATTACCTCGAGAAGTTTTTTTTCTCATTTTCCACCACCCGATCCTACCTCAATAAAACCATGTGGATGTTTACGAGGTTTACGATTTCTTCTATGTCTGGATATGTTTTGGTACAATTAAAGGTGCAGCATTATATATTTAATTTAATATCTTTAAAGATTTAATATAAATGATATGCCATGTTTGAGAAGCTAGGTCTTCTTGAGGAATAGATAGACTGGCATTGTTATATTTTCTTTATTAAAGGATTTGATTATTGTCAATCCCATGTTGTGTGGAATCCAATCGTGAGAATTCCATGGAACCATGAGCTAATTTAAGCTTGGATTTATTGCTCCTTTTGAAAGTTTCACGACAAATCCTTAAAAGATTTCCACCCTCAACTTTCTTTTCTTTCTCCTAATATTATACAAAATTCACGCTTCTTGTGACGGAAATTTTCAGTTTTCTGCAAAATTTTTCACAGTGGAAAACTTTAGGGGAGAACGGGGATATATGGGGTCAATAATTATTTTTTGTATTTGTTTTTCAAAATAAATGTACAACCCGAAAAGGCGTATCTTGAGTAAAAGTTTACTTAAAGAATATTTAATTGACTTTTTGGTTATCAGTAACTCTTTCCAGGAAGTAGAATATTCTATCACGAAGCTTGTCCTAAATATTCCCACTCACCTCTTACGTATGAAAAAGAAAAAAAAGCAAATAAAATGGTTTGAAAGTTGAGAGTGGAGATGTATAAATATAAAAGCAGAGACACTCAAATATATTTTGTAGTTTGAGGGAAAATGCTTGAAATGTTAGAGAGCTTTTTTGGCTTTTTGAAAGCCCCCGTAGCAGAAATAACACGCTTTCAGTGTTGTGCAAAAGAAAGCCCTTGAAATATGTATGTGGGTACTACTTGAGTGCATTTCTGCTTCTGCACCTGATTTACATTCACCCATATTATGCAGTTTTAGCAGCAACTTTGGGCCCAGTCTTATATGAAGAGCTACCATAATCCTACACCATTTCACCGCTCTGGTGAAACTTTTCTCACTCATCCACTCAAGTTGGATTATTAAAGCTTTATTACGTTGCCTAAGATTGTGGAGTATGGGTAAAGTCTCTGCTGCCGCAAGAGCACTATATGTTATCATATGACACAAACAATGTTTCTCCACTTATATCCCAACTCGTTGGTTAATTCCAATATTTGGATTTTCCACCACTAGGGAAATCTATCGTGTTGCGATGAAGAATCGCAACACGTGGGGTGTGTCCTGAAGTTCTTTCGGAGAGATCTACTATTTTTTTCCACAGAATTCCCAGAAATAACACAGAAATTTTATACTCCTATACACTTAAATCCAAAGACCACATTCAGTTGACCTATTTCCCCTATTTCCCAATTTAGTCCGTCAATTTTATTGTTAAAACTCCACTCTCGAAGTTTCCATATTTGCTCGAAGAAGACATCTCAATAGTATTCTTTCGGAATTTGTTCGATAAATGTACAGAATCTTTGTGATGATCGTAACATTCTTCTTCTTCTTAACTTTTATCTTCAATTTTTTTTGAAGGAACAATTTTTAGTGCCCTAACTCAGAGAGAGAGAGAGTAGTTATATAATCGATTTTTTTCAACTTATTACCGTCCTAGAGTTTAAACGGTAAGAGATATCAGTTGCCGGTCTTCGGTGACCCCCAATAAAAAAAAGATATTTGTAGACGCTTGTTTTATTTTTCCCTCCAACAGTCTCGATTCTCTCAAAAAACCATGCTTTTTGGTTTTTCTCTAAAACGGCTCCTACGGTTTATTTTATTTTTGGATATCGATTGCTCATAATAAGAAAAGAATAACTCGCAGGAGGCAAATTTTACAGAAGAGCGATTTGTAGCTGAGATTTTACATGCAGAGTATAAGATTTTTGACCGAATCACAGTTAGCACGCATGGAAAATTGCACGAATTGCCTGTAATACGATTCAGAAAGCAATTAATACGAACAGTAATATCTTACTCATCTCATTACTCCACTAGAATGTACTCTTTCTAACACACGTAATGTTCCATTTAAAATTTTGCATACTATATACCTCTCTTTCCGCCTTTTCTTAATATTAGTATTAATCTTATATGTGACACCACGGCCACAATGAAGGTAGAGGGTATAAAGAAGTATCCAAAAACCGAATAAAACGCATTTTGTAAAAAATCGAGTTGTTCGACTTATATTCTGAGTCGCCGATATGTTTTAGAGATCGTCTAGATAAATATTTCGTCCAAATCTGTGACCCAAAAAATCGCCATCTTGCATTTTTTTACTACCTTAGGGGTCTATATTTCTACCGGATAAATTTCAATTTCAATTATTTCAATAATTTTCAATTTGGATAAATTTGGATTTCTTGGAAAGGTCTAGGTCAAAAAATTAAGGTCTTAAACTTAAACTTTCTTTCATGATTCATGTGCGACCTGTTCTTATTTTTCATGATGACTACTTATGTTCATGGATGCGTACACCTAAAATTTAACGATTTTTGTGTTAACCCTCTAATGGGTAAGACCGCCTCCAGGCGGTCTTCACAAAAATCACATTTACAGCGACAATAAAAGTTTTATTTATTTTAAAGTGGTATAGTGTCCTCGGTAATAGTCTTATAAACATCTCTTGAAAGTTTGAACTCATTTTGACTCTTCGTTTTGTTGCTATTCCCAGTTTTGTGTGACAGGTCAGAGAAAAAGCAACAAAAATTATATGTGCAAAAAAACTAATTTCCAATTTCCATAAAAATACCGATTTAAAGTTATCTGACTAAAATAAATTTATTTTTTACTGATAGATATGTCATTCTACTTTGTATATTTTATTTAAGAAATTTGAAAAAACTAAAAATGTGAATTTTAGAAGCAAAAATAGTTTCAAAAATTTTTTATATTTTCTCACCTAGCGCCTAAACTAAAAGAGATAATGAAGAATGGATGGTTTTTTTCGACTTTATTGGGTCATAATTATCCTAGAAAACATTATTTTAGAACTCTTTTTCGCATATTAAAGAAAACACCGTTAGTGGGTTAATACATTCTAAAATGAATAAATATTTAAAAGCAAAATAAATTCATTGTTTATTCGAAGATTAAAACCATAATTGTAATTAATTCAATTGCTTGGCCGAAATTACATTCAAAGTGGCCGAAATATAAAGCTGGCTGAAATTTAGCACACTTTACCTAAGTTATTTTGGACAATTTGTGCAAATTTTTCAGTAATTTATAAATCGGTTCAAATCGGTTCAAATCGATTCTGAACCTGTAAACAGTAAACGATATAAAACTACTTTTATGACAGAGCATCGGAAATACAAGCTCGAGTATTTCGCAAAGTATGGGACGCTTCAACGCAAAGTTCAAGTGCATTACCTAAATTTGGACGAGTTTTAATGTAAATTATGTCTCAAGTAAAATCGATTTTAAAACCGGTGAACATAGGACGAAAAGTAGGTCACATAAAAGACGTTGAGGAATGCTGAAACTGTTTAATTAAATAGTATTTTTTATAGGTTTTCTTTTATATCCTTGTTTGTAAATATGACTAGTTTAATCAATAACTAACAATAGCCACTTGAAAAGCCATTAAAATTTGATAGTTTAATTGGACTGCATAATTTACAATAGCAATATTTTATTCTATGTTTATTATTTTGCACAGCTCCACAATCAGTCATGTATCAAATATTATAAAATTTGTAATACATTTCAGTGGAAAGCCTTTATGACATTATTTAAAGTTTAATTGAAATTTGAATAATATTTTACCTTGCGGAAAATACTCCGAAGTTTTAACGAAATGTATTGAACAAAAGGATTGTTCAGGAAATTTAATATTAATTATTTTAAGTACAGATATGAAATAAATAGAGTAGCAGTTTGTTGAAAATTTTATTTGTGAATATATACAATGTAACGACAAGAAATTAAACTAAAATACACTGTGAGAGGGATAAGTAATAGCTATCGTTTGTGTATTTTGTTTCCCTACTTGCATATATGTACTCTACTCTGCAAATGTTGGAAATTTTCAGTAAATATTTGGTGGAATTATTGTTAAAATTCTACTGTGTTAGAACATTGATGCAGAGAACTCCTTGCCAAACTTTCTTAGGCATCTTGTTGTTTGAGATGTGCATGAAATTGTAGATACTGCGTGTAATTGTCTTAATTTAAATTACACACCTTTCGGATTGAATGTTCTTTGTAACATTTCACGACATTATACATCATCTCGTCTTTTTATGAACATTGCGGGTTAAGCTTTTCATTGAGGGATGTGTGCAAGGGGATAGCTTCTTAAGATTATCACAGAGTATTTAAAAAAATGATTTCTAGTTTATTTTTTTTTAATTCAAGTATTATAATTGGATGAATCCTAATACCAATATTTAGATAAGAACTATAAACCACCAACAAATAGCAAGATAATGATTCAAAGTGTTTTTAGCCGGAATTTAATTATCTAAATGTGTCACGGCTGAACGATAAGTGATACTTTGAGTTTATAAAAAATATCAATATTATTATTACTCATACTGTATACTTTAAAGCTGAATATATACTACATTTATTTTAATCCAATATTAATATTCTCGAGTAATAAATATTATAGAATTTAATATTATTCTGGAGAAAAAAATATCCAAAAATCAAGTTCGAAAGTTTCGTCCGTCTGAGGGCTTGAGTTTTTTTCCCTTTTCGAATTTCGAAGTCTTACCATTCACAAGTAGAGTATGAAAAATTCAAAATTCGAACATCTATTTGAAAAGCCAAAAAAGAGACATTCTTATTTCTGGATAATTCCGCAAGGTGGCTGAAGTACATCTAGTTCGAATTTCGAAGTGCTCAAGTACCAAAATGTGTAAATCATCACTGTGTTGTGAGGATAAACACAAAGCAAGAACATTTACTGCTCCTGTTCCATTATAATCACTCCATTTTCAATGACTAGGGTAAGGGCTCATAATTTTGGACAGTTTTTAAATTTGGACATTTTGAGGATAAAATTGGACACTACAAATAAATTGATTAAAATTACTGTCTACTGTTGATTCGTTTTCTATCCATTTTCTTTCATAAATTCCTATAAATTCAGATAGAGATCCTCAATTTAATTTTTGCATATTGTATTATTTATGATTTTCTCTAAATGCATTGTAAATTTGTATATGTCAGATTGAACTCAGGGATGTCAAACGATTTTTTTCGTAATTCATACATTCTTCTCCTTGAGCTTTTGTTATGCTTCTTCTTCTTATGTATACTTTGCTAACATTTCTTTCTCGTTATATGGTTACAATAAGTAGGTTTTCTTTTGCGAATGTAAATGTTTTCTGTATTTTTTGTATGAAAGCTCGAGTGAAAATAATAATAATAATAAGTATTATGGATTTTCATTCCCATATTTGATGAATAATGAATTTTATCTAAATCTTTGTTCTTTTTGGAAGATTTTAACACTAAATATGTTAAATTTTGAATATTATTTGAGTTAAAATTGCTTTGTTGAAAATTCAGTGTGAGCAATTGCTTACGAGAAATATGACAGATCTTCGTGTCTACTTCAGTCTTATTTAGCTGTGATGAAGTACTAACAATGGTTCTTCGCTTTTTCTGAGTGATATTATTAAATATTCAGTGAATATTGTGTTGATTCACGTTAATGGTGATTTGTACATTTGACCTGAAGTAAGATTTGCCTTGTAAATTACGTTTTTCGTGTGAAAAATGGGTAATTTTCAAATAGATTCACCAGTTAGGTAATACTCCTAATTTTGGACAGGTCTTTTTCTCTCGAAATTTCGTGAAATTTTAGCTTTTGTGATGACTATATTTACCTGGAGAAACAAAAGAGCACCTTCTCTACGAACAAGATGTAGTGAGAAAAGCCTTGAAAGGTTTCCGGAAAGGCCAGGGAATGCGCGAATCCGCGAGTACTTGGATTACCGGAGTCAACTCACTTTAATGAATGATATGGAAAGTTTCCGAACTTCTTGTCACATTCTACGGTTCCCTTACATGAACAGAAAGTGGATTTTGTAAGATTGGTTCTTAAAATGCAGCACAATGGGCATCCTATTGAGGCGGATTAGCTGTCCAAATATAGGGGAAACTGGGGTACCACCAAACACTTTTGAAAGATGCGATTTTGACTGAATTTCCTAAGAAAACTGTGAATTTTAGAAAAATGTTGCTTACCCCATGTTGTAGCCTTGGGTATAGGCTGCATATTAATGTATACAAGGATGATGTGAAGCACTTCAATTTTCCGTAAAAAGGAAAATTGTATCACCATGCATTTTTCGCTTTTTTCCAACCACCCGGGGTACCAATAAACACTTTCTGGGGCACCAAAAAACACCTGTTTTTCTCACCCATTGAAGTTATTTTGGGCATTCACCACAACTCTTAATTATAAAGAATGTATTGAAAATGTAAGTAATTCTCAAAAAAGCACTGCAAAATTTAGAATTAGTGACCAAAATAGCAAAAAACTAAAGCACTGCACACCGAACATATTTGTCAATAGATTTTTCATCATTTTGACATCATTCGACTTCTGACTGGAAAGCAGCGCCACTAAAATCGTGGCAAACACTATACCTAAAGTTCAAATTTTACGCACTCTTCTTATTATTTGTAATAAAATCGAGGAATCATTCGTCAATCCTTGATTAAAATCACTTAAGAATCATTAAGAATCATTTAATGCAAAATTGGGTTCTTGAAACTATATTTCTATTGAGTCTTGAATGAAAATCCCATGAATGGATATAAATTTCTGAAATCGAACAAAGAGGGAGATGAAGAGTAAGAAAGATAAGAGGAAAAATTTTGCCATTCAAGCTACGCTCGCGACATCTGCAATTGTGAGAAATTTGCCTGTTTGTTGGTGCCCCAAACTCTGTTTTGTGATGGATTTTATATTCTTTTAAAAAAGTGTGAACATTAATTTCTTTAGTAGATACATAAATATTATCCCAAAACATGTAGGAAAGTACTAGTGTAGTGAAATTTGATGTAACTTATTTCAGTTTTATTTTCCAGGTAGATATATAAATGACTAAAATTATCAAAATCTCACAATTTTGCGAAAAAAGATTATTATTTCTGAACTACTTGAATTATGTGGATCATTCTTTCTCTGGACAAGCATCCCTATAGTATCTATGATTTCATGTAAGTCTCATTCTCTGAAGTCTTATACCTATTGAAAAAATCGCAGTGTTTGGTGGTACCCCTGTTTGGTGGTGCCCCAGTTTCCCCTACAGTCAAGGTGTCCAAATTTACAACCGAGGTGTCCAAAATTACAGTCATACTAATCTCTACAAATCAATTCATATTTAATCGTATTAAGACTAATTTTAGTAAAAACAAAGACGTTAAACAGATTGCCTAGTTTCTAAATAATTCTTTTGAAAAGAGAGTAACAAGTAATGTCAATTAATATTGAAAATATCGCACTTCAAACTTGGAACATCGATGCTTATAAGCAGACTGTCCAAAATTATGAGCCCTTACCGTAACTCTTTTCCCAGCTGTTTAGTGTGATATTTCATAAAATTTTTCCCAAGCTGTGCGAAAATTTAGTATGAAAATTCGAAAATGAGTTTGGATTCTTCAAACATTAACGGAATTTTGTGTAAATTAAGTTTCATTTACTTTTTATCCAAGTAACTATTGGAAAATCAAACCCTACTTATGTTTGCACCCAGTGTGTCTTGGAGTATCAGCGTTATTTGTCAGCTTTCTCCTAAATATTTTTCCTTTCATTTAGCACTTTACTGTTCCCAACAACGAAAGTTCCCTGTTTGAACACCGTTCAGCAAAAAGCGTTCTGATCAGGGCTTGATCGAAAAAACGAACGCGGTTCAAACAATAGTTCTCCATGGTGGCCACCACTTTATGAATATTTGGGAGGCCGCCACCGTCGCAGCATCTCGAACAGGGAACTCTATCGTTGCTGGGTTGTCAAGTGCTTCTTCATTATGCCCTTTTCCGCGTGTAGGATCTTGTCACGACTGTTTTTGCCAGTCCTCACTTTATTTGAATTCAAAACCACCAAACAGTCGCGACAGAAACCAATACAAAGAAAAGTCGCTAAGAAATTGTTAAGTGCTAAGAAATGTTCATTTTTCATTGGAACAGCACCATAATTCCTTCCCCAGTTCTTTGAGGAGTGACATATTTTTGTATTCCGCGATTTTTTTTATATAAAAGTTCGAAATCCGAAATTCTTTTTCGAATATGAACATAATTTTGAAAGGGAATGTATTCGCTGTTAGCCAGTAGTGGAAAAGATGGTCAATGGTCACCCTAAGAGGAAAACACTTTTTTGTTCTTGCCCAGAGCTTTCGGTACCGATATGAGCCTTCTTCAGTGGCTTGAAAAAGGCCCATATCGAGACTGAAAGCTCTGGACAAGAACAAAAAAGTGTTTTCCTCTTAGGTTGAACACTTTGTCACTGGCGGACACCAGATTCACTCCTTATCAAGAAAATCGCGCCAGTTCCCATTGTTAGATTGGTTAGATTACACAATTTTGAAAAATTGAAAACCATTTAACTGTTAGCTGAGACACTTTTGGAGCATCAAACTCCGGCTGTGAACACACTTATAACTTATGGCCTCTGCACATTGGGAGCAATTTTCGTCAAAAATTGTTTTTTCGTTAAGGAAATCGTCTGCACTGTTGCAGGTGGAAACATTAAAATTTAATCAAAATTGCAGTTTTTGACGAAAATTGCTCCCAATGTGTAGAGGCCTTTAGCAATCTCTTTCTTCTTGTTAAACAATTTCAGGAAAAAATAGGAATATTCAAAAATATTTGCTTCCATAAGTGAGGCATTAGAGCCATAGTGGGAATAGTATATCAATTGTTTCTATATCAAAGTTACAAGCTTTGAATTTCAAAGTCTTCAAAGTATTATTCAAAAAGAACAAAAGCCCCCTGAAAACTTTCTGCGCTTCGAAGTTCTCTATTTTCACGATTTCATCAGAGTATCAGATGTGGTTACTCATTCGTGCTATTCATATTACCTGACGATATGTCATATAAGAAAATGGGGGAAGTGTAATTTTGTGGGTGTGTAGAATATGCCTTTGACTGTGGATTCTTAATTAATACAAAACGCATATGTCGCAAAACTTTGACAACTGACTCGCAATTTTCAGAGAAGAAATATTTCTTGAAGATTCTTCCTTAAATATTTGAGTGAGTGTTTTTCTTTTTCTATGAATAATTAAACATCATGTTGAAAGTTTAACAATATCGTTCTTTCCACTGTCTTCTTCATACCACCTTCTCTTGGAATATTTAATTAAAATTATCTCACTTTTGCTGAGAAAAGTTGGCATATTTTTTTAACTAGATTTTACCTTCTGAAAATAAATTTTGTTTTTCCTTTAACAAAATTTTAAAAATTATAATAAACTGCTAAGACCTGAGGAATAAAAATGTATAATAAATTAAAGTAAATTCCAATAAATGCTTTCGCTCAAGAAAAAATTTACTTTTCAGGTATATAGCATCTAAGCTACGAGTTCGAACACTTGGCAATTCCTGGAACGCTTTGCAACCCTTTTTTTAATATAGTCTTATATAATTCTAATATAAGTTATCAGAAGGTGTAATTCCAAAAGCAGTCTCATAGTAGTAAATTGTCTAATTTTAAATTTATCTGTTTAGAACAATCTATTCCGATTTTTAATTTTTTTTTATTAAAATGCTGTTTTCACTATTTTCTTCTTAAGAACGCATGATTTATGTTATAAAAAGGCATATAAATGGTCTTTAAAAATTTAAATTAGAAAAATACTGGAATAAAAATCATCCAATTATATAGGGTCTTAAGACAATCTATCCGAAACTTACAAGATGGTGTGGTCGCCATTCTGATTTGACGTTTCTGCCCGCTATTTTGAATAACTGTCAAAACCTAAAACCTGTCCGATGCGTTGAAATTTTAGTATATTGTATCTGATGACAAGGCCTTTCAGAACATATATATATAATCGGACCTAAGTCAAGGAATTCTTTAGATACAGGGGCTCCAAGTTAAAAAGTTTGAGACTCTCATGATTACACAACTACGGGACGTTTCCATTATTGAAACCATTACAAAAAGGACAGCGCTATCGTGGTGATGAAGTTTAATAAACAAAATAAAAAAGAAGAAAAGTAATGTTTTTGCTTATAACAGCATTAATTGAAGATCTGAAAAACTGTTGTTGCACAAATAAGAAAATAAAAATAAAAATATAAAATAAAAGTCTCAACCATTTTTAATGCTTACTGAGACATTTCGTTTAGGTCTCAAATATTCAAGATTAAAAATAAAGACCCCTAAGATGTGAATATTTCAAAATTATATACTTTAAGTCTCTGTATCTGAGTAAATACTTGACGTAGACTGGAACATAGATACATTCTGAAAAGATCTTGATATCATATACAACATACTCAACATAAAAAAATCTGATGATGTTTAGGATTTAAAACTTATTCAAAATGGCGGACAAAAACGTCAAATGAAGATGACGATCGCGCTATCCTGTAGATCTCATGCATCTTACTCTTAGATGTGAAGACTTTCATTGTTCTTTTCTATAAGAAATTGTTGATTTTTAAATATTTATCAAAAAGTACAAAGTCACCCGCACCTTATGCCGGCTTCAGACTGGAGGTTTAGCCTAGTTCCCGGAGGTCTTAAAAATCTAAATAACGAGCAATTTTATTGATTTTTGAAAATCTAATGAATCATTTGCCCTTATAATCCAATCCTAAACAACAATTTTCTAAAAAATCGTGCCTGATCAGGAATTAGAGGAGCTAAGCCAGATTGATAAGTCTTAGGTCTGAAGCCCGTATTATCCCAAATGCAAACCTTTTTTCTTAATTTTTTTTAACATAATAAAATTTTATAAAATAAGTCCTTGTGGCACAAAATCCATTCACTAACAACTGAATACAAGTCCCGTCTGAATAGGTAAGAGTGAATTATAGCCTGAATTAACCCCTATCTTGCATACCTTACTTTTAAGAAGCTTCCATGTAAAATACCCCTTACCAAATATATGTGAGGGACATTGTTTTGCGTTCATGATGGTGAGTAGCGGAACTACGAAAATTATGTTGCCGGCTGTGTTGCTCAGCTGCCAGTGATAAGATGGACTATTGCCCAAAAGATTTTATCTGTTTTTAAAAAAATCACATGGATTCCCAGTGATTTCAGTGTCTTTTTTTTTAAATAATAATAAATGTGCGTGGGTGCGTTTCGTGTAGAGAAAAGTATCGTGATAACTATAAACAAATTTCCAACCTTAAAATACGTGTTTTTATTTCCTTTTGGTGGTATTTTTTAGCAGTCACTTTTTTTCACAATAGTTTTTGCTTTTCTAAAGTGTTAAATCGGTCATACTGGTTAAATAAAACATATCCCTATCTTTGTAGGGAAAGGTGAAATCGGGATGTGCAATTGACAGATTCATTCCACCGCCATTGATGTACGTGGCGAAATTCGGTTCTTAATTTGGGCCTACCACTCGGAACTTGCCGATGAGGGCTAAAAAAGTACCTAAAGCTGGGTGTTAATTATTAATTAATTAATTAATTAATTAATTAATTATTGTGAATTAAAAATAAACTATTATTAATTAATGGCTTAACGCTGGGAACCCCCTTACCCTGTGTCAGACGGGGTAGTTTTACCCATTCACCCCTCTTCCTTAATTTTAGATATCCACTTTTAAAGGGTAAAGTTGAAAATAGCGAAAAAAGTGCAAAATAACCCCCGGAGTGCAACAAAACTAATCATACTTTGTATTATATGTATGTATCTGGCGGAGTTCTATGTAGTCGCAGATCTTTCGGTGTTCACCAGATTCATCTTGTTCAGTAATAACCTTCCCGATTTGAGAGCTCTCTCTGGCTGAAGTTTTTTCTGTATCGATTCAAAGGTATATCCGAAAGAACTTACCTAAAAACCCGTTGGGAGTTCGAACGTTTAAACCGACGAGTTACACAAAAGTGAGCAAGTTCATCAAAATAGCATTTTCTTTAATCGAACTGGAATCAAAACGTTCAACCATCTTGAAATTCCACAAAAAACCACTTTTCGTATCAAAAGTTGTTGACATTTTTGGCGAAAGAAGTGTCAAGCATACCGAAATTGGAAATGACAGAACATTCAGCACCAGCGCTAAAGCGTCAAGTACGTGAACTTGCACTTTAGGTTTCCGATAGAGTTTTGGCTTTGGAGTAGATTTGTCTCTTCGAAAGGTTATTACTGAACGGAGCCATTCGTTCTTTTCAAATCAAAAGACTTCGAATTTTTGCCAAAGCTTTCAACCCTTGGAATGAAGACCCACACCATTTAGGACAGTATGAATCTAATGTCACCTTATAGTGGTTCACCTAAGATCCGAAATCTCTATCTCCAACTATTTAGCCTTTCGATCAAATAGTGACATTCATTTCAATCTTTTATTTATCGAATTTGTAAAAAATATTATAAAACTTAATTAATTCAGTCAGATACAGTAATTAATAAGCAACAAGTTGAACTTATGAAAGCACCTATTACCTTTTATAAGCGTAAGGGTATGGTTTGGTCGCATGAAGCATAGGAGGAGTAAATCTAAAAGCCCCCAATGCCCAGTGTCCAGCCCTTCCCAGGTGGGGTATGGATAAAAGCAAGTCCAAAACGATGCAATAACACTTTTCCTTGACTTCAAAGAACAAAATATTTGATTCCATGCTTTCAATCTAAATTCTTTGATGTGTGAGTTTCTCCTTGAACTAAGCTTTAAGATGGGGAATTTTAGATAAATGCACACTATTCTATTTCATTTCTCTCAAGAACTACATATTCTGGTCAATGTTCAAATTGAATTCAATTGAAGATGAATGGGTAGAGGAATTCAAATACATGTTTTCTTGTTACAAAATATTCACATGGAACCAGAAACCACTGTTTTCATGAAAATCCATTTATCAACTGTTGTTTAATATTTAGGTTTTATTGGCATCTTCCGTGGAATTGCATTTTTGGTTCATGATTTATTAAATATATATTATATGGTGTTTCGTTCAAAATGAAATGTTACCAAAAATTTTCCCATATTTATTTACAATTCACAATGAACTGCACTAAAATGAAAATGTTCTGAAGGTAAGCTAAAAGTGATATGGATAGAATTGCATTTTCCAGAGACAATTTACAAAAGTCTTGGTTAGGAGATATCGATAAATTTCACAAAGTAAGTTTTATTTGATTCCGTACATCCCAGGGATAATAGTGAGATAAAGGAAAGAATGCAATTGAAGGTGTCAAATGGTGCAGGAGGAAATTGCATTTGTAACATAAGCTTTAAAACATGGTAAAAGGAGTAGAATTAGTATTATTTGTCGGTGAGAAGGTAAGGTAAACCCCGTGAAAGGTGGAAGGTGACGACGAATCAGTGATATAAATTGAATGATTTTCCGCACTGTGAACTCAAATGGTGAGCAATGAAAATGTGCAAAACGTGACTCTGAAGTGAATTTTCACGCTCTATGCCCACACTCGACTTTCCGCGCCACCGGATTAATGATACCCTCATCCCCAATCCCCTACCATTCCAGTTGAGGTCGGCACTCATTAATATTCACTGGGCAGCACCATCATCCCGAACCTCGGTACTGACTTCCTGATGTTATTTGTGGCCGGAAATTCAGGCGCCCACACACATCAATACCACCCACCAGATCTCTCTGGACAGATGACCAAATGTGACAATTCTGTGATGCGGCAGGATGTCAGAGGGTGGAAAAAGTGACACAGGAATAATCTGCAATTGATTGATTTTCGACTGCATTTAGTCGATGAAAAGCGAAAATCATACACACATTTGAGTTTGTTGTGAACTGAATCATCAGTCTTCTGATGAGATATTTAACACCAGTGTTTGTTCACTCAGATTGTTACACATCACCCATTTAAGCTATATTATACCGCATAGGGTAAGATGGGGTAATTTGGAATCATGTCTCATTTGGAACATTTGGGATTTCCTAACAGTTTTAGATCGCAAAAGAAAAAAACAACGAAAAAGTATTAGTACTTCTTCTTGGTTTTTCTCTTTGACTATTTCAAGCAGTAAGAAACTATCAAAATTCCAAAATAGACATCCTTCCAAATTACCCCATCTCACGCAGTTTACAAGGGAAGGGGGTGGGGTAGAAAATAAAAAAAGAGACTATCCTAGATAATGTTGACTTATGGAGGGAAGGTCGTCGAACACCAGAAGTCGATATGTCATACCATTTAGCCTCTTGTCGTGTCACAAGCTTTGGAACAAATGATAAATAATTTTGAATTTTTTTTTTAAAGAAACATCAATTACGGGTATGGGTATTATACCGACTCATGACTGATGAAGTCCGATGTAGTCTGCTTGAAAATTCCATGATCTTTCAAAAAAATCCAAATTTCAGCAAATCTGTTGAAAAATAAGTCCTCAAAAGGGGGTTAAGCTTTGATCTTCGAAAACTCGATATCGAAATGGTTTTCGAACATAGGTGTACAAGAACAAAATAATCGCTTTGACTACCTCTGAAACATATTCGAAAATGAAAGAAATCGTAGGTGCCGTTTTCGAAATAAACCTAAAAAACATGGATATGGTGGAGAAGGAGGGGGGGAGAAAATCCAGTGATAAGCCCAAATAAGCTTATGGTAGCGGAGATTCTATACAGGTGTCTTCGATTCGAAATGCGTGCAACTCGGGGTGATTGTAACTCGGAATGAAAGAAAAATTCGATGGTGATTTGAATTTCGGGGATAAAGAATCGCGACGAGTATACTGTACTCGGCGGCCAAAGTGTATAAAATTAGCTCGACGCGACCCTTTACTTCCAAAATTCAATTCACAATACAATTTTCACGCGGCAAGGACCGCGAGTTGCACGCATTTCGAGGTCGCCTGTGAAAAATCTCAGCTACCATAAGCCTATATGGGCTTATCACTGGTCGTTTTATATTTTAAATATAGTCTAAGTGCAGAAGGCCAGCCAAAGAAAGAAAAGTTCATTGAAATCATTTAATAAATATTAGAGGTAAGGTAAAGTGCCTCCTCGTCTCGACCGGTAGATTTATTTATTCAATTTATTTATGTTTGTTATTATATTTTGCAAATGATCTAACATTAATAGTTCAAATATTCTATGAATAATACAATCCAGTGACAAATTCATAGAAATTGACGAAATTGATCATCGAACATTCAAAAATTGACCCATCGGTCGAGTCGAAGAGCCCGATCGAGTGAGGGTACTTTACCTTAGAGTCCGGTTAATTTCGATATAGTAAGGGTCGGTCTACAGTGGGTTTGAGTAGGGACAAGTGGTAGCCATCGTTAGAACGACCTAAATCTCAGATATAATATAGACTAAAATTTCATCGAAATCGCTTCAGAAACACGGAAAATATGGTCCGGTCAAGACATTTTTGGTTATAGCTCGGGTCAGAGAACGTCGAGGGAGGAGTGCGACCGATCGTTGGAAAGACCTCGACCTAAGCTACAACATACCAAAATTGAAAGAAAAAGCATAATCTAGTTTTTGAAATAGGGTAAGTGTGCCAAATTCCGGCCAGCTTGCAATTTCGGCCACCTTTTTATGAACTTTTAGATTTTACGTACTCTAGAGATTATACAATGCAAAAGAAAAAACAAAAAATGTAGCTTCGACAAACGAGATGACGTGAAAAAGATATTGGAAGAATTCCTGAAGGGCAAGGAACTATGAGAATGAAGGTGGCCGAAATAGGGCACCAAAGCTATGTCTATATTTTTATTCATTTTAAAATGTATTAAGAATGATTTTTTAGGGCCTCAGTGGATCAGTGGATAGAGCAGTGGCTCTGTGACTGTGAGGTCGAGGGTTCGGGACTAGGCAGCTGCAGATTTTTCAGCTGCTGTAATAGTCTCGAATTCGTCCAGTGAATGAATGGAAAAGTAATGTCAATACATTGACAATGAACCGCCTAAAAAGAGAGGTTGGTATAGGAAATAAGTTTCGACATGCAGAGTTCAGTCGAATACAAATACTCATTCACTGCCCAGATCCACAAACCAAGGTTGGTTTACCGTGATATAAAGCGGTACTGTGTGTATCAGAACGCACACAGAGCACTGTGATATGGAGCAGGTTTACTCGCCTTGGGGGTTAAGATAGAACAGGAGAATGGGGAGTGCATAATGGGTCCAAATAAGTGGCCTGGGTGCAGCGGTTCCGCAAGGAATATAACCGACCCATAGACAAATCTTAAATCTTAAGAATGATTTTAGAGTAAATAAAGACGGTAAACTCTTTACAAGGTTCCAAGCAACACTCTTTCAAAAGAAAGAATAAAAAAATCAATTTGTATTTAAAATATTACATTTCAAACTTGAGACTTTGACGCTTGCATGCAACTATGCCGAAATTTGGCACACTTACCCTATTCGAAATCAAAATTTCGAAAAACGATTTTTCTATTAATAGAACCTTTGATTAAATCGAATGAAGTTGCGGTGTTAGTGGAGTTATAGTACTCTACGACAGCATCCTAGCCTGGGTCAGGGAGGTCGGGGGGTATTAATTTTTTTACCCGAAAGCTTTTAGGTCCAGGTATAACGTATTAAAAATTGAGATCGATCGATGCCATAGGGGCGGAGCTATAGAGAAAACAAGAAAAGAGCGATATTCCAAAATGTCAAAATGAGGATTATATAAACTGCTCTCTCTTTGAATTCGATCAGCAATATTGGATTTCAAACTTAAGACCTTATCGCTTGCATGCCACCATTCCAAAATTTGATGCACTTACTCTAACATAAGTGAAATTCAATAATTTCATCATCATTATGGGGTTTGCTGGCGCGCGACAGCCAGGGCCATTTGTAATACTCAATAATTTTAACATTGAATTTTTAACTTAAATCTTTAAGGTTATTTTAAATCAGAATTGAGAGGATTATTTCAAGTCAAAATTATTAATGCAGGAGACAAAGCAAAGTTTAATATTATAATGAGCAAACATACAATTTTTCATTGATTAGCGGCTTAATGGGTTCATTTCAATTTAATCTTATCTTAATCGTTATGAAGTTTGTTGCCTAAGCTTATAGGTAAATATTTCATTACAATTTGTGGATCTTTCAGACGAATATGAATAAAGTACTCAACAGACCTAAGGTTTAAATCGAGAAACGGATTAAAGGAAAAATTATGAAAATGTATCTCAATTATTATTATGATTGTAGTTCCGGTAAGTCGTTTCTAGGGTAATACGGTCTTCCGACCTAAGGCTTGGCTGAATGACTTTAATTTCTTATCGGTAATGAATTTTTAGAAAATTTGGACTTATTGAATTATTAAGGGCAAATGATCAATTACATTCTGCAAAATCAATAAAATTAATTGTTATTTAGAATTTTGAAAGCTTTGAAAACTGGAATAAACTTTTTGTCTGAAGACCGCTTAATTCTCAGTCCTGTACAGATTGTCAAAGGATGATTTGTAAAATAAAAGGAAAAATTGTTTATCTCTATTATTTTATCTCAAAGAAAATTGTTAGGAAATTCTATCTGTATAACAATAAAGTTATAGTTTATACGTCTAACTTCAAAACATTTTATTCAATATGTTACCCATTTCCAGCTATCATGGTGTACGGAAGTGACTTTTAAACTTTCCCGGGTGGTACTTGTTTAGCCCAATTCCATGGGAAAATGTGTAAAAGGGTTTTTTGAACAAAAAAAAAAAAACATGCAATTTGATGTAGTGAAGCATATGAAATTGACAAAGCGAGTGTAGTTGAATTTCAATTTTGCATGCGAAAGCCTAGATGGACTGGACACTTCTACATTCCCTGCATATAGAATGCATCAGTGATTTCCCCATCGACACACAAACTTTTCCCCAAACACTCAATTCCATGTGAACTGATCGTTGTGTCCGGAAAATGGGATTTATTTCGTTTAATTGACGAGTATCATTCACTCGAATTGCAATACAGCGTAATTTTCTCACTTTTCACACACGGAAATTGTTTTAAAATGATGGGATGAAGTAAGGCGTACTATAATATGGGTGATTGAAAAATAATATGAATGGAAATTACACAATTTTTACCTCAATAGATTGCCAATTATGTCAGTAACTCGAATGATTGTCATAATAATGATTAATCAGGCATAATTGCCCAGTGATAACAAATATAACACACATTTTATTTCTTTTTTAATAAAAATTGATGAAAAATTATTGCTCGAACTCTTAAGAGACATATTCTGTATGCAATTCATTTATATGAATTCCAGGTCTCTTTATAAGGAATCGGGAATCTTGCTCAAGTTTCTCGTATTCTGGCACCCACCATGACCACTTTCTCCCACTGACGTCCTGTATGTCCCAGTTGTTTGAGGATACTATTACCAACTTCCTATCATTGCTTTTTGTACCTTTCTGGGCATTTTCTCTGCTGGCACTCGTTGGATGTATTCTATCGTTCTATCCCATGATTCGTTTGAATCCAATAATTTCTGATACTAATTTCTTCTAGAATTCAGCATTTCGTTGATTGGATTCAAAATCGAAATACTTAATGCTCACAGCCGAAATTTTATTTTCTAAAAATGGCTCAGTTAACAGATAAGTACCATATAGATAAGGGACTAAAGGTCTTTTTTTGACAAAAAACGCCAAACAACGTCACATCAAAACCCGTGCCTCAAGAAAATTTGCTAAAAAAGTTAAAAATCAGTTAAAATAATTTTCCAAAAAACCTTCCAAATTGATAACTTGAAAGTGATGATATTTTTTTTCCAAACTTATATGAAATAACGATCCTCATAAAGTACAAAAAAAAAACATGGTTAAGTCGACCACTGAAGAAAGTCCATATCCCGAAAGCTCTGGGAAAAATTGAAGAAGTGTTTTTTTTTTGTGAGGTGACTTCAGGCTCACTGGGCATAACCGGAGGTTCCCCTATATATACGTATCACGCCAGTCCTTCATTTAATTAGATAAGTAAGGAAATTAATAGGACAGAACGCTGTTACCTGTTCTTTTGTCTTCTTGTTCTTCTATTTTATGTTTAGGTTGTCGGGCACTGATACTAACACTGGTATCATTTGCAACTTTAAATTCGAACATGAAATCCCTTGAACCACCTAGCGGAAATATCAAAAAGTCAAAATGTCTTCTCATATTTTTGAAATCGATGTTCGAGTAATTCAAATTCAGGCTATCAATATGACTATTAAAAATATTTTTATAATATTGACCTGATTCCTGTACTAAATACGAAAAGCTAGAAGTATCATCAGCGGCATGGCTTCATTTTGGTCTGAGAACAATAAAGTTGGTTGTGTTACCGTTCCAACACGATATTTTATACTAAATAAGAAAAAAAACCAGAAGAGTTGAAACAATTGTATCGCCGAATTGAATTAACACAAAGGATATCGTTGTAATTGATACCTTTTACGTTGCAAATTTCAGTAAGTCAAAGTTGTCATGATTCTACGATTATATTGACAGATATCGATGTAGGGGGAAGTGGGGCTACACTGTAAACGCTACTTTTCATGTGTTTTTAAAGGAAATTGTGCTTTAATGTATAGTAATTTAGATAGATAAAACAATTGTTGATCTAAGTTAAATTATGGTTGCGTCCAGTTTCCTTTAAAAATATGCGAAAAAATAGAGTTTTCAATGTATTACTACCTCCCACTACTTATAACACTTTTCGATGTAGAATTTCATCTCGACTGAAGTGTACGCTTCAATGTTTTCGATTTAAGAATATACTTCAGTCAGGATGATTTTCGTTTGACAAGTTTAAAATTGAACATCAAAATAGAAATATGCTTAGGCATTAGCATTGTCTTTGGATGGAAAAACAATGGCATTAGTTTCTTTTGAAGACATGAACAGTGTGTCATATGCATCAAATGTGAGTATCTTGCAACATGAGGACGTCGAGGTCAAGAAAAAAGTAATAATAAGAGAAATGGTAAAATAAAAGAAAACAACAACAAAAAAACATAAATGGTATTTTAATTCTTAAAAAGAATTTGTATATCTAATTTTACTTACATAATCCACTTTCATTTTGAGAGGGACTTTCCGGTGTTCGCCAGTGAAAAAAGGTCACTGGCGAACACCGGAAATTCCCTCTCAAAGAACATTGCGCCAGTCCTTCATCATTGATAATCCATTTTCTTTCAACTTGTGACACGGCTAGAGCCCAAACGGTGACATATATCGACTTCCGGTATTCGACGACACCTCCCATAAATCAATAATATCTAGGAAGGCTTTTTTTATTCCCCCCCTCCCCACCCAATCCTTCTCCTCCAAAACCATATTTTTTGGTTTGTTTCGAAAACAGCTTAATACGATTTCTTTCATGTTCGAATATTTTTTAGAGGTAGTGAGGTAGTCAAGGCGAGTATTTCGTCTTTGGACACCCATGTATGAAAAGAATTTGATATCGAATTTTCGAATATCAAAGTTTAATGACTTTGGAGGACCTATTTTTTAATCGATTTGCTTTAATTTAGATTTTTTTTAAAGCTCTCGAAATTTCCAACCCGACTGCATCGGACTTAATCAGTAGTAAATTGGTAATATATCCGTAAATTGGTACCTTTCTCAGATTTACTTTTTATTTGTTCTAGAACCTACTTTTCATAAGGAATTTCTTGTCTTGCAATGTTTTTTTTCCTTTGTAAATTTATCAATCAATGTAATCAGTATTAAAGTGGTATCTACCCAAAAAGTATGCAAAAAGATAATACACAAATAGCTCTTTCGCGTGAGATTGAGCACTCTGCAAAGCCGAGACGCTTTGCCATCTCTTTAAAGTAAATTTTAGGGCAATAATTTTCTGAAAAAATTGAGTCTTTTTTGAATATTATACGCCTAAATAGAATAAAAATTGTCTCGTTTCGAGTATAACTCGCCTTTTCTGAGTGTATAAATGCTATCTTCTGCCAGTAATAAGTTTTGGGTGATCTTCCTGATCTAAAATTCTCTCCCTTCTCCCCGGTTTAGATTTAGACAAAAGTGTATAGAAAGGTTTTAACTAAAATATTCAAAACTTTAAAACATTAAACCAAAAATAAAAGAATATTATTTAAGTAATTATAATTTGTAATCCATAATTGTTTTCTTATCTGGTTTCTAACCTATAAATCAAATGGTTGTTGTTATCGGCTTTTATTTTTAAAATTTACCATCAATCTTGAAAAATAGTTTTAATGTAATTTCGGCAAGCATTGGGTATCGATTGACCGAATCGGTCGAGAATGAATTACTTTGAGAACTCCTAGCATTACATCATTTTCAACTGGTAAATGAATAATCAAATGTGAGTTAAATTATTTAGGAAAGGTAATTGCTTTATTGTTACCCTAATTTAGACCGGATTAATTATGATTATTTTAGCAGTGCAATTTTGAATCGAGTTTGCATCAATCATTAACTAGTAATGGGTAGTATTTTAATTTTTAAACATCGGCCATGTATACTTTTGCTCAATGTTTTTCTAAAAATATATAAAAAATGGACAAATATAATGTTAATAAATCATGGTGAATTATCAATAATATATACAGAGTATATTATGGTGCTATTCCAATTAAAAATGGAAAGGGAAATTTCTCTTCTAAATATTTTTCCCCATTTTACTGTTCTCAAGAGCTACTGCATTATCGAATTTTCTTTGAGTAGGTTCCTGCCTCGACTGTTTTCCTGAGTCTTCATCGTATTTCAAAACGACTAAAAAGTCATGACAGGAACTAATACAAAGACAAGTCGATAATGCAGAAGCATTTGAGAACAGTAGGATGCTAAAATAAAAAGAAACACATGTCTTTTTTCATTGGAGTAGCACCATAACTCATCCCTTTTTCATTACGTTCCAATATTGCGTAATATAAATATTTGCAAAATATTTAAAAATAGATATTATTGATTTTGAACTCATAATTTCAAGCATTATGCCAATTTTTCTTTGTCATCGTTTGGTTCTATGAGTTTAAAAGGGCAGCAGAAAAAAGAAAAAAACACGAATATCAAAAGAATGGTGTTTTGAACCAAAGTTCCGCAAAAAAAAAAGCTTCACAAAGTGCTGGAGGCACGCAACAAAACATCCCCCATCGAGTCATTTGCAATTTTCAACTGTGGTGGTTCGAGAGAAGCTTTATGAAAGGTCCAGGTAAAGTTTATGCGACACGCAAATGAGTTATTTATGTTGCATCACAAGAAAAGTCTACAGACTTTATTGTTGCAAATTTACTTCACGTCGTCACCATTCGTTTCATGTTCTCAGAGAGGCATTTTCCAAGTTTCACAATGAATCCTTTTTGCTGAATTTTCCACCAAACAATGGCACAATTTCATGCATTTTAAAGGAACAATGAGCTTATTTCATATGCCATAGAAAGTAATGCAAAATCTACAATTTTCACAAATATCTTGCATGAAAATTTATAAATTAAAAATGATAATAAAGTGATTTTTCAATCAATTAATTTTTTGCACTGTATCAGTCAGAAATCATTCCCATAATAAATGCATAATGATGTAAATTTTGCAGAATGATGAGATGAGAGATGTGAGATAACTATGAATAAAAGATTCCAATCAATTTATCTACAATCAACGTGCAAATTGACCACACTATAAAATTTTCAATGGATATAGTTCATTTGATTGAAAAAAAAAAAACATAGCGCCAAGCATAGCGTAAAAATCAATAAATTTCCCGTCCATAATGATTTCCCCAAATTGACGGGGTGTTTGTGCATCATTAACAATTTATTTCTTAATAATTCAGAGCGACAAATTTGCCCTGAACGCCGGTCGAAGTTATCACAAACTTTCTTTAGATATCGCATTGTTACGATTACATTTAATATCGATTGGTTTTAATATTCTCTTGAATTATAAAAGTAAATAATTTTATTAAAGATTTTGGAATAGTTCACTTAACAAGCAAATATTTGTTTATCAAATTAAAAATTGAGAGCAATCTTTAAGATATTATAAAAACGGGCCAGGAACGTTGTACATAAATGTGTTTTCGGAGAGCGAAACTCCGTCCGGATGCGGCAACACTATTTGTGGAGTTTTCAACCCAAGATCAAAAACTACCTCTTCTCCAGAGCTTTCGACACGCTCCGAGTCTTCTTCAGTGGCTGAGGAGGAAGTTTTTATTAGAAATCAATTTATAATTTTGTAATAAAAACTTCCTCCTCAGCCAATGAAGAAGACTCGGAGGGTGTCGAAAGCTCTGGAGAAGAGGTAGTTTTTCATCTTGGGTTGAAAACTCCATAATTAATGTTGCCGGAGTTCCCCTCTCCGAAAACACATCTGTAATCTACATGGCAATTTTCTACAGTTGTACATAAAATTATATTCGACATTTTATAAAAATTGAAAAGTCGTAATGATCCCAAGACGCTATTAAAATAACTGCAGCGTTTTATAGTGGGCTTGAGTCCTTAACCTCTTCAATATTTTCAATTTTCACATCGTCATCAGATTTATCCAACCTCCTGGCAAGTTGACCTTTTTATATGGAGCTATTTGAAGCCAATTCCTAAATTGATCTCGGACTCAGCTCACAGTGCTCAGAGGAAAAAATTTATTTAAACAAAAAATTTAGTATATTTATCCCTCCATACGGAAAGGTATCTCATAATGCGGAAAAACTTCTCACTTTTTAAATATTTAGCATAAAGGTAGCGAGTGCAAAAAAAATCCCATATAAATTTAAATCGAAGTATGGGAAAGTGACTTTAAATTTCAGGAAACTTGCCAGGGGGTTGGATTTATCGATCAACTCATTCACTCGATCGTCATCAGATCTATAGAGACCAAACGGTCAGAGGAAGTAAATTAGGAAATTCGGGGGCTCACCTTCTCTGGTTATTAACAGATAACTATTTTTTATTTAAAATTATTTTGTATGACAATTCAAGTTTCAAATCGGTTGTGAACTGATGAAAGGAAATTATGCAATGGAGTGAAATTAACTTCTCTTGGATTCTTTACGTAAATGACGTCATCTGTGTAGGGAAAAGCGCGCTACCTTCGGGCAACTTATTTTTTTACGTTCTTAATTATTTTTTTTACAACGGTCTCAGACAGGGGGCGGACTATCATACGTTCTCTTTAACCTGATATTGGAGAAAGCGATCCATGACTCCGGCGTCAGCATGAGCGGGGTCATTCTCAATAACTCCACGCTGTTCCTTGGCCTATACTGACAATATTGCCATTATGGGACGCAATCTCAGAGGTGTACAAGAGGTCTTCATCTAGATTGAGCATGCGGCACGAAGTCTGGGCTACAGGTAAACGAAGGCAATACAAAGTACATAGTGGTCTGGATAGCAGGAACTCCGGCAACATCTACGGAGAAAATCGGTCAAACAAGGTTCCCAATAGTGGACTACAACTTTGAAGTGGTTAACTCCTTTGTCTACCTTGGGTCAACAATCACCACAGTCGACAACAACATCTCAATTGAAGTCCGTGCACGGCTATGAAAACCAACAGGGCCTATTTCAGTCTATCAAGAGTTTGAGTGGCTGGATACTTTAGCGGTGAAACGGAATACAGAAGGCCCGAATTACTTCTGGTTCGGAATCGCAGCTCATCCGGTGTTTGCCAGAGAATTCGTTCTTTTCAAATAAAAAAACTCCGAGTTTTTGGCAGAGCTTTCAACCCTTGGTGTGGGTCTTCATCACACCAAGGGTTGAAACTAGCCCCCGGCGGAGTGTTTTTTATATGGAGCTGTTTGAAGCCAACTCACAAATTGATCAGAAACTCAGCTTACACTTCTCAGAACAAGAAGATATTTAGACTGAAATATAGTATATTTATCCCTCTTTACAATGACCAGAGTCAAACACAAGGAATACTTCAATTTTGGCATGTGTCGTGTAACGGTCACGAGTGCAGAAAAATTCCCATACGCATTTGTATGTGAAAGTAAGAAATTGACTTCAACTTTGAAAGCCACTCGCCGGGGACTAGGGTTGAAAGCTTTGGCAAAAATTCGGAGTCTTTTGATTTGAAAATAAACGAGTTCTTTGGCGAACACCGGAAGAGCTGCGACTGCATACAACTCCGCCAGATGGGTCCCGGTCAAAATCCCGAATGCTAAAATCCCGAAAGCCAAAATACCGAATAGGCCAAAATCCTGAACGCCAAAATCCCGAATTATTAAAAGTGTCATATAGTTACTCCCACGATAGCACTCGCGCTTTCTAGAGGCAAAGGGAAATTTTCTGTATCTTTGGAAATTATTCTACACATTATCCTCCATATAATTTCATCCCTTTGAAGATTTCGAAAATTCGGGATTTTGGCTTTCAGGATTTTGGCCCTTTCGGGATATTGGCGTTCGGGATTTTGGCTGCCTCCGGTAGAAAGGTATGTTTAGAGTTGCCTTTATTTAGAACGTTGTACAGTAGATTTAAAACGGTTTTAGAGCGGTTTTGTAGTGAAAGGATTAGGTGTCACGGGGAGATCAGGACGCTTTTCTCCGTATGAAGGGAACCTTGTGATTACACCTTAGAAGCGGTAGTAAACAGTTTACGATAATGGTAAACCCTCTACGTATGATAGTTTATGCTAATTTTTTACCGTCAATTTTTTCAAGCTGAATATTCTTGGAGATATTGAATATATTTTCGGGATAACCCAACTAAACTAGAGGGGTTTAATAAATTATTAACTCGATGACTTAATTTTTAGGGAAACGTATAATATCTAACATACTTAAAAAATAACATATGAAAATAAGAGGTCAGAGCTTTTCTGCGAATAGAAAAACTAATATGGCATGATTCATTTTTAATACTAAGTACTTAATTAAGATCTTTGTACAAAGTCCTTAATTAAGTAGTTTATGTTAAGGAAATGCGAAGTACCTTTCACTAAGTAATTCTAACGGGGGAAGTGACAACTTTGAAGTGGGGCAGCTTTGAAATTAGGCATTTTAGGACAATAAGGTAAAGTTTCGTAGGAGAAAAAGATCGAATTTCCGAGCTCTCCTAGTTTAAAGGTGTTCCAGTTCCCCTTATCAATCCTATTGTTAACATATGACGATCCCACACTGTGTTCTAATTTCGCCGATAAATTGCCTTAGTTAAGGACTTAATAAGTGCTTGCTTATTCAGGACTTATTTTATGCCCTTGTACGATGCTCTTTTTTAAGAGCTTCAAAAAGTTCAGCTTCATAAAGTTAAGAGATTGTGGCTTTGGTTTTTAGATTGTTCTCGTGTTAGAATGGTGAATCGAACCCAGGACCATTGCTTGAAAAATCACAAAAAGAGCTTAGTTTGCTCAACACATTTGTTTATTGTTCAAAATTTTGCTGCAATCGAATTTGCACGTAATTTGAGTATTCCTGTGAAAATCTTATTAAGTTAAGATTTTGGCTTCAGAGAGAATGTTCCTTAATTTAGTCACACTGTACTAGACAACTAACATTAGGCAACATTTATGGAAAACAGAGATATTTAGATATAAATGTTTCAAGCGTTGTAATTGCAGTTTCATTTTGCATGTTAATCCACAATTTCACAAATACAGGGGAATAACATTTTTGGCGGGAATACAAAGATTTAAACCTATTCAACTTGGGAAATGTGTTGCCATGGACTTCCTGGGGACAATCAAACCACCCACAATTAAAATCCCCTCAGCGTGTGGCCAGATAGCGTTACGTTTTCCCAGAGCAAAACATGGAAAAGCGAAGTTTTGCATTTTGGGGAGAGAGATGAAATAAATTAAAACACAATTTAATTACGAAACACAAATAAGGCGGATTCTCCAGTGCATTGAGAATGCGAGAGGAGACACAGCAAACGGATGCCACTATCATACGAAATATACCCAGAGCAACCATTACAGGAAACTCAGAAGGTGCCAGAGCTGTGCACTCTCGCTTGCATCTCTTCAAACCCATGCCGTATTGAGGTAGAAATGATCACAATTCCCCACGTTCACCTGTATTCATTAATATTACACCTCTGTATCGCGGCTCGCATTTTTGGTGCAAGCCTCACAATGCAATATATTCTCACATGGCTAAAATTTCCTTTCTGAGGATAATTGCAATCCCGGGCACGATTTTCACTCAATTATTTATTTTTAAAATAACATTTCTCACAGGAATTGAGAATTTTTGTTCAATTAACTTACAGATTTTTGCATCATTTTTAATTATTGAACAAATATTTGTGCATAATTAAAATAACTGAACCCAAGTAGCACAGATGAGTCGTAATGTAATACAATTTTGGTCGTCTGTAGTACGTGATGTAGTACAAAAACTATGTCAGAAAGTGGTCGTACGACATTACAATTGGGAAAAATGTGACGACCAATTTCGGGTCGCAGCGGCTCAATTTTGGATATACTGACGACCAACTCACGACTGAAGCGATTTGGCTAAAAGTTCCAAACATCAATAAGAGATGGCGCCTTATGACTATCGATAGATGGCGCCACACGAACTTCCCATTTTAACCACATGTTTTCTCTTTCTTTTTCTCCAACATTTTTCCCCTCATCAATTTTATGAAATGAAGAAAAGGAACTTTAACAATTCTCAAGTTTGCGTTTGCATCTATTTATTAACATGTTTAATCCGATTTTTAATGTCGATTATTATTATAAATAATTATGCGACACATTGTTACCGATAGAGAATTGCGTAAATTAACAATAAAATACAGTACGATTATAAAATTCATTATTTTTAAAATATTTGATTTAAATAAATCTTGCAGCGTATCTTTATTTCCTAAAATAAAAGAATATTCCCAATTAAAAAAAATCATATTAAGGGATTTTTGATGAATTTCCTTTAAAATCAATACTGATTCACGAGAATTTTTTCATATTTTTTTCATGCATTCCCCACGTGGCATAAAATGACGCCATCACGGGACTCTAAACATATTTGCTCAGACCTTTAATTTTTTTTCGCAGATATTGCATTTGATTAAAAAAAGTAATTACTGTAATATTTTGTGATTATTTTGTGTTATAATATTTTGTGATGAAAAAAAAAGATTGTGCAATTTTTTCTAGGTTTATTAATTTATAAAAATGCTTATTTTATTGTAGTTTATACATAATCTTAAATAAAATCGTTTCACCTTGTTTTTTTGGAGTTAAAAAGTATAGCTCCGATTTTACTAACCCGATAAGGTTTTTCATTAGGACAAAGTTGAAAATATTTAAATTACCGACAATCCTCTAAAAATGATAAAATGAGAACTTTAGAAAATTTTAGATAAATAGTTACGGTTTGCCAAAGTGATGAGCATTCCATTTATTGGAAGCAAAGTCAGTTCAAAATCAAAGTGCAATATAAGTTACTAATTAATTTACAAGTTAATAATTTAATTAATAATAAATAATTAGTTATAACTTATTAATTAATTTATAAGAGGCTTTTTAATCCATTCTTACCATAGCCACGTTCATTATACGCAAATTGAGACATTTTGAATGATTTATTTCTGGCAAAAATTATATTCTAGAGAACATCGTTAATAGAGTTTTAGTTAATTTAGTTCAACATTTACTTGAAAAAAAAAAAAAAACAAAACCCCACAGGGATGGAAATGCATTTTATTGTTCTTTTCTGACTGCGTGAAGCCATGCAAAGTTTTTGCTCAAAATGGAGGATGGAAAATTTTACATCCCGTCGGATTTGTCAAAATTAGTCTTCATCCTCTTTCCGGATTTGAATTCTGCTTGCCAATTTGTTTTCTTGGATAGTTGTTCTATGAAAAATCCATGGAGTTTTTAATGAATGAATGCAAAGTATTTAAATTCAGTGACCGTCAAAGTTTAATAGAGGGTACCCGCGCGTCCATAATAGATAAAAAAAAAGTTTCTTTTCAAAAAAAATTATCTATTATTCTGTAGGGAGTTATTTCCAAAATATGAACATTCTATTTCAATTATTTCTAGTACATTGACTGAATGGGTTAACTGTTTGATACACATATTTCCAGAGTCATTCATATGCAAAATTCCCGCGCACCATTTGAATTGACCAAATTTCTCTCAAAATGCTTCTGAGCTCTGATAAATTTCAAGTAGTTTTAGAAATTTTAATGCTCAATTCAATTTAAAATAAAAATGTGAATAAAACCTAATGTGATAGCACAGCAAAATTTAAATGAAATGCTTAAAACATGATAATTTATTTCAAACCATTTTAAGTCCACCATTAAACAAATTAAAGTGACAGTGACACAGGCTCTAACTTCTAAAAATATTCTTATTTCCATTATTTTTCAAGTTTAATTCAAGATTTCCCGGGTTTAGAGTTCCAGAGGTTGTTGCGGAGTTACAAAGCCTCAAGCATGCTCCTAAACATTACTTGAAATATCAAATAAAATATCGATAATTCTCAATAATTTCTTGGTTTACTAATTCTTCAAAGCAGCGTTCAAGAATTTTTGTATTATAATTTTAAGCTGGTATAAATTTGGCTTCATAATATTCAATAGTTTTTATTATAATAAAATTGAACAATATTAAATCAAATTTAACGACAATTGTCGTTAAGAGATAAATTGTCGTTAAGAGAATAAATTAAATTGTCGTTAAGAGATTGAAAAAATTACAGAATTTTGAAAATTTATATTAATTTCTTAATTTCTCCGAATTTTATCTTTTTTTTCTTTTTTTCTTAACGTTTCGTGGCTATTATAAGAATCATAAAATTATAGAATGAAAAAGATTACGTTTAGCTTCTATTTCAACCCAGACTGGGATGGTATAGCTGGGTTTCCTCAGCGACGACAACAACTGTATGCATAGTGTCTCCCTCTATTGAAAAATGAAAGGAGGCTAAATTTTGACTAATCGCCGCTACGATCGCGATTGTTCTTTCAAATTTCAAATTTGGAGTTCGCTGGAGTCATCAAATGTACAGCTTTTGGTTACTTTTACGACCAACTTTACAATATCCAAAAATTGAATAATATTTTTTGATTTTTTTCGTGAAAAATGTAAGTCATTCATTTTCCTGCGAAGAGAGGAGTTTCTAGGACCCAACAGAGCACTGGAACTCAATTGATTAAATAAATAAAATTATTAAGTTGTCTTTGGTCGTATTTGGGTCTTTTTGTGGCGGTCGTTAGGATATCCAAATTAGAGTTATGCCACGTCGTGCTACTTGGGAATGCACCAGAAAACCATTCTCATTATTTTTATTCACTGAAATTCTCTTTTTATGTATTTTAAATTAAAAAAAAAAGACTGCAGCAGATTGGACAGAATTTTGATAAAAATATTCATAATAAAGCTTTAATCAAGCATCACTTTTTTGTGATATCTGATCAATTTTGCACAAATTACTGTCCTAAATTTAAAATTACGATAGGTTTACTGATTAAACTGTTAATTTGCTACCCAAACATTCTTTATTTCCTCAAAATAAAATTAAATAAATATGGCCTCCGTTCAGTAATAATCTTTCGAAGAGACAAAGCCACTCCAAAGCCAAGCCAACTCTTCGAAAATCTACCGAAAACCTAAAGTGCAAGTTCACGTATTCGACGCTGTAGCGCTGATTGTTCTGCCTTTTCGAATTTCGGTATTTTTGACACTTCAATCGTCAACAATGTCAAAAACAGTGTGTAAACAAGAGGTGTGCAAGAAACCGTTGAAACCGAATTAACGTCAAAATAAGTTTGTTATAGTAGCGTTTTGACCATTGACGTACAGTTCTGTCTCTCTATATGCACACTCTCTATATGCACAGCTTTTGTGGCGGTTGCATTCAAAATCAATTTGTTTACATTTTGACAAAGTAATAAAAAAAATTATTTTCTTGGTAACTAATTTTTCTCGTTTTTAATTATCTTAATTTTATTTTTTCTGTCTCATATTATAGTTAAAATAACACGGGAAATTCTAGAACAATAAAAAAATAATATTTTATTAAAAGAAGGAGAAAAACCGTTGGGAATTTCAAAAAAAAGTTGTGCATATTCAGAGAGAGAACTGTCAAAAAAAGTACCCAAACTGTGCATATAGCGAGACAGCACTGTACATGTTTCATTTGACGTTAATTCGGTTTCAACGGTTTCTTGCACACCTCTGGTGTAAACTTTTGCTGTAAAAAGTTAATTTTGTAAACTTTTGTGGAATTTCGCGATGACAGAACGTTTGAATTGTAGGGAAATCCGGAAGTTCGTCGGGAAGAGACAATCACTCGGGGAAGCACATCAACTATCTCCAGAGCTTTCGGCTCGGTCTCCAAGCCTTCATCGGTTTATTTTGCTCCAGTCACTGATGAAGGCTTGGAGACCGAGCCAAAAGCTCTGGAGATAGTTGATGTGTTTCCCTGAGTGATTGTCTCTTCCGGATGACTTCCGGATTCAATTCACCTTTGGAAAAAATTCCACGTGTGATAAAAAAGCATCGCGATAAGCTCATTAGTACGAACTTGAGTAGAAATGTTATCCCAATGATTTGGATTATTATTTTGAAAGCTCATTATCAAAATTTTCAGTGGAATTCTATAGCTTATTAATCCAAGAAGAAGCTTTAACTAACATTTACCTGTCAGATATTGCTAAATCTTTTATTAATATTTAATGGTATAGTTATGACCTGAAGACCTTTCCATGCACTTGCCTGCATATTAATTAAAATACCATTTATTATGAATATAAACCAGGAATAATTTATTTGTTAGCATTATGTTCACTTGTAGAACATTGAGATATTGAAACCATACTCTCTTTATTAATTTTATTTCCTTTGAAGTAACTCAATATATGTGGTTTAGTAGTCCTTTATGTTTGTAGTTTGTATGATTTCCTTCTAAGCATCATAAACTCAGTATTTTATGTACTGCTACATATTTATACGAAAATTATTGGGAGGGGCATGGTAATTGTAGACTGATAGTAAATGTTAAAGTTGCATGATAGATCCATTATCGTTTGAGTGGTTCTGGCATGAACAATTCCGTATCGAGTTAATTAAATAGTAATTATTGGGGAAAATTGTTGAAAAGTTTTATAATGTTTTAAAAGCATTCAGTGCATAATGGTCTTGTGTCAATATGAAAATTGTAATTTGCTCTGGTAATGTCTGAAATACAGAGCAAAACCAAGTGGGGAAAGAAAATTCGCAGAGTGCTCGAAATTAGATACTTCACCTTAAGTTTGACCAATTGAAGTTGTTACGTAATCTCAATTTAGTTAAAACAGCAATAATATTATATTATATTTTTTCATATCTTATATCTTATGGTACTGTATATACGGATGAGGGTTGACTTTGCCTCCTGCTGTTCGTAAGCTTTTCCTTAATTCTAGCTTATAAGGATAGTCCTCAGCAATCGAATATAATACGATGTATGGTAGAAAACAAATTTTATTCAAATCAGTTAAGAAATGTGCACTTCAAAAGAATTACCGTAGATGCAGGTGGTTTTGCAGCCCGTTTTCGTAAGATTTTCTTCTTAAAGCAAAGCTTGCAAAAGCTAGGGGTGCAAATACAAAGTTACTCGGATCTACGGCATTTGTTTTATATAAATAAAGCCCAAAATAAATTAGTGATAATTGCCGTAAAGATTAAATTTTTCGCCCAAAATTATATTTGAACGGGATAATAAAGGAAAGCGCGCTACTTTCGGACGATTCAAGCCAGCTGAAGCTTCGAAAAACCCAATTATTTCCTATGTTCCTAATCGATTTAATCTTTCCGTACAGAAGTAGATCTTGAAAAATTCGAAAATGTATTTGAAGATCCAAAAAAGAGACTTTCTTACTTCTTAATACTTTCACAATGTGGCGGAAGTTAGATCCTGTTCGAATTTCGAAGTGCTCAAGTGTCAAAATGTGTTGACTTTTCAATAGAGAGCTCATACAGAAGTAGATTTTGATTCTCTAATACTGTATTGGATAAAAGGTAAATGTAACTCTATTTGCGAAAAAGGTTGTTGATATTCGAAGACTTCAAATTCAATTTCGAATTATCATACTAAATTTTCGAACAAGATGGGGAGAATTTATCAAATAAATATCTCACTAAAAAGCTAGCAAAAGAGTTACTCAGTGATTATGGAGTGATTAGATAATGGGACAAGAACAGTAAACGTCGTTGTTCTGTTTTTTCCTCACAAAAATGTGAAGACCGTCACATTTTGACACCTGAGCACTTCGAAATTCGAACAGGGATGTATCTCAGCCACCTTGCGGAATTATCAAGAAGTAAGACAGTCTCTTTTTTGGATCTTCAAATAGATTTTCGAATTTTTCAAGATCTACTTGTGGATGGTGAGAATCCATGGTTCTTTCGTTTCGTTACTGAATCGTTCGAAAATTGAGTCGTCCGAAAGTACTGCGCTTTCCCCTATCCCTTGTGAATTCGAATGAATATGTAGGGGAGATGGGGCTACATTGAAAATGCTATTTTCTCGCATATTTCTAAAAGAAGTTGGACTTAGCCGTAATTTGGATCCACAATTCCTTTGTCTATCTAAATTAAATTATAGTAACGGACAAATTCCTTTTTCAATTCGTAATTTTAGTCAAAAATTGCACTTTTGACAGAATTTTGACGCTTTCACCTAGGGAAGTGCAGACGATTTCTCTCAAAAAGCAATTTTTACGAAAATTGCTCCCAATGTGTAGAGACTTTTAGTAATAGCCTCACCTTCCTCTACGGTTCGTATAAAATCAAGAAATTTACCTCGGCCTTTAGTTAGAGATACAAAATTCGAGGAATAATTACAATTAGCGCCAATATAGAAGACAAAGTGATGAGCTTTATGATATTTTCCCCATTGAGAGCTTAAAATGAGCAAAAACCGCAGAAAAATGAAATTGCATCAAGCTCGTTAATATGCAATTTGCATGACCACTTTTCTTTCAGATGAAAACACAGCTAGAGCATTCCTCTTTTATGCTATTCTATGTTCTTTCACTGTCTAGCAAATTTTTGTATTTTCATTGTGGCGTATGGAAAATTATTCAGCGGAACAGCCTTACAAAATAGCTGAAAAATATTAGGTAGGGGAAGGTAGGGGTATATTGAATAGGAGCTATATTTAAAACGCTATTATTGAATTGAATTATGGCTTTGTCAAAATTTCTTTAGGAAAATGCGAAAAATAGCGTTTTCAATGCAGCCCTACCTTCCCCAATATTTTTATTTTTTAGAAATTATACTATACTATTATAGTATACTATTTTACTAATTCAAGGAATTACATGTCAAACAAAATTATAGATGGGGAAGTGTACCTAATTTGGAATGGATTTCGTTTGTTTGGGTTTCAAACGTTATATTTTTCAATTTTAAATAGTTATTTCTTTTATTTATTTATTTGTTTATTTATTTATTCATTTATTATATTTATTTATTTATTTTTTTGAAGAAAGTCGCTTGAACTTTGAAAGGTAATGGTGCCATTCCAATGAAAAATAAAAAGGGTAAACCCTTCCCCTGAATAATTCCTTAGCACTTTACTGTTCTCAAGTGCTTCTGCATTATCGACTTTTCTTTGTATTGGTTCCTGTCTCGACTGTTTTCCCCACTCCTTGTCGTGTTCCAAAAGCACAAAAAACAGTCGACAATGTAGAAGAACTTGAAAACAGGAAAGTGCTAAAAAGTTCATTTTTCATTCGACTAGCACCATAAATTAATATTTTTTGTGAAAAAGTTTAATTGGATTATAACAAATTGGAATTGATTATAACGAATTGGATTTTTATTAAGGATATAAGGATATTTATTACTTTTTTTCTCTTTCTAGATCAACAAAAGCTTTAGAAGCTGCAAAACTCTAGCTAAAAATAAATCAAAAACAGATTTCTTTGGTAAATAGGGGGAAGTGAGGCGCGTTTGAAAGTGAAGCACCTTTGAAATTGGGATTTTCACCTATTTTTAAATTAAATTGAGTCTTATCGTGATATAATATTTAGCTTCTCAATCTGTTTTTGGACCTGAATTATGTCACAATAATTCTGAATTTTGTTTAAAAATAGGTGAAAAATTCCAATTTCAAGGGAGCCCCACTTTCAAAGGTGCCCCACTTCCCCCTACGTAACATAGATAAATAATTTAGAGTTCAACACATTATCTGCCAAATTCGGAAAAAAAACACTAAATAGTCGTGACGGGAACTATCACAAAGAAAAGTCGATAATGCAGAAACACTTGGGAACAGTAAAGTGCTAAAAAGAATGTTCAGGAGATTGTTTTCCCCTTGTCATTTTTCCTTAGAATAGCACTATTATACGAGTTTCAGACCCAAGGCTTAGCCACATGGCTTTTCTTTAAATTCTTGTCAATCAGGATTTTTCGGAACTTTTTGATTTAGAATTGAATCTTAAAGGTAGATGCATTAGATTTTGAAAAAAATTATAAAATTGCTTGTCATTAAGGATTTTGAGGCTTTCGTGAACTGTGATAAACCTCTAGTCTGAAGACCGCCTTACCCTTCAAGGCTTCTTAAACGAATTAGCAAAGTGGATAAAAATGATGCTAATTGACCAATAAGTGACTATTTATATACGAATATGAATTAAAATATTTAAATGAATGAACTATTTATTGCAAGAAAAATAAATGCCTTTTCCAACTCTAAAAATAAATTGATACTGTTTCTGCTATTAATAAAAGAGGAGTTTGAAAAATTCCAGGGATATGAGTATACAAATTATCAATACTTTCCAATTGAGAGATCAAATAGAGAAAAGTGGAACGAAAATATTAAAAAGCAAAGGCATATCAATTTCTGTATGAAATTGAACTGCCACGCCAGTGCTCTTGTGCAATCAGAGAAATATTGATGAAAATGCGGAGGAAATTCAATAATAGAGTAAATTTTTTTTTTCTCTAGAAAAATCGGAGAATTCACTGGGGAACGATATACAGAGCAAAGGGAATGATGAGTAAATGAAAAAAAACTCTACCCTTGATGGATGATGCAGGCGGCCACGAAATGATTGTATTATCTACGTCCATTTCGGGAAATCAATTATTCAAAAAAGGGATGCTCGTGATGCTATAATAAAAGAATCAAAGATTTTTTTTTTGACACAGACTACTCTCTTTTTTTTCTTCACTTTTATTACCCTTTTTGTGTGTACTTTAAGAGGAACTTTTAAAATATTTATGCAATCGATACAGTGAGCACAAAAATAATACAATCAATATTATCCTTTCCAAATTCTCTTGTGATACTGATCGGTCAAGTCAGGTCAAGTTCTAAATTCCTTCTAGGATCGAGCTGGAGACCTCTCTTTTTAACTACACTGAGAGAAATCCGAAAAAGTTAAAATAACATTCCGGAAATGTTAATTTTACCCTGCAGTATTGATCCGAAATCAGTGTAAATATCACCCTTTTTAGGTGTATTGAGGGTTAAAATTACCCTTTTTCATGTTGATTTTACCCTTAAAAAGGTGTAAAATTAACATTCAAAAATGTTCATATATTTTTACACCTAAAAAGTGTTAAAGTTATGAGGAAAAAAAATTAATCGCACCCTCTTTTTTTCTCAGTGTTGACACTCTACGAACTCAGCAATTAGAGGCCATAAGCTGAGCTTGACTTATTACAAGACATTAACCAATTGTATTTGCACTTCAATCGAGCATACTCAGGTTGCGAGATTTAAGAACGATATCGCTTTGCTTTAAACAAAGGAATCGACCAGGATTATATGCTTGACCCTTAATCTTTTCGCTTTTGATTAATAATCTTTCATCTGAACTGCAGGAGTGTTCGTATTGAAAGTGATCCCTAAAACTCCTCATAAGCCCTTGAACTTATAAATTTAAATCTGTTCAGAACTCAGCACTGGTCGACCACCAACGGATTTCTCTTGAATTCTAAAAAAAAATTACAAGCCCTGGTAATTTCCAAAAAAATCTTCCACCATATTCTTTACTATTTCTTCACAGAGAAAAAAGAGGGTGCGATTAACTTTTTTTCCTCATAACTTTAACACTTTTTAGGTGTAAAAATATATCAACATTTTTTAATGTTAATTTTACACCTTTTAATGGTAAAATTAACATGAAAAAGGGAAACTTTAACCCCTAATACACCTAAAAAGGGTAATATTTACACCGATTTCGGATCAATACTGCAGGGTAAAATTAACATTTCCGGAAAGTTATTTTAACTTTTTCGGATTTCTCTCACTCAGTGTTACACCTTCACGGAAAAATCATAAAACATGCTCATCAGGTGAAAAACATTGGGATTCTTACAAAAAAAACATTGTCCTGGTGTGATCATGCTACCGATGCTACCTCAATTTCACGTAAAGTTAAATTGTTTCTGGGGAATTCGTGGTGCAATTGGTAAGAGCGTTCGGCTCTTGTGATCCCCGGTCCGACTGTCACAGTTGTTAGTTTGACCGTGGTGTCACATATAAGATTAATATTAATATTAAGAAAAGCCGGAAAGAGAAGTATGCAAAATTTTGAATGGAAAATCTCGTGTGTAAGAAAGAGTACACTCTATAGTGGAGTAATACGATGAGTAAGATATTACGTTCGTATTAATTGCTTTCTGAATCGTATTACAGGCAATTCGAGCGATTCCCCATGCGTGCTAAATGTCATTCGGTCAGTTTTCGAGCGAAACGCGAGAGAGAGGCAAGATAAAACACTTGCTATCTTTTTTTGGTATTCTCGCAGTAGGCAGTAGGCCGTATGCTCTACAAACGGTTGAACTTTGGCTCTTTTTGAAAAGGTCTTGAAAGGACAATGGGCTAAAGTGGTCTATGGTGCGACCACCAATGAGACCTATATCATTGAATAGGCCTTGGTAATAGGTAACAACTTTTGTTCCGGGACCAAAGTTCTAAACCACGGGGGAAAAGTTCTAGAGCAAAAAATCTATTTTCGTAGAAGAAAAATAATATCTTACGTGAAATGTGCGCACTTATGCTGTCTTTTTTAAGGGAAAGAATAAATTGTATCATAAAATAAATAGATTAAATGATTAATTTCCCTTGTGAATATCCCTTGTGTGTCTCGAAATGAACATAAAAGCGTATGTCTTTACAATGCATATGATGCGTAAGAAGACATTGAAGCATGATGGCTCAAAGTCAGAACTTTAAACCTTATATCTCAGAGATTTATAAACTGAATTTAATCAATGGATACTCAATCGAAAGGTCTCGAAAAATCCTACAAAATGGCGGTATAGACAAGTTAATAAGTAGACCGCAAGGGGCGTTCTAGGTTATCAAATATTTCAATTAACAAAAAATGTGTTAATTTTCGAAAATATTCAACCGATTTTAATGATCTTCTAATATATGTCTGATACTTGTAATGTGTTATAGAGAGAGATATGGCCTCATTGTATTCATCGATTTCAGTAGTATTATTACATATTTTGACTTATTTTTCTAACTGTGATTTATTTATTTATTTTCTTTTGACATCGTAATCAGATTTTATATGGATGAATAGCTTTCCATAAACCTTGTGCACATGCTGAGTTTCAGCTTTCTACGTTTTCTCAGAGAGGAGTAATAGTGGAAAAAGTCCTCATTTTGTATGGGGACTGCTGGAAGAAGTGGCGGGGGAAAACATATGAATACACGGTTAAAGAGCCTTCCATTGCCCTTGATCCTGCAACAAGTTTCTGATTTCTACTTCTTTTCACAGAGGAGTTATAGTGTAAAAAGTCTTTATTTTGTATGAGGGCTACAAAAAAGAGTGGGGGGGGATGAGCCTATATACATGGTTAAGGAACCTTTCATAAATCTTGATCCCATACTAAGTTTCAGCTTTCTACTTCTTCTAAGAGGAAAGTTAAAATGAAAAAAGTCCACATTTTCTATGGTGGCTACTGGAAGAAGGGGTGGGGGGAGGAAGTAGTATCCATAGATAAATAGCTTAAGTCATACATTTACTCTATACCGAATTTCATGAAGATCCCTTTAGCTGATATTGTGTAATTCGATGACAAAATAGTATTTTTTCGAAGGGATAAAGGCGTTTTTACAAGGACTCCCGGCGAATATCGTCCTGGATCTCGGTAGTTCTTCATTCTACACCATTATCAATAAAATACACCTAGTCCCATCTGTGGTCGCCACATAGAGCAACTCCCATATATTTTTGCCCAATGTCCTTTCTAATACAACTGCATCAATCGAAATTTGTTATGAATCAGTAAAATATATTATATTTTTTTAAATTAGATTCATGAAATTTTTGTGATTGTATAATATTGTTGGTCACTGTTGAATCACACTGTTCTTCCGGTAGTCTGTTTGCACATCAATTTATGAGTATACTCGTATATCTAAGAAGCACAGCTTAAATGGTTTAAGATACCAACTTTAAGTGTCCACGAGAACCACGAAAAGTTTATTTTGCTGTTTTTAACTTTTCCTCAACTTTTCCTATCCTCCTCAAAAAGTTCTGAATTTCATTGATGCAAAAACTCTCTTAATTTTGAGTTTCTCAACTAGTCTGAACAGCTTTTTTTATCGTCAATGAGTCGATTATAAATCGGTATCAGTTCTTAACAACAATTCCTCTTACAATTGAAGTATAAAATTTCCAGAGAATTCGAGCATTTGCGTGTTCGAGCATTATGCGAATTTTCCTTGGCTATTGTTTTAATAAACGGAATGACTGTAATTTGTGAGAAATCAAGAGTTGGACTGTAATTGACTTTTCGTGTACATTAGGGGATGTTTTTTTTCGATGGTTGTACATATCCCGCTAAAATGGATCTGAAAAGCCGGGAAATGTTTCCCCATTAAAAAATCTCGCGAGGGAATAATTTTTGTACCACCGGGAATTCTCTTGATGCAAAAAAAACGACTATATACTTTGCTGTAGAAAGCCTGAAACACCTTTAGAGAGGGTGTAAAGCTGAGCTTTTACACCCTCAAGGGTGGAACTGAGAGTAAACCAAAAAAAAAGAAAGGGAGAGTGAAAGTGAAGAGAAATAAAAAGTGCATGACAATTGTATTTCTTCAGCATTTTTCCTGTCCGCCTTGGCATCACATGGCAGATTTTCCTCGCCATTTAATCTGATAGCAGTTGCTTCCATGTGAAAGTGAAAAGAGGAGGTGAAAAGTCAAGAGTCACGAGTGTCCAATTAGCCGGACACGTATTTCCCTTTTCCTCAGCGGATGTCTCCATCTTCCCTCTTCCGGGACTACCTTGCCACATCACGTGACAAAGCGAAAATCTCCCTCACTTTCTTTTTCCAAAAGGAGAAAAAAAATGTGAAAAAAGAGACCTTCCTTCCTAAACATTTGGTGATAATCCTTGTGTGACGAGGAGGGTGGAATAGCAAAATAGTGAATCAATAGAGGGTTCCCAGGTTCCCAAAATCTCAAGATTTTCCATGTTCTGTGATTTCTCTGTTAAGAATTTAGTTACGTGAGCTAACTGTATAATCCCATAACATTTTAAAGAGAATTTATATTTTTTTCTATAATTTAAATTTATACACTAAAAATTGCATTATGTTTGTAAATATTTTTTTTTCTTAAATTAAACCAACAATATTCAGGTTCATTAAATTTTACTTATTCATAACAAAGAGAAAAGTATTCATTCATATTTCATTCCCCTTCAGTCAAATTTTGAATTATTTACTAGCCAAAATGGAATATTTTACAGGAAATTTCCAATTTTCTCAACTGAAATGATTTTTTTTTCACTGGAAAAAAATTTGTTGTTTTTTTTATTTAAAAATAATATTATTGTTAACGAGATTTTTCACCTGACAGCAAAATAGGGCCCGGCGGACGAATTCTCTTCCTTGTTCACAGAAAATTGATATTTCCCACCGTTCGCTCCAAACAAGGCCTTTTATTGGCGGTAGGGGAGACTGGGGCAGAATTAGTGACGAGTAGAGACGGTATTGATGGAATTCCTCTCAATTTTGTCCGCATGCTACTGCCAATCATGGGGTCTAAATGGGGGGGGGGGCTAATGCAACACATAGCCAAAATTAAAAATAATTCAAGAACATTGATATATAGTTCACCTTATGAACACTTTCGCATAAGGTAGTTTTACTGTTTCAAAATGTTTTTTTTTGTTTTGTTTGATCTATGAACTTTCCAAAAACCTCAAAATTTTGACTTAAAATTGATGAAATTCTAAAAGAAATATGTAAAAAATAATTTTTAAAATTTTCAAAATGGAATTTTCTAACAAGAAGTTAAAATGTCGTTTAAGGCAGCATCTAAACGGGGGGATTTTATTTCGAAATCGTCATTTTTTCACAAAAGTCCCCCACTGAGCTTTAGAACGGGGCATTTTTGCCTATCTTTTGGCGCTTAAAATCTCCCTCTTCGAAAGCTCCATTTGTTTATGTTCAAATATTTTGACATTTTAAGCGATTTAAAATAATTTTTTTTGTTTTTCAAGAGCTGTTTTTCTCGTGATCTATTTTCAAATTATCAAAAGTCGAAAAGCAAGTGAAATAGGGACACTAAGAAAAGAAAAGGAGGCTGCGATTAACTTTTTTCGTCATAACTTTAACACTTTTTGGGTGTAAAAATATATCAACATTTTTTAATGTTGATTTTACACCTTTTAAGGGTAAAATCAGCATGAAAGAAGGGTAACTTTAACCCCTAATACATCTAAAAAGGTAATATTTACACCGCTTTCGGATCAATAATGCAGGGTAAAATTAACATTACCAAAATATTATTTTGACTTTTTCGGATTTCTCTCAGTGGACACGGTATCGATCTCTCTTCTGAATGTATCGTTTAATCTTCTTAATATGGTCGAATTGTTAAATAGACATCATTAAATATAAATAAAGAAATAGTTAAATAGAATAAAGCTTATAAAAATTAAAATTTACAATATTTTCTTAATTTAGCAAAAATATTGGCATAAAATCCTGCGATAAGACGGTTTTGATATAGAGAATGGGTGCCCCATCTCCTCTTCCTTATGAAGTGTTCGTCACCAGGCATAAATATTAACTTTAACACTCTTTAACAAATTTTTTGATTGTAAAACACTGTGTAATTGACGTTTGAAACGTTTCGAAATAAAATAGAAAGTCTTCCAGACTGTCTTGTTTAGTTAGAGCACACTTGGAGAATTTATAACAGAGTGTGGAGAAAATTTATCTCATGCATGAACCACTAGGGGAGATTTCCCGAGACTCGCCGGTGCATAGCACAGTGGGGTGCATTTCGAAATTCCCCCGTATAGAAGACGCCTAAAAGGTGGTTTTTAAGCATTTTCCATTCTATTTTTGATAAATTTCCCGGCATTTTCTTCAAGGAAACGTCTTCTTGGTAGCTTTTGCAAGCTTTCAGCTCACGAAATCCGCTGAAAGATTGAATTTAAATAAAATATTTCAATTTCAACAAATCAAAATATCATTTCTTTTTTATAATTGCGCCCAAGAAAATTTTGGAAATATTTATTTAAAATGTTTTGAAGAATTAAATTTGAGATCATAAAAAATGCAGAAATGGATTTAGTGCATTTTAAACGAAAAGCTTTCCAAAACTTTTCTGAGAGAATTTCAAAAAAAAACTAAAGCTGGCTAATATTTGCTTTTGCTAAACTATTTGAAGACTGTTTATACGCTATCTGAACCATCTAAAATCATCAAAATCGGATTAAAATAAGATTTATGTCGATAAAGAGTCTCATAGATTTTTTGGTCTAAGAATATCGTTTTGAAACATGGTTTTCGAAAGCTTCAAATGCAAGTTTCTCCAATAAAAAGCTCTTCTGATTCGTGAAAACGTTTTTGTACCTGATTATAAAAATTCCGGTGATCACCAGTGAGAATTTCTTCACCTCAAGACTAAAAACACCTTTTTAATCTTGCCCAGAGCTTTCGGTCCGGATATGGACCTTCTTCAGTGGTCGACTAAGACTATGTTTTTGTGATTTCTTGAGGATTCGTTCACTTTGTGGGAATTAAGGGTAAACATCACAGCAGGAAAAATCAGTTTGGAAGGTTTGTATGGGATAAATATTTACAATTTTCTAATTTTTTTAAAATTTTTCTTTCTGTAAAGACTCTTTCAGTGACGTGTTTGACGTGAAGAAGGTCCATATCCGGACCGAAAGCTCTGGGCTAGATTAAAAAGGTGTTTTTAGTCTTGAGGTGAAGAAATTCTCACTGGTGATCACCGGAATTTTTATAATCAACTCATCACACCAGTTTTTGTACCTCTTCGTCCTAATCCGTCAAAATCGGCGCAAAAGTAGAATAAAAAATAGAGAGGTTCCGTGAAAATCAATTCCTATAAGTAGATTTCGTTTTCCTAAAGGTCCTTGTAAAGGATTTTATTAATTTATAAATAAGTTCAAATTCGTAAAAATTAGACTTATTTTTGTAAACTGTGTAATCACAGTAATTAATTCTCTGTCCATAAAAAAATAAAATTTTATTTCCTGACTAATTCTGCCCCAGTCTCTCTTATAGTTTTGTTGGCCGCCATGTGAGGAATTAACTGTAAGGAAACATTGTCTGACACTGTCAGTTAGTTAGTAACATGGCCGGGATGAGTTTGAATGAGGGCATAGATCTGAATCTGAATACAAGATAAAAGAACTGCTACATTATGATTACGATTATGCGCCCTATAGCATTGCATGGGAGTGCTATCCCTCTGACAGTTTGAGAAAATAACCAAACTGTCCCGTCCTTGAAAAAATAGGCCACGCCCCTCAAAAAATTAATTATTCTACATAGTGTCTCGAATGAACTCCACTGCTTTTCCTCGAAATCATTTAAATATCATTAGTGTAATAAGGGGAAAGCTTTCAGACTTCGGACATGTCACATTTTTCTCCGTTCCCCTAGAATCTGACCTATTAACATATTATTTTAATAGCTAGTCTTAAGTCGAACATTTCCTGAAAGAATTAGGTCAGATTCATTTAATTCTTCCCCTAAGTTTTTAGTAAATGTTCATTTGAGGATAGATTTATCGTATTGGTAGTTTGACAATGTTCCACGGAGCTAGTACAATTTGCAATTACGACTATTGTCGATAAATTATTAAAGTATCTACACGATAAATTGTCAATTAGAATAAAAAAATGTAGTTAGGGAAAGTTGGGGCTACTTTGAGCTGTGAAGCTACATTGTTATACGATTTTTCGTATGCACAACAAATTTGTTCACAATCGGCAACAAATTTGTTGCAAATTCTGCTGACCTCCAAATGACATTAGCGATCGTAGCGGCAATTAGTCAAAGTCAATATTTTTCTTCAATCAAGTGACAGTAGTGACAGAATGTGAACAATTTTCTAAATGGCTGATTCAGGTATCAGCCCAACATTTAATTGCAAAAAAAGAGGAAAATGAGGAAAATATGCTCTTTGCAAAGGAACAAATACATTTTTCATAAATAATGAATAATTTTATATAGGGTAAGTGTGCCAAATTTCGGCATAGTTGCATGCAAGTGCCAAAGTCTCAAGTTTGAAATGTAATATCTTTAATAGAAATAGATTCTTTTGTTCCTTCTACTTAGGAGTGTTGCTTAGAACCTTGTAGACAGTTTATCATCTTTATTTACTCTAAAATCATTCTTAATACATTTTAAAATGAATAAAAATGTAGACATAGCTTTGGTGCCCTATTTTTCCTCCCTATATTTCGGCCACCTTCATTCTCATAGTTCCTTGCCCTTCGGAAATTCTTCAAATGTCTTTTTCACGTCATCTTGTTTGTCGAAGCTACATTTTTTGATATTCTTTTGCATTGTATAATCTCTAGAATATGTAAAAACTAAAAATTCATGGAAATTCGAGGAACAAAAAAGGTGGCCGAAATTGCAAGCTGGCCGGAATTTGGCACACTTACCCTACCTCGACTGAATTTTACTTGGAATAATTTTTTTTCCTCGTGAAAAATGTGATGCAATTCACCACAAAATGTTAAATTTTCGGTCGGGAGTATGTTTAATTTTACAATTCGATCATTCTCTATAGACAGCATATCGTCACATAATTCATACATATAACATATATCCTGAAAATCGTGATTATAATTTCCGGCAAGGCGATAATAATTTCAGTGAAAAAATTTCAAGTCCATTTTGAGAGAAAAAGAAAACATATGAAAGAGAGTAACTTGCTAAATGGTTTCCATCACCATCCGTTGGCGGTGTTTAGTTCCGCCATCGTCCGCCACAAGCGCTGAAAACTGTTTGTTGCGGTTTCTAAAAAAGTTGTGTTGCTAAATTTAGCAACGAAAGTGTTAGTCATACCCTTGCAACAAAAGTGTTGCGGAATTTAGCAACATTTTTTTCTGAGTTCAAATGGAAACTGGGTTTCAAAATTATGTAATTTGGATAGATAAATTAATTGTGGATCTAAATAAAATAATTTTAATAACGAACTTCATTTCGAATATAACAATCTAGTAGCCCCACAACTCAAAGCAGCTCCACCTCCCCCCTACAATAATTCACGATATCCCATCTACGCTAAAAATCCTTTAGATAGAGACTTGGGATCTTCGGGGGACCCCCACATAAGTCTACCTAAGGACCATTAAGATGCACCTTATATTCACTACCTTTCCCTCTTCTAAGTTATAATAAATAATGTTTAGTTTAGACTCTCTGCAATTTGTTTTGTCTTTTAAAAATCAAGATTTGAATTTTCAATCCTTTTTGCAATTTTCAACCTTCCTTTAGAGCTGGGAAAATAAATGTTTTAAAAATTTCTTCCACTTGCAACCTGTATGAGAAATACATCAAAGGATCTCGAAAAAAGAACCTGGAGAGTTTCAATATCTCTTCAAAGGTTTATCAGTGACCGCAAAGAATTGTGAGAGAATTTGTTGAACAATCTTTTCGCAAGCCACTACAGAAATTTAAACCTTCTGGGTTTTTTCTGTATTATATTCCATCTGCACCGAGAGTTTGCCAATTGGCATGGTACTATTCACTTCAACTGGAGAGGCATTCTTTGGTCCGACCACGAGCTCAATTTAGCAAATAGAACGAAATGATTATAATGATGGCCTGTGAGTCACAATCCGGAGGTAAAACACAATACACATAGAATGAGGATTGAGGCCAGATATGGTGAGCTTGTTAGAATCCATGGGCGAAATTGTTCTGTGTCCTGCAGGGATTCATGGTTCTCCACATGTTCGGAATACATAAAGAGATGATATCTTCCTTCGCACTCTTGGTACCTAGGTCCACCCACTCCAGTGCAAATTGTACAGTAGTATGTATATATTCAGATGGATTTTCATGTAGCAGATATCCATTTTCCATTTCCTAATTTCTCACATATAGAAATCACTCTCATCGTCAAGTCAGGTGTTTCTCCAGGTGGGTATGCCGATGAGATACATAAAAAGTCAGGTGTATATACAACGCGAAAATCAGACAAGATTATTTTTGACTTGTACAACATTCCTGGATTACTTCTTTGCTGAGGAAAAACACGTAACATTTGCCACAGAAAACGAGAGAAAATGACATGAAACTGGAGAACAAATATATCTTTGACTATGATGGAACTAACAAGGGTCACGTACGATTGATACCAGATTAAAGATAAACATGAAAGAAAGTCGATAGAGCAGAAATCTCTTTGATGCCCCAAATGCCAAATGCAATTTATATAGAATCACGAAATGCAGAAAATTCAAGTTTCACCTCCGAATCAAATGCGGTACACATATAGTACACTGATAGAATTTAAAGATAGCTTGTTGAATGTCCTCTAAAATTATTGAACATAAATGTTGAAAGTACAGAGAAATTAAAGATAAACGTGGACGTGGACATTTAGAAATGCTGTGAGTCTGGGAAAATGTAACATAGTGGTTTCTTTCTGTGATAAAGGCTCTATATCGTCTGTTGTATGTGACATTTTTTGCTTTCTCTTTTACCTTTAAAATTAATTTTATTTTTGAGTTTTTTTTGCACATTTTATTGTACACTTTTATTTCTGTGCATGATTTACTACTTAATCACGGCCATAAAAGTGTGTAATATAGCGAATAAAGGAATTGATTAGGGTTAGTGAACAGCTCACTTCAGTTGGTACAAAAGCATAATCCAAGTGTTTTTCGATATCAATTAATTTCAACAATAAATTGAAAAGTTCAAAATAATCAAACTAAAGTAAATAAAACCAGATTCAGTACACAGAAAAAAGTACTAGGGTTGGAGGAACGTCTGTTCGACAGGGAACCCCTATTGACACTTTTGTTTAATGTTGAAAATTATTTAATGTATCTAGTAAAATATAAGTAATATAACGTTTTTTCTGTAATATACCTTTTACTATAAACAGAGATGTTAAAATTTCATATCCCAAATGATACACAGTAGGGGGTCAATAGGTGCTGACACGAGTTCTTAAAGTGTCAATAGACGTTCCTTTCACCCTATTTAGTAAAAAAGTTTGTCATTGTTTGTAAATGCTCGTAAATCGTTTAATCCACAAACAAGTTCGTAAAAATTTGTAGTTTTTCACAAACATTTTTCATAACATGATTACCAGACGAGATGTTTTGTTCTCTTACAAACATTTGATCGTAACTTTTTGTATTTGTTTGTCTGACAAATAGGGGAAAGGCTCATAATTTTGTCCAGTTTCTTATTTTGGACACTTTGAAGATAAAATTGGACACTAAAATTAAATTGATTAAAATAATGGATTTTTATTCCAATATTTGATAAATAATGAATTCTATCTAAATATTTGTTCTTTTTGGAAGATTTTAACACTAAATACGTTAAAGTTTGAATATGATTTGAGTTGAAATTGCTTTGTTGAAAATTCAGTGTGAGCAATTGCTTACGAGAAATATGACAGAATTTCATGTTTACTTCAGTCTTATTTAGCTGTGGCGAAGTACTAACAATGTTTCTTCACTTTTTTGAGTGATATTATTAAATATTCATTGATTATTTTGTTGATTTACGTTATTTGTACATTTGACCTGAAATGAGATTTGCCTTGTGAAATAGATTTTTCGTGGGAAAAATGGGAGATTTTTTAAGACATTTACCAGTTGAGGTGATACTCCTTAGTTTGGACAGGTGTTTTTCTCACGAAATTTCGTGAAGTTTTAGCTTTTGTGGTGATTAGGTTGGACAAATGCCTGGAGAAACAAAGGAGCATCATCTCTACGAAAGAGATGTAGCGATAAATGCCCTGAAAGGCTCCCGGAAAGGCCAGGGAATGAGCGAATCCGCACGTACTTGGAGTACCGAAGTCAACCCACTTTAATGAATGATATGGAAAGTTTCCGGGCTTCTTGTGACATTCTACGTTTTCCTTACATGATCAGGAAGAGGACTTGGTAAGATTGGTTCATGAAATGAAGAACAATGGGCATCCTGTTCAGGCGGATTATCTGTCCAAATTTACAGCCATGTTGTCCAAATTAATAACCAAGTTGTCCATAATAAGAGCCAAATTAACCCCTACTTATCAATTTATTTTTAAACGTATTAAAACTAATTTTAAGTAAAAATAAGATGATAAATAGCTTGCCAAGTTTCTAAACAACCCTTCTGAAAAGAGAGTAACAAAAAAGTCAATTAGTATCGAAAATATCGTACTTAAAACTTGGAACATCGATGTTTATAAGCAGACTGGACAAAATTATGAGCCCTTACCCTAATTACAATTTTTTTCTGTATTTACGAAGATTTACGAACAAATGTTTGTTAAAGAACAAAATATATTCGTCTACACAGAAAAAAAAATATTCCGTTAAATTGTTCGTAAATGTCTGTGAATTCCTATTGGGGATTTACGAAATTTTCGTAAATCGTTTAAGTAACTAAAAAGTTCGTAAAAATTTGTACTTTTTCACAAACATTGTTCCTAACATCAACTTGACGAACATATATTATTCTTTTACAAACATTTGTTCGTACATTTTTGTTTATTTGGAAAACATTTACGAACAAATTACAAAATTTTACAAATATTTCTTTTGTGTGTTTTCTAATATCTACGAACAAATGTTTGTTAAATAACAAAATACGCTTATCAAAAAATCGTCCTTCCGAACAATGTTTGCAGGACGATTTGTTTGAGGCATTTGGACTCATACTAATTCTCAATGATCGGACTGAATAGTCTGTCCAGTAAGCGAGTACCGGTACCAAATCTGACCTATTTCTCCTGCAAGAGTGACAGCTATGATCTTCAGCAAGATTTTGGGATTGGGCTACAATCGAGTAGACTCACATCCTTTGGGAATTGCCGAGGCCGTTGTCCTTTTCATAAGTCTCAAACTCGCCTTCTACATTTGTTGGACATAGCTATTGTTATCGACAACATAGAGGCAACTGGGACCGAGGACGCTGTGCTGCCATCTAGGAAGTGTTAAGGCCCGTTGTCCCTTGGGAACACGAACTTACTTCCGAAGATTACGAATACACTTACGAAGATTTGTACATTTCAAAATAATTATATGGCTTTGTAAATTATAGAGATTTCTAAATTATTTATTCGTTTTGTATTTAAAATTATGTGAAAAATATGAGACAGTATATTTTAGAGAACTTGTGAGTATTGCAATAAATGATAGGAAGATTTTATCCCAGACACGAACCGCTAATGTTGAATCTCCAAGATTCCAGTTATGCTGCTATTCCAATGTAAAAAGAACATATTTTTTGGAACTGAACTGTTCTCAAGTGATTCTGCATTATCGACTTTTCTTTGTATCGGTTCCTGTCACAATTAATCGGTGGGTTTTGAACACGGGGTAGAGAAAACAGTCGAGACAAGAACCAATACAAATAAAAGTCGATAATGCAGGAGCACTTGAGAACAGTAACATTACTCTTCTTTAAATGGGTCTTCAGTATCTTTGTCTAAAGGTTTTGATTGTGACTTTACTGTGACTATGTACTGGAAAGTCTGATAGTTCCTCAGCTTCGTCATAATTCTGGGACGGATTTAAGGAGAGCACACGCGTTGGTACAACAGATACTGTGCATTATTAATAACTCTCACTTGTTTGCCTCACAACAATTTCCTTGGATTTTGAGTTGGATGAAGTGTCTCCTGAAGCCAGAGTATGTGCTCAACATTTTGGTAGAGGGCATTAATGTTTGATGATGGCGACACCATCAGGTGACTTCTTCAAGAGGCAATACATGAATTTACAATCTTATCCATTGCAGCGTGAATTGGTCTGGAATATTCATTTTCAGGGTGCGCCTAGAGATGGAAAATGCCATCTCGAGTGAAAAGTTGTCGCTGCTGAAAACAATATGGGCATACAGGAGCAGGAGGTCGTGTGGTAAAAAAAAGCTGGACAGACAGCAAAAATGGGGACAGAAACGGATCGTGGGAAAATAAATTTTGGGGCTGGAACAAGCACTAAAAAAAATCACATGAACCAGGAATTGTGATAAATTAAATGCTGCTGTACTTTTTTTTTTCAAACCATCCTCCGGGTCAATGTCTTGTAACAACATTTTGTAACTTGCTTTTTTTTTCACTGCGGACATTGTCCATGGGAAAAAAAACTTTTCTGTGTCAGATTGTTAAAACGGAATTTCCCATGTTTTTCCTCCCATAGACACGGAATTTCTTTTACTGTGGCCAATTTTGTGGTGTCGCTCATTAATTTTAACTAACCTTTCCGAGAAGAGGAACCATCTGCCATCGCGAAGTGAATGCCACTCGCTTTTTTGCATTTTCAACTCTTGGCACATTTTCATGTGTGATTTTTCCAAATTAGTAGCAACGGTAGCAAGTTTTTTTTACCAAATCCTGATGACATTTCGCAAATCTCAATTATAACTTTTGAATAGAGCTTTTGAGCTTCAGCCAACTAGTATATTCCGAGAAATAGCGCAAATTGGGCATTTTTAGAATTTTCAGAAAATCACAATTTATTCAAAGTTTGCAAAAAAATGAATTTTTTAAGCAATTTTGAGATATCTGAAAAAGTAGTGGATTAGTCCAATCAATGCCTTTTCTTTCGTTCTAACAATTTTTTAGCGGCAAATATTTGAAAGCTATTTTGAGATTTCTTAACTGATTGTGACAAATTGAATTTACTTAAAAGGTATTTGAATTCCGGAGTCTGAAATTTTATTAGGTAGCCTTTATTCTTTTCATTCATTTTATTTAATTTCAATTAAACAATAAATCAATCAATAAAAAATCCTGAGTTAAAATCGTAAAATATCTGCATAAATCAGTTTTAATAAACATTAACCAATATTATTTTAATACAAACATTTTTAACTGAAATTTATTCTACTTCAATTGGATAATTGATACTGTAATTACAATTTTCAAAGTTGCTTTCAATTGTATTTTTGTTAAAATGTGTACTCGGAATTTTGTAGAGAAGAGCAGGAATGTTTGGAACAGTTCGAACCATTCTTAGAGTAAGGTTGAAAGAAGTAAATAATAATAATTAATTTAATTGCACCCGATTTTTATTTATTTAACCTAATTGTAAAATGAAATATCTTCTGCTAGGGTAAACAATATCTCAAAACCATGTATGTATTAAATATCCCCCCTCTCGCCTAGTTCGAAATTAATAATACTTTAAATGAAAATTATAATTTATAAATTATTTAAATAAAAAACATGGAGTTAAAGTGAAAAATCCGCAAATTCATTATATGTGCAGTTGCTACAATAATTAATTCCTTTTCTGCTAAGGAGAAATAAATAGAAGTAATTTTTAGAAACATTTTGAGATTTTGAGATTTTAAAGCACTTAGAAAGACAATTTAATAAATTTTCAGTTGATAAAACATAAAATATCGTTATTAGAAAAGCTTTTCAAAATTTTACTCTTTTTGAATGCTTCAAGTGCTTCTGCATTATCGACTATTGCTTGTATTGGTTCATTGGTTCCTGTCTCGACTGTTTTCCCCAGTCCTGGCTGTGTTTGAACAACCAAACAGTTGTTACAGGAAACAATACATAGAAAGGTCGATAATGCAGAAGCACTTGAGAACAGTAATAGCACCATTAATGCCGGATTTGGATGGGGGCCCTGGGCCCACGGCATCGGGCCCCACATTTAAGTAGTTTACTATTGTCACAATGGTCACAAAGTCAGAATTATTAACATTGGGCCCTAACTAGTCTGTCTGTGAAAGAAGAAAGTAGATGATACAGAAAACATTGTAAGCAAAATTAACTCCAAAACAAAAAGATGTAGGGGAAGTGCTTATAATTTTGGACAGTCTGCATATAAGCATCGATATCCTAAGTTTGAAGTGCCATACTTTCAATACTAATTGACTTTTCTTGTTACTCTCTTTTCAGAAGGATTGTTTAGAAACTTGGCAAGCTATTTATCATCTCATTTTTACTAAAATTAGTTTTAATACGTTTAAAAATGAATTGATATGTAGAGGTGAATTTGACTCTTATTTTGGACAACTTGATTATTAATTTTTACAACTTGTGTGTAAATTTGGACAGATAATCCGCCTCAACAGGATGCCCATTGTTCTTCATTTTATGAACCAATCTTACCAAGTCCTCTTCCTGGTCATGTAAGGGAAACGTGGAATGTCACAAGACGCCCAGAAACTTTCCATATCATTCATTAAAGTGAGTTGACTTCGGTACTCCAAGTACGTGTGGATTCGCTCATTCCCTGCCCTTTCCGGGAGCCTTTCAAGGCATTTCTCACTGCATCTCTTTCGTAGAGATGATGCTCCTTCATTTCTCCAGGCATTTGTCCAACCTAGTCATCACAAAAGTTAAAACTTCACGAAATTTCGTGAGAAAAACACCTGTCCAAAATAAGAATCATCACCTCACTGGTGAATGTCTTAAAAAATTTCCCATTTTTCACACGAAAAATATAATTCACAAGGCAAATCTCACTTCAGGTCAAATGTACAAATCATCAGTAACGTGAATCAACACAATACTCAATGAATATTCAATAATATCACTCAAAAACAGCGAACAAACTTTGTTAGTACTTCACCAAAACTAAATAAGACTGAAGTAAGCCACGAAGTTCTGTCATATTTCTCGTAAGCAATTGCTCACACTGAATTTTCAACAAAGCAATTTCAACTCAAATCATATTCAAATTTTAACGTATTTAGTGTTAAAATATTCCAAAAAGAACAAATATTTAAATAGAATTCATTATTCATCAAATATTGGAATAAAAATCCATCATTTTAATCAATTTATTTTTAGTGTCCAATGTTATCCTCAAAGTGTCCAAAATAAGAAACTGGACAAAATTAGAAGCATTTCCCCTATGTGTGTAAATTTTTTTACTGTGTAGGAAAATTTATTGATGATTATGAAATAAATAACAAGATTTTATAGCTTTCTTAATGGCCCCGGCACACCTTTTAGATCAGGAAAATTTCATAAGATCAAAATTCACATCCTTCTTTTTCTTTAAACATTTGCATATACCTATCCCACTCTTTCGCACTCTTCTTCTTCTTTTGAATATCATACCAAATTAAATTTAGTTCATTCTGATTTTGACTCAGAAAGAAGTGGGATATACTTATGCAAATCTTTTGAGAAAGAAAGGGATGCGAATTTCGATTTAATGAAATTTTATCGATCTGAAAGGTGTGCCGAAGGCATAATAAACTATTTTCAAATAAATTTTCTTGAAGTTGTGAAAGGAGACTTGTTTTCAAAAGAATGGATAAATTGTCCGTTTCAGTGAAATAAGTGCTACTGAAGTAATAATCCGGACGCTCAACGAGATAACGAGACATCAGGCGATGAAGATAAAAATGTTGAGGCAGCAAAATCAATCTCCAGTATCCGAGATAGTTCAAGGTGTTGTTACTTATGCCCTCCCGCTGTCTCATGAAAGAACATCTTGAGAGTAAAGGGGATATCGTCGAAGGTATTTTTGCACACAATAGTAAAATATTAAAATATTGTAGTAGAGAATAAATTGTACCTTATTCGTTGCTTCTAAAGACTGTAAGGTCGACAGGCCTGAGGATTAGCCGAGAAACGGCTTAACGTAATTACATTAGAAATAATGGTTAAACTACATTTCTATCATTTTCCACTAAGTTTTTTCTCGGCTTAAGTCGTAAGTGTGTCTAGGGCATAAGAAAGGACCCAAATATACTCAGGCTGATCCTCGAGAATATTTAGCTTGTATAATTTAGCAGATTGCCCAGAAAACATCGAACCCGAACGTCTTCCTGAAGTGGCGGAGGATCCACATGCATGGGCTGTTAATCTTGATGTCCTAAGTCCGCGACCCCAATAGGGATAAGCGGTTGAAAATTATGCTGATAATTTAGCAGTAAATATTTCAAACTGTCATACATTGGGGTCTTTTAGGTCTTATAGGTCCTGTACATAATTTTCCTTCACACAATCCTTTACTGCCAAATTTTACAGGCTAAATTTTCTTGAGGATCAGCCTGAGTGTATTTATACCCCTATGCGCTACTGTTTTAATTCAGAACCCCTAATGAGCTGGTATCCTGATGCTCGCAGTCAGTCCATCGGTGACTGGATCAGTCTCGTCTCCTTCAAGTAACAGGTAATAGCTTGTAAATTTTCTAGGATGAATCGTTCTCATTCTTGTGAACCAGATGACCTACAATAGAGGACCGGAGAATTCCGGGAATGGGGAAGTTTAGAAAACGCAAAATTTTCTAAAATCTTTCGGCTTTAAGCTTCAAGTCTAAAACTAATATTTCTTCTAATTTTGGTTTTAAGAATTCTTGCTTTCTTCATTTTCGGCATTCTTAGTGAGATTGATAAATTGCCCTATTTCCGACACTCAACGGTCCCCTATCATTGAGATTACTCCTCGGCAAACACTCAAAAGAGATGACCATCCTGTTTATGTATTTACTTGATGAAGTCACCTTTTGGAAGCGTTTGTATATTTGATGGTTGTATCGATATCGAAATCATCCCTCCTAAATTACGTAACTAAAAGATGCGGCATAAAATTCTTCTCTCAAACGCGACCATGTTCGCAATTCTGTTTGCTGAGAAGCCTCATGTAAAGATTATCAGGACTATAATCCTGTATAATAAGATATTTTTCTAATTCTCTTGTAAAAAAGCGCTTAGTAAAAGCTTAGGGGAAGTGGGGCACTTTTGAATGGGGGCAGCTTTGTAATTGGATTTTTTCACCTATTTTTAAATAAAATCGTGCCTTATCATGATATAATTTAACTTTACAAACAGATTGAGAAGCTAAATTCCATTATGGTATGGCTCAATTCCATTTCAAAATATGAGAAAAATCCCAATTTCAAAACTGCTCCACTTTCCTCTAAATTAAGCAAATTAAATTATCTTTTGAATTTTTTAAAGTTTTATATAATTAAAGTAGAGAGAAAATAATTGTTCTTGGAATTAAAGCATCGATATGAAGCATTTTTTTCCTTTTCACGTTACCACAGAAATTCACAATCATCATTATTGATTCATCATAATTTTAAGGTATTCAGTTATCATAATGCAAAAGCAAAGACAGGAAATTATGGAAAACAATAGACCAAGTACTAGCATAATGAATGAGAATATTGCCATCAATCTTGAAGAGAATAAAATTTAGAATTACAGTGAGAGAATAATGAAAATCATGCTCTTCTTAATATCGAGAAAATTTTCAATAATAGTACTAAACATAAAGATTCAAATAAGAAAAATAGGAAGATAATTGCAATGTCAATGAGGATAAAACGCTGAACGAGCAGAAAAAGAACTTAAAATATCTAAAAGTGACAAGAAAAATCCAACCTTATAAGTTCAATATGTTTTTATGACAATGAGTCCAAAAAATCTGATTTCCGGCACAGATGTCATTTATATTAAAAAGGAGGCATTAGTCTCAAAAGTTTACCCAAAAAATTTCAAAATTATTAAATTTGAAAAAATTTCATTTTTATCGGTGAAAGTTCATTGTATTTCCAACAAGTTATGAGCCGATATTGATTTTAATTTAAAACTCTATGCGTCATTTTAATTTTTTTTTGATGAGATCAATTTCTTGATATTTTAAAATACAAGAAAATAGATAACAAAGCATCCTAGCTTTGCGGAGTGCTCGCATTCACGAGAAAGAACTCTCCGCGTATTTTCTGTTTGCATGCAATTTAGGTGCATACCGGTTTACTTATTCGTAATAAAGAAATCCGAAATAAAAAAAATGCTAAAGAAAAGTACATTTTAGAATATTTTTGCATGAGTAACATGCCGATGCACAAATAAAAAGGAATAATAGAGGAAAGTAAATCAATTACGAAAAAATCGTAACTTTTCGAATTCGTAATAAAGAATTAGAAAAACGGACCCTTCAAAGTGTTTAAACTTTCATCTTCGAAAATTCGATATCGAAATATTTTTCGGGGTCTTGGTCAAAATCTCGAAAGCCAAAATCCCAAACGCCAAAATTCCGAAATCCTAAACCCCAAATGAGCCAAAATCCCGAAAGCTAAAATTCCGATTTTTTCAAAGTGTCCTAGCTACTCCCGGGATTGCACGCACGCTTGTTGGAGGCAAAGGGAAATTTTCTGTGTCTTGAGAAATTATTCTACACATTATCCTCCATATAATTTCATCCCTTCCAGGATTTTCAACATTCGGGATTTTGACTTTTGGGATTTTGGCTTTCGGGATTTTGACTGCCTCCGGTTTTTCGGATATAAATATTTAAGGACGAGATATTCGCCTTGAATACCTCCAAAGTGTCAAAACATATTCGGATATGAAAAAAATCTAGGAGCCGTTTTCGAAATAAACTTTTGGCCCAAAATTTGGCGTTCGGGATTTTGGCCTTCGGAATTTTGGAGTTCGGGATTTTGACTGCCTCCGGTTTTTCGGATATAAATATTTAAGGACGAGATATTCGCCTTGAATACCTCCAAAGTGTCAAAACATATTCGAAAATGAAAAAAAATCTAGGAGCCGTTTTCGAAGTAAACTAAATACACATGGTTTTGGAGGTGAATAGCTAGAGAGATTGCCCTAGATAACATTGATTTATGGAGAGGGTCGTCGAAGACCAGAAGTTGATACTTATTACAGTAGACTCTCGCTCAATCGGCTCTTTTTCAAAATCGGGCGAATAAATTCGTTTGCAATTCATTCATTCATTCATTCATTTTCAACCGCTTATCCCTATTGGGGTCGCGGGCCCATGACATCCAAATTAGCAGCCCACGCTTGTCGATCCTCCGCCACTTCAGGAAAATGTTCGGGTTCGATCCCGAGGCGTTCCAAGGCAAGATTCTGAATTTGATTCAGCCACCTTGTCCTAGGTCTGCCTCGAGGCCGAGGTCTCCTCACAATGGCTTGCATAGCTTTTCTGGGGAATCTTTCTTCATTCATGCGTTGAACATGTCCATACCATCGAAGTTGTGATCTCTCAATCCGAAGAAGCAGCTCCTCGACTCTTAGTTCCTCACGAACGGCCACATTCCTCACTCGATCTCTACGAGTGATTCCCTTAACCGCTCGAAGGTACCTCATCTCGGCAGCTTGTACTCGCGATCTTACCCTTTCGGTCATTACCCAAATCTCATGACCATAGGTGAGAATAGGAATGAACACGGCTTTAAAGACCGATAATTTAGCCGATCGACTAAGCTCGACCTTCCTCAGCACGCTTCTGCCAAGCTCCCTCATTACTGCAGAAGCCTGACCGATTCGCGACGAGAGTTCTGCCTCCATCCTACCATCACTCGTGAATAACACCCCGAGATATTCACGAGTGATGGTAGGATGCGTCGTTTGCAATTTTCACGTTTAATTATGAAGTAAATTTGCTCAAATTCGCTGTAGTTCCTCTTATTTTATCATTATTCCTTATAATTGAGCGCTTTTTGTGGATTTTACAGTGACTTTGATACCAAAATCTATCGATAATTTGGATAACGTTTTACCCCATATGCCCGATTGAGAGAGAATCTACTGTATCATTTGGTCTGTAACCGTGTCACGAGCTTTCGAACAAGTAAAACAGATTTGAGAAATTTCAATACCTTTCTAAAAAAAAAAAAAAAAAAATCGGTTGAAAAATAGTCCCTTCAAAGTCGTTAGACTTTGACTTTTCCAAAAATCGATATCGAAATGTTTTTCGGACATAAGTGCCTAAGGACGAATTATTAACCTTGAATACATCCATATCATATTCGAAAATGAAAATAATTTTAGGAGCCGTTTTCGAAATACAACAAAGCACATGGTTTTGGAGAAAAAAGAGGGGGATGGAGAAAATTACAAAAAAAAATTATTGTCCTAATGTTGACTTACAGAGGGGGGCCTCGAAGACCGAAAGTCGATATCTCTTACCGTTTGGCCCGTAGCCGTGTCACAAGTTAAAAAGGTGGATTATATGACTGTCCTGTCTTTGAGTTCGAACAGGTATGTATAAATGCAACATTTTTGCTTTTGCTTACATAAAACTGACGTTAAATTTTTGAAGGAAAATCAAACATTTCAATTTCTATTACTCTGTTTCATCCGCCAATTTGTTATTAGAAATCTCAACAAGTATGACATTTTTAAAAAGTTCGTAACATTCGTTTGAAATTGACACATCAAATGGTATACACGTGTCCAACGTAAAGTGTTTTGAATTTACGAAGAGGGAAAAACTTAGAAAACCAATGAGCACTGACATACTGACATGAGTCCTTGAAGTCAATCATCTGGAAAAATAACAATGATTTTCCAGTATTTCAAGGCGCCTGCCTAACACATTTTCCGCTGAAGAAAGACAGGGAAAGGCCATGAAAAATGAGAGGGTGGCAAAAGACAAAAAGAATATTAAATGATGATAACCGTTTTCCCCCTTTTTTCCACAGACAACCTCATCTCCGCCTCTTTCCATACCAAATTAATGATCGCATTTTTCCCTAATTTAATTTTGGCGCCCTTTTGTCTTGCCCATCCCGTGGCTTGAGTTGAAGAGTCGGCAACAATTCTTGTGCCACTCTTTAGAACCTCCTCAACGTCACTTCTTCGCTTAGCTATTTCCGTGGTGTAAAGCACCTTTAATGGCTTTCTTTGTCATCACAATGTTCTCTTTCTGCAGTTTGTTCTGCTTTCGAGCCCTTCCGCCCATTGCGATGCCAGAACATTTCCACCCTTAAATTGTTTTGATGGAAGGCTGAGGGATGGTTTCACTACATACTCCGTGAAATCGTGCCACACGGCCAGGGCGGGAAAATGCATCATTAATAACACTTCATACCCTTGTCGCTTCATTCAAAAATTACAGAGCTCCACTCATTTTTTTTTCACCTAGCCCACTAATTACGTCCCTTGGGAGGGCGCTATAAGCACGCCGTAGGTTCTGGTATCAATTTTCCAAGTGTCCCCCATTGACACCCGCAAAAGTGTACTCGCGGTCCACAATTGAGGGGTTCCTCCCACTGTCAAGAACACATGTCAAAGCACGATAAATAGCGTGTTCTAAGCATATAAATTCGGCCTCATTATAGTGCGAGAATTCGGAAGTCAGCGACCAAAAAAGGACGGCGGAAGTGTTATTTTAGCTCCCCTTCTTGGACTCCGCACCTGTCTAATATACATATATTAGGGACCAGATGAATAGAAAATTACCCTCGACCCAACAGTGACCGCAATTGATGCCTGAATGTATTTAAAGACTCAGAACGAATATGCTTGAGGTGATTTCTTTAGCTTTCGTCCGATAACCTTTAGAGAAAGTCCAAAATAAGAGACAAAATAAACATTTTTGGTCAGTCAATTCGCTTTTTGGTCAGTAAACAAACCAATATTAAATCGCTTTAGGTCATATAAAGTCCTGAAGATTGTTTTTTTATTTTTTCTTAGAATATTTCGAAATATTAGGGTATATGTACCAAATTTCGGCCAGCTTGTAATTTCGACCACGTTTTGCTCCTCAAATCTCCATGAATTTTAAGTGTTTGTATACTCTAGCTGGTGTGAAAAAGACATTGGAAGAATTCCGGAAGACTAAAGAACTATGAAAATGAAGGTGGCCGAAATAGGCCACCAAAGCAATGCCTACATTTTTATCCGTTTTAAAATGTATTAAGAACGATTTTAAAGTAAATAAAGACGATAAACTGTCTACAAGGTTCCAAGCAACACTTCTTAAAATGAAGTAACAAAAATAGTCAATACGTATAAAAAATATTGCACTTAAAACTTGAGACTTTGGCGCTTGCATACAACTACGCCGAAATTTGACACACTTACCCTAATACTTTATAAATTATGTGAACAAACATATTGTTGTGACGCGAAATAATCACGGAATATCCCTAAAGACGATATATAAAGTCCTTAATCGTAAAATATTACATTTACAATTAAGACTAAAATTCATGCGAGCAACTGATATAACACATCAAGTGACAAGTGGAGTAACATTGGAGATAGCAAACGCTAAGTGAAAAGTAACAACTGGCTTCAGACTTGACTTACAGCTTAACCATATGGCTTAACTTCACTAATTCCATATAAGTTAAGATTTTTGGTAAAATTTTGACTTAGGATCCTTACGGTGCTATCACACTAGGATTTTTCACAATTTAATTTTAAATTGAACTCAGCAAATTGAGCATTAAAATTGCTAGAATCACTTGAAATTTTTCATAGCCAGGACACATTTTTGCGAGAAATTTGCTAAAATTTAAAAAAAAAAGCCGCGCAGATTGCCAGTTGTTTTATTTTGTCATTTGTGATATTGTTACATTATTAGAAAAATGAGTGAGTCCAGTGATGAGGAAGAAATTTTCTTACTTCATGTAGGATACATGTTCAATAAAAATGTGTCTCAAGGTAATTCTGGGCCAGAAAATAGATCCAAGAGAGATCTGTTAATGGATACAGTGAAAAAATGTATGATGATATCGCAACTGGTGATTTTTTTGGACACAACAATTTTCTTCGTATGGGTACTGAAGAATTTGAGGAACTACTTCACATAGTTGTACCTCATTTGCAGAAAGAAACAACGAAAATGAGGGTGTCTATATCGCCTAAGTCCAATAAAACTGAAATTAATGAGCAAATTTTAACATTTTAATTTGCTGAATTAAAATTTAATTGAGCAACCACATTTATGCTATTTTAGAATATTTAAACATATTTTGGTGGGTCAAGTATTAGTTTATATCAATAAATAAGCGAAAATCTATTAATTCAAATGATTTTTAATGCAAAATAATGCATAAGAACAATTCATCTGAAAATTTAATTGAATTTACAAATTGAAAAAATCCTACTGTGATAGCCCGGTTAGGATTGAATACTAAAGGAAAATTTTAATTCAGCTTGATAGTCTTGCTCTCTTTTTTTGACAGGCCTAGCCCTATTGAAAATGTAGAACATATAGTCAGTTAAATCAGCATTTGCGGTAACTTCTTTTGCTTACTTGCGTGGCTTGTAATTTGCATCAAAATTGCAATATTTCTCAATAAAACGTTTACAAACTCTTCCAAATATCGAAAGACAGAGCAAATAATGCAACATTAAATCATTTTAATTCAATATTTGCGAGAAAAAAGTGAGAAAAAATCCCTACCCATCTGTCATTAATTCGAAACAAAACAAGCGACGTGGCGCACAAAATTTATTCAACAAAACTTATGAAATAAAAGCTTTTAGGGACAGGGATAACAGTATTATTGACTAATTTAGTCAAATAATAGCACTTATTATCACTAGAATAATTCAAATTGATATAATGCATTTTAGAAAATTGTCGTAACTTCCAGAATCTCCATACATTGGAAGTTACGGCTTTATAAATGATGGAAGTTACGATAAAATATTATTGTGTTTCTTCTAACATATTTCTCAATATTGCAGCTTTTAAATAATTTTATAAAGATTTTCTCGAGTTAACTTACAGTTTATTAGTGCCACTTTCATTATTTTGACTCAAAAGTATCGCATTCGGGGCTCATTTTTAAGAAAAATAATATTGAACTGAAAGTTTCGTCTCCTGAAAAGTTGTCAAAAGCAAGTTACGACAAATGCTGATTTAACTGACGAATATTGTAAAACCAAAACCTACAACTATAGAAAAAACCGATAACCAATTTTTATTCGAAATTCAAGTATATTATTAATCCTAAGTTATTTTGTGCAATGTTTTCAATGATTTATAAATCTCTTCATATCGGTTTTGAATCGGTAATGAATCGGTTATGAACCGATAAGTAAGTTTTGTCTGAAAACCAATTTTATTACTCTTAAAATTATTTTGTGGGATCTTTCGAGTGACTTACAAATCGGTTCAAATCGGTTGGGAATAATGCGAAGCTACTTTTGAGGTATAGCATCTTATTCATGAGTTCGAGCCTGGAACGCTTTGCCCATTGACACTTCTTTTAAAGAGTATTTCTTGGAGCCTTGTATTAGTTTACGGGCTTTCTTTTGTCTAAAATCATTCTTGTAAGACGTGTATCGGTTCAGCGGCTAAAGGCCCTGCCGTTATTTTGAATCCCTATAAAGACTAATTGGGTACACAAAGTGCCTTGTCCCAAGGGTTAGTGCTCTCAGTGGGAAGTGAAAGGTATGCATCTTTACCGCTATATAGTGAGTAAGCTTCCCCTCAAATAGGCATAAGACAAGAGAGTCTTACTACTATGCCCGAATTTCCGAGATCTCGATTATTTTAATCGCACATTCTAAATTGGAGTATATTTTAAAATGAATAAAAATATAAACAAAGTTTGGGTAGTATTTCGGCCACCTTTATTCTCATAGTCCCTTGTCCTTCCGAAAGTCTTACTAAGTTTATTTTTGTTTTTTTTTTAAATGGAAAAACAAAGAAAAATCATGGAAATTTGAGGAACAAGAGAAGTGGCCGAAATTGCAAGCTGGTCGAAATTTTGTACACTTACCGTAATGCAAAATAATTCAAAAATTTACATGAAACAGAAGTACTGGGAATATAATTTTATGAAGTTTTATAAAATTGTAGTTTTACAATTGACTTCGTTGTACTTGAAATTAGAGGCCTTCACTAAATTTTAAAAGTTATTAAAAGTCAATGGTTATAGTAGACATGGAACTTACTTAATACTTCTGGAATACTTCTTAATACTTCTGAAATACTTCTTCTTAATACTTCTGAAAGTATAACCTAAGGTCAGGTAAAATATAGGCTTCATACTGACCTTGGGCTATTAATTATCTAAATGATCTAAATTCATCAGATGTTGTCGGTATCAATGCCTATAAACAGTTTCATTTAATTTTAAAAGCTTATATAATGCATGAATCCCCTTTGATCCCGCTAATTGCAGATCATTGACTTCTTTCACAACGTTTTGTACTTTGGATACTCGAACCACATCCATTTCTTTTCGTCAGTGTCAATTCGATGCTGGAAACGCTTTTTCTGTTTCATACCTAAATGCGAGATTTCGGATGTGGTTTTTTTAAATTGTAATCTATTATAATACATGTAAATGCTTAAATATACCTTTGCGAGGCATGTTTAATGCTCTGCAAGCTAATCTTATGGACTTCATGCAGTGACAATTATGGCAGATCGGCGCCACAATTTGTTTTTGGTCCTTCAGTCCTGTACGTCGAAATCTCAATTTTTGAAGCATCTGAACCATTTTTTACGGGTGATTCATGAGCTAGTGCATACATTATGTAAGCCTTATTGAGCAAACAATGTACTTCAATTAATTTTTACAAAATAAAGTACTAAGGTAGCACTTCCCGTAAACGCAGTTTAGTGACCCAAAATTCATTATCGTTGGTAGAAAAAATTTAACTTTAGATATCTGTCAGTATAATGATTGACTCTTTTTGACAGATTAATAACCACTAAAACAAATGCAACCCCAAACTTGTATGCCTACTACATGTGTCATTACGATCGTTTACGTATTACCGCTAATTTAGTTGATGACGTAGTACATTATTAGTATTTATTATTACCGGTCACCAGAAAATTTACCAAAAAAATATTGCTCTTACTGGAAGTTTTTGTTACATTTTGGATACTACAGTGTAATTAATATCAATATTAATTTAAACCTCAAAGGATTTGGCATTTATAGAGCATTAATTAAACAGATTTATTTAATAGCGTTATTTTGATTGAATTTTGTGCCAATCAATAGCAATCATGCGGTTTCCGGTTACAGTTCTGAAATGTAATTCGGTCATATAATTTCTGTCATAACCATGTCTAGTAATGTGCTCCACTTGTGGACTAAAATTAGCGGTTTATTATCATATTACCGCGAATGTTTTCCTGTGTTTCTCGGCCCAAAATTTTGTGGCAACATTATTATAGAATACAAGAGCAACATACTGTGGTCAATAATTACCATGTCCCAGCTGGAAACAGACTGAGAATTGAATTAATGATAAAAACCGATTGCAACAGCAAGAACATTTTGGAAAAAAATTGAAGATTGTGATATCATTTTTCGTTGAATGATACTTGGTGTGCTTAGTGTGAAACAGAACGCCCTTTGTCACATTCTCTGAAATATACAAGCGTGAGTTTAAAGTTTGTGTTAATAAGTTCATTATGGCACAAAGAACAAAGGTCTCGGATGGTGGAACAAATGAAAAACTTAAACACGAGGAAAAATGTCTCTTCCTCCTCACACACAGGAACATTAATCAAGTTTCCCTTTTGTTCTCGCCACCATGTCTTAAGATGCTGCTGCCAGAGAAGGACGCCTCGAATTAAAAGTTTAACACGAAAGACGAACAAGAAAATCAGGGCACGAGCGAACGAGTTGAAACTTTTGGGTTCACCAGGATAAAGTTTCAAATTCATTGGGACAAAAAGACTTTCAATCTCTGCCATGGTATGGTGCTATTGCTTGGTGACCGTCCTCCTCAATATTACTTTTGTGACCGCTACTGGACATCTAATTCTTGAGTTTCCATCTTTCTTTTTCCCACGAGTTTCCAATTAAAGTCAAAGAGGGTCATTACAAGCACAAGGCTTTGAACTGCAAGACCATATTACAGTCTCAATAGATGGTTCATGAAGTCCTCTCTAAAGCTATGCCTTAAAGAAATTCATCCTAACTAAACTAATGCAACACTCTGAATTGGTCAAAAGTTCTTCATGGTTCCTTAGCACGACCAACAAAGTTCCATAGACGACAAGTATATGAGGTGTTTGCTTCTCAACCAACTTTGTGGTAACCTAATAGTTTGTAATGGATCATACTGTATCATAAACTCCTCATTTTATGTTAAAAGTCAATATAATGTACCATTGCTGAGATGGATAACAAATAAAGTGAGCTTTTCAATTAAATGCTTGACCTCAAATCCTCGTATAATTTATATCAGAGGTGTGCAAGAACCGTTGAAACCGAATAAACGTCAAAATAAGTTTGCTTAGGTAGCGTTTTGACCATTGACAAACAAACTTTATTTGACGTTTGTTCGGTTTCAAACGGTTCTTGCACTCCTCTGATTTATATGATATACCATATCAATATAAGTTCTTTGTCAGCCCATATATTAACACAAAAAGTTAAAATTAATTAACTAATCATAAGCAGTTAATTACCGATCAGTTCATTACAATCGTTGGACACTTGTCAGAGAACTTAAGACCTTTTCAATTCTCCAAAACTTGCCAGAAACTATTGAGAAATCCACTCCTTAGAGCCTTTTTAACTTTTGACTTTGAAATAACCTTGACCACTTCTTAAACTTTATTTGATAAACATGTCCAGCAATGGAAAATGAAAAAAAGCCCAACATATTTATTAGATACTCTTAAAACAAGGGGTGGAAAAGCGTCCCAAAGGAACCAGGCTTTGCGGAATGCCCGAACTCGTTACTTAGACGCTTTATCTGTAGAGAATATGGCCCATTCGACAATTGTTAACCCAAATCCATCAAACTCAATCCTTCATTCATACTATGACGCATCCAACCCATCATCCCTAGGCTACTGGGGCTTTTGCTTGAGTCAGTTGTCTCCGTGCTTCAGTGAGTGAGTATCAGTCACCATTAACAGTTAACTCCAAGGAAGTTGAAAGACAGGTGGCACCTTCAATTCTATACCCGTCAAATAATATCTGTAGATATCTTTAAAATTTCTGTAGAGAAAATCTACACCTCTACAGAATATCTGCAGATAATTCTGTAGATATTCTTACGAATTTTATTTGGGCTTGGGACAAAATTCGTCAGAATATTTCGGCAGATTTTCTGACGAATCTCTGACGAATTTCTGTAGATATTCTGCCGATTTTCTGTAGATTTTTTCTACATTCCAGACTTTCCAGACAAGATGTGTCAGAAGAGATGGAAAAATTTTTCACTGAAGTTTGCAAAATTCAATAGAGTTATTTTTTGTGATATCACGGTGTTTATATAAAATAAAGAATTCTGCGACGCCGTGTTACAAGTAGAGAAAAGTGAAGTGAAAACTTTAAGCAGAGTATCGACCTAAATTTCGTGTTTTTGTATCATTCCATGGGCGATTTTTAAAAAATTAGTATTTTTGCTCGCATCTTTTTACTTATTTAAAATGTTTAATCGGTAATGCTTGTTAAGCAGAGCATACCATTTTCTTTATAACTCCTACAGTTTCTACATAAATCAACAATATTTTTGTGAAGTAATGGACACTATGCCGATTTTCTCGGCAGAAATTCTACCGAAAATCTGTAGATTTTCTGCAGAAATTCTGCCGAAAATCTACAGATTTTCTAGCAGAAATTCAGCAGAAAATCTACAGATTTTCTCTGAATACACTGGAATATACCGTTAAGATTCAAAAAACCTCAGAGTAAAATCGGCAGGTAGAATAATGATTTGACGGGTATTTTCCCTTTATAAGTTATAATTTTATTTATGTAGGGAAAACTGGGGCACCACCAAACACGGGGTACCACCAAACATTGCGATTCTTTAATCAAATATTTGACTTCAGAAGACAGGACTTATAGAAATTTATAGGCATTATAGAGTGCTCGAGATAGTGTACAAAATTAGGTGTGATTCCTTCATAATCACATCTATTTTTCGACTAAAACCTTCCCTTGCCCAAGTCTATATTTCTAACTATTTAGAATCTAGGCGTGGTAACAGCCGTACGGAAAGACCGACAAACAGCGTGATATCGGTGATATCATATACGATATCACGCGACTTATAGGGGTCCTTATAGGGGTGGGGGACTTATAGGGACCCGAAGGTGTCAAGTCGCTATATTTAACCGTTTGGCCTCCAGAGCTGGCGACAGTGGTTCCCGGGAGATGAAAGGTGAAAATTTTAAGAAGTGGAAATATTAAGGTATTATGCATACTACACTCTCTGTAAAGTTCGAGCAGTCAAATGTTTTCAAGAGGTAGAGGAGGAGGAGTGAAGGGAAAATAAAGGTCATGTTGGTAATGTTAGTGATGTGGAAGTTGACATATGGAAATTCCTAAAGGCGCCAAGACGTTATCTCTACCCGTTTGGCCTAAGATCTGCTAATAATCAGATGGATAAACTATCAAAGTTCAAGTTTTCAAAAGTTTTCAGTCACCTTGTCCTTTATCTCATTCTTGAGCAGTTGGATAAGCAATTGTCGTAATTTACTAGGTCTGTAAATCAGCAATTCTTGCTAATTATCATTATTTAACATTAAACCTACCGACAGTTTTTGGTCGTTTTTCCTATGTTGGTGAAATGACAGACTGAGGTAGGGTAGGATACCCAACAAATTTTTCTTGGAAATCAGGAAAAACTTAAAATTTAACCACTGAAAAAAATATCTCATGGATTTAACAGTAAACCTACCGACCGTTTTTGTTCGTTTTTCGATCAAATGACAAACCGCGGTAGGGTAGGATACTCAACAAATTTGTCTTGAAAAACAGCGAAAAATTATAATTTAAACACTGAAAAATATATTACTTGCAAATTTTAGGAAATTCATAAAGTTTGATAGTGACATTGTACTATTTAAATATGTGCTAATTTTAAACCGGTCAATTTGACCGGGTCTTGGTAGGTTTAGTATAAAGAACGATTGGGTTACCGATATGAAGTAACGAGTACGTTACGACAATTGCTGCTCGACAATACTAATATGTATTACCAATAAATTTTGACCCATGAAAATTCTACTTATACTACTACCGCCCGAAAGAATCATTAAAAAATTTCAATTAATAAAGTTATATTTTTACTCATCAATTCCCCTAATACTTCTTGATGTCCGGTCTTGGAGCATTCTTGGGAAGGTACTTTCAATGAAGGTGATAAATCACCAAAATCCCATGGGAGAAATTTAAATCTTACCTGAGGTTTGCGATGGCACTTTCGCCTCATTCTATGAGGTCATTTTAGAGTTTCTGTGGAAGTAAAATCATACTCTGGGGGCGCTAAATTGAATCGTGCATCGACTGCAAAAGTGCACAAGCTTCGAAGATGCCTTTTCTTATCCAATGACAATAGAATACTGAAATGGGTCACGAATCTCATTCCGATTTGGTACTTGCATCCGGTCTCCTCTAATAAAATAAATGTGAATTCAATTAATTTTCACTGGGAAGTTGGGCAAGAGAGAGAGAGAGGATTTACTTTTCAACTTTAAAGCTTTCAAAAGCTTTATCTTAACACCAAATTAACATTTCCGGGCTTGCTGTAAATGAGCTTCAATGAAACGTGCTCATGTTAAGATAACCAGTTAACCAATTAAAACTCGATAATTTTGAAGTATTACTGAAGAACTCTGAATTCTCTGAGTGAGTGAGAACTTGAAAGAAAAACCTTCTATAAACCTAGATTAATTTATTGCAGATAAAATTCTTAATATCATAGGTCACCTCCAAATTTATGCATTTTTATTTGTGCTTGTAATGCAGAGACTAGACTAAAAAGGGTTATCACTCTTGCTCATTGATATTTGAATGCGATAGGCATTAAGGGGACCTAGGGTATTTTTTAATCAGGGTGCCTTTGGAATAAGGTTTTTTCTTCTATTTTTAAAATAAACTGGGCCTTACCATGACATAATTTAGATCTACAAACCAATTGTAAAGGTAGCATATAGGTACATATATATAAGAAAGCTCGCTCTATTTAAGAATAGGAGAAAAGAACCCTATTCCAAAGATGGCCTAAGTGGCCTAAGTGAAATATACCGCACTCTCCCTAGGGGAATGCACACTAAGTTAGAACGACTCTAGCTTTGGATAACTCATTTTTTCTATGTTCTTAATAAATTTGACTAAAAAATTAGTTGTTCGAATCTTCAGTCATCCGAAGGTAGCGAACTTCCCCCTACTTATTGCTTTAGCCTTCAAAAGCCCCGCTAATAAAAGTAAGACTAATTTTTCGTATTGATGATATTAGTTGTCTTAAATCAATTTTTACGGTTCAAGTTTATCTTTTAGACACCAAAAAGATCAAGCTCTAAATATTAAGTAAATCAAAGACAATAATTACAAATTTCAACGATTTATATGATTTCGCATTTAAGTTTTAATGATTAAATGTGATACCAGGTCAATACAGGAATTTTCACTAAAATTTGTGGAAAATATTATTGGCTTTTGAAAGCAAATATCAACAAATTTTAATAGGTTTACCAAAACTGTTTATGGATCAAATTAAGGCTTGAATATCCTCTATCCTTTTTTTTTTTTACAATTATCGCTTTGCGAAACGTTATGCAAAGTTTGTGCTCGAAGTAGCGCATGATAGATTTCACGCTGCTTCGATTTTGATAATATTTTTCTTGATTCTCCTGTCCAATTCTAATTTTGGGTGACATAATCTTTTCTCAACTAGTTACACTATTTATATAAATGATAAACATAGTTTAAATGAATTTAGTATAAAGAATTTAAATTCAGTGACCGTTAAGATGCGTGTTTGATTCCAGGTTTCAGTGTTCGTTTCCCAGATTTTACGGATTAGACCGTGGATGCGGTAGAAAAGCTCATCAACTCCGCAGGGATGTTGTTCTCCCCTGGAGCTTCGTGGTTCCTCAAAGAGCAGATTCTCCTCGCTACATCCGACAAAGGGCGTTTTCCTCCTGACCGTCCGCACTTAGTATCTTCCCTAATTGCTCTGACTGTCCATCGTTTGCGCACAACAGGTCTCGGAAGTACTCTTCCCATCTTGCTATAACTTGATTGATTGGTTGATTGATTGATTTATTATCATCTCTGTTTTTTTTTTGTCCTAACCCCTTATGCGGCCATCTCCGTCTTAGGTCGATTCCAACCTTTAGGACCCTTCACTGGTTGTATGTTTTGCGACCGTTCGTAAGCACGTAGGTCACATTACATCACTGAGAAAAAACAGGGGTGCAATTAACCCTCTAACGGGTAAGACCGCCTCCATGCGGTCTTCACAAAAATCACATTTATAGCGACAATAAAGGTTTTATTTATTTAAAAATGCTATAGTGTCCTCGGTAATAGTCTTATAAACATCTCTTGAAAGTTTGAATTCATTTTGACTCTTTGTTTTGTTGCTATTATCAGTTTTGTGTGACAGGTCAGAGAAAAAGCAACAAAAACTCATTTCCACTTTCCATAAAAATACCGGTTTAAAGTTATCTGACTAAAATAAATTTATTTTTTACTGAAAGATATGTCATTCTACTTTGTATATTTTATTTAAAAAAAATTTGAAAAAACTAAAAATGTGAATTTTAGAAGCAAAAAGAGTTTCAAACATTTTTTATATTTTCTCACCTAGCACCTAAACTAAAAGAGATAATGAAGAATGGATAGTTTTTTCGACTTTATTGGATCATAATTATCCTAGAAAACATTGTTTTAGAACTTTTTTTCACATATTAAAGAAAACACCGTTAGAGGGTTAACTTTCTTTCCTCAGAACTTTAACACTTTTTAGGTGTAAAAATATATCAACATTTTTAAATGTTAATTTTAAACCTTTTTTAGGGTAAAATTAACATGAAAAAGGGTAACTTTAACCCCCAATACACCTAAAAAGGGTAATATTTACACCGATTTGGGATCAATATTGCAGGGTAAAATTAACATTTCCGGAAAGTTATTTTAACTTTTTCGGATTTCTCTCAAGTGATGGAAAGAAAGGTATGCTCATAGAGAGATCACTTCAAGTACTTGAGTTAAAAGGTAACCTGCTGCCTTATCCTTACACATCGACATCTGCAGAATTTTAGAATCTGTACAATTTTACAGCTACCTCAATGTACTCTTCATCAAAATAAAAGCCATCGACCCCTTGGTCCTCCGTGTATTCTGCAACATCAAAATATTATTATACAAAAAAAAATTATATGAATTCCCAATTGGAAGTCGATATACACTCCTTTAATATTGAATGAGCGATATATTATTTTTCAAATTCCCCTTGTAAATATTTGTGGTACATTTATTGATTTAAAATATAATTAAATTTTCAGTATTACATTTTGTATACATGTTTGTATACGTACATCACTGCTGAAAATAAAATAAAAGAACTCTATAAAAAAAAGTAGGAGAAATAGGGATAAGAGTAAGCTTTCTGCTTTTGCAAACTGTTCAACTTGCTCACAGTGACATGAGGATAAGTGATATCGGGAGCTTTGAGTGAAAATTTAATTCTATGCAAATTCAGGGTGAAATTGTTCCTATATAGCATGTTGACTTTCCCCAAAATGCCTCTGACACTATCCCTCTGGGAAAGTTCTTATACAGCTAATCCCTAATGTAAGACCCAAAAGCTGAACTTTTTGGCAATTTCGATATCCCTGATATTGCGACAGCCGTGATTGGGATAGTTCTTAGTATCTTGGAAATCTCATAAGAACTTCCAATCTAACGTAATATCTCCAAACGACAGAGCTTTCTCATCTAAATCTCAGAAGTTCACTATAGATAATTATCTTCTTGATTGACTGTGAAATGTTCAGTATTTTCAATATAATAGATTGATATCAATACAATAAATCACACTTGCAACATTTAGCTAGGTGCATTAAATTTATTGTGCAATGATACACAAAAGACATCGCAGAACGCTCGTTCTTTTAGGTCTCATTTTGTGTCACGCGAGTTGATTTCAAAGCACGTCATTAATCTAAGAGAAAATGAGAAGAGGAATTATACGACTGTCAAAGTCAACTGGAAAGTGCATTTAACACTTGAAACTTTAAGCTAATTTAACATAATCTGTGCAATTTCTTTGGCGAAACCTATTTTGTCACCTATTTTTTTTATTGCTTCAAATTAACGAAGCAAGAAGTAAGCCCTGTAATATCGCTCATTCGATATTACAGGGACACTACTCTAACTCCATGTCTCACTTTTTTTTACTGATAAATCACAGAGAAAACATCCCATAAAATTTTTCAAGAGTCCTTGTGACCAAAAAAGTTCATAAACGTATGTACTTTTCCACGACCATTGTTTGTATCATAATCACTTGACGAACATTTTCTGTTTCTTCGCAAATATTTGTCCGTAAATGTTTGTATGCATACAAAAAACTGTTTGTAAAATTTTGTCATTTGTTTGTAAAGTTTTGCCAGACGAAATGCATCAAAAAATGTTTATAAAAGAACAAGAAATGCTCGTTAACCCTTTAACTGTGTTATCACACTTGCACATTAAAATTTTAATATGATTCACATTAATTGTCGCTGGTGAGAGTTCATATGTGTAATTTGTGTATTTGAATCATTTTATATTCAAAATTTAATCTATTTGTTGATAAAAAAGTAGATTTGGCCCGCAAAATTTGATATAAATTGATTTATAGCATTAATGCGAAAAATTAATGCGATTTTCTCTTTAATTTTTTAATGTGAAAAATTTTATGCTTTAGGTAAATTTAAACTTATTTTTGCAGGCCAAGTCCACTTCTTTATCAATAAATAGAAAAACCCCAAATATTAAGTGACTCAAAGACACAAATAACATATTTGGACGCTCACAAGCGACAATTAATGTGAATCATATTAAAATTTTAATGTGCAAGTGTGATAACACCGTTACAGTTAGAAAATCTCAAGATTCCAAAATAGACATTATTCCAAATTAACCCATATTACTTTATAACAAAGCCTTATGAGTAAGGGTTAATCTCCGTCTGCTGCCAAGTCCTTCCAGGTATAACCAGGACTCCCGGCTGTTTACCTATAAGCTTATTACCTTTCATCGTGTTTTTAAGTGTGTTGTCAGCCTAGTTCTTCCTAGCCTAGCTCACTGTTTTTTTTTATCCTTCTGAACATTTTCTCAGCTGGCATTCTCCAGAACAATTCAATTCAGTTTACTTAGAATTAGCATACCCTAATGATATTCATTATGTCCGGTCCCTGGTAGAGCACTTCTAGCTCATGGTTTGTCCGAATACGCTCCTATCCGTTAACCAGTTCCTTCAGAGGACAATAGGTCTGTTTCAAGTCTCTCTGACAATATGCCTAAATATGGTTTTTTAAGTGATGACAAATCAGGGGTAATAACGATAATAAGATAGTATAGTACCCATTTATCATAATTTTACCTTTATTCAAGCTAACCGTTACGTACCGTGTGTACGTATTTAAAGGAAAATTGGAATTTTCGATCTGCTTTTTGGTCTACCGCTTGAAGGAAAAAAAATTCTACCATATGCAAATATATAATGCTTTTTGCTGAAATAAAATAACTAAAAAAAGGCCTTACAATTTTATGCATCAGATTTTTGTATATATCAACTGTTGGTCCATTATCGATAACACCTTTGAATGGGTTAATTGAAGGGTAATTCATTTCGGAGAACTCGAACCAATCTGACCAGGGAACCCACGGGGAACTCGGGGAATCCAGATGAACTCTGGGAATGCACGGAAAATTCCAGGAATCCTTACAGTTTTCCGGGGAACTTACGGGGAATTCTGTGAACCTATACATTTTTTCAGTGAACTCGCGGGGAACTCAGGGAACCCATAGATTATTTCGGTGAACCGGGAATTCGAGCCACTCTATTTACTTATGAATAATTCCTTGTTTAACGGCGTTATCACACTTGCGCATTAAAATTTTAATGTGATTCACATTAATTGTCGTTTGTGAGCGTCCAAATATGTTATTTGTGTCTTTGAGCCACTTAATAATTAGGGGTTTTTCTATTTATTGATAAAGAAGTGGACTTGGCCTGCAAAAATAAGTTTAAATTTACCTAAAGCACAAATATTTTTTACATTAAAAAATTAAAGAGAAAATCGCATTAATTTTTCGCATTAATGCTATAAATCAATTTATATCAAATTTTGCGGGCCAAATCTACTTTTTTATCAACAAATAGATCAAATTTTGAATATAAAATGATTCAAATACACAAATTACACATTTGGACTCTCACCAGCGACAATTAATGTGAATCAAATTAAAATTTTAATGTGCAAGTGTGATAACACAGTAAAGCATTCAGTATAATGTATTTACAAAAAATAACATAGGTAACCCAAACATATTCTTAAAGTGGCGGAGGATCGACAAGGGATAAGCGGTTGAAAATGAATGCATGAACATAGGTTTAGAAAGTGTATTTTTAACCAAACAAGTCTATTGCTGTAAGGATCTAATTGTTATAAGGATAAGTCTTAAACCATTTCCAGGTTAAGTTAAGAACCGGTAACTATTCGGATAAGGATCGATATATAAAAAATATTTCTAAATTTGAATGAATCAATCCTAAGCTATTTTAGGCTATTTAACACTTTAAAACCCGAGTCAAAAAATCACGTAAAATACCAAATTGGCATAAAATGCCAGTGTAGATATTCTCCACGAAAAACCAAATTTTCAAGTTTTTTGTTCCGTAAGACTTCTACAGCAGTTCGAGGACTCGTAAATTATTTTTTTGAATAAATATTTTCCCAATTTTCTTGCCAATTTTATATAAATTTTGTGAAAATGGACAAAAAATGCCAATGTGAATTTTTACAAATTTTCGTAGAAAAAAGCCAATTTCTATTGAATTTCCTTTTTCTTAGCAATTTGGTAAGAATCTTAGAACACATATCTATAATTTCTATCTATTTCCACATATCTATTTCCTGTAAAATTTTCAAATTAATTTGCGCTTTTTGTTTAATAAAATTTTATGTGAAGTTCCAATAGGAATTAGGAAAAGAAAAATAAGACGTAAAGTGAATTTTCACCTTATTTTTCTCTGTAGTACCACTTTACAACAATTTTAGGTCTTATATTATTTAATTTTTAATAATTATTTTGACATTTTCACGTATTTTTTAAGATTTTTTCGAATCGTGACAAAATTCAAAAAATGGTAACATTTTTTAGGTTATGTAGAATAAACCATTCAAATGTTCATTTCGGATGCAAACTCCATATAAAAAAAAGTTGGCATTTTTACGCCCATTTGGTATTCTACGCCCATTTTTTGGTTTTTTCCTAATTTTTTAAATAATAAAAAAGTTATTAACTATTTTTTTGGACTAAACGAAAGCTAATTAAATTCTCTACACATTCGTGTTATCACTTAAGCATAATATTGAATAGAATTCCTACTATAAAGCTCCAAATTTAAAATTGGAGTAAAATGCCACTTTGGGTTTTAAAGTGTTTAATTAATAACCGATAAGTAAATTCGAATCGGTTTTGAATCGGTTAAACATAAAAAATGATACAGAGGAAAATTTTTGCCGGATTTTTTTAATTTTTGAACAGAATACTCTGACCAACAAAAGGATTATTTCTAAGTTCGAATAATATTCACAAAAGTTTAGAGGCCCCTCCTGAATGAGTTAATGGGTTAACTTTGCCATAAGAGACTCTTATTTTAAAAAGCGCGGGAAATGTGAGATCTCTTAATTTTAAAAGTTTCTGGGTATAACTTGTTCAAATGCTTGTTTTTCGCCCAGATCTCGTGAAATATTTCGGAGAGTGCGCTGTACCTGAACCCATGTATTTATTCCTCCAGAGCCACTGGTTGTCTTTCCCCTGAACCACAGTGACAGATTGGTTTGTGTGGAATCTCTCGGTGTCTGTGGCAAAGGCAGGAAATACTTGTGTTTTGTGCTTTGGGCGGTTCTGTGAGACTCCTTTAGATTAGGGTGCGTTTGCTGGAGATGCCACCAGAGGCAAAAACAATGAATGGGTTAAGCTTTAGTGAGCTGTGTTGCCTCTTCTGCTGTCCACCATGTCCTGGGCGGATAGCATCGAAGCTGGCCTTCTTGCCACCAGAAGTTTCATATGAACTCAAAGCAGATGAGGCATCAGCCACAAAGTATGCCCTGGTACTGCTAGAGAAGGCTGATTGGCAATATACAGATCGTGAGAAGGATTTCTTTGAGGCTTTCTTCACACGTTCCACGCGAGGCAATAGAATTGCCTGCCTCTTTGTCCGTTGCAGCACAAATGCCAGGTGAGCCCCATTTTTCTTACTTTGTCTCCCATGCCCTGACTCACGCCTAAGGCACTCGGTGGGGCAGACAAAGATAAATCCACGAGGTGATACAGTGTTTCTCAAACTGTTCCACCCTGACCAGGAAACACTTTCGCTCCTGGAAGAATACTTCCAAGAGTTCCGCGGCAAAAATCCGCAACATCTGTTTGTGTTTCATTGCACTCGGAGCAGTAATGAGTTGTTAACAAGCTCATTAGCGCATTAATCCAATTATCTCTGTAATCGATTGGCTTAACACCTATGTTACTTGTGACGACAAAATCCGCCCTATCCAATTTACTCCTCAGTCTACGGGACAATTGAAAATATTTCAGCTGGAAATTTAACGTCTTTGGCCTTTCAAATACTTCCGGAAAGATATAATTTTTTTTCTCACAATTGATAAGATATTCAAGTTTCTTAGTACTAAGGCTTCTAGCTTTCTAGAGACGTTTTAGTGAGCTTAATTTAGAAGACAGAGTTGAAAATCTAGCTGACAAAAATTTAGTTTGTATTTTTATAATGAGGACAATTTGGTTTAAGTTTTTTTTTAATTTAACTGAACTTATACGACGACTAAAGGAACTGATGAACTTCTATACGGTCGGCTGATTGTTCTATACTCTGGAAAAAAAACTGTTAAGCGGACAAACGGATATTGTCAAAATTTTGTCAAAAGGATGTTATTTACCAATTTGACAAACCTTTTGTGACATTTTACGTGAAAGATTATCCTTTTGACAAGCTTTTAACAAGATCCAGTTGATCCACGATTTGGCAAAACTGTTCCCTATTCGGTTTTAAAGAACCATAAAGAACATCCTTTTGACAAACTTTTCTTGTTAATTTGACAAAACCATTAACTATTAACTAAATTGACAAAAAAGTTCCTCAAATCTTAAATTAAGAACTCAAAAAACAATTGCAGATTTTGAATATTTTTAACTTCCAATGATTCTAAAACTTTTAAAATTTTTTTGGTAGTTAGAGATAGAAATGAAATTAAATTTAAATTAATGTACAGCTCTGATTTCGAAATTACAAAGTAATTCAATTTGAATTTAAAAAGAAACTTATTCGAATTGAAAATTTTGAAATTTTGTAAGTGCCATTTTTCACTTGGTCTCTTTTTATCAAAATAAAAAAAATAATTAGATTTTCATTGAAAACAAGAAAAACTTTAATAAAATTTGTTTTTTTTTTTAAATTAAATGACAAAGCTTCAATTTTTAGGATTTTTGTCTCACGAGTTTTTTTTTGGAAAATTAAGAATAATAATACGTAGAAAAGAAACGTAGAAACTCCATTCACAGGAAGAAAGGGGATTCGTGTATCTGGTAAAAGTTGAACTGAGATTGATATAAGGTAAAGTGCACTCGAGTCGACCGGATCCTCGACTCGACCAGTGGTCAATATTTGAATGTTTTATGGTAAATTTCCATAAAATTGTCACTGATTCGTATTTATTTATAGAATAATTGACCTATTAATGTTAGATCATACGCCAAATATTAGTGCAAATATAAATAAATTGAATAAATAACTCTATCGGTCGAATTGAGGAACCGGTCGACTTGAGGGCACTTTACCTTAAAAGGCAATAAATTGCTTGGGTCATAAGGGGGTAGTTTAAAGCTCCCCTCCTTCTCTGTCTCATCCACAGAAATTGCCTATCCACAGGCATATGCGTGATCCTCCCGAAGTATAGAGCTTAAGTGTAAAAAAAACACTGAAGCCACTATTCTGCAATTTTTGCCCCAAAACAAGTAGTTAGAACTATAAGGGTAGAAAGGCGCATTGTGAGATAAGGGGGAGGGTTCTCAATAATTCACTATTCTAGACATTTAAGAGGCAAGTTCGTCACAATGCTAAAAATAATAATAATGGATAATAAAAATAAGAATGGGTCAACACTCTCATAAACAAACTAAGTGAGATTTCTACGCCCGCATCTTTATTACATCTTCAGCTCGACAGTCCTGTTCTTCCCGAATTTGAAATATTCATAATTGTTCAGAATGATATAAAAATTGTTAGTCCCCAGTCCATAATGGCGCTATTCCAAAAAAAAACGAGCACGCTTTTTTGCACTTTACTGTTCTCAAGTGCTTCTACATTATCGACTTTTCTTTCTGTATGTTGCTGTTTCGATTGTTTTGCGCAGTCCTTGTCGTGCTCCAAAGTCACAAAACCGTCGTTGACAGTAACCAACCCAAAGATAGGTATATTGATGGTGAAACCGGAAATCGTCGGGAAATGGGATCTCTCAAGGAAAACTCTTCAGTTTTTCTCAAAGCTTTCGGCTCAGGCTCCGAGTCTTCATCAGTGATCAAGTCTAAGCTAAATCGAAAGCTTTGAGAAAAGTTGATTAGTTTTCCTTGAGAGATTCCATTTCCCGATGATTTCCGGTTTCTCCATTAATATAGTTATCCTCACGTCGGTTTTTTCTTCGCAAAGATAAGCCGATAATACAGAAGCAGTTGAGAACAGTCAAGTGCTAATAAAGCATATTCAATTTTTCATAGGTTTTATTTGTCTAAATTTGTAAAGTCAAGAATAAAAATTTACAAGTTCTAAATTTCGAAATTGAATAGAAAAGTGATTATATTTAATTGCTGTTTGATACCTTTTTTTAAATATAAAAGCTCTTGACATTTCAAAGTGTTATAGTGCTATTTCGTTCAAATATGAATAGGGGACATCTTCCTACTGAACATTTTTTAGTACACGACTGTTCCCAAGTGCTTCTGCGTTATCGACTTTCCTTTATGTTGGTTCTTTTCACGACTATTTGGTGGTTTTGAAACAAGACAAGAAATGGGGGAAACTATCGTACCAGGAAACAATGTCGATAAGGCAGGAGCACATGAGAACAGCCATGTACTAGAGATATTCAAGAAAAAGATTTCTTATTGCTTTTTTCATTGGAATTGCACCATTAGTCATTTTTTATTTGCATGAACATTACAAATTGAATTTGTTATTTGGAAAGATTCTATGGCTATGCAAGCCTTTGTGAGGGAACCTCAACTTCAGGGCATACCTCAGGAATCATGCCTTGGAGCGCTTTGGGATCGATCGCGTTATTGGGTCGACGTTTACAAAAGAACTCATATCTTCAACATTATCTTTGATTGACTCTTTTCACTTCAATTTTATCTTAAGCCCATTTTTATCAAAGACTAAACTTAATTCTACTAATTATGCATTTTTTCAGCAAAAAGTCATTGTCTAAAATATTCTTTAAAAGTTGAAAACAATAACTGAAAGTTGACATGTTGAGTATCACTGCCTTGGTTGGGTGAATGTTTACCAGCGGATTTCCTAATAGTTTGTTGTTGTGATACCACATTATTCACTTTCTGATTTTTATATCAACAACGACATAAAGCACGACCAAAGCTCGACTAATCGCAGTTTTTGTGCTACTCGCGACGCGTTTCGCACCATCGAAGTCTCTTGGGAATCACCGTGAATTTGATGACGTAAAAGACATTCCATTTCACTGGTTCTCTCAACAGATTCACATTGCTGTTCAGCCATGGGAATGCCGTAGATTTGGGCCAAATGACGAGCTTCTTCGTGAGCCTGGGCAAACAGATAAACTGCAATATCTTCAGCTACGACTATTCAGGCTACGGAATGAGCACGGGAAAGCCATCTGAGAAGAATCTCTATGCGGACATTGATGCAGCGTGGCATGCTCTGAGGACAAGGTACGGAATCAGCCCTGAGAACATCATCCTCTACGGTCAGAGCATTGGAACGGTACCTACAGTGGACCTAGCCAGTCGATATGAGGTAGAATTTCAAACACCTTTTAGATTAAATTTATTAATTCCGAATAATTTAAATTAATCTTGTGCATTTTCCTGCAATTCATTATAATTTTGTGTCTGGTTCTGGTTATAAGGAATATTCAAATTTAATCTTTTTATAAGTTTATTTTTAATCCTTTTAGACTATCTTTGTATTTCACTGTGAAATAATTTCCAGTCAACTGGACACAAACTGTGACAAATTTATAAATTACTCCACCAATTAAATCGTTCCCGATCTTGGCAAAATAGGCCACGCCCTAACATGTTATAAATGATAGACAAAGGGTTGTTTAATAAAACCACGCCCACTTGGAGACCACGCCTACTTCTTTGACAGAATTTCCCATTCAAAACTACAATTTTACTATAATTGCGAAAGATTTTCGGATATTTTATTCTAAAGGGAAATTTATAATGTCATGCTCACTTTGAAACCACGCCTGCTCATGAAGAATATTCCTATTATTCTAAATTATAATAAATTATTATAAAAACCAAAGGATGGGAAGAAAATCTAGGATAAGACATTTTACTAATATGACGACCATTCAGAAATCACTCTTACTCATTCTGGTAAATTTAGTAATGCCACGCCCATTTTAAAACCACGCCTACTCATAGAAAATATTTTAACTGACATTTTCTCACTCGAAACTAAATTTTGTTTAACAATTTATAAATATTATCGGAAAATCAGAGTAATTTAGTTTTCATTGTTTTATAATTACTTTTGTAATGAGCTTTTACGTTGATTTTAACTGTAAAAAGGGGCGTGGTCTAAATTAATTTTAAATTTCATGGATCGTTAAAATAGTCTCTTAAAAAAGCCATTAAAAAACAAGATATTGTTTGCACTAGCTTGGAGATCTAAGTGGCGCAATAGTGTTAGCATGTTAGTTACACATTTCGAAGGGGTATCGTAGAGAGGAATAGAATTGAGAGTTAGTTCATGTTAGATCGTCGTAAGGAATAGATCGTTAGGAGGAACGTTGAGGGTTCTGGAACAAGCTCTGGCGGCTAAGACGCTTTGCTTTAAAGGCTCCACCCTTACAAATTTTTTAATGGATCTAAGAATATATTCTTAAATTTGAAAACCCCATAACTTTTATGGTAGTTTTCCATTGAAAAATTAATATGTATTTCATAACTTTATTGTTCTCACGGGATTTTGCATTATCGACCTTCCTGAGTATCGGTTTCTGTCTCGACTATTTGATGATTTAAACTTTAAAGACTGCATGGACTTAGGGAAATAGTCGAAACAGAAACCAACAAAAAAGGAGTCGATAATGCAGAAGTACTCGAGAACTGTCCTACTTTCTGTCCTAGCGAAAGACATGAATTCTTCTGTATACTTTTTATTCACAAAGCAAACGACATTTATTCTTTCTGTCCTATTATTTAATCACTCCATAATCACTGAGTAACCCAAGAAGCAAAATAACTGCCTTATAGAACCAAGTATTAAACAAGTCTTTTAGTGCACTTTTAAAAGACTTAAAGTGAGAATTTTCTGTTGAAATTAATATAGAAGCTCTTAAAATCCTTAATAGTGCGCCACTTTACTTATAGTAATCTCAGTGATGGAACCAGGAGCGTTATAAGCAAATAAAAAGATTTTTGGTTCTATAATGCCTTACTTGGGGAATTCCACAAGACTGTATTGAGAAAAAATTGCTTCTTGGGAACTCTTTTGCAAGCTTTTTAGTGCAATATTTCATAAAAAATCCCCAGCTTGTTCTACAATTTAGTATTAAAATTCGAAATTGAATTTGAATTCTTCGAACATCAACAAATTTTTGTCAAGGTTGTGCCTTTACATAGCAAAAAATATTTTTTACATTTTACATGTAAAACATATATGTAAAAATGTGAAAAATATGTAAAAATAAAAATGTAAAAAAATATGTAAAATATAAGAAAGGAAATTAAGCATTTATGAATCTTTTAAACATTTCCTATAAGCAATTATCACTATTGATATTGCTTACGAGAAATATCAAGAAAACATTCTTGGAAAAGCCATGAACAAAATTTTGTTATGAAAACCTATTGATGTGAAGTTAAGTAAACGATTTTGTACACATAAATCATACTCTCTGTAGTAAAATAACGTTACTATTTTCTAAGTAATTGTTCTTCTTCCACAGATAGGTATTTCAGAATGTTGTCTGTATTAAATCCTCAACATGTTGATTTTTTACCTTTATCGTATAATATTAATAGACACAAAAATACAATTTTTGCACTGCTCACAAACAGGCAAATAATGTAATTTGATCAATGAATTTTTAATATCTAAAAAAATACTTTTTAATAATTTTTTATAGTAATTATATAGGTTATTTTTAACAGACTTTAATATAATAACACGTAAAAAAAAACTTGCAATTTAGTGTTTTTGCAACATTTGCAATAATTGCAATGTAAATATAATACAGTGATAATATAGTCTACATTATTGGTTATTATTTATCCAGAAATTGAAACTAAAAGAAAGTGCTTCAAATAGAAGAGTTGATCAAGAGTTATTTAGTTGTTTTCGTTTATTGAAAAAGCCAATCAAAACTCCAGGAGGGCAGGAAAAATTAAGGACTTTGTGTTCTTAATACAGGGGGTTAAAACACACAACGCAAAAAATAAAGGCGCAATATATATTTTTAAATTAATCTTTAAGTAAAATATGGTTAGTCATAAAACCGGCACTGCTTCAGCATAAAAGGGTTAATATTATGTTCAAATCCCGCACAACTTAAGCTTAAAATGATTTCACTTGTATCACTAAAAGGTTAAAATTGCATATAAAGAGCGCACAGTTGCAGCACAAAACGGTTAAAATTGCATATAAAATCCTCACAGCTTTCGAACAAAACGTTTGGCAATTTAGATCGTTTTTCTCGGATCTTGTGCAGATTTTATTAAAACCCGATATAATATTATAATTTCTGTGTGAATTTTTGTTTAATACTTTAGTCTCATTTTAATAACAAATATTATCACAGAAACATTCATTACCACAGAATCAGTAAAAAATGATGTAAAATGTAAAAATTTCGCCCAACCCTGCTATTTGTTCAAATAGAGTTCCATTTACTTTTTATCCAAGACACTATTGGAGAATCAAAATCTACTTCTGTTAGGGCTCACTCTGAGCCTTCCCATGACACACTGACTTCACCACACATAGCGTCAGGGTGCAGTTCCTCTCATTCTGAAGAAGAGAGGTTTGCCAATGACGAGGAGAGTAACGGCACAATCGCTACTTTGCCGCTGTCTAATGGAAAAAACTTATACACTATGTAGAAAATAAGTGATACTGCATTAGCGACTTTTTTGTATTGGTTCCTCTCTCGACTGTTTTCTCACCCCTCGTCGTATTTAAACTACTAAACAGTCATTACAGGAACCTATAAACAAAAAGGTCGATAATGCAGAAGCAGTTGAGAACAGTCATGTGCTAAAATACATGTTCATTTTTCATTGGTATAGCGCCATTATTTCGTAATCGCTAAATTTTCATAATTTCGAAAAATCTTTCATGTCGATATAATATTTATTCTGAGTGAGAAATCACTCATTCAAAATTCTCCCAGCTCTAATTTGCAGTAAATTGAGGTGGGAATAGCTGAAGTTCATTGAGTGTGTATAATTTTCTCACGGATTTACAGGTTGGTGCCGTAATTCTCCATTCACCCCTCATGTCGGGCATGCGAGTGGCCTTTCCCGCCACGAAGCGCACGTGGTTCTTCGACGCATTCCCCAGCATCGATAAGGTGCCCAAAGTCACATCGCCAGTCCTCGTGATCCATGGCACGGAAGATGAGGTGATTGACTTCTCGCACGGTGTCACCATCTACGAAAAATGCCCGAGGGCTGTGGAGCCATTGTGGGTGGAGGGTGCCGGACACAATGATGTGGAAATGTATAGTCAGTACCTCGAGAGGCTCAAGCAGTTTATCTCGGTGGAATTGCTTAACTGACATAAGCAGAACTCCACCAATAACAGCGCTCAAGAGGCTGCTTCTGGTGAGTCTGGTTACAAATTCTCTTGAGATCGCAGATGTGGAAAAATCGTTTTTTTTTCTCAACACTTTGCTTTCTTTCTTGCTACTTGAGTTGGGATGAAAGAGAAATCAAAGTTTAGCTTAATCTAAAATTGTCCCAAAGCACATGTTATTGGATCTTTCCACACATTTCTGCTGTGATTTTTAGCTTCATGATTTAAAACAAAATTCGACTCTATGATTGTTCCTGAGGTTGTTCCTCAATATTTATTTTTTATTATTTATTTATTTATTTACTTCCCAAATATGTGCATGAGTTGCGTCTGCCGCCGACTTACCATTACCGGCCTCCCCAGGTAAACGGCAGAAACCCTGGTTCACTGACCGTTTAAGCCAACTCATACAATCGAGTTAAGCTGAAAAAAAAAATCAGCTCAATAATATATAGACTAGGTTCAAGTTGACTCATTTGGCATGGTAAGGAAAGTGGGGAAGGAGCAAAGCACAAGATGGGATTAAGTGACAACGGACTTCTTAGAAGTACGTGTTGTTGCCACTGTGAGTTCAGTTAAATACAATAAGTGTAGAGATAATAGAAATAGAAATACAAATAGAGAGGCTTACGCAGAAGATCCAAAGGAAAATAATAATAATTGAGATATTTAAAATAATAAAGAATAGAAAGTACTATAATAGTTAGTCAGAAATGGGCAAAAATTGAAAAAGCAGGAATAGGCAAAAAAAGATTTTCAGCAAAAAAAATAAAAAATAAAAAAACCAGATAAAGTTACTACATCAGGGTAACAGGGAAACTATGAAGATAGTAAAAAGTAAGGAAAGAGCAGAAAGCTAGAAGAGAGTCGAAAGTCCGCACCAAAAACGGGCAAACCGACTCGGCAAGGCGCAAAGACAGCGACCATAAGATAGATCATCCCAAAGTGCTAGGTATTAGGTGAGCTCACTTAAAAGAAAAAATAAAATAAAATAAAATAAAACGAGCAGTAATGAATCTGTGAGACAATTTACCGAGCGAACACTTCACAAGGGTGGGCAGAGAGAGGGCAGAAGGCCCGAGAGAGATCCCACTAGATATCGCGCGGAAACAATCCCAGCAACATCACACCACTAAGACATGCCGCGAAAATGTAAAGATAGCACCATCCCACGGTCGATTACATGTCCCAACCAAGCCAGCAAAACAACGTCAAGCTACGGAAGACAATTCGACTCAAAAACCGCTAGCCCCTCGATGCTCTATACTCAGTCCATAGGAGGACGTTGACCTTATTTAGGAAAGTTTTGTATGAAATGTTTTGGCTTCTCAAGCGTTCAGGAAGGGAATTGTAATAAGTGGGTCCCAAATACGAAAAAGATCGCTTAAACCATTCCTTTCTAGGAAAAGGAGTCGGAACGGTTAAACCTATCCTTAAAGCGCGAATTCTTCTGGAGTTAAGGAAGCCACCACGAATGAAGAAGGTACGCAGAGTTTTATATTTAAATGAGTATGCAATAGGGAGTATTTTAAGGTCAATGAAGGTCTTCCAAAGCGAGTCAAACTTCCCAATCCCAAAAAGAGCCCTCATTCCGGATCTCTGAGCCAATTCAATTGTTTTAAAATTTGATGGAAAAGCCGCACCCCAGGCAGTCAAACCATACTGTAATCTGGAATTAATACAGGCGAAATAAAATGCACGAGCTACATCCCTAGGGCAATAGCGACCTATTTGAAAGGCATTAGAAATTATGGGTGCAAGGGAATTCTTTAATCTGGCTATATGCGGTTTCCACGATAGTTTACTATCAATGACCACTCCCAAGTAAGCGACCTCATCAGTGAAAGGGATATTAATGCATGCGTCTCCACAATTAGAGAGACACCCTGGTGAGTGACAAATCAAAGCTTCATCACTATCACATGGAGAGGGAAGAAAAAAACGCATTACTCTAGATTTACTGCTTAAGATTAGCGAATGATCGTCCAGCCATAGCCTAACCGTCTTCATTACACTGCGCATATCAGAATTAACTTCATTCCAAGAATAACCCTTGAAGACCAAAACCAAGTCATCCGCGTATGCAAGAATTTCGCAATTGAGATTAAGTTTTAGTAAGTTGTTAAGGTAAATTAAAAATAGAATAGGCCCTAGGACAGTACCCTGTGGAACCCCATGCTCCAGAATCCCAAAACTACTCATAACACCATCAATACGTACAGATTGGGGTCTATTAGCGAGGTAAGACTCGAAGAAACTGAGGCCAATTCCATTAATTCCCAGTTGAGTAAGAATTGTTAATAATTTGGAATGATTTACTGTGTCGAAAGCTTTTGTCAGGTCTAGAAAAATCGCACTGACACATTTTCCCTCATTAGCGCTGTTACAAATCCCCTCAACAAGAGTTGTGATCGCATCCTCAGTACATCTACCGGAAGTAAAGCCGAATTGATTCATACTAAGAAGATCTTTATTACGCAGAAAATTTTCTAGACGAGATTTTATAAGTTTTTCAATAATCTTTGAGAATACGGATAAAAGAGAAATGGGTCTGTAATTATTGGGGTCAGATCTAGAGCCTCTCTTGTGAATTGGGATGATAATTGCAACCTTAAGACAATTTGGAAAAATACCACTTTCAAAGCACTTATTAATCAAAACAGTTAATATATCAACGATATTGTAGGCAATATTTTTAACACAATCTGAGGTTATTGAATCATAGGATTTAGATTTATTGTTTTTTAGACTAAATATAGTTTTAAGGACTTCGAAAGCAGTTACTGGAAATACAAAAAAATTTGAAGAAGTATCCACAGTAGGGGCGTCAAAAGAGGGTGATGAGTTGGAGTTGGATGGTGAAATCATTTCATGTATAAGTGCACCTGGAGTATTTATAAAAAAATTATTCAAGCAACAACCTATATCTGAAGGCGCTGTAAGAACTTTATCAGAATGAACGATTTTTTCAATATTGGAAGACGCAGCCGACTCTCTACCCGTGAGCTCATTTATGAGCTTCCATTGAGCCCTACCATCACCCCTTGCAGCTTTAAATTTCCCCTTATAATACGCATTTTTTTCTTGTTTGACGCTCGCAGCCACTGATTTTCGCAATTTAGAATAGTCCTTACGTAGTTTAGCATTATTTGGGTGCTTTTTCATACGTTTGTAAAGCTTATTTTTAAGTGAAATTCGTTTAATTAAAGAATTGGAAATCCATGGCTGCAATTTACGAGTTCTTTTACTATGAGGAAGAGCAATGGAACATGTGGAAATCATATTTTGTAGTTTATCAATGAAACTCTGGAAGCTTAGGGACACATCAGAGATTGAAAGAATATCTTGCCAATTTTCATTAAGAAGACGTTGGTTGAGATCTGAGTAAGAAATTAAAGTGGGAGAAATTAGGTTTTGCGGGTTTTGCGAATTTTTGGTAGAATTTAATCCCTTCACTGTGAGACACAACAGGGAGTGATCAGTAATATCCAGATCATGTACAACACAAGAATTGCGAATTTTTTTGTAGTTGCACTTTGCAAAAATATTATCAATACATGATGAACTGTTGTTAAATATTCTAGTCGGGGAATTCACGAGAGGCTCGAAACCATATGAAGAGAAAAGAAACAAAAAATTATCTCTATGAGTACCAATGCAGAGCAAATCAATGTTGAAGTCACCCAGAATATATACGATCTGGTCATTAGAGAGAGAGATCAGAAGACTTTCAAGTTCATCTAAAAATGAAATAATAGAGACAGAGTGCAAACGGTATATAGCAACGAAAGTGAAAATTATCTGATCAATTCTGCACTTTACGAGAAGGCAGTCAAACGAGACAGTCTGAGGACTAACTGTATTAATCACTTCAATATTGCTCCTCACAAAGGCAGCCACACCTCCAGAACGATAGCTCTCATTGCAACTAGTGAAAAGAGTGTAATCAGCCAGACTAAAGTTGTTCTTTTCGCACTCCCGTATCCAAGTTTCAGTTAGGAACAAAAAATGAGGAAGGGAAGGAAATGAAGCCAAATGAGCCATAAATGAATCAAAATTTGCCCTCATGCTTCTAATATTTTGAACTACAATTGAAATATCATTTTTTAACATTTTAGAGAGGTTAGGAATGAAGGTGAAAAATCAAAGAATCAAGAGGCAAAACTAAATAAAAGAAAAGTCAATATCGATTTGATTACAAAAAAAAAAAAATGAAATTGGAAAGATTACTTAGAAATGATCTTTAAATCTGAGGTAGTAGAAATAAGATGAACTCTCCCAGCGTTCTCACGGCGCACCAGTATTTTTCCTCCAGAAGTCCAGACGTGACGCCACCCACACTGAAACGCAGTACTTCTCGCCTTCTTCAGCAATTCCCTCGTCGATTTATTGAGCCTTTCAGCAACTCTAAAGCGAATTAAAGGCTCACCATTGAACATGAAGCCATCTCTATGTGATTTTCTTTGCTTCCAAGCCTTGAAAACCTCCTCACGCATTCTCCGCGATGTAAATCGAATGATGAGTATCCCTGTTGTTGTTCGTAGTAATCTTTCGGAATTATCGGTCCCAGAAAGATCCCCATTCTCCACGACCTGTCCCGCAGCATCACCGACCTTCGATTTTCCACCGATGTAAAAGCAATCATCCAAGTCTCTCACATCCACCGTTATGTCCAATGCTTCTTTGAGAATTTTTTCCACCGATGAATAAACCTCATTCTCGATAATTTGTGGTACTCCATGCAATTCAACAGCTCTGAAGTCACAAGGGGGGTCTCCATATAATTTACCGTCTGCTTGGGCAATTTTTTCTTTTATATCCAAATTTTCATCATGGAGGTCATCAATGTCGTCACGCATTTGAACCACATCATGCCGGAGACCATTCACATCTTTTTTCAAATCCGAAAACTGGTCACACATCTTAGCAAAATGCTCCTCAATTCTTGCCAGGGAGCTCATATGATGCTCTACCCTCTCAAATCTCTTCTCCAGAGCATCAAATCGTCCATCCAGCAGTTGAAATCCCGTCTCAGCCTGATCGGATCTGAGAGCAGATTTTCTGCGCACACCACAATCACTACAATGCCATGCTTTCTTCTGCGCAGGTGATAAACTCTGAAAGCTTTCCAGATCCTTTCCGGATAATCCCTCACATTCAGCGTGAAACAGTCCTGAACACAAGCCACAACTCAAGCCAACTGTTAATCCATCGATACGCAAGATCTTCTTATCGCACTTTGCACAAGTAGATGACATATCAAAAATCACTGCACTGTTAATGATTAATAAAAATTCAACCGAGTAACAAAGAGACACGTCCAAACTCTTCTGCTGACAAAGCTGAACTGATTTAAGTCCAGAGAAATTGACAGAAAGAATAGGAATATTTTTTTAATAAAATCGAATGATTATTTCAATACGTTATGGACCGTTTTTCGATTTTGATGACCCCGACACACATTATAGATCGATAAAATTTCATAAAATCAAAATTCGTGTCCCTTTCTCAAAAGGTTTGCATATGTCTATCTCACTCTTTATGACGCTGGCACACCTTTTCAATTGAGTGAAATTCAAAAGATTGAAATTCAACCTTTTACTCTTTCAAACAGAATTCAGATATAGCTGTCTCTTTCTGTCAAATGATATTTCAAATTCAAATTGAAAATGAAATTAAAATTGAAATTTTCATTTGACAAAAAGAGACAAACATATCTTATTTCAGTTTGAAAAAGTAATGGCGCTGGCACACCTTTTCAATTGAGTGAAATTCAAAAGATTGAAATACTACCTCTTACTCTTTCAAACTGAAATCAAATATAGCTGTCTCTTTCTGTCAAATAAAATTTCAAATTCAAATTGAAAATGAAATTGAAATTTCAATTTTCATTTGACACAAAGAGACAAATATATCTTATTTCAGTTTGAAAGAGTAAGAGGTAAAATTTCAATCGATTGAATTTCACTAAATTGAAAAGGTATGCCAACGCCATTATCTCTTCAAATTCGATTGAGATAAATCGAATTTGTTGTGATGTTCAAAAGAAGAAGAAGAGTACGAAAGAATGAGACAGACACATTCAAAGCATGTGAAAAGATAAGAATTCGAATTTCGACTTCGTAAAATTTTCCTGATCTAAAAGGTGTGCAGGAGCCGTGATCAATCATTTTTAGAATTTATATTTTTTATTTAGATCAGTCAAATTTCATTAAATCAAAATCACGTCCTTTTTTTCGAAATATTAGGATAAGTCTATTCCACTCTTTCGAATTCAAAATTGGACTGAACTAAATTTAATTGGCATTGAATAAACGAAGAGTAAAAAGTCAAATTTGGTCAGCAAAAAATTCGAAATGATCAGTATAAAATAAGAAAACGGTCAGTAAAAAATAAAAAAGAGCAGTACTTTATTAAAAGCGGTCAGTAAAAATGAAAAGTGGTCTGCAAAAAATGAAACATGATCAGTACAAAGCAAAAAGTGATCAGTAAAAAATAAAACATGATCAGTAAAAAGTAAAAGAAGATCTGTAAAAAAAAAGTGGTCAGTAAAAAATTAAAAATGAGCATTAAAAATAATGAATTTAGTCAGAAAACAATTAAAATTGATCAGTAAAAAATTTACAAAAGCAGCAAAAAAATAAAAATGAGCAGTAAAAAATAAGAAGTGGTCAGCAAAAAATCAAAAACGAGCAGTAGAAATATTCGAGATGATCAGTAAAAAGTTAAAAAGTGATCAGCAAAATATTAAAAATGAGCAGTAAAAAATAAAAAATGGTCAGTAAAAAACAAAAAATGGTCGGCTATAATTTTTTACTGACCAATTTTTGTTTTTTACTGCTCGTTTTTAATTTTTTACCGACCAATTTTTATTCTTTACTGACCACTTTTAATTTTTTACTGACCGCTTTTAATTTCTTGCTGACCACATTTCATTTTTTACTGACCACATTTAATTTTTTACTGTTCATTTTTAATTCTTTACTGACCAATTTTTATTTTTTACTGCTCCTTTTTAATTCTTTGTTGACCACTTTTTAATATTTCACTGATCAATACGAATATTTCTACTGATCATTTTAATTTTTTGCTGACCACTTTTAATGTTTTACTGCTCATTTTTAATTTTTTACTGCTTTTTTAAATTTTTTTTGCTGCTCATTTTTAATTTTTTACTGATCAACTCGAATATATCTACTGATCAATTCTAAGTTTTTACTGACCAAATTCAACTTTTTACTGACCAAATTTAACTTTTTTACTGACAAAATTGAAAATTTTCACTGATTATTTCGAATTATTTGCTGATCAAATTTAATTTTCTGCTAACCACTTTTGACTCTTTACTGATCATTTGTTTTTTGTCAATTTAATTTGGTGTGATGTTCGAAAGAAAAAGAAGAGTACGAAAGAGAAGGATAGACATATTCAGAACCTTTGAGAAAGAAAGTGATGTGAATTTAGACTTTGTGAAATTTTCCTGATCTAAAAGGTATGCATGCCGGAGCCATAATGGACGGCTTTTCGATTTCGATCAAACAATTTTCAAATTTCTAAAATTGATCTTGGAATATTTCCTAGAATTCAAGGAAAGTTTAATGGCTTCGGCACACCTTTTAGATAAGGAAAATTTCACAAATATGTCTATCCTGCTCTTTCGTACTCTTCTTCTTCTTTTAAACATCACACCAAATTAAATTACTTCAGTCCAATTTTGAGACCGAAAGAGTGGGATAGACTTATATGCAAATCTTTTGAGAAAGAAAGGGACACGAATTTTGATTTCGTGAAATTATATTGAGCTAAAAGGTGTGCCGAAGGCATAAGGAATTATATTCAAATTTTGCTCCAGGTGACGATATTCTTCATGGCTCCATCACTATTAGCTCATCGCCAACAAACAATTCGACAACGGAGAAGTTACTCTAGCATCAGGCGCCCGGCGTGACTGTCACGGCCACCGACGCCGCCGTTGTACGCATGTCGTGCACGAGTGGCGTCGTCCGTGACAGGAAGCCGGGCGACTGTCCATGTGCCAGTCTCCTCGAGATTAATCTCAAGGTGAAGGTGTGCCGGTGTCCGAAGGATGACGTTCCCATTGATCGTCAACCAATGCCCTCTGGAGAGTCTCCTGGCCGGGAATGTGTCACAGTAGACCTCGTGACTGCTGCCACCAAGGAGATTCGCGACAAGGTACGCGTGAACGTTCCTGGAGATAGACGTCGGGTACTGGTGCTGAAGTTGACAGATGTCAATGTTCACTGCAACGGAGGAATGTCTCATGAGATTCAATTTGCCGATGGATCCAAGCACTTTGTATCCAAGGGTGATGCCTTGAGGTTTAGCGTCAAAGATTCTGCTGGGATCTGCTCAAAAAAGGATCACGGAAAAGGCAAGGAGAGTACTGGAAAATCTGAGAGCAAGAAAAAGTCCATTCGGAAGGTGCTGAAGAGTCAAAAGAGTGAAGATGGGAAGATGTACAGCAAATCAGTGGATGATGTCACTCTTGGCAGCAAGAAAACCTTAACAGTTGAGAATGACGGTAAAGTTCTTTCCAAGTCTGTTCAGGATCTCTCCGAAGAGAGTCACTCGGAATTCAGCGATATGAATTCCATCGAACTCATCATAATTTCGGATGAATTTCTCAATGAGACCACAAAGCAGGAAGTTATCATAGTTAATGATCGCAAGGACATTGAATCCCGACGACCATCGAAGCTGAATGTGGCCAAGGAGAAGCCCAAGAGGGATAAGTCTCCAAAGGAAATCACTCGAAAAAGCACCACCAATCAATCCAGGCGTCGACTCGTCATCATCTCCGATGAATACAAGAAAAAGTCCCTCGAGAACAAGACAATTGTGGTCACAAAGGGAAAATACGAGAATGCTCCGAAGAAGAAGGAAGAAAAGGAAGTGGCACCACCGAAGAAGAAGCCAGAAAAATCCCTCGCAGAAGCCGTTGGTGAGATCAACAGTAAGATCATCTCATGCGTCCTCCAGAGCTACGAAGAGCCCGAAGCATCGGTGCTGGAGAGCAAAGACATCAAGCAACACAACACAGATCAGCCTTCCTCACTCCCAACCTGCTGAACAAACAATCATCTAATCCCTTCTGTGTTAATTTCTTTCTTTTGTGTTCTGAATGTGACAATTATGTGAGTGAAAATCAGTGCATAAAAAAGACCAAGGAAATATTTACTTAAGTGTTGTGCTCATTTACAGAAAAAGAAAAACAAAATCTTCTATTGACAATCTTTAGCTATTATTGTTGTTTAGTTTCTATTGATAAGAATAATTTTAATTCTTACTTAATTACACAATTCTTGTGAAAATATTTTTGGATAAATCATGAACATTTCTTTTAGCCGTTTTCCAGCATTATAAGCCGCGTTCTCTGATTGGCCAGTGCCTGAAAGTACTGAAAGCTTGAGCCAATCAGAAACTCGCAATGGTATTAATTTATTTATAGGAAATTTGCATGTGGATAGTGCATTATGGTGCCATTCCAATGAAAAATAAAAAAGTTTATTTTTATTGACAATAATCCGGTGATCGTCGGATGGTAAATTTCAGCCCAGAATAAAAAACTTTTCTTGAAATGGGAAGAAAATTTTTTATTCTGGGCTGAAATTTCCCATCCGACAATCACCGGATTATTGTCAATAAAATTGTTACGTCGTTCGTCGGTTCCTTACCCTATAAGTTTATTCTTAGCACTTTACTTTGGCGTTTTTAGAACGCAGCGAGGACTGAAGAAAACAGTCGTGACAAGAACCAACATAAAGAAAAGTACGCAATACAGAAGCACTTTACTGTTCTGAAGTACATATTTCTGCACTATCGCCTTTTCTTTGTGTTGGTTCCCGTCTCGACTGTTTCCCCAGCCCACGCCGAATTTAAACCACCAAATAGTCATTACAGAAACGACAAAAACCGATACACACAAAGGTCGATAATGTAGAATCACTTCATTGCAATAAAGTGTTAAAAACGTTGATTTTTCATTGGAATACCACCATAAATTAATACAATTTTCGAAAAAGAGTGACAGAAATTGGACTATAACGAAAAAAAATTAACATTATCTACGTATAATTAAATATTTTATTATATAAGCTTCAGGAGCTTTAATGTTCTATCCAAAAGTTAATTAATTGGAAACATAACTATAATTTAGAACTTCACATATTAACTGTCAAATTCTGAAATTTATTACTCAAGACACGAACCAACTGTTCGGAAAATTCAAAATACAGTGTAAGCCATAAGTTTCTTGACAAATCTATGTTTTTGAGAAACCAGATGGAAAAATAACATTAAAAAATAACATCTTAAAATTTTTATTTTTGCAAAATCTGTCAACAAACTTTTGGCCGATGAAAAATGCTCAACTTTGGGAAAATTATTATTTCTAATAGGAAATAAAATCAATAATTTTTTCAAAATACATAAATAACATCTATGGATTATAAGCACTCGTTTGCAAAAAGAAAAATTCTAAAATGTTCAAGGATTCTCGAAAAGAGATTTGTTAAAGAAATTATGGCTGACCTTTAATTCAACTAGCACCGTACCGTAAATTCTTTTTTTTCTTCCTAATTCAAAACAAAACAATTTTCTCTCCTGTCTTTGTGTAGAACTATCCATTTTAAATTTACAAAAAAAAAACTGAAGATTTTAAAATTGTTCAATGCAGCGCTGTTGATTGGATTTAATTTATTGTGTATCGGTTAATAAGAAAAAATTCTGTAATAAGTTTCTATACTGATCATTTTACCCATTTTCAAATTGAAATGGCTTTTCTCCTCAAAATTAATCTAATTTTGTTAAAATTGGTAGGGAAATATGCATTTTGGACATCCAGAACGTTTTTAACTATGACAAAAATATGGAAAATCGGTGTCTCATATTAGAGTTTTGCCAAAAGAAGATCATTTTTTACAAATGAGTTTGTTATTTTTTCACAATTCACGATTTCACCTACTTCTGTTAAAAATTTGTAAATATTTTGTTAGTTTTGTTTTATTATTAGTTCTTCTTTTTGTCGTGCCATCGACGTGTGCTGCCATCTTGTCAGTTTATCATACAAGTACGACAAAATATTTTGTTAAAAATATGTCAAACGTATGTGAAATTCAAAGGAAATGTTATTTCTTTGTCAATTATTTGTAAAGTTTAGTCAAAGTTTCGTCCAATTGGCAAAGTAACAAAAGGCAAATGTTTTATTAACAAGAGAATTCTTAATAGTATTTAATGTTTCTTGAATATTAAATCCTGATTTGACCTCCTTTTGGCACTCTATCACAAACATTTACAAACTTTTCATCTAGGAGTTGAATTTTGACAGTTAATGTGTTTCAACCATGATCCAATTGATCACAATTTTGTTTTTCATTAAGTCCAATTTCTTACAAACATTTAATATTTCTGTAACACAAAAAACCAGTTTCGTAAAATTGTTCGTAAATGTTTGTGAATTTCTATTGGGGACTTACGAAATGCTCGTTAATCGTCTAATCCACAAACAAGTTCATAAAAGTTTGTACTTTTTTCACAAACATTGTTCGTAACATGATCATTTGACGAACATTTTTTGTACTTTTACAAACATTTGTTCGTAAATGTTCGTAAACACACAAAAAATGTTCGTAAAATTTTGTCATTTGTTCGTAAATGTTCGTAAAATGTTCAACAGGAAAACAAACATTTACGAACAAATTACAAAATTTTACGAACATTTTTTGTGTTTACGAACATTTACGAACAAATGTTTGTAAAAGTAGAAAAAATGCTCGTCAAGTGACCATGTTACGAACAATGTGAAAAAAGTACGAACTTTTACAAACTTGTTTGAGTGTAATACGATTAACGAGCATTTCGTAAGTCCCCAATAGGAATTCACAAACATTTATGAACAATTTTACAAATTATTTTCTCCTGTGTACAATTTTCTTGGTTCGTTCTTCCTCCTAAAACAGTTTTACGTTCCTCTTTTATTCAGAATTACCAGAGAAAGAACAACTGAAACATTTATAATTGTGTTTATCCAAATTTTAATTTGAAATAATTTAACCTTTTATCATGACTTGTTCAGCCAAAAATATTTTCACAAGTAATTGACTTTAAAATTTAATCATTTTCCTCTTTCGAAAAGCGATCAAAAATAAAATGTAGAAAGGAGATCTTCCAATTTTAAGTGCAATATTTGCTCTTTTTGCATTCATATATTTTATTGATTTTTCCAATTGTTACAAATGAATCAAATCTTATGTGGAGAAAAGAATCAAAGATTTTTTTTAGTCGATTTAGAATTGTATTATCTCCCCTTTGCTAGAATTAATTCCCACAATTATATCTCTTCACACTCTCTTTTTAGAGGCAATTTTCATGGTTATCTCAAACTTGTATATATCTTCAATGATAATTGCGATGAAATGTAATTTAATTGCCGGGAAGAAGCATAACAGTGGCGTGCAAGTGGAATATTAGCCTCTCGGAAGGAGGATCAATTACCTTGAGATTGTTTTTTAAGATCTCACCCAATGAGACTTTCTTGCCAATTTACAGAGTTTCTCAAATTGTCGTGGAAAGTGTTCTTTAGATTTATTTCCATTGTTTTGTTATGTGCGATTTGTTGAGTTTTTCCGTTAGTATTTGATTTTGAATTGATTGACGGATCTTTGAAATCTGTCAAAATTATTTGACATATCTTTGGCATTTGTCAAAGTCAAAAAAAATATTTGAGACTTTATTAGGAAATATTTTTGAGTTATGAATTTTGAGGACCAAATTTTTGAAATTTGAATGAAAGCAAATTTTTCTATTTAAACAGTATTCCCTAAAAAAAAAACGTCCTTCAGTAGATAAGTCACCCCTTTTTCACACCGAATTTTGCACGCTACTGTAAATACTTGTAAGATTCACAAAGTTTAGGGTATATCCCCCAAAAATGCTTAAGACTGTACATTTACTAAGATGAAAAAGATGAAAAGTTAAGTGGAAAGAGACATTTTGAACACTCTGGGAATTTTCAAAAGAAACAAAAATATATTTGAAAATCTTTTAAATGAAATGTATTTAATTGTAATTTAGTGAAAGTGGTCTTTGGTGGGGAAGTAGGGAAGCTAAAAGGTGCTAAATGAGGGATGATTTTGGGGAAGGAAAAGACAGTGTGGAACATTTCGGTCAGTATTTTGGTAAATCTTGTCACTAAGGCTTCGTTAAAGCTTGAATATTTCGAAATACACTTTTCGAAAATCACCCTACCTTTAAATTCCCCACTACAGTGTCTCCGCTAAAAGACAAAAAACAAAAATATTAAAAACGAATTGAAATAAAACATTTACCATTTCAAATTATTAATTAGAACACAGAAAGAAATATTTCGTAAAATTGTTGGTTAATCTTTGTGAATTCCTAATGGGGATTTACGAAATGTTCGTAAATCCTATAACCCACAACAAAGTTCGTTAAAGTTTGTAATTGTTCACAAACATTGTTTGTAACTTAATCACTTGACGAGCATTTTATTTCTTTCACACACATTTGTTCGTAAATGTTCGTAGCCACATAAAAGTGTTTATAAAATTTTGTCGTTTGTTCGTAAGATTTTGTCAGGCATACAAAAATGTACGAACAAATTTTTGTAAAGGAACAAAAAATGCTCGTCAAATGATCATGTTACGAACAATGTTTGTTATAAAATACAACAAAATTTTACGAACTTTTTTTGTGAGTTTACAAACATTTACGAAAAAATATTTGTAAAAGTACAAAAACTGATCGTTAAATTATCATTTTACAAACAATCTTTGTTGAAAAAACTTTAACAAATTTTTCAGTGGTTTGTAAGGCCCCAATAGGAATTCACAACATTTGAAAACAATTTTACGAAATTATTTTTCTGTGTAGGTAATTGCGAAAGTCTTTTTGCAAAATCTTTATTTTTCTCCCATCTTTTTTAGACACTTTTCATACAAAGAAGCAAATTTTAATAAAGTTATATTTTCGAAAATTTACCTCAAAAGTACTTTCGTATCATCTACTATTTATCGGTTTTCGACCGATTTAAACCGATTCATAATTCATTCGAAAGATCCCCAGAAATAGTTCTAAGAGTAAGAGAAGCGATTTTCGGGCGAAAATTACTTATCAATTCATAACCAGTTCGTAACCGGTTTATAAGCGATTTATAACCGTTATGAACCATTTTATAAATCATTCAAAACAGTTCCCAATATACACCTCAGCGAGGCATAAAAATATTTATACATGTCTTTCCCATAAACGCTCTACGTGGTCTACGTAAATAGCCGCGGGATAAGCTGTCATCCAATCGCCTGTCTTACATGATACAGGAGCTAGTGCAAAAGCACATAAGTGTCTGTAATCTAGCGCTCTCCAAGTTTTCCAGTCTTGGTCAACATCAGGAGCAATATAATTTAATTTCGAATAAAAATTAGTTATCGGTTATGAATCGGTCCATTACCGGTTCAGAATCGATTGAAACCAGTTCAGTTTAATCAGCAATTCCAAGACCTTTCCAACAAGCCCAAATATGACCCCATTCGTTTGATAAATGCGCTCTCTAGAACTTTTTTAATATTTGATTTTCGTGTAAGGTCGAAACGACCTCCTAGATAATTTCTAAAACGTAGCCAAAAATTAAAAAAAAAATCGTGCAAAGCATTTCCGAGCAATCTTAGAAAATATGATTTTGGCGAAGAAGGGAAAGGGGTGGAGTGGAGGGAAAATGAGTGGTCTGTTAATGATCCTTCGATCGACTTGGGACTCCGAAGGTTTCAAGTCGCTATCTCTTACCGTTTTGCCTCTGGAGCTGGCGATAGCTGGATGGAGAGACACAGACAGACAGACAGACAGACAGCCTGTCGATATTTCTTAGAAATCGTCCAAAAGGCGAAGATTTGTTGAGAAAAGTAGTCTCCGAGAAAATAAGCATGAGGATATCAAAACTGAGGTCGAATTCTTGAAAATAACCAGTCACAACTGGTTACTGGTACTGTCTATTTCGTTCGTCGATTGCCTGATTAATCAAAAATGTATCCATGACCGAAACTAATTATCTCATACAACACTCCATTTTAAATTAATCCGAAACACTTTCCTTTCTTTTCAGCAGAGAGACAATATTATTTTTACAAATTATAATATTAACCAGTAACCAGTCAAAAACTTATCTGGTTACGCTCGTGAATTACCTCTCTGGTCTAAAATAAAGTAAATCTGCCCATTGCCTATTTTAGCCGAGACACACTTGAAGGGATTATAACAAATCGAATAGAAATTCTATCTCAGAAACAAACCAACTTAGCTATTAAAGTATATTACGATTAGGTCAGACTCAATAAAGGAATACGGGAAAAATATGAAACGTTCGAAGCCAGAGTATATGCGAAGCTTGAAAGCTTTCCCTTACCGCTTATTGATTACCCTTACCGTTTATTTCGAAAATATTTCGAACTTTGAACTTTATGCACCGAAATATAGACAAAAACAAACAGTAGTAAGCTTCTGTGGAGTATTTCGGGGAAAGTGCGCTACCTTCGAACGACTCAAGCTTCGAATAATTAATTTTTTTTTAAAATGTGTTTTAAATGAATTCAGCCCATTATAATTTAATGGCTAATCCAATGCCTCAAATTTCCGAAATGTAAGTCGTCCGAAAGTAGCAAGCTTTCCCCTACTTTTCGAATCAAAATAACTTCGTTTAAATGGGCTTTAAAAATGTAATTTGAAATGAAATTGTAATTTTTACCATTTAATAATAATTTTTTATTAATTTTGTGATTATTATCTTCCAAAATTTGAATATTTTATTGACAGTTTTGATTATCAACTGACCAAAATACTAATTTACTGACTGAAATGATTCTGCCGAAAAGAAATGGGACAAAGAGCATAAGACAAACAATGAGTAAAAGTAAATAAGAAAATCACACATGTTTTGACTGCAAATTAGAACTTATAGAAATTAAAATTAAAAAAAATAGATGGTAACATAAAAGTAACAATCAAATAAAAATTAATTATACAAAGATGTAATCTGGTAATTTGCATTTATAATAATAGCGTAATTAATTATACACCATTAGCAGTCCACATAATGCGAAGAAAAAAAAAGAATTATTTACTATAAGTATTAGTCTTTGAGATAAGTAGCGGCATTCGAGGTGAGAAAAGTGAAGAAGTTTTTCCGTAAACTTCCAAAAATTAGGTGTAAAGACAGAAATCCGTCGTGTTAATTGTGGCAAAAGACAAGAAGAATGGAATTAAGACGTTTTGTGTAAAACATTTATTAGTTTAATAATAACAATATTGTAATGGAATTGTACAAATGTTTCATCTCCCTCAATCACTTGATATCTCGAATTTTCCTCTTAGAACATTATTCAGGCTTCACTTCACTTGGATGAATGTCTCATCATCAACAATTTCATACACATCGTTACGGAAGTTTGTAAGATCATCCAGGAATTTCTGGCTGCTTTCATTGTGGAGCTTTGTAATAACAGGCTTCAGGGGTACCAATCCAGCACATTCTGCCAAGTCCGCATAGTATTTACCCTAAAGAAGTAGACACATTTTGCTAAACCACTCCTCTATTCCATCTCCTAGAAAAATTCAATCTCACCTGATCCGGACCCATCATATGAGCATGACGCTTCTTGTATCCTCGCTTCTGGAATCGTTCCTCCATTTCACGCTGAGTATCCTCAATCATTTCCTTCCGCGAGGGCATAGAAACACCTCCATTCCATAATTTCACACAGAACCGAACCTTTAAAACAAAACAAAAAAAATTAAAAAAAAATAAAGAATGTTTTCGCCCGGGATCGAACCGGGGACCTTGTGCGTGTGAAGCACACGTGATAACCACTACACTACGAAAACACATGGCTCTCCATGAGCAAAAATGCAATACAAGCAGTGAGAAAAATTCAACAAATTCACCTATATTCAGGGGAATTTATGCTTAAACCTCTTAAGTTAAGAGTTGGATTGGGAATGTAGGTACCGTACATGAGGGTGACTTTGCCCCCTTCCCGTTCTTAAGCTTTTCTTTAATTCTAACACTTAAGAATGGTCTGTACAGATCTAATCTACCACGTCCAATCGGTGAGGGCCATTCTTACACATTAAAATTAAAAAAAAAATTACGTACAGTAAGGGGGCAAAGTCGGAAAGTCACCCACGGCGGACAAAGTCACCCGCATCTACGGTAATTTAATAAGGGTATGATATGTACTGTATATCCCATATATTTCATATAGAACCCTAATCTTGTAGCATTTATTTGCTGATATTTTATTAGACTACTCGACTTAACAAATATTTAAATAAATTAAAAGCCATAATGTCGTAGTATGTAGTTCAAGAAACTTTAAGTTATGGGTTTTCAAGATATTACACGAATAAAAGCCTGACGGAATTAAAATTTTACACTAAAGTACTTGTATTTCAGTATATCGTCAGTTAAATCAGCATTTGTCGTAACTTCCTTTTGACAACTTTTCAGGAGAGGAAATTCTCAGTTCAGCATTATTTTTCTTAAAAATGAGCCCCGAATGCGATACTTTTGAGTAAAAATAATAAAAGTGGCACTAATAAACTGTAAGTTGACTCGAGAAATCTTTATAAAATTATTTAAAAGCTGAGATATTGAGATATGTGTTCGATGAAACACAATAAGATTTTATCGTAACTTCCATCGTTTATAAAGCCGTAACTTCCAATGTATGGAGATTCTGGAAGTTACGACAATTTTCTAAAATGCATTATATCAATTTGAATTATTCTAGTGATAATAAGCGCCTTTATTTGACTAAATTAGTCAATAATACTGTTATCCCTGTCCCTAAAAGGTTTTATTTCATAAGTTTTATTAAATAAATTGTAATAAATTTTGTGCGCCACGTCGCTTGTTTTGTTTTGAATTAATGACAGATTGGCAAGGATTTTTTCTCACTTTTTTCTCGCAAATATTGAATAAAAATTATTTCATGTTACACTATTCGCACTGTTTTTCGATATTTGGAAAAGTTTATAAATGATTTATTGAGAAATATTGCAATTTTGCTGCAAATTACAAGCCACGCAAACGAGCAAAAGAAGTTACGGCAAATGCTGATTACTGAAAATTTTGTATGGAAATTTGACGTACCTTCCCCAAAAATGGAAGTTACGACAAATTCTGATAAATTTTTCTTAATTAAGGGCACTTACGATAATTTTTGTTTAAAATAATTTTTATCGGGCTTAAAAAAGTTTCTTTTTCAGAAGTGCGTTAAATAAACAAAATTACGCTGATTCCAAATATGTATATATCTCAAAATCGCAAAAATGAAGTTACGATAAATGCTGATTTAACTGACGATATCTCTTCCTCAAGATAAACAACAAACAAAAATCTCTCAAAAAAACAAATATTAAAAAAAATTACAGAATGGGCAGGAACGTTATGGTTTTTCTCAGATATCAGAAGTTTAAGCAGGATTAAATTTGAAGAAAAAAACGATTGTTTATAGTCACCAAGAGAATTTTAATTCTTGAAATAAACATTATCTACCGTAGATACGGGTGAGTTTACACTCACAGTGACTTTATACCCCTACTTTTAGAAATTAAATTAAATTAAATTAGAAATTAAATTTTATTAGGGGAAAGTACTCTCCCTTTGAACGTTGATGCCTTTGAATAATGTGATTTTTTTTCCTAAAAGAGTTACGCATACTTCTCACAATATTATTAGCAATTGATAATAAACTAGCTAATATTTAATAGAAATGTGTAAGTTTCTTAGAAGAATTAAAGTAAATTCACATTATTCGAATTCATGAACGTTCGAAGGGAGAGTACTTTCTCTTACCTAACGATTATCTTTAGACCCTCTCTTAGTACCCTTATGGTGTCTGAACCATCCTCAATTGCCTAGAATTATCGAAAAGATTACGAAAATTCGGGGTGTAAAGTCATCCACATCTACGATATCTATCTATCAACGAAGATTAAGGTCTTTACATTTTGATAGTTTTTTTTTGAGACTGAGGCAAAAAGTCACAAATCGAATATTTCAAAATTCAATATCTTTCAAGATAAATAAGATAGCGGCTTAATTTTTTTCATAGATAGCTTCCATAGACCTTCTTCGATGTTGTATGTATAATTCGAACAAGGGATTTAGAAAATAAAAAATATCAAAATTTTTAGGCCTATTTTTGAAATATTTTCCTTGAAGAAATTAATTATTAGTAGGTAATCAATTATTACCTACTTATTATTCAAAATTTATGCACTGATGATTATTTCCTAAATGATTTAGATTCTTTGAATACGAAGCCGCTATCTATTTTAGAATTTTATAAAGATTCTTCTCTCAAGAAATCTTATTATTAAGAACGACCGCTTGGGGTAAAAAGTAACAGTAACAGTCTCACGGCAAAAAAAACGTAATTTCCATGAAAGTTACTTTCACAAAGTTGCAGAGAGGTAAATTTCCTATAAAACTGTGCTAATTAGAAATTTTTGGGGCGTTCAGGCAGTTTGTAAAAAAAAATATCCGTTTTGTGACTCTCGTGCCACTGATGATGACATACCCACGAGTAAGGGCAGGGAAGAAAGTAGTCCTTCAGAGAGTGAAGCCCCTTTACATTGACAGTAAAGTGCTCACCGTATTTCGTTAATTTACGCATTTTCATTGCAATTCTTACGCAAATTTTCCATTACCGTATTACCTGATCTCATACTCGGTGGCACTAGGTGGAAATAATATAAGAAAATTGAAGAAATAAAACGAAAATTCGATAAACGGTGAGCAAAAACAAAACGGTACGAATTATTTCTCTTAGTTTTTTTCTCGCCGTTTATCGAATTTTCGTTTCATTTCTTCAATTTTCTTATACTATTTTCACCTAGTGCCACCGAGTATATGATAAGGTAATACGGTAATTGAAAATTTGAGTAAGAATTTCAATGAAAATGCGCAAATGCTTAAATTAACGAATTACGGTGAGGCTACGGCGAGCATTTTATTGGCAATGTGATTTCGCCCTTACCCATATAAGGATAAGCGGTTGAAAATGATGAAGATATGTAAACCGGATATAAAAGATCTGGGTGATTTTCCAGCCCTTCTTTTTGTAAGCTTGTCTATAATTCTTGGATTTGAGGATTGTCCTGAGATAATGAGGGGTACTTAAGGATGATCTAAATATTATCTTTAAATAATTTAATGGAAGCTTACTAAAAGCAGAGGTACTAAGTCATTCACGAAATGCAAAATCAACTACATGGTATTACCAAATTCATATTTTTCCGAATCAATGCTATTAGAGTTCGAAGCCAGAGTGTGTGCGAAACCTGAAAGTCTTCCCCTGCATGCTTGTTTAATTGAATTAAAAAAAGACTTACTTGCAAATCAATCATTTGACAGGCGCAAACGTAGAAGGGCAGTCCTGCAAATCCCATCGTAGGGTAGTTAATATTGATGCAATGCTTGTACAGGGGCTGTACGAAGTTCTCCTCTACGTTGATACCGCAGTCGACGCTCAGGAAGGGAAAGGTGTAGCGATATCCAGTACAGAAGAGGACTTCATCGAAAGTCTCGCTGGTACCATCTTTGAACTCAACTCCATCCTCAGTGAATTTTACAGGGTCTGGACGCTGAGTCACGTTAGATGGAAACTTGGTTTTCGGTTTCTCCGGCAAATGATGACTCAGGGTCACTCGGCTGGCGCACTTAGATATATCATAGGCGATATCCATCCCACTAGGTCCAGCACCAATTACCAGAACACTCAAGCCCTTGTAAGGATCGGGACATCGGTAATCGTGGCTGTGTGTCAGGCGCCCACGGAAGCTATTCTGGCCTGGATAGCGTGGGGTATAGGGGGTGTGGTAGTGACCATTGCAGACAAAGACGAAGTCGAAGGTTTGTGTAATGAGTTCATTATTGGGCAAATCCTTTACAATAATCTCCCAGGAGTGCTTGTCATCTGGCTGACCGAGAGGTCTAACTCGGATAACGTGGTGGTTGAACTTGATCAGAGACGTTACACCGAAGGACTTGGCATAAGACTGAAGGAAGGCCAACATCTCTTCGGCCGGAATGTAGGACACCCCTTCGCCTGGGATTGGGAAATCGGGATAGCCCATGATCTCCTTCGGTAGATTCGTCCTCAAGCCCCGATACATGGACGTGTGGACTTGTAGGCCAAACTTATCCGTTCCGACGTCTTCGGAATACACCCAGGTTCCTCCAGGCTGAGACATCTGCTCGTAAACCGTAACATCCATTCCAGCTCCAATACTGTGCTTAGCTGCACAGAGTCCAGCAGTTCCAGCACCAATCACTGCCACTCTCTTTTTAGATCCCATCTTGAAGATTTGAATCTGAAAATATGCTTTAAATTTAAAATGAAATGTTTCTAGAAATCCTCCTTCAGTAGGACCCTAATTAGTGAGGTAAATGATTTTTTGAGATGAACATTTACGACAATTTCAGGCAAATAAAGAAAAAATTTTCCACTCTCCTGGGACTGCAATTCTTAGTTGAGAAGTCCTCTTTTGCAAATAAATTTAAAATTAAGAGTAAGTTGTTCTTAAAGAGGCCACTCCATTAATTTTACATAAAACCGGTCAATCAGGAAAATCACCATATATTCAATTAATATGCTCCATTCGCATACGACTATTGCAGTTTCCTAAATACCATCGTATATTTCATTGGATTAAAGTTCATTTTAAGAAAGAATTGGCTTTACTTTCGATAAGATAAGAGCCATGTGTGTAAAGCAGATTAAGTAGTTGGCAATCAAGTTGGAAAATCAATTTTTGCGGAATTAAAAGGATTTACCAAAAAGTTATTTAGAGCCTGTAATTGATTTGATCACCAATTAACAGCAAATTTGCGCAGAAATTACTTTTTAATTGATCCTGTGGTCTTATCTTAAGAACCTGTAAGAGCCATTCCAAATGATCTTGAAATGAATGGAAAGATTTGTGATTGTGATTGAGTGAGCCCAGCTACAGAAGGTTTCTTAGTAACAAAAAATATATAGTAATCTTTTATCAATCAATTGTCGCTAAAAATATCTTCTGTTTGAGTTTATGAATAAAAACTTTGGTGTATCAATGGCATTTGGCGCCAAAAGTCTTGTCGCTTTCCAGTTTATCAAATTTACAAACAATAGGATTGAGGAAAACTGAAAATATCAATGTCTTTGGAAGTCTCCGAAATTCCAAACAAACCGGAAAGTAATGGCATGATCGAAGAAAAGAGCTCTGTTGCAATCTCGCACATTTCTTACCAAATCAATTCGCTTTAAGAAAAAACATCAAAATATGCCACCAAGGCACTAAAATGCATCAACGGAAATGCAAATGAGATTGAGAGTTGATCACTGAGAAATCACATTCCGGTCATGTGATATTTGTTGAAAAAATAAAATGATCACAAGATGGAAAACCTAATGGGGACTGCACTAAAAAGTGATGCAGATTAATTTGAAAAAGTCACTCACCTCAGTTGGAGTTAGTCACTTGCACTGCAGAAATATTTATAAAACACAATATTTTTTTTAAATCTTTTCACACTTGGCACAATGTCTCAAAGTTTCTGGTCGATCCGATCGTGTTGACTGGTTCTTCTCAACTGAAGACTAACCAGAGTCAGGGCAGATCTTTATGTACATTGAAAAGTATTCGTCACAAAGATACTGATTAAAGTTACTCGTCTCACTCTCACACTGACTCTTATTATGGTTATTGCACATTGATTTCCTACGTCATTCAATCACTCTCGAGATGACCCCAAAAGTTCTTTTACTCAAACCCAGAGATATCCCAATTAACTTGTATTACAAGTGTAATATTTCTATTTATTTCAATTGAATTAATTAGTAAATATGATTACAATGAGGCATTGAAAATTCTTTGGAATATTCCGTTAAAAATAATTTATTTTGTTATTTTAAAATTTGTTAAAATATCTTTAGGCACCGATATGTCTCAGTATTGTTAGCGATAAGGTTCTTCTAGCTTGAGAGAACTAGGATTCTTAATTCGGAATCCAAACTTTGTGAGGTCTAATACAAAAATTAGGGAGCTGTGGCTTCTACAGTGCACTCAACTAACTAAATTATTATTCTGATTTGTACATTTTTATCAAATTTTTAATTAAATATTGACCTAATTTACCGATTTCTGTTAAAATCTTCTCGCACTGCCGATTTATCGACACTAAATCGGCGATGATTTGCCGATATCTTATTCAGGGTCCGTTTAAATGAGGGTTTTTCCAAGTTCAGCTACATTTTGTCAGACTATAACTAAGATAAAATCTCCCTGCTGACTGTTATAATCGTTATAATACACCCAGTGTGTCTCGGCTTAAACAGAAAGTCGAATAAACTTTTGTAGTTGGGACTGTTAAGGACTGAGGTAGCTGAAACAGCTAACTTCATAGGGCATTATACCGCCAGTAAATAAAGTAGTAAGCGTCCGATGAATTATCTCGAACCCAGGTGTGTACGAATCAGTTTTCAGTCCAGGGGCCTCTCCACATTTCATTTTTCCATATGTTTTTGCACAGAGGCACTGAAGACTATTGGAAAGTTTTTTCCTAAAGAGAATTGACTTATCAGTTTAATATATTACGAAATAGTGCATTAAAAGCTATCTAAAAATACATATTTAATAATGCTCGCCGAAATAATACAAGAACTACGAGGAAATTTGTTTAAGTCGCGGTGCAATATCTGCAAAATTTTTACAATGAAAGAAAAATATAAGTTAAATTTTGTTGTATTTTTTAATTAGGAATATTTTCCTAGAATTCTGTTTCAAAGAGTTTTTCAAATATTTGTATTTTTTGATAATAAGACGTTATCAACTATAAGACTTTGCATTTGAAAAAATTTGCTTAAAAATGTTCAATCCTGAGAATATAAATAATATTCTAAAAAGATTACTCAAACTGATCCATTACAAAAGCTGCAATATGAAAAATTTACTGATATTTTCTTTAAGTATATTAAGTCAATACATTCACAGGAATTAATTAAGAGTTAACTCTTTTTTGAATGAGGGACAAGTGGAAGATTCTAGAGGCAATATCTCAGTTGAGGAAACCGACTGCAAATATTTATTTCTCAATTTAATTTTAATCGCAATCTTTAGTAGTTTTGTGCTCGATGAAAAGGTTGATAAGGGTATACGTCAATACCATTTATTTTCCTCTCCAAACAAACAAACGTTTACTTGTTGATCTTCCTGCTGCATTGTATATCAGCTAAATTAAGTTAAGATAAGTTTGATCTTTTTTGCCGAAAAATAAATGATTTAAAATACTCCTTGTATCTAATTCTTGTTAGCTTGACAACATCAACTACTAATTGTGTAATAATGACTATTTTAGCAACATGTGGTCTTCGGAAATATATTTTTTTCACACTTGCCAAAGCAACATAAAATACATATCGTATTACTTGGAATACCACCCAGGGGTCAGACTAAACGAAAAGTGTTATCAGACAGCGAAGTCAATGATATTTGTTTTTCTTTCTCATTTTGTTAATTAAGAAGAGAAAAAAAAAAGACAATTTCTATTCTTTTCATTGAAAGTAAATTTTTTTTTATACATTTCAAGACACTTCAAATAGAACGTTTTTCAGTATTACCAAAATTGCATATATTTCAATAAGATATATTGAAAATAAACTATTTCGAAAAAATCTAATGCAAGCGACAAAACAATAACTTTATAGTTTTTTTTTCCTTTCAATGTAAATAACAGTACACATAATTTCTTATCACAGACATTTGCCTTTTAAAACTAATCATGTGATGTGGTTTATCAATAACTATTGAGACACAATTTAAATGTTTTTTTTTTCTCTTATCTGCGTCTCAAGTGACTAATTTTATAAGATTTTTTTCTGTCCACAAAAAATGTAGGTCAATTAGTTGCTGTCAAAATACAGGAAGAAAAATTCTCATAGTTTGTTTACTCTGGGAGGAAACTTTTGTCAATGGATGGAAAGGTTCAAGGTTCAAAGATGTTTTGCCTGACAAGTGACACGCGAAAAAAAAATTATCTAACAATTAAATAAAACACGCTAAACACACCCCTCAAAAGGCACATGGCTTGAAAACTTACATTTCTTGTAAAGATAGAGGAACCTGAAGGGGGATTCTGTAGCGATATGACAATATCATATGACAAATCTTCGTGATAAATTCGGGAGTAGGATTATATTAAAAACCTTAAAGACCAGTGAGGATCGAATGACATTTGCAAGCAGTTCAATGAAACTTTCAGTAATTGGTACGAATGGCATTATCGAATTCTTTTCTTGATATTATTACATCAAGAAAATAAATTTGTCATATGACATTGTCATAGTCTTCCAGAATTAGAGTTTCTCTAGTCTGTCTGTCTTACTAGAGACACTGACGACTTAGTAATATCGTCAGCAACAAACAAGCAAAACGGTGGAAAATTTTCTATTATATGTATTCGCATTCGGAGTTTGGAAAATTCGAAGATCAATTTTAAAAGCCAAAAAAAAATATTTTTCGAATACCAGCAATATAAATGTCATGTATTGACAAGATGTTAAAAGTGATAATGTATGTGTAAGCCCGACCCGGCTATAAAATAGAGTTCAGAACCGGATCAGGTCTCTTCTGCTATTAGCTCTTGAATAAAGGACATCTCAATAAACAGATGCCTATTTATTTAACCCCAGGATAATTTTAGAGAATAAAAGCTCTATTGTGATAATTTGAGACCCATAATAGGGCAAATTAAACCATGTATCCCCAGTTGGTGTGTCATTTTCCAAAAGTGTCTCGGCTATAAACTAAAACGGATTCCTTAAACAAAATTCGAACTTAATTTCAAATTTTCCGATTATACTTTCCGATAGAGTCAAGGAAGGGGAATCAGTGGCTCAATAGGCAAGACCGTTGGCTCTTGGGCGGATCGATTCCCAGGCTCGATTCACTGTTGTGAGTTCGAGTCCCGCCCGGTGCAAGGATCTGAATGTCTAATTTAGACAATTTTCATATGTTAGTAACGTAATATAATGCACCGCCTACGCCCAACAACTCCGGAAGCATGGAAGAAGCATCCACAATGCGGGTAAGGCGCTCCTGGGCGAGTCTACAAACGGACTAGCAGATTCTTCTAACACGGGATATGGACATTGTAAAATGATTACCTTTTGTAATGAATATATCTCGATACGATTAATAATAATAGAGTCAAGGAAAATTATTAAATACCACACTGAGATATTAAATTAGTTTAATTAAATTAGTTAAATTAAATATTAAAAAAGATATTAAAAAAGTTACTCATTAATTTATGATGAATTATAATAGAACAGGTATAATATAAACGTCGTTGTTTTGTTTTCTTCCACAACAAAATGAGAAATACCATGTTAACACTAGAGATACTTCGAAATCGAAGAAGAAATACATCAGTCATTACGCGGATGATACCATAAATAAAAAAATCTGTTCCTTAGTTTTCGATAATTATCTTCGAATGCTTCTTCTTCTTTGGAAGCTCTGGCTGTGAAAAACCAGACAAAATTACCCCGTGTTTGTTTAATATCTGCTTCAATATTTTTGGGACTTTCATCAAAATCATTTATTAAAAAATTAAAAATGGTGCAAAGAGTGCATTTCACTTCAAGATAGAAGAAAATTGTCTTATTTAAATTTTTAGATGGATAAATTTAATAAATAAATTAGAATATAAGAAATTGAAATATTAGTTTTGTCATATTTTACCCCTACTTCCCCAATATTACTTCTTTATTAAAAGATCTTATAGAAAAGTTACTAACGAAGAGTTCACAGGATTTAGTATAGTTACAAATAAAATTTTATCGAGTGTCAGAGTTATCGAATCGATAGTATCGATAAATCTATATCCGTTACATTGAGTTAGGGTGGAATCACCACTTCTCGCCAGTGCCCCACTTCTCGCCATTTATATTGAAATCGCTATTTTTCACTATTTATGAAATAAATGAGCCGTAAAGTTACTTGGGTTTTTATTGCTGCTATGTATAGAGTCGAAAAACACTCATTTTTTGTTTTGAATTTAAATGTTTGAGCATTTTTTAGATGAATATTTTAAGCAAGTGCATCGAATCCAATATTTCTTACCAAATATAGTAAGTGTCATGAAACTTTTATCGAACAAAATTTCCGATTTTGAATCAATAATTTGTCTATTGAACATTTAATTACATTTGACGAATACATAGAATTTGTATTTAGTTAGTCAATATTTAATTTTATATTATTTTTATGTAAAAATTAGCCATGGCGGAAAGTGGTAATATTCTGGAATTGATTCACCACCTGTCGCCATAGCTTTCCAACAGACGACGCTAACTTAATAGATTCTCAGTTGTCAAATCTGCTTTGTTTGCTTTCTGCAATAGTCTAATAATTTCATTTCTCAAATAAAAGTGAAGAAAAATCATTTAATGTGAGTAATAATAAAGTAATCATGAGGAAAAGGAAATGCTGAATGTATTCTTTTCTTCTGAATGTGTTCTGGTAAAAATAAAAGGGTCACTGTTTTGACACCTATTTATCTCCGAAATAAACGAATAAAAACAATGAAAAAGTCACCTTTAGTGTTCACTTAGATGTGAGAAATACAATAAGAGTAATAAATTTACGATAAAACACGATTTATCGTGATAAACATGCCTACAAAATTTCAAAAGATTCAAGTGAACCTTTCAAAGGGTCAAATATGATCTATTTTTGTTGAAAAGGGTCAATTTGACCCTTTTATTTTTACCAGTGTAATATTGCTCAAAATAATCGAGTTTGAACGTTTCCAAGGGGGTGGCGAGAAGTGGTTACAGAACTGGTGAAAAGTGGTAAAAAATGGCGACGAAGTGGTTATTTTTGCATTATTAATAAAAATCAGTTTTTTATGTACTCCCGCGTTAAATTGTAGGACAATTGTTTTGAAGAATCTAGAGCCAATATATCTAAGTAGCTCTGTGTCAAATTTGAGTTACCTGATAATAAGGGGTCAAAAGTTATAATACAACTAATTTAACTTTTTCCTAAAAGTGGCAATAAGTGGTTACTCCACCCTAATGTCGACTTTTTAAAAGCATTGTTGAATCATTTATTGCGACATTCTAAAAGGGATAAATTTCTTGATAAAGATCTATATTATCTACAAAAAGCGCAGCTACGGTTTAATTTTTTCAGAATCCACAGTCGATAGTTTCGAAAATAAGTTATCATGTTACGTGTAAATCAAATTTTGATAAAAACCGAGCTCCCTTTAGTAGCTCAAAGTAGCCCTACTTCCGCGTATACGTAGCTTGTAAAATCTCAACTTGAAACCACTGCCCTGTAAACTTGACCACTTACGTGTTATTCGAGTCTTATTTTGAGCAATCGATATGATTTCTAATGCATGAACTACTTGGCTTTACAAATGGTAATAGCAGAGAAAACACGTTTTTGAGATCGAAGCATGTGGCTTAGCATCTTTGATTTCTTAGTTGGCACGATTTTAATGAAAATTTTGATGTAAGATTAGATTTTAGGGACATAATGATCCATTATAAAAATTACTAAAATTGCTTGTAGTTTATCATTTTGAGACCTTCGATTACTGCTCTTCACATCAAGTATGAAACCCGTAAAGGTACTGAAATGTTAATGAAAATAAAACATTTATAAGCTAAATTTAACATTTTGTCACCTATACACTTACTTTACTTTGGATTTAGACAGATATATTTATTCTGGTTTCAAAGTCTACCGACGTCTTGTTAATGTCCAAGCTCCAGAGAAAAACTATGGAAAAAGGTCTTTCTCAGGTTGTATATGCCAGTTATGTAAGAACATCTTCGACTTTGATATTGTTTAATATATTTCTTTTATTCCGTTATAGTTAGTTTTATATGGCATTGAATAAATGAGCAGTAAAAAGTTAAGATTGATCAGTAACAAAAAATTTGAAACAGTGATATTATCGTCCAAATTTTGGCAAAGGGAAAATAAAGGGGTTTTTCACTTTATATGGAACTATTTTAAATGTTAAATATATAAATTAGGCCCATTTTTGTAGAGATTTAATTTTTTTACTGACCATAATTAGATATTTTACTGCTCACTTTTAATTTTTAACTGCCCAATTAGAATTTTTTACTGCTCGTTTGTTTTTTGCCGTTTTATATTTACGTTCAATATTTATATGTTTAATTGGCCTAGTCTCTGAATATTTTACTAGTCTAGTCCTTTTCCCAGTAAAAATCATATTAAGTCTCAGCTTATCGCTTTATAATATTTCTTTAAAAAAAAACAAGATTTGCTGCTCAATATGAATTAGATCATGTGATATCAATTTTTTTTTAAATAGTGAACTCTGAAACGTTTATACAATTTTGTCCGTCACTGTAAATATCTATCTCAAAATGTACCAAATATAGGAAAGTAAAGGAAAAAGCTTCTGGGTAAAAATCTCTTAACGTAATGTTAGTATCAGCACAGTCTAAAAAAGAACAGTCAAATAATGCGAGTATTTGGTCATGATGTGCATAGATTACCCGTATTTAGACATAAACCTTTGGAGTGTGTCTAAATAAATTTGCGTAAGAAATTCATTCATAAAAATTAAGTATCGTAAATGAAAAACCCACCCCTCGTGTATATTTTTCCCCGTCGCTCCAATAGAAAAATGCAAAAAGTTGTCTCAGCGTGCCTTTCAGCCACACCATGCAACGAAACATTAACTGCGCGCGATACTTTTTCTCTCCATCACTCCTGCGAGTTCAAAGCGGGAGATCGAAAGAGGAGAGAAAAATACTCTGGCGCGCGCAGTTCACACAGACAACACATACACTTAAATCAAATTCCGCCGCTCAAGTTTACTCGCTCGCACTCGCAAGTATCAAACGGCAGTGCGAAAGGAAAAAATATACACTCTCACCACTCACACAATACATCTTTTTCCGCATGTTTCCACCGCATTGCCTTGGCTAGGGGCAAACAAAGCTAAAATTATAAAGATTCTCAAGCGTTCCAATACCACAAATGGTTTTATAATATTAATAATTAAAATAAGAATAATTTAGAAATGGATATTATTATAAATGAAATAAATAACACGTCAATTCGCCTAAAAGAAATTGAATGAATATTTTCAAAGTGATTTTACAGAATATCGGCTAAAAGAAGAAAAAACGAAATCAAAATGATACATATTCTTCAACTTTAATCTTTCAAGGACTATTGGATAACCGGTGTCCCATAAAGAAAATAATTTTTCCTGACCACCTAAAGTTATTTTTTTTAGGTTTATACGTAATTGCAAAAGGCATTGAATAAACGAGCAGTAAAATAAAAAGTCAAAATTGGTCAGCAAAAAATTCGAAATGATCAGTAAAAAATAAAAAAATGGTCAGTAAAAAACAAAAAAAGAGCAGCAAAAAGTTTAAAAAGATCAGTAAAAAATTAAAAAAGAGCAGTACTTTATTAAAACGGTCAGTAAAAAATGAAAAGTGGTCAGCAAAAAATTAAACATGATCAGTAAAAAGTAAAAGATGATCAGTAAAAAACAAAATATGGTCAGTAAAAAATTAAAAATGAGCAGTAAAAAATAAAATTTGATCAGTAGAAAATCTAAAGTGGTCAGCAAAAAATAAAAAGTGGTCAGTAAAAAATAAAAATTGGTCAGCAAAAAAATTAAAAGTGATCAGCAAAAAATTAAAAGTGATCAGTGAAAAATAAAATATGGTCAGTAAAAAATTAAAAATGAGCAGTAAAAAATTAAAAATGATCAGTAAAAAATAAAATTTGATCAGTAGGAAATCAAAAGTGGTCAGCAAAAAATTAAAAGTGGTTAGTAAAAAATAAAAAGTGAGCGGGAAAAAATTAAAAGTGATCAGTGAAAAGTAAAATATGGTCAGTAAAAAATTTAAAATTGAGCAGTAAAAAATAAAATTTGATCAGTAGAAAATAAAATGTTATCAATAGAAAATAAAAAGTGGTCTGTAAAAAATTAAAAATGATCAGTAAAAAATAAAATTTGATCAGTAAAAAATAAAAAGTGACCAGTAAAAAATAAAAAGTGGTCAGTTAAAAATTTAAAATGGGCAGTAGAAAATAAAATTTGATTAGTATAAAATGAAGTGGTCAGTAAAAAGTTCAATAAAATACAAGAAATTTAAAATTGAAAATCAACAAGAAATTGAAAATATTCAATACAGTAAAAAACTGGTCAGCAAAAATTAAAAATGTGCAGTTAAAAATATAATGTGGTCAGAAAAAATAAAAAATGGACAATAAAAAATATAAAGTGGTCAGTAAAAAATTAAGAATGAGCAGTATTTTTTTTCATTTTCAAGTGAAATTTCGCACATCTCGAGCCTAAAGGAGACTTTAATAGGGTGTAAATTATGAGGCCTGTATCTCTCATAGTTTCCAAGGGTTTGCGGAATCTTTTTTTCCATTTTGTTTTTTCCAATTTGTCTTTGGAATCTTTTTCTTCGGTAACCCTTCTTTTTTGGAAACTTTGTCTATGGAAATCTTGTCTTTTATATATTTTAAACAAATATTATTTTATTAAATAAAATAATGATATTACAATGGTGTTCTTTGAAGTTTTTAGTTTCGTCCTTCAGGGCAAAGGGAAATTTTCTGTGTTTTGGGAAATTTTTAGTTTCGTCTTTTGGGGCAAAGGGAAATTTTGTTTTGGCAAATTTTAAGTTTCGTCATTTTGGGCAAATGGAAATTTTCTGTATTTTGGGAACTTACCAGTATTGTCTGTCGGGGCAAAATGAAGTTTTCTGTTTTTGGGAGGTTTTTAGTTTCGTACTTTGGGGCAAAGGGAAATTCTCTATGGTTTGGGAAGTTTTTAGTTTCGTCCTTTGGGGCAAATGGAAATTTTTTGAGAAAAAAGAAATTTTTGGAAAGGTATAAAATATACTTGTGCAAAATGTGTTACAGACAAAATTTATGAAAATTGTGAAAAATGTATGAAAGAGAAGATTTCCAAAGACAAAGTTTTTAAAAACAAAAGTTACCGAAGACAAAGATTTCAAAGAAAAAACCGGGAAAAACAAAAGTATAAAAAACAAAATGGAAAAGACCAAGATTCCCGATCCCGAAGGAAATGCACCTCTATAAGCTGATTTAGGATTATTACTAGCTTAATTCTTCGCTGACCAATTTATATTTTTTACTGACCAATTTTAATTTTTTACTGACCAATTTAAATTTTTTACTGACCACTCTTAATTTTTTACTGCTCTTTTAATTTTTTGCTGACCACATTTCATTTTTTACTGACCACTTTTAATTTTTTACTGGTCACATTTAATTTTTTATTGTTTACTTTTAATTTTTTACTGACCAATTTTTATTTTCTAGTGACCACTTTTGATTTTCTACTGATCAAATTTTATTTTTTACTGCTCATTTTTAATTTGTTTACTGGCCATATTTTATTTTTTACTGGTCACTTTTAATTTTTTGCTGATCACTTTTTATTTTTTACTGACCACTTTTTATTTTTTGCTGATCACTTAATTTTTTACTGACCACTTTTAATTTTTTACTGACCACTTTTAATTTTTTACCTACCAATTTTGATTTTTTACTGCTCGTTTTTTATTTTTTACTGACCATATTTTATTTTTCACTGATCACTTTTAATTTTTTACTGACCACTTTTAATTTTTTGCTGGCCACTTTTTATTTTTTTGCTGACCACTTGTGATTTTCTACTGATCAAATTTTATTTTTTACTGCTCATTTTTTATTTTTTACTGCTCATTTTTAATTTTATACTGACCATATTTTATTTTTCACTGATCAATTTTAATTTTTTACTGACCTCATTTAATTTTTTGCTGACCATTTTTTATTTTTTACTGCTTTTTAATTTTTCACTGACCACTTTTTAATATTTCACTGATCGATACGAATATTTCTACTGATCATTTTTAATTTTTTGCTGACCACTTTATTTTTTACTGCTCATTTTTAATTTTTTACTGCTTTTTTATTTTTTTTGCTGCTCATTTTTAATTTTTTGCTGATCAACTCGAATATTTTTACTGCTCATTTTTAATTTTTTACTGACCATATTTTCTTTTTACTAACCATTTTTAATTTTTTGCTGATTAATTTTTAATTTTTTACTGATCAACTCGAATATATCTAACTACTGATCAATTCGAAGTTTTTACTGACCAAATTTAACTTTTTACTGACAAAATTGAAACTTTTTGCTGATTATTTCGAATTATTTGCTGATCAAATTTGATTTTCTGCTGACCACTTTTGACTTTTTACTGACCATTTGTTTTTTGCCATTGCAAAATAGAAGGTTGAAGGCGTTGAAGGAATCTAGGATATTTTTTGCAAGTCTCCAGCGTTTTGCTATATTAGTAAATTTTTAAGCTCAAAATGACGAATTTTTAAATTCTCATAATGAAAACTAATTTTAATTATTTATTATACTTCCAATTTTTTTAAGCAAATCTGTTTTGGAAAATTAACTACAATACTCAAGCATACTATTTTCCATTATAGTGAAAATTATAAATTCTTTCACAGAAAAAATTTTGAGTTAAGAAAAATTTAAGAAACGTGGTTTTGAATCTAAACTACCAGAATTTAAAACTATTTTCTCTTATAATTAAGAAATTATGTGCTTGAATTTTTCTTATAGAGTATGATAGTGATGATAGTATAAAAGTAAGAATAATTAGTGGATGACTTTCGGCCAATAGGTTGATATAGCAACAATTGAAACACGGATATGACCTTTGGCTTCTTCTCCTTTACTTTCTCGACATTGACGTTTCGGAGGGGTTTTCCTCCTTCATCAGGTATGGAAATGATTGGGAAAGAACTTGTCACAAAGGATTTTGTTACATTTACAAGAGAGGTTCTCGGACACATTACTGAATTAATTTGCACATTACCTAATTTTGGCATGCCAAATTCAATGATGATAATAGAAAACTTCGGAAAAACTCGTATCCCCCGCTATAGGGGGTGAAGTTGGGGTTCAAAATTCATAATCTTGACCCTAGCAGATAGAAGGTTGGAAATAGCACCATGGGGTCTTCGGGTGATCCCCCTATATGTTGATTTTGGAAATCTAACTGTGACTTTCATTTTCCCTCCTCCCCTTCTCTTCTCTTTAAAAAAAAACGTGTTTTTTGGTTTCGAAAACTACTCATCCGATAGTTTTCATTGTCACATATGTTTTAGACGTTGTCCAGACGGATATTTCGTATATACATACCAATGACCTTGAAACATTTCTTCATGTAATTTTTCAAAGTCAAATGTATTACGCCTCAAATTTTCATCTTTTTCAATCAATTTTATCAAAGTATGATTTTGTAATACTAATTTATTGATTAATTAACAATTTAAGCCACTTTAATGCCGTTACCACGTTTTTGATATTTATATATACAGTGCCCGCACTCTAATACGGATCGGCGTAATCCGGACGAGTTATCGAGGGTTACATTTAAAATAATTTTGAAGTCATGTATGCATGAAAATGTAGCAATTAAAATGAATTATCCTGTGATGTCTTTGTTTAATAAATGAAGTATAATAACATAGAATTCTCTAATTAAGTCTTTTTAATCTTCCTTAAAACTTTTATTCTAATTCTACAAAAAACTTGTATCATATTTTCGAGACGTTGAACAAATTAAAAAAAACCATCCGGATTACGAAGCGGATTTCTGTCATATTGTCTCCCAATCATCCGGATTACAAAGCGGGCACTGTACTTCAATTCCAAATATTATAAAAATACTTTATGTCTACCAATTTCTGATATTGGGCATTGACTGTTTTCCTGAAGTAAGACATTATGGTAATGAAATTTTTATGAAATTTATGAAATTTATTAAACTTTACGAAACTTACGAAAACTTACTGAATAATGTTTTAATGACTGCTGATTAATAATCTTAAATTTATAACAAGGATTGTAGTTAATAATGATTATTGTATTGAATTTCAAGTAAATAAAAACCTATATACTATCATGAACAAAAAATCCTATTTTATGGAAGGAATATTTTTAAAATTAAATATTTTAAAGTCATACTAGACATCTTTAGAAAAACTACGCAGATCAATCACAAAACGGTAAAAAGTATATTTAAAACATGCACAGTTCAAGCATAAAACGATTAACCCTGTGGTACAAATAGCTCAAGTATAAAATTTGTAAAAAAAAACGCTAAAAATACGCTCTGCTCAATCATAAAACAGTAAATGCGTTTAAAATCACGCACAACTCCATCGCAAAACGGTAATGTGCTTAAAATCACGCAAAACTCTATCTCAAAACGTTAAATTCGCTTAAAATCTGCACAGCTGAATCACAAAACATTAATATGCTTAAAATCACGCACAATTCCATTATAAAACGAATAATGCGCATAAAATCACCCATAGCTTAAACGTAAAACGGTAAATGCGCTTAAAATCACACACTGGTGAATCATAAAACGGTAAATGTGCTTAAAATCACGCACAGCTGAATCATGAAACGGTAAATACGCTTAAAATCACGAGCTTGATCATAAAACAGTAAATTCGCTTAAAATCACGCACAGCTGAATGATAAGACGGTAAATGTGCTTAAAATCACGCACATCTTGATCATGAAACGGTAAATACGCTTAAAATTACACACAGATCAATCATAAAACAGTTAAGAATGCGCTTTTTTATGCGCAATCCCAAGCGTTTCGTGATTGATCTGTATGTAATGACAAGTACATTAAAAAGTACCGTTTTATGATTAAGCTGTGCGTGATTGTAATATTTTTAATTAAACCTTTTTAATATTGAGCTATGCATGATTTTAAGCGCATTTACGGTTTTATGATTCAACTGTTCGTGATTTTAAGCGTATTTACCATTTTATGATTCAGCTGTGCGTGATTTTAAGCACATTTACCGTTTTATGATTCAGCAGTGCGTAATTTTAAGCGCATATACCTTTTTATTATTGAGCTATGCATGATTTTAAGCGCATTTACCGTTTTATGATTCAACTGTTCGTGATTTTAAGCGTATTTACCATTTTATGATTCAGCTGTGCGTGATTTTAAGCACATTTACCGTTTTATGATTCAGCAGTGCGTAATTTTAAGCGCATATACCTTTTTATTATTGAGCTATGCATGATTTTAAGCGCATTTACCGTTTTATGATTCAGCTGTGCGTGATTTTAAGCGTATTTACCGTTTTATAATGGTGTTGTGCGTGATTTCAAGCGCATTTATTCCTTTATGATTCAGCTGTGCGTGATTTTAAGCGTATTTACCGTTTTGTCATAGAGCTATGCGTGGTTTTAAGCGCATTCACCGTTTTATGATTCAGTTGTTCGTAATTTTAAGTGTATTTACCGTTTTATAATGGTGTTGTGCGTGATTTCAAGCGCATTTATCGTTTTATGATTCAGCTGTGCGTGATTTTAAGCGCCATTACCGTTTTATGATTCAGCAATGCGTAATCTTATGCGCTCGATAACCAAAAGGTCACAATTAAATTTCGTGGGAATGCTCTATAATCTCTGACACGTAGTGTGATGTCATCATACCGTAAATTCTTTGCTACCAATCTTCTTTTGCCAACACTGTTTCTTTTTTCTTAAGTAGTGCGTGTTTTATACTAATTCTGGAGCATTTTCATTAATGTTTGAGGAATTCTATTCAATCCAGCTGAGTTTTTTTACACTTTAAAGTACCAGAGGCTTTATATTGTTTAAACATAGTTTTTGTTTGGTAATTGTTTCAAAATAAGACATTCTTTTACTAAACCTGATGCGAAGCTAGAGAAGTACGAGAAAAAAATCCCTAGACTCGTTTTTCTATTTTTACGATTATTCCGGTTGCCGCATAGCTGCAATTCTATTGGAGTGATAGCGACAGAGAAGAAAAAGTAAGATCACACCGATACACATTCGGCTGTTCAATTTTCTTTACTACATAGGTTATGGAAAATTTTATCTGATACATTTTACAATGTTAGGTGAGATTTTTAATAATCTCACCTACTATCTACTTTCGGCTCCACTGTCTATGGGGTTTGAACATATAAAAAAAAATGCCAGGTATAGTCACCATGTGGTTGAACTCAGAACTGATCATTTCTGTTAGAAAAATCAAGAAAAAGCAGAAGAATTTCCTGTCTAAAACAATTTTGGTGATGGTCATCATGTGGATGGACCTAGAATCCGAACAGTTCTGGAAGAAAAGTCAGGAGAAGCAAAAGAATGTTCTGTCCAGAACAATTCTGGGGATAGTCATCATGTGGATAAAGAAGATCTGAATTTTAGAAAAATTATGAAAATGTTGTATTATCTTAAAAAATCAGAAATCGCTTTTCGATTCAAAATTGAACTCAGTTACAGTCTGAGAAATTCGTGTTAAATGGTTTTTTTACTGCCCAATTTTATGTAGCCGCTTTTTGCTGTCTAAATTTCTGGGGAGGTGTTTTGATGTCACCACTGGACATACAGGGCTTTTGCTATGAATGACTCATATATCCGTCAGGACAACGTCGAAAGCATGTGACAATGAAAACTATTTGATAAGTAGTTTTCGAAACCGAAAAACACGTTTTTTAAGAGAAGAGAACGGGTGGAGGGAAAATGAAAGTCACAGTTAGATTTCCAAAATCAACATATAGGGGGATCACTCGAAGACCCCATGGTTCTATTTCCAACCTTCTGTCTGCTATGGCCAAAATAATAAATTTTGAACCCCAACTTCACCCCCTATAGCGGGGGATACGAGTTTTTTCGGAGTTTTTTACTATCATCATTGAGCCCTCTAATTCCCTTCAGACTTTTCGACTTATGATGACTTATGATATGGGTTGATTTTGAATCCTAAAAAGTCTCAAACTATTGTAATTTCTAAAAAAGGAGTTTCCCTTTATTTCTATCCATTACACCTTTATGGTGAAATTATTCCTTTTTCTGATCAGGTGGAAAATATGGGCATAATCTTCAATGCAACTCTCTAATGGTCTGATCAGGCCATATCTATTTGCCGAAAGATCAACTATTCTCTGTATACCCTTAGAGCTTCCGGGACATCACGCCCTATAACACTCGTTTGATTCTCGAGCCAGCGCTTCATCTTCCTTTTTTAATTACGGAGCAGAGCTATTTTTACGACGGATAGTGACACAATTCTTCGGCTGACGGTTTCCTTTAATGATTGAGTCAGGTATATTTGCGGCATAAACCGCCGGGATCACATCCCTTTTGGAAATGAGAGCTGTACTGTTTCTGTTTCATCTATTGATTTCTGGATGTCCCGAGTACCTGCCGAGTCTTCTGGTTAAGGGCGTCACTGCTTTTAATAGTGTCCCGAATGACAGGCGCTCTTCTGCAGCTGCCATTCGAAATTTTTTCCAAGACGAAGCCAAAGGAGCTTAGGAATTTTTCTTTACTTTCTTTTTCTTTTATTTTTCTTTACATTTTCTTTTCATTCGTACCTTAATTTAAACTCCTGAATTTGTTAATTTCTTTTTTTTCTCATTTTTTTTCTTTTTTTTCTTTCACAATTGTAAAAGGGATGATCCTATTTTTGTGAATAAATATATTATTATTATTATTATTAACTTGGCATGCCAAAATTATTATTTAATTATTTATTTATTTACTTTATTGAATTATTTTTAATCGGTTACTTTTCCCTTTCCCTTTTACCATGTATTTTTTTTACTTTTGTATTATCTGTTTGCTTATCCAGTATATAATAATTCTAATACGAAAATTACACTACAAGAAACCAAATGATATAATTTCTCTAACATTTTCACCATTTTCAGCACTATTTAGACTGGTTCTAAAAGCTTTACATATTAGATGGGTTTTATTTTTATTCAATTCAATTAAGATTTAAGTGAGAAAGATAAAAATTTTGAGGTATTAGAAAATCAATGGATTACATTATTTTTCTTCCACACTGTAGAGATCGAGCAATTCACAAGATGTACTGTGTGAGTGGTGAGAGTGTTATTTTTTCCTTTCGCACTGCCGTTTGATACTTGCGAGTGCGAGCGAGTAAACTTGAGCGGCGGAATTTGATTTAAGTGTATGTGTTGTCTGTGTGAACTGCGCGCGCCAGAGTATTTTTCTCTCCTCTTTCGATCTCCCGCTTTGAACTCGCAGGAGTGATGGAGAGAAAAAGTATCGCGCGCAGTTAATGTTTCGTTGCATGGTGTGGCTGAAAGGCACGCTGAGACAACTTATTGCATTTTTCTATTGGAGCGACGGAGAAAAATATACATGAGAGGATGAAATGAAATAACATTGGGTGGGAACATTATTCATTCATAAAAACTTATTCTGGACACAAAGTGAAACTGCTGTCATCTACTGCGATTATGACCAAGTAGGTCATTACTTGACTGTTGTTTTTTAGACTGTGGTATCAGTAATATGTTGTACAAGATTACGTTGTTAAGAGAAATTTTGAATAGACCAACTTTTAGACAAGACCAAGGCCAAGACACCCAACAGCTTAGACCGCTTTTAGAGATACAGCACGTAAAAGTGAAACGTGAAACATTTTTAAGAGAGTCTCTTAAAAATATTTCATGAAACATGTTTCATCTTCTGCAAAGGAATTACATGAAATAATAAATTTATGTTTGTTAATAATAATAATTGATTATTTAATTATTTGGAAATTGGAAAATTTTTATGAAGTCTTATATTCTAAATTCTACACATTTTCTTTCCTCTGTTCTGCCAAATTAAGTATTTTGCAGAATTTCTTTTCTGGATTCTTCTGCATTTTTTCACAAAACTTTGTGAAAAGGACTCAGTTTAGCGATAGTCATCACTGGATTGCATGTTTCTATTTTTTTTGAATAGTTCTGGGACGAAAAAGGAGTTGGTCAAAACCCATGTGCATTAGAAAAAAGAGCCCACTCGTTATTTATGCAATTTTGGAACATGATTGTCTCTCAGGAGGGGTTCCTTATTGTCCCATTTGGATTTTTTCTGTATATTGTCAATTCAGAAGAGTCCATAAGAAGTGACCCTTTCCAGAGATTGTCCTTTGCTGCTGTTTTTTATGGTGGTTTTCTTGCCAAGAAGTACATTCCTTGCCTCATGAACACGTTTTTTTATCGAGCTTCTGCTGCTAGAAAGTGTGGCTGAAAACAGCAAAAACATCTTGAAGAATCCGTTAAAATTCATTCAATTAAATAGTTAATTAATATTCATAATTAGAATCGTTCACCGTTTGCAATTAATCATTCCGGAGCCGTCTTTTGCTGGCTGGAAAATGAGGAAACGAAGGACATTCCTTGAATATTTTCACGGCGACGCATGTGACAAAAATCAATGGCAAAAAAGGCAAAGAAAAGAGGAAAAAAATGTTCAGTATGGAAATAAGGAAAAAAGGAGAGGATGTGAAAAAGATGTCAAGGATCGATGATGAACAGCCGCTAAAAGGAGAGACAGTAGCTGATCGGGAAGAGGTCTCTGTGAGTGAGAAAAAAAATGGGAGTTGAGAGGAATAAATCGAGAATTGGTGCAGATAATCCCAGCCGAAGAAGGATTGTCACCATATGGGGCATCATACGATCCTCAGAGGAGGAGATGAAGCACAAGAAAGGATTCCGCATGGGATTACAACACTTCTATATACCTCTTTTCCATTGGGTGTTTGGTGTCATAGCAACAGATTATCTCATATTGGGAGCACTTTTATGCAAAAATATCATAACACTGGACACAAACAAGTGATTACCATCGAGGATTGACCCATTTCCACCCCAAAAATCTCATTTCAAACACACCGACATATTCCTAACCACCTCACTTCTTTTTGGATGTGAAAGATACCAAAGGTGCGATAAGCAACAAAAATCCTTCAAAGAAGCCTTTCAGACCAAACCTGTGCTAAACTATACAACTCTTTGTCGCCATCTTCGGATTTATTCACTAATATTAGCAATATAAACAAATATCCGACAGCGAAAGAAATAAAAATATAATATTATCTTTAAAAAAATTGAATTGAGTATTTTCTTCCTTACGAAACTTGCTGATCCAAGCGACAAATTGAATTTTCACTTTGGAGATATTAATTTATATGATTTATAATGCTTTTCATTGTCCTTTTGGTATAGATCGACTTGTAAAGGATCTACACTAGGCTACAAATTTGCACAAAAACAGCCAAAAATAGCATAGATCACATAAAATTCGATTAGGGGAATATGGGGCTACATTATTATACGATTACACTACATTATTATACAATTGTTTTGTCTATCCAAATTACATCATCTTAAAATCCAGCTTCCTTTAGAAATATGCGAAAAAATAGTATATCAATGTAGATCCACAGCTCAAAGTAGCCCCGCATCCCCCTATCACATAATTACAATCATTGAATATATTACTAAATTGATATCACTTGCAATTTGTTCAGAATTTCGGATCTTAAATTTATTTTAGTAAGGTAAACTTTCTATATAATCCGTGCCATATGACTTACATGCTATAGGGAAAAGTATCCATGCTTTGCACGGTTTCAGGATTCATAATGACTATTTTTTTTCCTATGGTAGGGTCGGAGGAACGTCTGTTCGACAGGGAACCCCTATTAACACTTTTGTCAAAATGTTGAAAATTATTTAATGTATCTAGTAAAATATAAGTAATATAACGTTTTTTCTGTAATATACCTTTTACTACAAACAGAGATGTTCACATTTCATATCCCAAATAGTACAGAGTAGGGTGTCAATAGGTGCTGACACGACTTCTTAAAGTGTCAATAGACGTTCATTTCACCCTAATTGCCCAGTTTTTAAAATACATTTCGGAGTCACATTTATTCAGTAACATAGGAAAATTTAATCATTACAAAACTTAAGATCGTACGAAGCGTGGGCACTTCCCCCTATATCAAAATTACTTTAATCTCTTTCACCGTTTCACAACCGATTGCAACTAATTCATAAATCACTTAAAATATCTCCAAAAGTATCTTAGAAGTAATACAAATGATTTTCAAACAAAAATTACTTATCAGTGCATAACAAGTTCACTACCGATTTATAACCGACGGAACTGGTTCAAATTTTTGAAAGATTCCCAGACCTTTCCAAAATCCAAAAAACTCAAATGTGCCCCATAGCAAAAGAAAGCGGAATAGAAAAAACAAGCGAAAAATTCCTCGGAATTTTCTAGTATTTTTCCTTCAAAAATTCCGTAGGAATTTTCCACAATAGGTTCCAAGGAAAATCATATGGATTTATACAGGATTTTTTCTGTGGAATATATCCATGGAAATGTTCGTGGAATTCATGTGGATTTTTCTACTTAAATAAAATGGAGAAAAAATGAAGCTATCACATGCACCTCATTCTTTTACTTTCGAATATTAAATAAATAGCAAAGATCACGGGGATTTCAATAAGTTTTAGTGAACCAGCGATAACGAATTACCACTTTAGATAATAAAAAACTATTTTATAAAAAAAATAATTTTTCCTAAAATAGATCATCATAAAATAGATCACTTTCACTATTATCTACACGAAACGCAGTGTCGCATAATTGATTATATTAAAATAATATAATTAATTAATTAATTATTAATTAATTATATCGCAGGAGTCACTAAAAATGCTTGCAAAAGTTTGGAAATAAATTACCCACGTTGTCACAACACCATTTTATTTGTTTGACATTAGAGGAAAAAGTGGATAAAACCATGGAAAACCCTATGGAAATATAGTAGAAATTTCCATACGATTTTTCCAGCTTTCCCCGGGGACATTTCACGTGTAAGTTTCCATATAAACGTTCCACGGAACTCCACGGAATTCAATGCTGGAATTCCAGTGGATCGTACTTGAAATTCCATGGAGAGCTATGATTCCAATGGAATTTCCGACTCGAAATTCCATGGAAAACTTCCTGGAATTTTATCGTCAAATTCCGCGGATTATTGCAATTTGGACGCTAGTTTTCCACTGGAATTTCCGCGGAAATTTGCTATGGGGTCATTCGGTTCACAAATACGCTTTATAGAACCATTTTGATCTTTGACTTTGAAAAATCCTTATAGGATTGATTCAACGACATTTTCGAAAATCTGTCTGTCGTTTCGTGATTTTTTTCATTTTTTGGATATGTTTTAGAGATTAAGTTTATTTAGAGATCATGTTTAGGCTCATTAGAAAGTTCTTGGTATTTTTGAAAAGCCTGAACCGTTTCTAATCGGTTATGAACTGTTAATAAATCGGGTCGTAACCGATACCTGTAAATGGTAAATGTTGCGAATGCGAAAGTACTTTTGAGAAGTTCGAGAACTTCGCAAAGCCTGGGACTCTTTATTACCTTTTTTTTGGAAATTTTCGACACTCTACTCACTTGACAGTGTTCAGTTTAATTGTGAATTAATTAAGATAATTTTGAGAATTAATACAGAGTACGTGCTTACAGCTCTAGTTGAAAATTGACACTAATAGTTTCCCTTATCTCACACTAACGTAGCTCCTTCTTCATGTTAAGATTTTTTCTTTTTTGATTTTGTTGAGAAAATTATGATCGGGCCGATCCATCTCAAGACGACCGAGAAAATCGCAAATCGCGGGTTCATGGTCTTAGATTTTTTTGAATTTTACATATGTTAAAGTACACGATAAAATAATATACCCCTATTTTTTTCGCCCAAAAAAAATTCCTGGCCGGAGAAACATGGCGTCAAAGATAGCGTCTCGCGCTTCATTCGTTAATTGAGATTTTTGGCAAATATTTCAAAATGCTCTATCTCGCGAACGGGTCAAGATTTCTTCTTACTCTTTTTTTATTTGAAAGATAATTTTATACTCTTTAAAACGATATACCAGTTTTCGTATTATCTGCTCAAGTTTTTTTTGTAACCGTCTTTTAATTTTTTTTTGAAAAAATTTAAAAATTAATTTTTCTCAAAAACCCCATTCTCAAAAATTTTCATTTTTTTACTGTTGATCAGTAACATTGAGTACTACATTCCCTGAAAAGGCGAGCTTCCACTTTTGCGCTTATTTTTTTAAAAAAATATTCAAATTTTAACAACATTTTCAAAAAAGAAAAAATACCAGTTAAACTCAAAATTTTGAGTTCAATTTTTCAGGGAATACAGTACTCAACAATACTTATAAACAGTTAAAAAATCAAAAATTTTCGATCTCCCGTTTTTGAAAAAAATTTTTTTTTGATTTTCAAATAAAAATGCCTTTTATTGACAAAAATAAAGCTTTAAATCATATTTAATAAAAGTACTAATTATGTTTTTTTGTTTTCTTTAAGTTTCTCAAAAAAAAATTTTTTTGAAAATTTTTGGATTTTTTTGAAAAATTAAAAAAAAAATTTTAATTCTAGGTTAAAAAAATTCAACATTTTAACACGTGTGTAAAATGTACCTTAAAGTTGTAAATATGTCAATAAAAGGCATTTTTATTTGAAAATCAAAAAAAAATATTGAGTTTATAAAAATACTCAGAACTCTTGAAAAATTTTAATCCACAAACTTTTTCAAACTTTTCGTTAAGAAATGTCGGAAAATTAAAATAAAAAAATTTGTCTAGCAAAAATATGTTTTGATCTTTTTAATAAAATTATTCCTAATACTTTTATTGATTGACAGACTTATATTGATAAAAAAGAGAATACTTTTTAGCAACGGAATCTATAAAATGCATCACCTGCCATTTTTAAAAGATAGGGAAACCTGGAGGAATATGTCATAAAAGATGTTATGGTATTTAATTAATAAAATGCTATTTTTAAAGGGGTTGATGGGGCTATGTTGAGCTAGGGCGGCATTGAAAATACTATTTTTTTTTATTTTGAAAGAAAAATAGACCTAGCCATAATTTAATAGAAATATGTGAAAAAGTAGCATTTTTAATATAGCCTCAGCTAAATGTAGTCCCACCTTCCCCTATCTCGGTTTCTTTATTCAGCAAAAAACTATTTTTTTTTTCCTTTCAAAATAATTGAAAAATATTGAGCATAAAACAAATATTAAAGAGAAATATGCTGCCTTTCACCTTTAGAATTCCTTAAAAGACAGTTGTGTCAGAATGTTTACTGGAGGTGTAAGAATATCTAAATTTATAAAAAAAGGGATTTAGATTCAGAGGAGACATATGCCACGACTCCGGTAGATCCTCTTTCGAGACGTGGACCTTTGAGGGTCAGGAGAAATGTAATAGATTGCCTAAGGGAGGCTTTTTTTGTGAAAGTATAAAAAGGACTTTTATGTGTGAATTTATAAGATGGATCACAGTATTTCGCATTTCTTCCAACGCAAAACTTCTTGAGTTTCACTGAACTCGACAGACGAAGATGGGGCCTTATAGTGTTAAGAACAAAAGTGGCTCCTTTTTTTTTCGGGGAAAAAACCTCCAATTTCCCTCCTTAACCGGGTGGTGACACTTTATTAAATCATTCTTGGGTTACTTTTAACACAATCTTCTCACTTTTCTGTCAAGTCGTGTTATGTGTCGCTCGAGAGGGTGGAAAGAAAACACTCATAGACTCCTCAAGGGGCTGAGAGTGTGACGGAAAAGTCTTTGAATGTGGAAAAACCATCACAAGTGAGGAAAGTGTATGAACTTTCGCTTTTGCTTCTTTTTTTCTTCTTCTTTAGTGCTACTTTCTGTGTTTCTGATATAAGAAAGATCAGAAGGAAAAGATGGAAAAATTCTGAGAAAATTTAGCACAAGAGGAAAATTTATTTAACTCGATAAATAAAACAGAAGTAAAGGCTTTTGAAATGTCCTTTAAAACTCAAAAGGAATCTTGATGCAACGTTGAAAAATATTCTCAGCAAAAAGAAGTAATGAAAAATTATTTAATTTTTTTATCTAAAATAACTACGATGAACATTTTCCATTGCCCCAATAGTAGATTCATATATGGTTTCCTTACTAAACACATTCCAGAGATCAATAGTGACTCAGAGAATGTAATAATATTGTTAAAGTAAATAAAATCAATTCATTTTATCAGTAGAATCGGAATCCAATGGTTCTTAAACCATTAAGTCGTGTTTTCATCAAAACTATGTAATTGTAATCTAGTAATTCAGTAAACTATGAAAAAGAGTTCATATACATCATATACATACATAAAATAGATATCTTAGACATCTCTTAAACAAACATTTGTTAAAATCGTATCGGTACACCGTAACATGTTAAATGATCATTTACATATTACGGTGTTTTGATACGATTTAAACAATTTTCGAGATCGATAAAATATGTTTCAATACTTGTGGTTTAGGTATTTTTATATTTTAGGGATCTGCAAACCAAACAGTTAAGAATAGCGAATTGGTATTTTCGGAAAAATCCCCTTGTAAATTAACCCCGGGATTCCTAATATGGCTGTCATTATCACAAATAGTTCCTCTTTAACCCTTTCCAAAAGTATTTTCAATAGGTGCAAGTCAGAATCCCGAATGCTAAGTTGAAATGTTGAAATCCCGAAAGTCAAAATTCCGGAAAGGTCGTAATTCCGAATGGGTAAAAACAACCGAAAAGCCACAATCTCGAAAATACATAATCCCGGACGGGTGGAAATTCCGAAAGTCAAAACACCGAATGAGTCTAAATCCCGAAAATCAAGTTTTCGAAAGGATCATAATTCCGAATGGTTTAAAATCCCGAAAAGCCACAATCCCGAAAAAAACAAAATCACGAATTACGTTCAGCCCCAAAACTCAACAATCCGAATGGGTCAAAATAACAAATGAGTCGAAATCACGAAAGCTAAAACCCCTAATGGACTGAAATCCCGGAAGTCAAGATTCCGAAAAGATTATAATAATTCCAAATGGTCTAAAATACCGAAAAGTCACAACCTCGAAAAGATATAATCCCGAATGGGTGGAAATTTCGAAATTCAAAACACCGAATGAGTCTAAATCCCGAAATCTAAAATCCCGAATGGATTGAAATCCCGAAAATCAAGTTTCCGAAAGGTTCGTAATTCCGAATGGTTCAAAATCCCGAAAAGCCACAATATCGAAAAAAAAACAAAATCACGAATTAGGCGCAATCCCAAAAGTCAACATTCCGAATGGGTCAAAATACTAAATGGTTCAAAATCCCGAAAGCTAAAATCCCTAATGGATTGAAATTCCGAAAGTCAAGATTCCGAAGAGATCGTAATAATTAAAAATGGCTCAAAATCCCGAAAAGTCACAATCTCGAAAAGATAAAATCACGAATTAGTGGAAATCTCGAAAGTCAGAATTCCGAATGGGTTGAAATCTCCATTGTCAAAATTTCGAATGGTTTAAAATCCTGAAAGCCATAATCTCGAAAAGACAAAATTCCTAATTAGTCGAAATACCAAAAGTCTAAATTCCGAATGTGTCAAAATCCTAAAAAGTCACAATCACGAACGACAAAATTCCGAATTTCAAATTCTGAAAGCTAAAATCCAATCCTGAATGTGTAAAATAATTTCCTAAAACAAAGAAAATTTCCTGTTGCCTTCGACAAGCGCGGGTGCAATTGTGGGAGTAGCTGTGACATTTTTAAGATTTCGGCATTTTGGTTTTTGGAATCTTGGCTATCGGGATTTTGGTTTTCGGGATATTGACTATGACACATTTTCAATATAATTTAAGCAATTTTTACGATTTTCGGAAACGTATTTAAGGTTATAAACTACTCATTTTATCCCGATGACCATGGATGATTCCTTTCTTCGATTAAGACAAAACAGATGTTTCATTAAACAGTTCTTGAATTCCGGATAAATTGTAATCAATTTTCAATTATAACTTGTAGTTAGTTTGAAAAAAAAGTATTATGATTTCATTATATATGCTTCCAAGAGCGCAAGCTCAAAAGCATTATTAATTTAAATTAAATAAATAAATAAATAAATAAGATGAAATATTTCTCAAAAGGAATTTAAAAAAATGTTGATCTACTGCGCTTTTCATCACTGAGAAAAAGGGGGTGCGATTAACTTTTTTTCCACATAACTTTAACACTTTTGAGGTGTAAAAATATATCAACATTTTTTAACGCTAATTTTACACCTTTTTGAGGGTAAAATTAACATGGAAAAGGGTAACTTTAACCCCTAATACACCTAAAAAGCATAATATTTACACCGATTTCGGATCAATACTGCAGGGTAAAATTAACATCTCCCGAATGTTATTTTAACTTTTTCGGATCTCTCTCACAATCAGTGATGATTTTACTGCTGTTAAACGAAAACTATCTTGTAAAATTTTAAAACATGAAATTTATTTATATTCAAGGGATCCAAAATAATTTGGGAATATTCATACACTGAGAGAAATCAGAAAAAGTCAAAATAACATTCCGGAAATGTTAATTTTACCCTGCAGTATTGATCCGAACACGATGTTAATATTACCCTTTTTAGGTGTATTATGGGTTAAAGTTACCCTTCTTTCATGTTGATTTTACCGTTAAAATGTGTAAAATTAACATTAAAAAATGTTGATATAGTTTTACACCCAAAAAGTGTTAAAGTTATGACGAAAAAAAGGTAATCGCAGCCTCGTCTTTTTCTCAGTGTAAGAATTGAATAAATTGAAAAATACAAGATTGGCTTAAATGTGATACACCGTCTGTAAAAAATAAAAACAGGGTTATAATTTTAATTTTTCAATTTTTAGTATTTTTTATATTCATTGTTTGACTCTCTTAAAACTTTGGATGATTGAGAGGGGCTCATTAAAGCTGTATGGTTAAAAAAATAAGCCTCTATCTCTTTTATATTAGAGGATAGAAAATTTTGAAATTTTCAATTTGTCACATTTTGCCCCAGGTTTCGGAATTCGAAAATCCGAACCAGAGCGAGGTACTGCCATATTTATGAAGCAGTTTCTCCCAAAGTCCAATGAAAGAATCACAGCTCACATAAGCTCAAGAAAACTTATCTCTCTTCATCTTTAACAAAAACAAGTATTTTGTTATTATTTTGTCAGATTGAAAAAGTGTGACTCTTTTGCTAAAGTTCAAATTGCCTCTTGGGCATCCATTCAGTTGAAAAGTTTCACCTTTAGGTGGGGGTGATAAGGTCAAAGAAGAGGAGATTAATTTCCAAGAAGGGGTTGCTAAGGTTACGTGAACTTTCCCCAACTCATCTCTGGGTCCGTTGCCTGAGGAAGAACTATGGAGAAGGCTAAAGCCAAAAATTTACCATCAACTCTCAAAAAAGTCAAAGCCGTCAAAGAGAAGAATGGGAAAAGAGTGAAAGTCTTACAGCAAAAATTGCCTTTTCACACATCAAAGGAAAATTTCTGCAATTTAATAATCCCTTCTTCTTTTTTTGTTGGGCAAGAGGTTTTCCTGGCATCAATATCCAGCATATGTATGAGGGGATGGTGTGAAAATGAGGTTGCAGAGTGACTTTTTTGCCACTGAGATTTCATTACCCTTCTTTTGAGCCGAAAAAAACGAACAAAGTTGCGAAGGAAAATGGATCAGACGGGTGCAAATCCTATTGAATCATTTTTTCACTTATGAAAGTTGATCTTAACGCGAAATAGAGGACACCCTCCTACCATCTTCAATCCTTCAAATCCTACGGTAAAAAAAAGCGATCGAAACAAAAAAGAGTTACCGCCGAATGTTTTCTGGGTCACACGCGTAAGAAGGAGAATAGAGGATAATAGAGGACACACTTTTAGATTGAGTTGTTTACTGGTTTTAAGGGCTGTTAGACAACAAAAAAGTCCCCTGAATCACTTTCGAGGCAGAAGATCGCGCAACATCATGCCAAGATCAAATTCAGTAGATTTTGATTCGATAAAAAAGGGTGTTAGAGTATAAAGGAAAAGGCTTCATGAGGGAGATTTCTTTGATATTCCCTTGATCCTTTTTATTTGCTGGAAAGGATTCAAAGATGGTTAATTTAGCGGCAAGTTATTGCTTTTCATACGAAGGCACTAAAACGGAATTTATCCCTCAAACGTGTTTTATTGCCTATTGATCCAACAGTACAGATAGATCAATAAATAAGTATCTCACAGATTTTCGATCTTTACTCCTTTTTGTGCCCGCCAAGGAGACTTAAAAATTACCAGAGTTCGGATAAATGATTAAAACCTTTTTGGTAAGTATGTAAATACTGATAAGTAAAATACGAAAATCGTTCATAATAGCTCACCTTTTGGTTCAGGGAAATTTCATCGAATCGAAATTCAGGTCCCTTTCATTCCCACTCTTAAGTAATCTTCTTCTTCTTCTTTTAAGCGTCACACAAAATTCAATTTAGTTCAAACTAATTTTAATAGCGAAAGGACGAGGCAAATATATGCAAAATATTTGAGAATGAGAGGGATAGTGATTTTTTATTTAATTAAATTATCTTATTGCCAGAAAAAAAAATGTTCCAGAGCCATAACTTTTCAATTGTCCCCTTGACAATCTACTTACAATTTTCAGTTTTTACTTACCCATCATTCTTCATTTGTAGGGGAATGTTGACATGGTTCGCACAGAGTAAACCTTCAAACAATGCAAATTTTCTCCTTGCCTGCAAAGAGATAGTTCGTCATTATTAACCATAAGATTGATAAATTATTATAAGCTCTTGAGACGAGATGAGAAATGGTAAGTCAATTTTTTGCAAACAAAGAGAAAATTCGCATCGTTTGAAGGTTCACTCTGTGCGAATCATGCCTACATTCCCCTACTTAGAATTTTACAAACTATACTATCTTATCATTTACTGATTTTAAAAAATACCAACATGGTTTTAGATTATTAACATACCTTTTGTTTCAAGCGGGGTTCCATATCCAAATAATGTATGTCTCAAATATAACCAAAATATTTTTAATGTAAACGAGCTATTTCTAAAAAAATATAATGTACTACAATGGATGTATATTGTATATTATCGTAAAACTATCCCCGCTGTAAGCCAGAAAATAACTTAACTAAAAAATCTATAGAAAATATCAGTTATTTTCTATTAATACAAATAATAAATTTTATTTGATAAATTCCAGACATTTATTGGTATTGCCAATTAAAATTACGACAAAAAATTTTAATATCCATAAACAAGTTATAATATAATCTATTTTTGAGTAAAGATGTGTAAATCTATGTCAGAAATATCGAAAATATATTTATCTTACATATTCTTGCTGTTATGTTCACATAATATCGTGTAATTTTATAAACATCAGGCTTTGATATTTTTTAGTTATATTTGTTACGTGATGAAGACAAGTTGTATACAATTTGTGTTCTCTTTGTAAGATGATGCCAAATTGTCCAATTCAGCTTTGTTTATAGTATCATTCTATCCGGAGTCAATTACAACAAAAAAATCTCGCGGCACTATTTAAAATTGAGCTAATTTCTTGCCAAATGTGTCCTGATTGTGAGAATTTTCAAGTAAATTCTAGAAATTTCAATGCTTAATTGAATTTAGAATTTAATTGTGAAAATCCTAGTGTAATAGCACCGTCACGTCTTAAATGAAAATTTAAAAGAAATCACAATTTTCGATTATTAGGTATAAGATTGATATTACAGAGTGATTATATTTGACTTAGTCATATTTAATACATTTTAGCGCACAGGATGGCGTGATTATGTATAAAATTAAAATTGTTATATTTCAGTTGTAAAAATTCCTCATTCATCCGAATATGGACTTCTTTTATGCAGCTATATAGACGAAGTTTGTAAAGTCTTCGCCATCTATTCGTATTAGATATCGGACATCTATACTCATTTATAGCGATAAATGCTCCTTGGGTATTATGTATACTAAAAGAGACAAAAAAAACCATTTGTTCTCAACATTTTCTAGTAAATTGAAATTTAAAGTCAAAATAAAATGTATCTAATTGAAAGCCGTAGGGAGAGGTGGGGCTACTTTGAGCTGTGGCACTATATTTCTGTATGATTTTTTCGCATATTTGTAAAGGAAACTGGGTTTTAACATATAATGTAATTGAATAGACAAAATAATTGTGCATCTAAATAAAATAATTGTAAGGACCAGCTTCATTTAGAAATAGGCGAAAATATTAGATATTAATGTAGCCCCATAGCTCAAAGTAGACCTACCTCCCACTACTTCTTAAGTAATTCGATTAAAAATTGATTAGAAGATTTTCCAAATTCGCAAAAGCTTTAATCAGTTAATATTGGCTATGAAGTGTGTTAGATGGTGCTCAAAATAGACTTATATGTTTTTTTTAATTAAAGTAAATGTAAACTTTATCTAGAGTTGTCGGCGATAAGAAAGCATTTTTTAAATACTATATTACTAATTCGAAGGTATTTATTTAACTGCGCGATAAAGAAAAATTCTATACCGACATTTTTTATTTGTTTTTTTTTCAATATTTCAAAAGAGTATACTTATTTCAACCTTATAAATTTAAAAATATGAAGCATAATTATTAAGAATTCGCACAATGTTTGAAGTCGTGAATTCGATATTTGCAGTAGCCTTCGAATACTACTATTTTCTGCTATTTCTCAGACAAAAACGTCAAATAAATAATAAAAATTATTTTTTTGATAATGAACCTATTTCTAATAGGGGTCCCGGTTAACATCCCGAAAGCGAAAATCCTGAAAGTCAAGATTTCGAATTTAAAAAAAAATAATAAAAATATGCAGAGGAAAGCGCTCTACCTTAGAACAATTTAAGCTTCGAACAATCCATTTTTTTTTCAATATGTTTTAATGAATATTGTCCATCAGGATATTATATTTTAAAATATATTCTAGTCCAATGCCTCAAATTTCCAGGAAAGAGTCATGGCTCAAATCCATTAAGAACAAAGAAAAAAAGAGACTTCTCCGAAACTAGTGTTCGAAGCCAGAGTGTTTACAAAGCCTAAAAGACTTCCCCTATTGAAATTTAATTCTAAATTCATATTACGTAAATTTTATCTATATTCCGCCAATCAATCATCTTGCATCTAATTTTCACGAGCTCAAACGTTTTGTAAAGCGTTTTCCACTTTACCATTCATCCTTTTTTAAGACCTATTAACATCCTTTTTCCTTTCGTATTACCAAGAATTCTGCACAACAAAGATGGGATTCTGGAGGCAGAAATTCTTATGTGATGTTGAGCATCATGAAATTCTCTGCTGGAGAGACAATAATTCATCGTGGTATTTCCAAAACCCCTTTCACATATTGCACAAAACCAGGAAGAAAAAAAAAGTAATAGTTCAGGAAAAAAAACTACCCTTTGTTCCCCAAGTCCAAGGGATGCAGTGGAAAAAAAGGGAGCAAGAAAAGAAAAGAAATGAGTTAAATTGTTAATAATGTTGGAGTTTTGTTGTGCAATAATTTATGGGCTGCAGCTGCTGACCAAAGGATGAAAAAAAAAATAGAAAACCAGAGAATTCCTGACGAAGGAACCATCACAAAAGGGCATGATGGTCAAGGGATAAAATGAAGTTCTTTTTTGGCGCAAGAAACTGCGAGAGGGATGTTTTTCCCAAAGGTCTTAGAAAGATATCTCGCTCTCACGAAGGAGGATAGCATCGGATAAAGGATTGGGCGTTAATGAGTGCGAAACGATATGATTTATCATTCTCAGACAGATTCATCTTTAAGAAATAGTTTAGCGTGTTGTTTTCTTCCATGAGAATTTTATTGAGGAAAAAAGGACATGAACGAAATCTTTAAGAAAAATGTTAACACTTCCTGTCATCTGTTGAAAGTGTTCCAAATCGACATGATTTCCGTCAGCAAATATCTCTTTTTGGGTAATAAATTAGATCAAGAACTGTTTTTTTTCCTCTTCCCGAAAATCATTGTACCAAGTTTTTCTTACTCTGAACTTTTCACTCATTCTTGAGTCATTTGGGAGGATTAATGGAGAAATTAAAAATGAATAAATCCCCAGGAAGAGGTGAACTCTATGGCTTCTTCGGGGGTTGGTGGTGGAAAATGAGAAATTCGTAGAAAAGAAGCCACCCTAGGAAAAACAGACAAGGGGTTGATAATTAAGAATAAAGAAGACAATTTGGCAGTAGTAAATGCGATAAATAATTTCATCCTTAAACGGAATTATTCTTTTACATGATCTTTCCTTTAATTTTTTAAATATTGTTCTTATTGTAGTTCATTTAAATGCCAATTTCAACGAGTATAATTTATCGAAATTTAAAAAATACTGATAATTGAATTTCCAGTGAAAAGATTTATTTTCGAAATATTTTTAAAAATTATTGTTTTTCAAAATAAATTTTAATTCAGTCATACATACAGGACAATACAGACAGACATACATACAGTCATACATTCAGACATACATACAGTCATACAGTACAGGACAATATAAAGCAGAGAGATACTAAAACAAACGTAACAGGTATCAAATCTATGTGGACCAAAATCCAAGAACACTTGTCGGGGATAGCAATGTTGGTACAAGAGATCCTAGTTAAAATCCCAAATGGGTCAAAAAACAAGATCCCAAATGGGTCAAAACCCAGAAAGCTAAATCCCGCTTGAACCAAAAACTCGAATGAATCGGAATCCTGAATAGGTCGAAATCCCGAAAGGGTTGAAATCCCGATTGGATCAAAATCACTAAGGCCTAAATTCCGAAAGTCAAAATCTCGAAAGCCAAAATCCTGAATGGGCCAAAACTCCGAATGGATCAAAATCCCTAAGGCCAAAATCCCGAAAGTCAAAAGCCCTAAGGCCAAAATCCCAAAAGTCAAAATCTCGAAAGCCAAGATCCTGAACGGGCCAAAATTCCGAATGGATCCAAATCCCGAGCAGGTCGAAATCCCGAATGGATCAAAAGCCCTAAGGCCAAAATCCCGAAAGTCAAAATCACTAAGGCCAAAATCTTAAAAGTCAAAATCTCGAGAGCCAAAATCCTGAACGGGCCAAAATCCCGAATGAATCGAAATCCCGAATTGGTCGAAATCCCGTATGAATCAATACCCCTAAACACCTCTACACACTAAAAGCAATTTTTTTATAAAATGCATTTTAAAGAAAATTTCTCCTATCCTTGCAGGCAGAAACTTCAGAATTTTTTTAAAAAAAGGCAATTTTTAACGACAATTGCTTCTAGTGTGTAGACACCATAAGGCCAAAATCCTTAAACGGGCCAAAATCCCAAAAGTCAAAATCTCGAAAGCTAAAATCCTGAACGAGCAAAAATCCCAAATGGATAGAAATCCCGAATACTGCAATCCTGAAAACCAAAATTCGGAAAATGCAAAAATCCGGAAAGCCAAAATCCCAAATTTTTAAAAGTGTCATAGTTACTCAGACGATTGCACCTGCACAAAAGGAAATTTTCTATGTTTTGGGAAATTATTCCACACATTATGCTCCGTATAATTTCGTTCCTTGCACGATTTTGACCATTCGGGGTTTGGTTATTCGGGATTTTGGCCCTTTCCGGATTGTAGCTCTTCGAGATTTTGACCCATTCAGGATTTTGTATATTTGGGATTTTGGATTTTCAGGTTTTTTTGCCGGCACCGAATACGTAATATACAACCAATGAAAGAGATTTTCTTTTATTTTGATCCCGGAGCTTGAAATCTACGTTAACCCATTCCTTACCATGGTATTATACATCATACGCAAATTGAGTGATTTTAGATGATTTATTTCTGGGCAATTTTTATCCAAATTGCTGTCGGGAATGGATTTTTAGTTACTTTAGTTCTTCAATTATTCGGAAAAAATAGTCTGACAGAGATGAAAATACATTTTGTTATTGTTTTCTTTGTTCGCGGAAGGTCATGCAAAATTTTTGCTCAAAATGGTGAACGGAAAATACGATATCCCGTCGAATTAGTTAAAATTGGCCTTCATCCTCTTTCCTGATTTGAATTATAATTGCCAATTTGTGTTCTCGGATAGTTACTCTATCTAAAGCAATAGAGTTTGTAATGAATTAATGCATAGAATTTAAATTCAGTGACCGTTAAGACGTGTGCTTGACAGGGGCTCCCTGCGCCCCCATAATAGATAAAAAAAATTTCTTTTCATAAAATTCATCTATTAATCTGTAGGAAACTAAACCCAAAATATTAACATTCTATCTCAAGTATTTCTAGTACATTGACTGAATGGTTTAATGCGGCTATGGCCGCTCGGGGGTAAGGAAAATATTATTAATAATGATAAAAATCAAATGAAAGGCAAAATTTTCCAATGTCAGTTTATAACAAAATTTAGTTTTTATAAAATTTATTTTCTTAATATTAATCCGTTCTTAATTCAAATTTACAGTGCCCGCTCTCTAATCCGGATCGGCGTAATCCGGACGACTTATCGACGGTTTAAAATAATTTTGAGGTCATGTATGCATGTGTGTTCAGCAATGAAAATGAATTATCCTCTGATGTTTTTGTTTAATAAATGAAGTATAATAGCATAGAATTCTTTAACTATGTCTTTTTAAGCTTCTTTAAAACTTTTATTCTATTTCTACAAAAAAAACTTGTATTATATTTTCGAGACGTTGAACATATTCAAAAAATTCATTCGGATTACGAAGCGGACATCTGTCATTTTGCCTCTCAATCATCCGGATTACAAAGCGGGTGTACTGTCGTTTCGATTCTTCATTTTAGCTAAGACACACTTAAGCAATTGTTTCAATTCACGGTAAGATTTTTTCTCGGAGACGAACCACAAAGGGAGATTTTCCAACACTCACAGGTGCGTCTTAAAAAACTTCCACATAAAGGATTAAAGTTTTTTTTTCAAATATTGAATACACTATCAAAAATTTGGAAAATAAAAAAATAATATTGCAGTATTTTCAAAAATTACCTTAATAATCCACCCTCTGATTTTGGGAACAAAACCCCCTCAAAAAAAAATTATCCATCGATAAGTTTGTTAATCTAATTAAGTCACTCACCGTTCAAAGGAAATTCCATTAAAATCCCATGAAGTTGTCTTTCTTTCTACTCCTTGTTCTCCTTGTAGCCTGTGAGCTAGGGCAGAAAAAAATGTGACAATTTTTTTACAACAGCAAAATATTGGCTTTTTGTGGACACCCAAAGTCACTGGTGAGCTCATAAAATCCACCCTTATTTGACTCTTCCACGAAAAAGTCACAAAAAAAAAACCGTGCCTGCGTCCAATATAACTTGGGCATACTTTTTACTGTTCTTCGGTAACTTTTTTTCTTTGCCACTTTGACTTTTTGGTTTTCACAAATGCTTCTAAAGGACTGCAACAAAACTACCAAATTGGGGCGATTTTCTAGAGCATGACACACCAATGTCTCCAGTGGGATGGCCTTGTGGTGCCTTCCACCCGAGTGAAGCCCAGTAAAATTTTATTAATTTATGATTTTGCAAATTTTTTTTCACAGCACAACTCACTCTAAATTCATGGTCAAGGATGGGAAAAAAAACTGCCTGAAAATGCTGAAGGGTGATTAATTGTGGGTCACTAATGGAGTTCGGGCTGAAGACCACAAATGACCATTTCTGGAAGCAGACGACAACGAAGGGATATGAATTGCAGTAGAACAACTGTTTTGAATCGTCTGCTTTAATTTAAAGTAGATCATGGATGTAATTTGACCCAGAGAAGATCACTCTTCTCCAGGGGAACCCTTTATGGACCACATCTGGGAAAACATATTGCAGAGGAGAAATTAACAGTCCAAAATTTATGATGAATTACACCGTAGACGCACAAATAAGGACCAAACCCGATTAGACAAAAAAAAAACAGATAAAATTGAATTTGAACTATTGCGTATTTACAAATTATATTGAAAATTATCAAGAATGTTAAACAATTATCTGAAAACAGATCGCTATTTAACGAAAAGCAGCAAAATTTCACGATAAATGTTTAATTTCTATACTGACACTGTCCAAAGATAGTGATAAGCCTAGATCAACTTATTTTAGGTAAGATTCTTAACGTAAGCTAACTCGGAATGCATACAAATTCGATTGTAGAGAGCTGAAGTTGAGGGACGCCATTCACTCATCTTGAATCAAATTCGTGAAATTATATAAATTTTGTATTTCAACCAAAATATCAAGCATTTGGATGATCAGACCGGAAAGCGATAAATGGGTAAAATGTAGACCAGAATATTCTCTATAATTTTGCCAAAGAACACCGAGAAAAATTTGGATGGTATTTTCTACAAATCGTGTCTTTAAATTCTACTGCCTCAAAAGATAGTAGAAAATACCATCCTCCATAGATACTTTCCTTTAGAATCTACCATCTTGACATTTTAAAATTTACTATCCTATGGAAAGTAAATTCTAACAGCCGGATGGTAAAATCTACTATCCTCATTTAGATTTTACCTTGACCTCTCTTAGATTCTAATATCCGGGTAGTAAATTTTACTGGCCGCATATTAAATGTTAAAATTTAACTGGAAGACAGTAAATTTTAACGGAGGATAGTAATTTGGATTGGAATTACTATCCAAGCCAGTAAAATTTGCCATCCTGCTGTTAGAATGTCATTTTGGAATATCGTGTGTGCCGATGCAACGGTTCCCGATATGCTTTGAATACATTATAGCAATTCGTGGCGCAGCTGGAAGATGCTGGACTGTCATCACAAAGGTCGTGTGTTCAAATCTCGGCTGAGTCGTCAATGTTGGAAAAAGATTTTCACGCATCAAAATGGCTTGAAATACAGAGAATGTCATCCAGGAAGGGCCCCAAGCCTTCAAAATGGCCAAAAATCAATGAAAATAAGGAAAAATAAATTTTTCCGACATTTTTCATTCTAATATCCGGCTAGTAAAATTTACTATCCTGCCAGTAAAATTTACCATCCGGCTAGTAAAATCTAACATCCGGGGATATTAGAATTTACCATCCGGCTATTAGAATTTACTATCCATACAATAGATTCTACAATTTTTGACAGTCCAATTTAATATCGCGTTTGCTGGGTGACTTTTTTACTATCCGGCCATTAGAATTTTGTATGGAGGATGGTAAATTTTACCATCCACATTTTTCTCGGTGAATGTGATGTTATTGATTGTCCAGAAGCCGAGATAAATAACCCATCAAATAATTTCGTCAGATATCTTTAAGTTTTCTGCAGAAAATGTCTACACCTCTGCCGAAAATCTGCCGAGAAATCTGTAGATATTCCTACGAATTTTATTTGGGCTTGGGACAAAATTCGTCAGAAATTTTTGCAGATTTTCTGACGAATCCTGGTGCATACTCTGACGAATTTCTGTAGATATTTTGCCGATTTTCTGTAGATTTTTATCTACATTCCAGACTTTCCAGATTGCTGTGTCTGAAGAGGTGGAATATTTTTCACTGAAGTTTGCAAAATTCAATAGAGTTGTTCTTAATTGATATCACAGTGTTTATATAAAATAAAGAATTCTGCGACGCCGTGTCATAAGTAGAGAATAGTGAAGTGAAAACTTTAAGCAGAGTGTTGACCTAAATTTCGTGTTTTTGTATCATTTCATGGGCGATTTTTAAGAAATTAGTATTTTTGTCTTGAATCTTTTTACTCGTCTAAAATGTTTAATGGGTAGGGGAAATGCTCATAATTTTGTCCAGTTTCTTATTTTGGACACTTTGAGGATAACATTGGACACTAAAAATAAATTGATTAAAATGATGGATTTTTATTCCAATATTTGATGAATAATGAATTCTATCTAAATATTTGTTCTTTTTAGAAGATTTTAACACTAAATACGTTAAAATTTGAATATGATTTGAGTTGAAATTGCTTTGTTGAAAATTCAGTGTGAGCAATTGCTTACGAGAAATATGACAGAACTTCGTGGCTTACTTCAGTCTTATTTAGTTTTGGTGAAGTACTAACAAAGTTTGTTCGCTGTTTTTGAGTGATATTATTGAATATTCATTGAATATTGTGTTGATTCACGTTACTGATGATTTGTACATTTGACCTGAAGTGAGATTTGCCTTGTGAATTATATTTTTCGTGTGAAAAATGGGAAATTTTTTAAGACATTCACCAGTGAGGTGATGATTCTTATTTTGGACAGGTGTTTTTCTCACGAAATTTCGTGAAGTTTTAGCTTTTGTGATGACTAGGTTGGACAAATGTCTGGAGAAACAAAGAAGCATCATCTCTACGAAAGAGATGTAGCGAGAAATGCCTTGAAAGGCTCCCGTAAAGGTCAGGGAATGAGCGAATCCGCACGTACTTGGAGTATCGAAGTCAACTCACTTTAATGAATGATATGGAAAGTTTCCGGGCTTCTTGTGACATTCTACGTTTCCCTTACATGAACAGGAAGAGGACTTGGTAAGATTGGTTCATCAAATGAAGAACAATGGGAATCCTGTTGAGGCGGATTAGCTGTCCAAATTTACAGCCAAGTTGGCCAAATTAATAAACAAGTTGTCCAAAATAAGAGCCAAAGTCACCTCTACTTATCAATTCATTTTTAAACGTATTAAAACTAACTTTAGTAAAAATGAGATGATAAATAGCTTGCTAAGTTTCTAAACAACCCTTCTGAAAAGAGAGTAACAAGAAATGTCAATTAGTATAGAAAATATCGCACTTCAAACTTGGAACTTCGATGCTTATAAGCAGACTGTCCAAAATTATAAGCACTTCCCCTAATGCTTGTTAAGCAGAGCATACCATTTTCTTTGTAACTTCTACAGTTTCTTGATAAATCAACAATATTTTTGTTGAGACAATGGAGACTATGCAGATTTCTTATGCAGAAATTCTGCCGAGAATCTACAGATTTTCAGGCAGAAATTCTGCCGAAAATCTACAGAATTTCTCTAAATGTACTAGAATATACCGTTACAATTCAAAAAACCTCCGAGTAAAATCGGCAGCTAGAGCAATGATTTGACGGGAAGAGCGTGGTGGTACATAGGGTTTTGAGAGTAACCTTAAAAACATGTCGCTGATCTGACCGCTATCCTGTCGGATGATTTATTTTTCATAACAACTTCAGTAACTTTTTCAAAATGTGGCAAGAAAATTTTAGACAATAAAAATGATCAACTTTTGGAAAACAATTATTTTTGATAGGATCTTAAATAAAATAATTTTTTTTTTGAAATACATAAATAATGGCCTCAATTCTGAGACCAAGTCAAGATCAAAATTTTAAACTGTCAAATATTTCCAAGATCAAGATTTCATATTCTGACGCGAAACATTAATGGAACTTAAAATGTCTTAGCTAAGAGCTAAGATTTCAAGATTTTCCACACTTAACGAAACGTCACTTCTGACAAATATCTTCATTTTTCTATTGAATTTGTTGAAATTTTGTCATATAAATTAGAAAAATTAATTATATGTTGTATTAAATAATATAATATAGTCCATAATCGGGAATAAAAGAAGTGCAAACAAAACTTTTGACATGTGATAAACCCTAAAATGCTTATTCAAGATGTGATTCTTTTGCAGGTATTTTCAGGGTGTTGTACTTCGAAACGTATATCTAGATATATGTACCATTACGATTAAATTACAAGATCAAATATAGCATTTTTCATAGTCATTTTCTCTTTTTGTATCATCTCATAGAAATATTCCTCGTCAAAAACAATTTCCGCATGAAACTCTTAAAATTGTTAGTGTCTTGAAAATTCCAAGAACCTCCGAGAGGTTCTTGGAATTATTTCAAGAAAACAAGAAATTTGACGTCTTGAATTCTTGAAATATTGGTTCCAGAATTGCAAATCTTGATATCCACACGGTTTGTGTCTTGGATTTCAAGATTCCAAGACATTTGACAGATTTGACATCTTGATCTTGATTTTTTAATTTCAGAATACTAAAATCTTGAAATTTTCTTGATCTTGATCTTGATCTTGGTCTCAGAATTGAGGCCAATATTTATAGATTACAGGCAACTCATTTGCAAAAAGACAAATTTAGAAATGCATTTTTTTATCACTTTTCCACCTGCTTTTTCGTCAAGAAAACTTTGACAAGAAATTTTTAGTCAATACTGTACTTCTGAAGTGCTAAATTAGTTGATGAACTCGTACTTTTGGTCTCTTGCAGACTTTCCAAAACAATTTCAATCAATTAGAAACGACAATACTTTTTTTTTAAACCTCTTTTCCAGAAGTAGCTTCACTGGTCTGTTGTGGCCTCTACACACTAGAAAAGTTTGTCCATATTGAAGCAAATTGCCTACTCTTGTGTAGGAAAAACTCTAAAATATGGACATATTTTTCTCTAGTGTGTAGAGGCCATTAAAAAATGCATAGAAAGAAATTCTGTTGGTCATAAAATACATAATAATAAAATGTCGTTAGTATACAAAAATATCTGCTGCTATTAAAATATATTTTATTATAAAAAAAAGTTTTTATTACTAAAAAAAAATTAAGGAAAATATATGTAAAAATAAATTTCTTAAGATATTTTTTTAATTTTCTTAACTATATTTTTCATAATATTAAACAAATTATTGATTCCTAAGTATGGAGAAGTGCATGAAGTGCAAGAAGTGCTGGAAGTATTTTCTGGAGTCTTTCGAAATGCTGGAAGTGTAAAGGGCTCCTCCATACAAATTGTGAAAGTGTCTCGAAGTGGTGTACACATTTTCACCCAAATATCTCCCCCTTGGATTCATCCTTTGCAAAAGGAACAAATTTAGATCAATTTAATTGTTTTACTTTTACCAGTGAGTATTAATGACGGCTTTCTTTCGTGGAGTAACCATTAGTTTTAATTGAATATTAATTTGTTGTTTGGGTAGCCCCTCTCTCCCCTATTTAAAATCAAGCTTAAAATGTAGGATCAGCCCTTCAATAACCCTTTGATTACCATGGAAACTCATTTATGTGCACCATATGAGACTCCCACAGTGTTACCATCATTTGCCACTGAACGGGCCACAAAACAACCTCCACGGCCATCAAGAGAACCCCTTACTTTCCGCAAGGGTTGAACTCCTGTTTACCCTTCGTGTTTGTGCTTTTCACTCTGCACACACTCGAGAAAAGGGTTCTCCTTTCCCAAGAGTTTCATGTCATTTTTTTATTATCCTTTTACCTAAGCCATCTCACTCTGCACCATTATGTGAGGGTGCTTCCTGAGGGTGAAAGGGTAGAAAGAGAAAGAGGTCAAAATGTGTTTTGCCATTGAGGAATAACACAAACAAACAACAAAAATAGGGGATAATTTGATTTTAATTGTATCTGATAATTTTTTTTACACGAATTCTGACCTCAAAAAAGGTGAAAAATCGTATAAAACAAGACTAACAAATATTGAGCTAAGAAATATACTTTTTATTAGTTAAGGACCACCTAAGAAGGGGTTACATAATCTCAAAATTGCTCTCTTTTATATCTTCTTTTCTCCTCTGAACATCTTCAACTACCTCTTTCATGGTGAAAAATGGCTCAAATGGACTAATTTGAAGTTGAAGAGAATCCTCTTGCACTTCCATTAAAATTATATTGACACAAATTGACAGTTTTCTGCCTCAGAGAATACTCTAAATGAGCCTAAAAATACTTAGAGATGTCCGAAGGTTCGATGGTCAAAATAGATAAAAATTCCATTCGATGTGAGGGAATCCTCTTTCTTTTTGAAAACATTGAAGAGAGTGTCTTTTCACCCCCATCAATAACTCTTGAGCTTCTGTCGCTCAATATATTAGATGAGATCATATATTCTGTCAGTAGAAGAGGTAAAAAGTTTGGAGTGGTATATCTTAGCTCCTGATGAACATAATTGGATGAGTGAACTATTGTTGGAAAGCTTGGTTCATTAGCTTTCAGAATCTGGTATATGTAATTGGCTATGGGTAAATCATGGTCATCCAGAACCATTTATGTCGAAGAAGACACTTTTTGCAGCGTCATTTTTGACCATCTACTGCTGGGACCAGGAGTGACCCACAATTCTCGCACTTGGACTGTTCGTTAGAGGAACTCAAAGGGTATAATTTGTAGAAGAAACTTTTTTTTTGGACATCTTACTGTTTTTTATTCATCGACTTTTGCAAGAATTTTAAAATGTTAAACGCAAGGAAAAAATTACAGAAATCCTTCTATCCCATTTTCTGGACAAACTAATGAAGATATCGACTTGGAATATTCTGAGTACCCCCCATAAGTTGATCCAAGGAATCCAAATGTCACTTCAATTTCATCCCCACGTCTATCCTTCCCCTCCAGAAATCACTCCTTTAGGAATATCTCAAGAACCAGACCATCGATGCATTTCATTTTGGGATATGTTTTAGAGAGTATCCTGGCGGACATTTCATTCATACATCTCAAAGACGTCCGACCTCTTCTTCTTGCACTTGCTAATAATCTGGTTAGAAGAGCAGAATTTCTTCTGATCAATTTTCTGACCAAAAAGACAAAGTTAGCGACTTTTATTGTTCTGAGTACCCCCCCCCCCATAAGTCAATCTAAGGAATCGAAACAACACATGCATTTGTCTCTCATCTCACTCCTTCTCCTCCAGAAACCACTCTTTTGGGAATATCTCAAGAAATAAACCATCGATCCTTTTCATTTTTGGATATGTTTTTGACATGGCCAAGGCGGACATTTCGTCCTCAGACACCAATATCATCCAGGAATTTTTTTTTTGGAATCTAGAAAATAAGTGTTTAAACTTTTGTACCAGTGAATTTCAACATAAAAGAAATACTTAACCAAGTAAAAAATGATTAAGCTTGCAAAAAATTTTAAGATCTATCAAATAAACTACATTCTGTCTAAATCCGTTAAAAATACACTTCCTTACGCAGTCTATTAATTGGCCTTGGAAATTCCAAGAATAAATTTCTGGATGATATTGGTGTCTGAGGACGAAATGTCCGCCTTGGCCATGTCAAAAACATATCCAAAAATGAAAAGGATCGATGGTTTATTTCTTGAGATATTCCCAAAAGAGTGGTTTCTGGAGGAGAAGGAGTGGGATGAGAGACAAATGCATGTGTTGTTTCGATTCCTTAGATTGACTTATGGGGGGGTACTCAGAACAATAAAAGTCGCTAACTTTGTCTCTTTGGTCAGAAAATTGATCAGAAGAAATTCTGCTCTTCTAACCAGATTATTAGCAAGTGCAAGAAGAAGAGGTCGGACGTCTTTGAGATGTATGAATGAAATGTCCGCCAGGATACTCTCTAAAACATATCCCAAAATGAAATGCATCGATGGTCTGGTTCTTGAGATATTCCTAAAGGAGTGATTTCTGGAGGGGAAGGATAGACGTGGGGATGAAATTGAAGTGACATTTGGATTCCTTGGATCAACTTATGGGGGGGTACTCAGAATATTCCAAGTCGATATCTTCATTAGTTTGTCCAGAAAATGGGATAGAAGGATTTCTGTAATTTTTTCCTTGCGTTTAACATTTTAAAATTCTTGCAAAAGTCGATGAATAAAAAACAGTAAGATGTCCAAAAAAAAAGTTTCTTCTACAAATTATACCCTTTGAGTTCCTCTAACGAACAGTCCAAGTGCGAGAATTGTGGGTCACTCCTGGTCCCAGCAGTAGATGGTCAAAAATGACGCTGCAAAAAGTGTCTTCTTCGACATAAATGGTTCTGGATGACCATGATTTACCCATAGCCAATTACATATACCAGATTCTGAAAGCTAATGAACCAAGCTTTCCAACAATAGTTCACTCATCCAATTATCTTCATCAGGAGCTAAGATATACCACTCCAAACTTTTTACCTCTTCTACTGACAAAATATATGATCTCATCTAATATATTTTTTTCTAAACATACAAAATATTGCTATGCTACGCACAATTCAGTTAAAATGTCAAAACAATTTGTATTAAATTATGATGGAATTTACAAAATATTGCCCTTTTATGGTTTGGCTAATTTTTTCAGAGAAAACGTTCATTTTAAACTTTAACGCATCTATGAAAATGAAAAATAATGTAACACTGAGAGAAATCCGAAAAAGTTAAAATAACATTCCGGAAATGTTAATTTTACCCTGCAGTATTGGTCCGAAAACGATGTAAATATTACCCTTTTCAGGTGTATTATGGGTTAAAGTTACCCTTCTTTCATGTTGATTTTACCCTTAAAAGGTGTAAAATTAGCATTAAAAAATGTTGATATATTTTTACACCCAAAAAGTGTTAAAGTTATGACGAAAAAAAGTTAATCGCAGCGTCTTTTTTTCTCAGTGAAGGAGACAACATTTTCACTCTCCTCACCAAGAAGAAAATTGATTGATATTTTAGACAAGGGTTTGGAAAATCTTAAATTATGGACAATTTTCAGTACAACCTTTTAAGATAAAAGTGAACTCTGAATCTGCACAAGATTCTTTGTCTAATTCTGTGCTAATACAAAAATTGAAAAATCTCCAAAATGCCACTCAAAGCGCGGAAGTGCGATTAGATAAATAATGACGCTATCAGTGGAGATGAAAAGATGTTGGGTAAGTTTTAGTAAGGCTTGCGGCTGCAGTCTGGTTTAGGTTACTGATATGTCTAGGTAACATTCAAGATGTCCTTCTAGAAATTTACAAAATCAGGTTTTGAATGACCCCATTTTTTACGAATTTATTTCCTCCGCGTGAGGGCACTGTTTTCTCCCGTGAGTGGCGCTGGTAACTGTTCCTAAAATTTTTAGTTCTCAAAGTTTGTAGCCCAATAGTTCGAACAAATTAAACTAATATAGGCCCTGATTTGTTCAGCATTCAATTAAAATTTCTATTCGAACCTTCTTCAATATTCAGTTTTTCTATTTACAAAGAATATTCCTAACCACATTAATTAGGGGAGACTGGGGTAAAAAGTCAAAATCGAAAATTTCAAAATTCAATATCTTTTAAGATAGATAGATAGATAAATTTATTCATCAACAATGTTTTCGAAGTACAATTTCGTTTTAATGAGATCCCGTGTAGTTTTCAGCGTCCACCGCCGTCTTAACTAGATAGAAATGATAGTGCCTTAAAATTTTTTCCATAGATCGCCTCCACAGACCTTCTTCAATATCGTAAGTTTCTTAGAGTTCGAACAAGAAATTCAGAAAATTAAAAATATTGAAATTTTTAGCCCAGGGGGCAAATTCTGAACGTTTATTTGCTATGTAGTAAGAGACTACATAGCTTCGTTAAAATGTTTCTGTATGTGAGCCACAGAATTCCGAGCTTTTGCCACTTCACATTTTATTACCTACGCTACGAACACAAGCACTAATACATTTTGGAAAATTGATGATACCTTATTCAAATGTATTTTAGAGATTCTAACCGAATAATAGGTTTTTCCGCGATTAAAATGCACAAAACTGTCTTTTGCGGAGTTGTTGTTTTTCATTTAGTCAACAATGAAAGTACGGCGGCGACTGAGACAACTACCAAAATTGACGAAATTCAGTGGAGACACACTGATTGAGACTGAAAATCTCTATTTATTTTCGCGGTAATTATTTGAATTTAAATTGCATCTTTTCTTGGGGAATGGGTGCATTAAATTACCCATTTTCTTCCTTTAAAAGAGAAGTAAAATTGAAATAAAAATAATTCCTTTATTTCTTGCAAAATATTTGTAGTATTTGATGATAAATAATTTAATTTCTGGCTATAATCGTTATAAAAAAATCCGAAAAAATATCAAGAGAAATAACACAAACGCTAATTGATAAGTCAAAAACAGTTTCAATTAAATTTAAATTTATTTACAGCAAATAGAGTTTGATCCTCATAGAAGAACGTGGTAAAATAGTTAAATTAAGGCCAAGAGGCAGTTAACGAATAATAGAAAACGTTAGAATTTTGCATTATTTTCAAGAAAAGCTTTATGAAATTTTGCTAATAAATTGACGTTTATTCTTTAATAAATCTCTTCTGAAGTTATTAAAAATATGGTCTATGACAATTTGTAATGAAATGTTAATTTATTTTTATGGGAAAGATAAATTCAAGAACTATTTAACTATAGTGTTAATTTGCAATGCTTGCACTGGACTTAGGGAAATTTAGGCATTAAAACTTAGAAGCTTGCGGATAATGAGCAAAATATAGATAAAAATTATTAAAATTCTATTTAAAATGTTTAGCTTTGTTATATTGCATTTTTTATATCGTCCTTTTTCAACAACTTTAAAACCCAAATTATTATTAGGTGAGATTCTTAACAATCTCACCTACTATAATCCTAACAAAATTTCATGTCGTCCGATCGCGCTCAAACTTGGCCAAAATGTGTTTCGCCACTTCCTGATCACGAATATATGGGGGGCTAAGTTACGTTCCCGGCCGGCCGGCCGCTCTTTGGAGCTTAATAGCTCCTAAACTAAAAAAGATATCGACTTGCGGTTTTCGGCAAAGGTTAAATATCGTATGAAAATTGCAACATGGTGCATTGACCCCCCACCCCCCACCCCTCCTTCCGCCATTTTGAAGACCCCCCTTTTTTTGTTTTCTCAACAGCTCCGCCCCTATGGTATTGAGCGGGCTCAAATTTTAGTATGTTATAGCTGGGCCTTAGAGCTTTCCATCAGTACCAAACTTAAGGTCCCCCGACCCCCCTGACCCGAGCTATAAGGGTCCAAAAAAAATTTCTTAAAATGGCCATAACTCCGGTTCTAATTGTCAGAATTTAAAAAATGAGGGCTTTTTGGAAAGCTCTCATGAAATGCCACTTCCCCTTCTAACATCGCAAGCTCATAAAACCACCGCTAGGGGCGCTATTATTAAAAAGAAAATTTTTAAATCTTAAAAGTTAAATAACTCAAAAATTCCTTATGCAATCGGGCTGAAATTTTAGTATGTTGTAGCCGTTGATTATACCTATCAAACAAAAAAAACCTTAAGTCGATCCATAACCCCTGACCCGAGCTATAAGGGGTCAAAGTTCGAACATTGACCGGCCTCTATCTCCGGTTCTAATTAACATAGCGACCTAAATTTTACCTTTTTGGTTTCGTCTCGATGAGCACTTTCAGATGGAAGTTCAAAAAGTCACCACAGGTGGCGCTGTGATAGCGTCAAAATTCATCGAAATTCAAAGACATTTTTCTCAAGAACGGCATTGTGCAAGTTAATGAAATTTTAGTATGTTGTAGTCCAGTCTAGGACGTTTCCAAAATGGTGCGTATGTGCGCTGTGGTTTCAATAGAACCGGAGATATGAGGGGTCAAAGTTCACAACATTCAAAAAATCATATCTCCGGTTCTATGTGACCGATTTTGATAAATGAGGGCTTAAACGAAAGATCTCACCAAATGCTACAACTTTCTAGAATATTTGAACTTCGTGGGACCAACACCAGGGGCGCCACAGTCGAAAAACCAATTTCAATATCACATAACCTCAATTATCTCGACTGTCGCTGAACCGATTTTGATGATTACTTCGACATAATTGTAGAGCACATTTGTCTCTACATTTCGTCCATACATCATTTTCCACTCAGACCACGCTATCACTCCGATTTTGCCGTTTAAGTGTGAAAAAATTGATTTTTCCCATAATAACGCTTTGAAATCACTCAGATGCCAATTCGACTGCCTCTTCTCCACCAAGACACTTAAAATAGGGTTTTAAATGGAAAATCCCACAAAATACAACAATTCTTTGATATAGTTGAAGTTCAACAAATGACTACTTGGGGAACTCTGGATGAAAAAACGAGTTAAGAAACAAAAAACCTCGCTTATCTTGGCTTCTGAGTAATCGATGAGATCATGTTCTATGGGAAAATTATAGAGAACATTCTGGTCTACATTTCACCCATATATCACTTTTCTGTCAGTTCATCCAAATCCTTGATATTTTGGTGTAAATACAAAATTTGTATAATTTTACGAATTTTATTCAAGATAACTGAATGGCGTCTCCCAACTTCAGCTCTAAATCGAATTTGCATGCACTCCGAGTTAGCTCACGTTAAGAATCTCACCTACATAAGCCGGTTAGGATTATCTGTCCCTTTCTAAATGATTTGCAAATAATATTATTAAATAAAGCTTTAGAAGATTTTGATTTTTTATTCAGTTTTTTTAACGCAACTTGAGGGCTTATTATTATGCATTTGTTTTATAGCTTTTAATAAAATCATACACTAATGGGATTAAAGAGCTCTCAAAAAATTGTAAATAGAAATAATTTTTTCTAATTTCGTGTGTATTATTTCTTGTAAAAACACAATTTTTAATAAATTACAAATCTGAGTATTAGTGGTCAAATTTTATTTATACTTTTTATAAATTATATTTGCATAGGAAAACGAAAAATATAATAGAAAATATTAAAATTGGGCATTGTTCATTAAAGCTTTTTTTTCTGAAAGACAAAAAGAATATTGTTATAATATTCTAAAGGGATATATAAAAATGTTCTACTAATTATTGTATTAAGAATATAAGAGTCCTTCATGCAAATTGTACGAAACCTGCAAAATTTGAAGTCTTTTCTCAAACTATTTTAGAGTTCTTTTTTTTTAATTGAGTTAAATCTTCTCTTGCAAAAGAATGAGGATACTCGTGCTCACTCTTTGAGTTCGAGCAATAAAATAAATCCATACCAGCAATTTCGTATAACAAATTTTCTTTATAAAATGCTTATTACCCCATGAAATATTTTTATTTTTTAAAAGATTCAAAAGTTTACAATATTGTTTACCACCACCTAAATATTTTTTAGCAATTTTGCGAATCTTGCCCAAAATGTTTACGTTTTATTGAATTGTTACTTCCACGGCAAACTCACTACAAATGATAACGTTATCATTACTAGGGCATGAAATTTCGAGACGTATTTCAGCATCATAAGTATTAGGCGGCATTTCATTTGTTATCTCTTGAGTTACACGAAAAACTCTTAGTTGTCCATCGTCATTAAGTGGACAATCATCATCCAAATAGGGACAGCAATCGTTTGGTCCTTCCGTAAACGGTATTCGAAAGAATCCAAAGCGTACTTCCAAATTTAATGAATAAAAAGCTGTATCACATTGATGTTCTTGAATGATTCCTATTTCGAATTCAATTGATCCTCCTCTTTGTAGGGTGCATACATTGTTTGAAGTGCAACCGTCTATGTTGATGTAAACTGGGCTTGGTACTCCACCACCTTAAAAAAAATTAAATATTTTATTATAAGTTTAAATGGACTGGTTAAGTGAATTAGACTTTGCAAAATATTATAGATCAACGAGTCATCAAAAAGTTTCACTCATAAAGTGTTAAATTATTTGGAATACAAGTCGATATCTCGAACCTTTTGGTCTCTAAAATCGGCAATAAAATCATACGAACGAAAATAAGATTATAAGGTAAAATAGCGAGATCTTGGAAATAGAATTTTTGTAAGGTAAAGAAAAATTAATGAGGATGGGGAAAAAAATACAAGATAAACATTAAAATACTTACATTCCTCCTGTTGTATTTCATCAGCATAACTGTTGACGAAGACAAAAAATACAAGAAACAGAAAGATCTTCATGGTTGATGTCGATTGTGCACCGTGCAGCTCTACCACTGATTACTATTGAATCAAAGCCCAAATCCACAGCTTTTTATACCCCAAAAAGAGTTCACCACCAAAGTTATACGGAACATTAACTTTCAGTTAAATTTATTGCATACTAATTTTCCGCACATTTTCTTATCAATTAGGTAAAAGTGAATATTTCACCAATTAAACAGCAATAAAGATGTCTGGAATATTCGGAAAATAATTTTCATTTAAAAAGAAAAGTTTTTCATGCAGAACACATTCAAATTCTTAGCGAATGTCTTTTGATCACATGTTAATAAAATTTTGCGAGAAATCTACAAAATTACCTTTTTGATTAAAGGCACAAAAACACCTTGCAAAAAATAGACCAATGACTAGCTAGTGATAAGCTAGTGAAAATTCTTTAGAGACTTATTGGAAAATTTATGCATTTAACGAAAGAATTTTGTATTAAGAATTTTGATTCGCTATGTACTCTCGCAAATAAAAGAAAGTCTCTAACTTTGTCTTGAAAACCATTTATTTCGATCTTAAAGTTAATGGTTTGTACTCTGAGAAAAATAGTTTGCAAAATGATATTAAAAGTTGGTCGTCTGTCACTCCATGTAATTAACCAAAAAATTAGTAACCCATTTTCCAACCAACTTTTTTTGCAAAATGAGATCAATTTTTTGCAAAAGGAGGTCAATTTCGTCCAAAAATGAGCACTTTCCAGCGGCTTCCAGTGTCAGTGTCGCTGTGTCACTCAGAATTGTCAAATGGTAGACAAAATATTAATTCACTACAGAATTATTTTGCAAAGTGGTGATAGTTTTCTCGTGTTTCTCAATAATTTTAATAGTGAAAATTGGGAGGAAAAGCTCTTGCGGTAGAGATTTGTGTTGTGATTCGGAAAAAGACAGTGCCGACAGAAATTAAATGAAATTTAAGCAGTGTTTTGCAGGGAAAATTGCTCAAATTATTTATTTGCAAAACTAAATTCTGTGATTCAGATGGCTTGCTCAAGTCCCTGGAGTGTTGTGTGATAAATATTTGGTATCCAAAAGACTTCAATACTGAAATGTTTAAAGATTTGTTCGCGAGATTGCATCTCCAGTGCAGTTTTTGACATGTCGGATGGTTCATTTATCAATAATCCGACGGCTAAAATTCATACAAATACTAGTCTTGGAGTAGGTTAAAAATGGAAAAAATTTCCAAGATTTATTGTGAAAAAAATGTGTATTGTCGTAGTAAAATTAAAACTGTTAAGTGCAATTGGCTTCTTCATTAATATTTCGAGTACGTCAATTTTGTGTCTATACGACAGACAAGAACACTAAATTTCCTTTATGATGTCTCAGTGTAGATGGCGCAGCTAAATGTTCAGTTGGAGGCAAAAATTTGCAAAAATTTGCATAAGGAGGACAATAATTTGCAAAAATTCACCCAAATGAAAATATTTACACCCAATTGCAATTTTTTTGATTAATTAGCTGATCTCCAAAATCAATCAATTTTTACATCCAAATGCAAATTTTTGCAAACTATTTGTTTCAGAGTAGTTTCGAACATTTTCCAGGAAACTGCATGTTAGGTACGATTCTCTCATTTTTACATGTAATTCTCCGATTAAATCCACTACTTAAAATTAAAACATAATACGGGCTTCAGACCTAAAGCGGTCTTCAGACTAGAGGTTTAGCCCAGTTTCCGACGGACAAAAAATCCTAAATAGCAACCAATTTTATTGCTCTTTCAGAAAGTAATAGGCCATTTGTCCTTAATAATCCAATACGAAATCAATTTTTTCCAAAAAATCTTGATTGTTGAAAAATTAGAGTAGTTAAGCCACATGGCTAACTCTCAGGTCTGAAGTCCGTATAAGGCTTAGCTTGGTCTAATTTTTTATCACTCACGATTTTTTGGAAAAATCTACCTGAGGATTGGATTGTTAAAGATAAATGACAAGGCTATGAAAAAGGAATAAAATTGATCACTATTTAAGATTTTGAGACCTTCGGGAACTGGTATAAGCCTGAAGACCACTTAAAAATCTTAAAGTCGATAAATAAGAAGTAATTTTACTCAAATGACTCAAATAGTCCGCAGTTAAGTAATGGTAAAAGCAATTTTGCATTTTTTTGATATAGAAATATTTTTCAAACTTGAACATACTTAATATGCAATGAAAGAATCACATCTACAATAATGCTCTAAACACAATGGGATCGGGAATCTTCGTTTTTTCTATTTTGTTTTTCACACTTTTGTTTTTTCCAGTTTATATTTGGAATCTTTGCCTTCGGTAATTTTTGTTTTTTGGAAACTTTTTCTTTGGAAATCTTGTCTTTCATACATTTTGCACAATTATCGGAAATTTTGTCTGTAACACATTTTGCACAAGTATATTTTATAACTTTCCAAAAATTTCCCTTTTCTCAGAAAATTTCCCTTTGCCCCAAAGGACGAAACTAAAAACTTCCCAAAACACAGAGAATATCCCTTTGCCCTAAAGGACGAAACTAACACAGCACAGAACTCCCAAAACACAGAAAATTTCCTTTTGTCCTAAAAGACGAAACTAAAAATTTCCCAAAACACAGAGAATTTCCCTTTGCCCTAAAGGACGAAACTAACACAGCACAGAACTCCCAAAACACAGAAAATTTCCTTTTGTCCTAAAAGACGAAACTAAAAATTTTCCAAAACACAGTAAATTTCCCTTTGCCCCAAAGGACGAAACTAAAAACTTCAAAAAAACACCATTGTAATTTCATTATTTTATTTAATAAAATATACTTGTTTAAAAAATATAATATGAAAGACAAGATTTGCAAAGACAAAGTTTCCAAAAAAACAAAAATTACCGAAAACAAAGATTCCAAAGACAAACTGAAAAAAAAACAAAAATGTAAAAAACGAAGATTCCGCAAACCAGACACAATTACGACTTAAGGGGTTACATGGGTCTCTCAGGTCAAAAAAATAGGCCTTTTTCTGATAATAATTTATTGCGTCGAAAATATTTTAGAAATTCCAACTTTTGGGATATGAAAGAAAAACTTTAGAACAAGATTTAAAAAAAATTGAAAAATTTTGAAAATTCGACAGTTGTTGGTTGGTAGCTGATTTTCGGAACCATTCCTCAAAAAACAGACCTTGTGGTAGGTAGGACTTCTTCCAGTAGGTTCATCTGAAATTAAAAAACCAAATACACTATAATAGAGGATTAGTTGGACCCCTGGATGAATGAATGATTTTTGAGAAAAAAAACAAAATTTGGATTTTTGGCAAAAGTTTTTGTAAAAAGAATCAATTTTACCCTATTTTTTAACTCATTTTGTATTGCAAAAATGGTTCTGATTAAAGAAAGTGCAAGTCCTTTATTCAAACAGTAGATAATACTTCTCAAAACAATTATGCAAAATTTCAGAGAGAACGGTTCAGTGGACTCTGAGTAATCTTGACTACCGCATTGTAAAACGGTGTTTTAAGAAAAACGCGTTTTAAGTTTTACAACAATATGCGCCCTTGGGCGGAATTCATAACTAAAACTGCTCTACCTCTGAGAGTTTTACTTCGATTGACTTGAAATTTTCAGAAAATATTTTTCAAACGTTATACTATAAAATAAAAAAAAATGATTTTTTTTACCTGAGAGACCCATGTAACCCCTTAAGCCGAGAGACAGCTTAACGTAAGTATAATTAAAATAATGATCAGATTGAATTTTCATCAGTTTCTGAATAATCTGTCTCTCGACTTAAGTCGTAATTGTGTCTAGGGCATAAATCTCACTCAACTAGTTTTTTAGCATCATCATGACTTTACTTTTATGTTGCATTTCACGTTAAAGAAAACAATCTATAGTCAGGGACAGACTGTTTTGTGAAAATCTTGGATTGTTTACCCGCCGAACCTCAATCTCTGTGCTAAATCCTAATTTATATCTAGCTCTGTAGAAGAATAGTGAAACTTGTGTGGTTTTAAAATAAGTAACTAAAATTATATTCTCATAGAACAAAAACCTAACACATTATTAGCCGTAATCTTTCGGTTCACACATTGTTAGTTAGTCGTTTTTAGTTAATCGAGTAATAATTTCAAAGGGTTCCGCATGCTTGAACTCTAAACACAGCCCTAGAAAAAGAATTAAGATAACTCTTAATATAGGTATAATAACTGTAAAAATATAATAACTTTTTTAATGACTTTAAAAAAAAAGTTATAATAACTTTTTTCAAGTCACAAAATAGATATATTTTGCTATTTTATGTTTGTTTTTCCGCTTTTCTTTTATTTTATCATTTCCTTTGTTAATTTTTTTCTTCCTCTGGAAGTGTCAATGTTGCGAGATACAGTCGAATTAAAATTTGAGGTTATGTGAAGAAGGTTTTGCGTGGAAGCTGAATTAGAACTATTTTTCACTGGTGTTTCCTCATATATTAAATTTCGCAACAAATTCCAAATATTTCACAACAAATTACAATGATATATTCTCTAAAGTTATTTATCTTACTTTAGGAAAAGTGTATTTCACATGAATTCCGTTACGTTTTTGAAAATATTGGTCAAATTTGAGGAGTGAGAAATGTCATCTACATCGCCCAAATTGTCAAATTTGAGGAACTCTACTGTAGTGGAATAGGATGCACTGCACTTGTCTTCTTGGAACACTGCCAGGAATATTTCTATTTGATGTTCCATACAAACTTTCCCAAACGAAAATCATCTTGACTGAAGTATATTCTTAAATTCAAAACATTGAAGCATATACTTGAGTTGAGACGAAATTTAACATTAACAAAGAATAATAATATGTACACATCGATATCCATCCAGTGAATTCAACATCCACGTAGAGTTGTTTAAACTTTAACTTACTAAAAATTCGTCAGTTGAATACCTTTTTCATTATATCAGTTTTTTGTGTTACCTTATGTTTACTACTGCCCTAGTCTCCCCTACTGCTCAAATTCAACTTTTTCTTTTCATTTGTAAAGTACCTTTTTACTATTAACTGTAGTAGCTTATTAATTGTAAAATATTAAATTCAACTCACTTAAAATAAACTAATAACTAATGAGTTCAGTTATAAAAACAGTAACGCACATATAACTAAAAAATTTACTTATTTTCTAATAAATATCTTTAATATTACAATAAAGAGAAATTACAAGAGTTTATCTCTTTTTCTTATAAATGTTCTGAAGCGAGCAGCTGAATAAAAGTTTCAATGACAAAAAAACTTGGCAAAACATTAAAGTAAAATAAGTCAGAAATAAAACTTTTATGATCATACTGTTAGGCACTAACACCTTTCGAAAAGTGGAACTGATTTGATAACTCATTCATTCATTCATTTTCAACCGCTTATCCCTATTGGGGTCGCGATAACTAATTTTTTGATTTGATAACTAATGGACTTATTTGAAAAATTACAAAAATATATCCATTTTTTAATGTCATCCAAAATATGACATGCAGAGGAAATCTAAAAATGATAGAAATTTATTAATATAACATATAAAAATGTTTTTTGGAACTTTGGAGATTGGATGAAAATAATAGTAAGGCGCTTCTCACTAGATAAAAATAACGATCCGAGTAGGGGAATTCTAGAACAGTATGACAATATCATATGACAAATTTAAGAATTTTTAAATGACAAATTCGGCAAAATAAATTGAAAATCAGATTCATAGTTAATGAAAGCTTCATAGAGATTCTTTCAATGACCATTTAATGCTCACTAAGCTTTACCGTATCCTGCTTCCGAAATGACTACGTAAATTTGTCATATGACATTTTCATATTATTACAGAATTCCCCTACAGGTAACTGATTTAGGAAGTCTGATATGACCTGCGGTAGCTTTCTCTTATCGTTTAACCTACACTATGGATTAACTCTAAAAATTACTCATATGTCTTACCGTAGATACAAGTGACTTTCAACGTGGTCTTCAGACTAGAAATTTAGCCCAGTTCCCGACGGTCTCAAAATCCTAAATAGCAACCTTTATTTATTGCTTTTTCAGAATTCAATAGCTCATTTGTCATTAATAATCCAATTCTAAGTCAAATTTTTCCAAAACATCTTGATTGTTAAAAAAAAAATGGAGCAGTTAAGCCATAAGGCTAATACAGGCTTCAGACCTAAAGCTTAGACATATGGCTTACCCAAGAAACAATTTTTTCTTAATATAGTGCTGTAGAATTCCTTAAGTAAGGCACTATAGAACCAAAAATCTTTTAAATTGCTTATAACGCTCTTGGTCCCATCATTGAGATTATTATAAGTAAAGTGGCGCACTCTTAAAGATCTTAAGAGCTCCTATTGGAATTTCTACAGAAAATTCTCACTTTAAGTCTTTTAAAAGTGCACTAAAAGATTTGTTTAATGCTTGGTCCTATAAGGCAGCTATTTTGCTTCTTGGGTAACTACTTTAATTTCTTATCAATCACGATTTTTTGGAAAAATTTAACTTAGGATTAGATTATTAAAGATAAATTACCTCTAAAGTTCTAAAAAGTAATATAATTGTTCGATATTTACGATTTTGACACCTTCGGGAACTGGGCTGAACTTCTAGCCTGGAGACTGCTTAAGTCTTAGATCTGAAGCACGTATAAACTTTAATTTATTTCTTGACTCTTGATTAATTCTACTTAAGGACGGTCTTTATCTATTGGACATGGATAGACAGACTTCTATAGGTTCATTTGCTAAACGAATATATGAACCGTATTCAAACTAACTATTTTCTCTTGAGAACTCACTATTTACTATTGGAAAATATACAGGACAATACCTAAATAATTAGTTCTGGTCCTAAAAATCTTAATTTTCAAGGGTAATGCATGCGTAAACTACCCCACCCTCCTTGAGATCGAATCGATGAATATCATCCCTAAGTGGTAAAATTAAAGTAAAGTTTACGAAAAGCAGGGGTCCAAAGTCCCTTTAAAAATCCCTCAACATTTAAAGTGAATTTGGATTAACCAGTTTTTTTTTATTACAATTAAAAGCATTTCCTTAAACTCGTCTATTTTATAAGCTTTGATATTACTATAAAAGCATACTCAGTCAATAGTATTCCCAGTTTCCTCATAGCTTCGGAAAGAACTGAACGTGTTGTTTGCTCAAGATGACGACGGATCGTTTGGTAGATATCTCACCCAAAGACTTGACAGTCCTCAGGGATCTGTATCGCGTTAATTGGCCGGAACATTTTATTCACTACCGAATGATCAATAATTTTGTTCATTGGTATAGCAGTAACACCAAAATCGACTGTGTATCCATTTGGAGTTTGAATGACACTTGGCGAGAAAATGGAACAGTGATTATAAAGGTGAATATAAATTATTCAATGAGGACTTTTAGTTCACTTAATAAATCCCATATTGTGCAGAAGAGTAGGAAAAGGCTTCTTGAGTAAGTTCGGCCCAAAACTAAAGTTCAGTTTTTTTTTTTTTAAATAATTTTCAACGATTAATGAGGACATATACGGTGAAACTTCGTAAAATTATTTTCTAAAATGGAAATGGATGTAATTTAAAGGTTCTACCCAATGGATAATAAGCCAGTGACGGTGCTATCTTTCTATTTATAAAGAAAGGATTGTGGTTGTGAATTTCAAGTAGATTTGTAGCAGATTTTTCCAACAATAATAAATTTTAAAATTAATTTTGGGTGAAGCTTACTTAGGCAGTTAAAGGCTGTAACATAAAGCCTGTCAACAAGCCAGTATATTGGTAAATTTGGTCAGTATATATCGAATTTAGGATTTTGGCCCATTTCGGATTTTGATTATCGATTCATTAGGAATACTGATTTCGGAATTTTGGCATTCGGGATCCTATCCTTCGAATTTTACCCGGACCACAAGGGATAGGTAGCTGTGCCACTTACGGTTCACTCGAGTGCCGATCTGTGGATTTATTCCAAAAACTTTGCCAATCTGCCGATCTTCGGTCAACCTTCCGATCTCAAGCCGATCTGCTGATCTATGGCCAAATTGTGCCGATCTGTTGATCTCTTAGCAAAATAGTGCTGATTTGCCGATTTTTTATCTCCATATCGGTACTACTTAGCCGAACGCTGCTCACGACTCACTCTGAGATACACTTATTCACCCCTCACTGGGACACGCTTTTCTGTACAAGTCACCCCTTGCGTTTGATGAATTTTGTGTTATTTATTGACAAAAATGAAGTAACTTACTGATCATTGCGATCTCTTTACTGACCGCAAAACATCTAACTCCTAAAATAAATGTTAACTGGATATAATATGGGGTTTAAAAAGAAAAATCTAAGTACTTTAGTTAAGCTAGTTCTTAGACACTGATAAGAGGACTTACTTTAGGTCCATCAGTACATTCATTTCGCAACGTTGGATCCAACCCAAATAAGCTTGATACGTGCCCTAAATCTATTAGACTGGAATGGAAATTTAATAATTTGGGCAAGAATGAAATATATTTCAACAGAGCTTCTAACGTTCTTTAAGAAAAGTAAAATTCCTCTGAAGATCGACAAGGATCGTAAGGTTTTTCTAGTCACGAAGGAAATAGTTACTAGAGCAAAACCAATAAACGTTAGCGGAATTACCGTAAGAAGGCTATCGCCTGAGGATGTGGAAGTTGTTGATGAATTGTGGCCACATAAAACAGAAGGATCGTTGAATTTGTTGAAAACACTGGCGAAATACAATATGTGCCTTGGAGCTTTTACATCGACTGATCGACTGGTTGGATGGATATTTATATCAAGTTTCGGAGCTGTTGGACCGATTCATGTTATTGATGAATATCGCAGCTCAAGGATTGCACGAAGTCTTGGATTTCATCTGGCCCAATATATTGTCAAGTCTTTGGATCTTGAACCATTCGCCTATATCTCTAGCTCAAATCTTGCTTCTATTACGCTTGTCGAAAAAACGGGATATAAAAAATGGGATGAACAGGAACATTTTACCATACAACAAATTAAAAAGTCACCTCATTCTTCGCACCAAATCAATTCCAAGCTCTAAAGATTCTTTTAAATTATGCTTTCCTTAATGGGGTTACATGGGTTCTCGACATTTAGAAAAATGTATATATTAAAACAAAACGTTAAGAAATATTTTCAGTAAATTTAAGTTTTTCGGATTAAGACTTAGGAGATAGATTGCTATATCAATCGTTTTTTTTTAAATCAATTTTTGAAATCGGTAGATAAAATTTTTCGAAAATTAATGCATCGATTTCATTGAAATGTTGTACTTGGTTGTACTCTTGTTCTAAATTTTATTGAGATATTTTGGTACTTAAAAGGAAGATTTTGATTTCTCATTGTCACTTCTGAGACTGTCTATTTTAGAATTATATCCTTGGATTTAGATTTTCCGATTATAAATAAACCCCTAGGATCACTACCAAATCGAAAATTCGATGTTAAAGTTCTAATTTTTAGTATTCTAAAAGTTCTAATTTTTATTATATCGATGATATTTTTGTACATTGTAGCAGACATTTAAAATGAAAATGATTTCAAAATTTATTTTAGGAGAAACTTACTTAGGAGATTAAAGGCCAGAATTAATGTAAAAGCTGTGAAAATGAAAATGTCAGTACTTTGGTAAATTTGGTCAGTACTTATCGAGTTTGGCAACTATAGATAATTACGAAGACGCGACAAAAGAAAAATAAAAAATATATAAACCTATTAAGCAATTAAGTGGGAAACTTAGGTTAATTTCTGGTCAAGGGGTGACTTATTCTCATTTTTAATAGTCGGGATTATTATGATTTTCCAGATTGATCGAAAATTGTCATGGGTTTTTCCGGTTACACGATGCAATTTTTGGACCTCTAGAGATTCCGAAAATATTTTTTGGGCTTCTCGGATTTTGTAAAGTATTGCTTTTAACGAGTTTTCAAAGCTATTTTATATTTTCTCAGAAAATTTAACAAGTACTTCTACCGGTGACAGCCAGAATTCCGAAAGACAAAACTTCGAAAAGATAAAATCCCGAATGCGTCAAACAGGAATATTCATAATCCTGGAACGGTCGAAATTATATGGAGGATAATACGTTGAATAATTTCCCAAACCTCAGAAAATTTCTTTTTGCCTTTAGGAAGCGTGATACTATCCTGGAAGTAACTATGATACTCTTATGAATCCGGGGATTCAAGATTTCGGACCATTTGGGATTTTTGTCCATTCGAGATTTTGGTTCTTCGGGATTTTGGCCCACGCGGGATCTTTGCTGATTTGGGATTTTGGCTTTTCAGAATTTTGGCTTCATTGATTCTATCTTTCAGGATTTTGTCCGATTTGGGATTTCGGCCCATTCGAAATTTTGGTTTCAGGGGATTTTTTTCCATACGGGATTTTGGCCGATTTGGAATTTTGGCTTTTCGGAATTTAGGCCCATTTGGGATTTTGGCTCAAACGGGATTTAGGTCGATTTGAAAATTTGACTTTCCGGATTTAGGCCCATTTGGGATTTTGAATTTTCGGAATTTTATCTTTAAGGATTTAGGCTTTTTGGTAATTTTACCCATTCGGGATTTTGGCCGATTTGGAATTTTGGATTTTTGAGATTTAGGCCCATTTGGGATTTTGGCTCAAACGGGATTTAGGCCGATTTGAGAATTTGACTTTTCCGGATTCAGGCCCATTTGGGATTTTGAATTTTCGAAAAAACTCTAAGGGTTTAGGCTTTGAGGATTTTGGCCTATTTTGGCTTTTGACCCATATATAGATTGTGGTTTTTCGGGATTTAGGCCCATTTTGGTTTTTGATTTTTCGGAATTTTGGCTTCTCAAATTTTGGTTTTCAGGATTTTAGCCCATACGGAATTTTGCCTTTTTGGTAATTTTACCCATTCGGGATTTTGGCCGATTTGGAATTTTGGCCCATTTTGAATTACGTTGATTTAAGATTTTAGCCTTTCGGGATTTTGGCCCATATGGGATTCTGGCTTTTCGAAATTCTGGGCTCATTCAGGATTTTTGCCCATTTAGGATTTTAGTTTTTCGGAATATCAACCCATTCGGGATTTTAGCATTCGAGATTTTGGCTTCGAGTTTTTAACTGGAACCCGTTTTTCTGTATAAGTCACCCCTTGGGTTATTTATTGACAAAAATGGAATATCTTTACTGACCGCAAACAACTTATGCTCAAATGAAATATTATCACTCTACACAATAAGGGATTTAAAAAGAAAAAATTAACTGTAGATTAGTACAAATGTAATCTTTATGCGCATTGATGAAATGATTTACTTTAGGTCCATCAGTACATTCATTTCGCAACGTTGGATCCAACCCAAATAAGCTTGATACGTGCCCTAAATTTATTGGACTGGAATGGAAATTTGATAATTTGGGCAAGAATGAAATATATTTCAACAAAGCTTCTAGAGTTCTTTAAGAAATGTAAAGTTCCTCTGAAGATCGACAAGGACCGTAAAGTCTTTATAATTACAAAAGAGGGAATCAAAGTAAAATCGATAAACGTCAACGGAATTACCATAAGAAGGCTTTCGCCTGAGGATGTGGAAGTTGCTGATGAATTGTGGCAACATAAAACAGAAGGATCGTTGAATTTGTTGAAAACACTGGCGAAATACAATATGTGCCTTGGAGCTTTTACATCGACTGATCGATTGGTTGGATGGATATTCATATCAAGTTTTGGAGCTGTTGGACCGATTCATGTTATTGATGAATATCGTAGCACAAAGGTTTCTCTAAGTCTTGGTTTTTATTTGACGAATTATATTGTGGATTCTTTGGATCTTGAACCATTTGGCTACATATCTAGCTCAAACCTTCCTTCTATCACGTACGTTACAAGACAAGGGTTTACAAAATGGGATGAACAAGAACATTATACCATACAACAAATTATGGAGTCTCCTCATTCTTCGCATCTAGTTAATTCCAAACTCTAAAGATTGTTTTTACTCCCTTAAAAAAACAAGTATATTTTATTATAAAACTACACCTGCCAAATTAAACACGGTGACAAAGAACTTTAATTGCTGTCGTAACTGTTTAAATTCACAATAATTGTACAAGACTATTTAGAAATAAATGACTATTAGGAGTGATTACGGGTTATCAATCTCATGTATTCATCTCCGTAGAACCCCTGCTCCGAGGCCTCATCCCTTATTCTGCGCGAGTGAAGTCATTTGGTGTCTCCACATGCGAATGTTAGCGCATAAATATGTAAATTGCCAGGCGAAAGGGGACCCACTTATCATAAAAAAAAGAAAGAATGCCAGGGAACTCCACCCTCACACGTGACGCCAACCCAGCCAATCGCACCGTGAAATTCTCCAGAGATGGCTTGCATTAGCATAAATTGTTCCCCTGTATGGAGTCTCCATCTCCAAAGTGGTTACATTTTTTTATACTTCTGCATTCCCCCTTTTTTGGGACATTCCTTGGGGTTAGATTGTGGCTGAAGTACACGTTGACTTTTGGGGTTCACCCTCTTTGTTACTCTTTTTATTTCGTGTATATACTAAATCCGGAAGGCGGATGGAAAAAATCAAATATCTAAGGGATCATAATTTCACTTTTAACTCACATTTTCTTCTGTATTTCTCCCAAGAGGGTAAAGTTTTCCGCGTGAGAGAAGAAAACGACCACAACGTACAACAAAAATTCTAAAGAAGAAGATTGTATTCTGTATGAATTCTTTAAAGCATGACTAAAATTTTTCAAAAACGTAAATTTTCCAAATTAGAAATTTTTAGTAGGACCACAGAGACCCTGCTTTTTGGATAAGACGGTCTGTGAACCAAGGTTTCTGCTGTTTACTTCTGGAGACCGGTTGAGAAATTGGTCGGCAACCTCAATCTAAGATATGATGTTGGAATAAACATATTAATATTAATATTGTTAAGTAAAAGTGGTACAAGTTGGACAGTGGTACAATTTGGACAGGGCTTTTTGTCTTGATAAATTTAGTACTTTATTTTTATTGTATATTTTTATTGCTTAAGTTTTATTACTTGGTTCCTTGTGCTTAAAAACAAATTTTGTACTGCATTTATCAAGAAAAAAACCATGTCCAACTTGTACCGGCGAATTGTCCAACTTGTAACACTAATTCGAAATTATATCTCTTTACCCTATGTGGCTTAAATTATCAGTCAAGAATTTTTCGAAAATTGGGACATTACCCATGTGGTAGGGGTACCCATCGGGTGCGTCGCAGATGTTGGATTGGGAATGGCTGTAGTTGGTTCTAGAACGGCAATACGAGAAGTCCTTATGAATACTAAACGGTTCAACCGCTGGTCCTGGGGCCGGAGAGCACTAGAGTAATTAATGAAACAGACTCTGGAGTGATACTCGGGGTGTTATTTACGAGTGATAATAGCATGGAGTTAGAATTCTCGTCGCGAATCGGTCAAGATTCTGCAGTAATAAGGGAGCTTAGCAAAACCGTGGTGAGGAAAGCCGAGCTTAGTCGTTCGGCTGAATTATCGATTTTTAAACCTGTGTTCATTCAGATTCTCACCTATTAACATGAGACTCGAGTAATGACCGAACGTATAAGATAGCGAGTACAAGCTGCCGAGATGAGGTACCTCCGGGCAGTTAAGGGAATCACTCGTCGAGATCGAATGAGGAACATAGCCATTCGTGAGGAGCTAAGAGTCGAGGAGTTGCTTCTTCGGGTTGAGAGATCACAACTTCGATGGTATGGACATGTTCAGTGCATGGATAGAAAAAAATTTCCGAAAAAAGCTATGCAAGCGATGCAAGCCATTGTGGGGAGACCTTGACCTCGAAGCAAGCCTAGGACAAGATGGTTGAAACAAATTCAGAATCTTGCCTTGGAACGCCTTGGTATCGAACCCGAACATCTTCCTGAAGTGGCGAAGGATCGACAAGTGTGGGCTCCTAATTTGGATGTCGTGGGCCTGCGACCCCAATAGGGATAAGCAGTTGGAAAAACTATGATGATGATTGGGGTTTAATATTGGATTATTAAGTGTAGCGCTATAAGAAGAAAAACTCTCCATAATTTCCTTATCCCATTTGAGAGTAGAAAAGACCATCCCTATCCTTCTCTATCCATTTTGTGTCGAGTGGCTGTGCTACTGTGGAAAACTGGTTCTTACAGGTGGGTTGCCTCAGTGAGACCGGTCAGATCGGTGGTGTTCCACAAAAGTTCCGGTCCTTTCCAAAATTCGCTTCCGTTTCCGCCACATAAAGACAAATGGTCAATTACGTTCTGAAAAACTAATAAAGGATTTTGTAACCTTCGGGAACTGAGCTAAATGGGGCTAAACCTCAAGTCTGAAGACCGCTTTACAATTTGACTTGGTAGCATACGATTTTACATTAGGAACTTTACTTCTGAATGTTGTTAATAAATTTAGGAAACCACCTCTGTAAGCCTGTACAGCTTTTTATTCGTCAAGTTATGCTAGTTAAATTACTGGTGGCATTTTGAACCTTCCTTTGTACCTTACGTCATCAATAATGTGGATATTACAAGGTTTCGGAGTTAAACAATTATTTCCTTTTCGTTTTATACTTGATAATTTAGAAAGAGTATTGCATTGGGTATAAGTTAAATAAGGGCACTCAATGGGTCAAGTGGTAGAACATTCGCTCTATGATGCAAGTGTCCCGGGTTCGAATCCCCTTGAGGTCACCAGGAATTTTTCTGGCGTTAAAGGTGTTCGGATTGCATCCAGTGAGCTTCACTGTACTTGATTCCACGGGCATGGGACTGACTGAAGGCCTTGTTCCTTCATGGATGTTGTGCCAGTATTATTATTATTATTATAATTTAAATAAAGTTTCGAAGAAAAAATTTGCCTGGTCTGATCTTCAATAAATATTCTGATCTGGATACGATTAAACGGATACGATGTCAAAAACTATTTAACTTAGAAGACGTCCAATACAAAGAAACAACAGGTTCTTCTTTCAAATCTTCAAGCCTTCAAGAAATCTTGCACCTAAACGGATATTCTTGAAATCTTCCGAACTTTGATGAAGCTCTTTTCTCGTGGAAGTACTCAATAACGTCTTCATCAGAAAGGTAAGGTTCACAAAAAATCTTCAAATTAGTTAAAATCAGCTAATGACTTACTTTTTATTAAGGTGATAAAAAGAATAATAAGGAGAATAAAAAGAATGCAATAATTAAGTGGAGGAAGTAAGTACTGAATGAATCTTTTGATCGTTTGGGATCATACAAGTGCTGCTTCATTCGTGTAAATGTGTTAGGCGCTTGTATTGCTACAGTTTTCGAAGTAGGTAAATAATACTTGGCACTTTTTTTAAATTAAAAAGTAGCTTTAAAGGAGAATGATCAAAACTATATGGGCGCTGGTCCCAGAATAGCCACAAACGGCAATAGGCGCGTTTTATTAGTACTGTTATAAGATTAAAAAATTCTCGGGACCCAGGATAATAAACTCTGGGATTCCTTGTAAAAAAGCCTTTATTCTTTTGAAAAATCGCTGTTTTGACAATGAATTACTCAAGAACGACTAAAGCAATCTTGATGAAATTCGGTATAAGGTCAGCGTATGACTTAAGCTTTTTATCCCTGCATACCACTCCATCCCCCCACCCACCATTCTGATAGCTCCCATACAAAATGAGAGCATTTTATCTTACGACTTCTTTCTGAGAAGAGATATTTTCAACAATCTTCACGAAGAATTTTTCGATCGAACTTGACTGAATGAAAAAATTGAATAACTAATAACGTTAACAATAATTTCCTAGATTTTTACGTACGAGGTACGTGAAAGAAAGATAGATATCGTTATTGTCTAATCAGTACGATTTTTTGTATCATAAATAATTGGTGAATCAGTTTAATGATTGTCTTTATTCCCGAAATTTAGCCATGGACTATACTAGGTATCACGTACCAAACAAAAATTTACGCTTAATCCAAGACGTATTACATAAAATTCCATAAAAAGCAACAAATCTTGTATTATATTTATTAATTTTCACAATTATATTGCTTCAATCACCAAATGTGGTCTAAATCTAAAGAACAGAAGATAGAATACCATGGAACTTCACTGAGAGAAATCCGAAAAAGTTAAAATAACATTCCGGAAATGTTAATTTTACCCTGCAGTATTGATCCGAAATCGGTGTAAATATTACCCTTTTTAGGTGTATTAGGGATTAAAGTTACCCATTTTCATGTTAATTTTACCCTTGAAAAGGTGTAAAATTAACATTAAAAAATTTTGATATATTTTTACACCTAAAAAGTGTTAAAGTTATGAGGAAAAAAGTTAATCGCACCCTCTTTTTTTCTCAGTGTTCTTACTTTTATCTCTTATCTGATCAATTCCTTAACTTTTCGTCTATACCCTTTTCTTCGCAACCATCAAATAACATTTTTCATCGAATGAACTATACAATTTCACCAATTTCAAGGCCTTGAAAGAAAAACTTACACAAAATCCTCTGTTGTATGTTTTATGTTTGAATTTCCCTTGATTGCGAATTTCTGAAAGCTAATGCTGAGGCACTCGTAATAACAGTTATGAGTGGAAATAATTACAAGGAGCTGGAAAATCTTATTTTATATCCCTCGCACGACATCCACAAATTGCTGTCCAACCACATTAGTGGTGGCCCTTTTTACAGGGTGGTGAAAATAAAATGACACGCATATTAAGTGTCGGCATGTCCAATAAAATTCTACTCCCCCGAGAGATCACTTGAAGCGATTTTGGCGCGCACGGGAAAGTCAATTTCATGTTTTCGATAGGTTTTCCGGACCGGCAGTATCATCTCCAAGACAAGACATTCCCATTCGATGGTAGTTGATGAGGAAGGTGGAAGAGAAAAAGCGTGTGAGTGCCGTAAATCGGGCGAATTTATGCTCCTGTCACCGATTACATGTCGCGTGACAGAATCGCGTATAAATTCCCGAAGAGTCACCTAACTTCTAAGTCCCCATGTTAACCATCCCATAACGAAAATGGGCGGCGGAAACTCCAGTCGATTTGTCATTTTGTTCAGCACGTGGAGATGTTCTTAGCCGGAAAGGGTACTTATCACTCTCGTCTGAACCAAATGAGGTACAGGGGCAAAATCACCAAGTGATAAGATTGTGAGAAAATTATCTAAATTGACCTACACGGCTTCATTAGCATTTTAGCACGATTTTAGCAAGAAGCGATTTTTGATTGTTTACAACGCTTGTTTTTAAAATCAATTTATTAGATTAAAGTTAATCTTTTGTTAACAAGATTGCTAAATTTTGCAAGTGCTACAATTGAATTTCGCCATTGCAATACGGAAGCGAAAAATAATATCCAAATTTATGTTTTGAAAAATTTGTAGAAGAATAAAATGAAGAGGTAGACAACAAGATTTTTTCAATTTAAAAAAAGCTTTTTTTTGCTCTTTTATTGTGTAGTCTTAAGGTACTAAACCTTTTGATATAAAAAAAATTAAGACTTTTGCAAATTATTCTGTACCATAAGGGGCGCTCAATAGGTCTAGTGGTAGAGCACTCGCTCTATGATGCAAGTGTCCCGGGTTCGAATCCCCTTGAGGTCACCAGGAATTTTTCTGGCGTTAAAGGTGTTTGGATTGCATTCAGTGAGCGTCACTGCACTTGATTCCACGGGCATGGGACTGACAACCTAATCTCGTACAAGAAAAAATTATAACGCATGTCTAGAAATCCCCTTGTTGGAAGGCCTGGTTTCTTCATGGACTGTTGTGCCAGCATTATTATTATTATTATTATGTATTTCTAAAGAACTATTTTCAACATTGCCCGTTACCGATACTTCTAAAATGTATTTTAAAATTATAAAAAAAACATTGATTGTGAGAACCTCAGACATAACCTTAAAAATCTTTTAGGAAAAGAGAATTTTGGGTACTAACTAATCCAAAAGGACTAATAAAGAAATCTTTGCAGATCTAAAGCTTGACCGTGTGACCAATAAGTAGTTCGAATAGCAACCAAACAAATATTGTGAGATCATTTTTAAAATTTAGTTTCGCTAAATTTGGACAAAATAAAAATGAATAAGTGGTGTCAAAGTTTAAAAATAAAAATTTCTTTCAATTGAAGGAAAATAGAAGTAAAATTGAATATTTTCCTTATCCTAAAAAAAAAAATCACGTCTCTGTTTTTTTTTCATTAAGATAACATTCCTAGATCAGGGGCTAAATTGGTCTATCACTCACAGTTCTTTTAAACTATTGGTCAGACGATTACGATAACCGATCACTAGATTTCGAAAAATAATCGGCGATGATTAGTCGATCTGGTAATCATAGTCCACTCCGTCCAGTCGCTAACCCTTACCATAAAATAAGGACTATCCAGAAAATCCACGATCATGTCTAAATCCAATAAAACAGGTTTTTGATTTTTTTACGGAATTTTGAAGAATGAAAAAGTGTCATGCTTTAGGACAATAAAAACCAGAAGACTGATCCTTCCACCACGAGGCTTAAATTGAGTGTCGAAAGAACACGCGAATACCTCAACTGATGTAGAGTTTAAAGTAAAAGATAGACGTTTTTTCCAAAAAAAATTCTGATTGGAGTAGTAGAAGATTTTACTTACGATTAAAAGACACTTACCAAAGATCGAAAGCTCTGGAGAAAATTTCAATTTTTCTATTCAATGTATTTCTCCTCAATTATGCTTAGTTGCGGCTGCCGACCAACTGCACTACCGAGCTCATCAAGTAAACGGAAAAAAACCACTGAATCAATGATCGTATATTCCAAATAAGTATGTTTAGGTACTATATGTTGTTTAACCCTTTAAGAACGATTGAAACACCGGTGTCCCATAAAGAAAATAATTTTTCCTGACTACCCAAAGTTATATTTTTCTTACGTCTGTACATAATTGTAAAGTAGAAGGTTGATGGAATCCAGATTATTTTTTTGCAAGTCTCTAGCTAATTGATATGTAGTAAATATTTAAGCTCAAAATGGCGAATTTTTAAATTTTCAAATTCATAATTGATTTGATTTATTTTTTACACTTCTAATATTTTTTAAGCAAAACCCTTTTGGCAATAAAAACTACAATACTCATACGTAATATTTTTCATTAAAGCGAAAAATATTATTTATTGGTATTTCCACAAAAAATTACTTAAATTTTTGGGCTATTTTTGTCCCTATCGTTCATAGAAGCACAAAATACACCGAATCAGACTCTGTTGGACTTTCCAAGGTTAGATGCAAGACTTATCACTGATTATGTTTAATTTTTATTGTTGATTTTCTGTTCGTAAAAAGTGTCTCGTCGTTAAAGGGTTAATTTACATTTTCTGAGTTTGAGTGACGGACGGTGGGACAATCACCGGGAAATCTCAAGAGCGTTCAGATGCTAAAATATGCCATACATTTTTTCTCAGGAGAATGAAGAAGGAAAATCGGCTTGCATTGTGGAATCTCAGATCTCTGGAAAAGTTGATGAATAAGGCAGACACCTGGTATAGGAAGGGACGCCTAAATAACTCACTAAGTAAGGTAAAAGATAAGCTAATTTGCGAACTCAGGCGAGATTCCCGACCACCCCTTAAACTAAAAAACCCGCTACTACCAAAAATACCTTTAAACTTTAAAGTTTTAAAGGTGTACATATATTTAAGGGGAAGTATCCCAAGAGAGTATCTCGTCAATGAAAACACCTGGATATGTATATCCAGACGCAAAAGGAATGGGGATACAAGTGTCTAAACACTGGGTACCGGTACAGTCCGATCGAAGAGTAGCGGCTCAAAATCGATACCCTATGGTACACCAACCCTAACCTCGACAGGAGCACCAGTGGCATTACCCAGATGCACCGCTTCCGTTCTGACTAGGTAGGAAGTGAACAAAATTAGTGTGACACCACTCACTCCAAGACCTTCCAGCTTATGTAACAAAATTTCATGGGATACAATGTCGAAAGCCCTGGACACGTTGAGGAAAATTTGAGTTCTTTTATTTCGAAAAAATTAAAAAAAAATCAATTACTTAGTTACTTCGGTCAGTATTTATTATTATTATTTTTTTATTAAATTTTGATTTAGATTTTAAATGATCACTAAGTTTTTTATTCACATTACAAAATTATTTTAAATATAAGTGATAAGTAAACTCATTTATTCATTTAAAATGCTTTGGCAATGCGATAAAATTTCGTGGCTATAAGAGACTTATTTTATAAGTGTCCACCGTCTTTTTTGCATTGGTAGCCAACCTCTAGACAAAAATCTCAAATAAGCCTAATTTTTATTTTTACATATTTTATCAACGATATTGGTAAGTATAAGTTTGTAAATGCTTTGAATCCCAAAAACAAGTAATGTGTAAAAGGCCTGCAATTCAGATCGGTTATCTCTATTTTAAACTATTCTATGAAAAAGGAGTTGTTGTAGACTTTAGTCTAAGTCCGACTCTGTGAGATTGTATGGGACAGTAAAAAATTGGCATGTGACATTACCTGGCAAGGAGTACTTTCGTGCTGAGACCTAGTTAAAGTTAGAGGGAAAGAGTTCTTTCCTTTGCTCCGGTTTTTTTTATTTATACAACCATCATTTATGCACAACTGTGCTGAGACTTTATTAATTCCCGTGACATAAAAGTATACAACAAACATGGCATAATATTTCCGAAGGGTTTGTCTTTCATGCCTTTTCGTGCCAGTGTCCCATGGTTTGAGATCCCATCGTAGGGTGGGCTCAAAGAACTGCCTTGCGTGTGTTATTCGCTGAATTTGACTTTCGAGTGGAGTCCCAGATAACAAATGACACTTTTATTGATAAATAGATTATACTAAATAAACATGGGTGGGTATAGGGAGTTCAAGATAAAAAAAAAGAAGAGAGAACTGGTTCGAGGGAAGCAAAGAGGGCATGCAAGAGGCGCAAGATAAAGTACCTTTTGAGCTTTGAAATAGAAGGACCGCCTTATTCTAGTCACCATCACGAGGACAAGGCGTCCTAATTCACTTTTTCTCGTGCATCGCAAATTTTCTGGTATTTTCATCTCAGTTGAGCCCCCTTTCTCTTGTGGTCACTCTTATTCTCACACCCACGAAAACCCGCAAAAAAGTCACCACCAAAGTTGGTAACTCGAAAGTCACAGCAGAAGAAGAAACAGTTTGAGGTAAAGCAAAGTCTCTTGAAGGTAACCAGAGCTGTGGAAACGCTCGAGTTATGAGGGATTTTCGTCTGCTCACTTTAGTCGTCAAGTTTACATTTTTGAATTTTCGGATTTAAATTACGGACTTAGGGCCCAAATAGACTCAGGCTGATCCTCGAAAATGTTTAGCCTGTAAAATTTGGCAGCAAAGATTTATCCTATACTATCGTACACTGAGGGCTTACACTGAGAAAAAACGGGGGTGCGATTAACATTTTTCCTCATAACTTTAACACTTTTTAGGTGTAAAAATATATCAACATCTTGTTAATTTTACACCTTTTTAAGGGTAAAATTAACATGAAAAAGGGTAACTTTAACCCCCAATACACCTAAAAAGCATAATATTTACACCGATTTCGGATCAATACTGCAGAGTATAATAAACATTTCCAGAATGTTATTTCAACTTTTTCGGATTTCTCTCACGTACATTGAGAGAAATCCGAAAAAGTTAAAATAACATTCCGGAAATGTTAATTTTACCCTGCAGTATTGATCCGAAATCGGTGTAAATATTACCCTTTTTAGGTGTATCGGGGGTTAAAGTTACCCTTCTTTCATGTTTATTTTACCCTTCAAAGGTGTACAATTAACATTAAAAAATGTTGATATATTTTTACACCTAAAAAGTGTTAAAGTTACGAGGAAAAAAAGTTAATCGCACCCCTGTTTTTTTCTCAGTGTAGGAACATCAGTTAGAGTTCCTTTTTATAAATTTCCATTACCTAATCCTTCATTGCCAAGTTTTACAGGCTAAATATTCTCAAGGATCTGTCTGAGTCTATTTGGGCCTTTACAATTGGTTTGGTCGTTTAGTATTATGGTGCCACTCCGATGAAAAATGAAAAACCGAAATAATTATTTTTTAGCACATGACTGTTCTCAGCATTATCGATTTTCCTTTGTATTGATCCCTCCCTGGACTGTTTTCCCCAGTTCTCACCATGTTCTAAAACCACAAAACAGTCGTGACAGGAACCAACAAAAAGCACTTGAGAACAGTAAATTGCTAAAAGAAACATATCAATTTTTCATTGATATGCCATCATTATTCCTTCAAAATAAAATCTCCCATTTGCTTTATAATTCAAAAAACGTGTCTCAACTAAAAAAAAAAGCTTTCCAGTCGTGATAGACTAATACAAAGAAAAGTCGATTATACAGAAGCACTTGAGAACAGTAAAGTGTTAAATTGAAATAAAACCATTATCTTAAAATTCTTCAGCATGTTGCACAGAGAAATTAGTATGGACACAGTTAGGCTCAATCTGATGTCCAGAGAAGTGTTCCTCCAGCAAAATCAAAAGTTTTCCCCGGTGCATTCTCATTAGGAGTAGAGCAATTGAGAGAGACAAATTTCAGAGACATTTCACGATTTTCACCACTGAAGGCGCGTTGTAGCGTCGAAAGCTTTGGCAAAAATATTCGTGTTTTCCTGTCCTGAAAGGATAACCACCCCTGACGCACCCGGAAGGAGTTTATCTCCTTATTTTAGGTGTAACGGTGATACTCCAATGAAGGATGAAAAGCGGAAACCTGGAAATCTTTCTCCTGAACATTTTTTTTAGTACATGATTGTTCTTATGTGCTTCTGCTTAACCGAGCTTTTTCTGTGTTGGTCCCTGTCACGACTGTTTGCATTTTTGAAACACGACTAAAACTTGGAAAAATAGTCTTGACCAGAATCACACAAAGTCGATAATGTAGAAGCACACGAGAGTCATGTACTAAAAAAAGTGTTCAGGAGAAAGATTTCTCTTTTTCATTTTTCACTAAAATAGCAATGAAAATCATCAACGTCAGGTCAAAAGCTCAATGTGTGACCAAATTCTGGACGTCGAGCACCTATTGGTGAGATAAAAAGTAAGTTTATCATCTCACTCAATCTGCTGCCCTGGGATTGAAGTGAAACACAACTTTTCATAGGGATTTTCCTTTTCCTCTAGCCAAGGATATGTTTTTTTTCTGCGCCTGGAAAGAGGACCAATGTGTGTATTTTTTGTGATGCCCTCCCCCCAATCCCCTCAAGAGACACTCATGCTGGGGACTTTTGTGATTTTTCTGGTGTCATCATCATTAAACAAAGAACCAACCAAAACGATTCCATCATCCATGAGGACCACCAAAAACTTCTACATCCCTGGGAAAACATCAAAAACAATTTAACACAGAAAACATTCTGGACACACTGGTTGGGTGGCAAAAATTGTGGGTGGGAAGGTGGAAAAAAAAAGTGTCCACACGAAGGGAAAACTTCCACAACAGTCGAGGACCACTTCACAGGACATTTGATGTCCTTCGTTTGGCTCTTAGAATTGCAAATCAAAAAGTACCCGAATCAAATACACACGCATTGGGCAAAAATTCTCGATTCCAATTCACCCTTATCGCCATGACTCAATGGGTGGGAAGAACCCAGAACAGGAAGCCCCCAGGAGTTTGGGGGTGAAAGTTGAGAATTTGACCAAGTCGACGCCTTCACGAAATCCCATCTTGGACCAATATCACGATTTTGTCTAAATTTGAAGATATAAAAAATCTTACGTTTTATTCTCACCTCGTAAAAAATCGCTGAAAGGAAACATTCGTGGGGCTTTATGACCTTCCTTATATTGCATCAGTAAAATTTATCTCAATTTTCTCAGCGATTTTATTTGATTTCCTTTTCCAAACAGCAATTCAAGTTGCTCAATCCTAAGCTGAAATTGGGGAATATTGGAATTTTTTAACCTAAATTTACCTAAAAACTTTTTTAAAGCTCTTAGCTTAAACTTAAAGCTTGAAGTCCGCCTTTTCGGTTCTTCAAAAAACCTTCCTAAATTAATACAGAAGAAAATTAGAGAAATATTGTGATTTATTAGTATTCACTGAGAAAAAACGGGGGTGCGATTAACTTTTTTTCCTCATAACTTTAACACTTTTTAGGTGTAAAAATATATCAACATTTTGTTAATTTTACACATTTTTAATGGTAAAATTAACATTTAAAAGGGTAACTTTAACCCTTAATACACCTATAAAGCATAATATTTACACCGATTTCGGATCAATACTGCAGGGTAAAATAAAAACTTCCGGAATGTTATTTTAACTTTTTCGGATTTCTCTCACTCAGCGTAGACTATTGAAATCAGGGGCATGACATTTCCTATGTTTACCATATGTTTCTATCGCGCCCGAAAAACTTATGAGTTTATTAGCTGTTTTCTGTCATTATAGAACGAATTAGTAAAAAATACTAATATAAAATAAAAGCCAATTTAATAACGAAGATGCAACCGAAAACCCCAAATTGGCAGCCTACGTGGTTATGGAGATATCTCGTGAAATGTGTACGAAAACAGGAAAAAATTTACATTAAAACTGGTTGCATTTTTCAGAGCTAATGTCACCCCCCCCTGATTGAAATACATACCAGGAGAACACTGTAGTAAGGATTTATTTTTTTCAATTTCAATTTATCATCTGCTTCCACTTAAGCCATATTTCTAAAACCATTATACAGGCTTCAGACCAGTACCTTAGCTACATGGGTTAACTTATGTCATTTCAAAATAGAAAAGTTAAAAAATGGGTGACAAAGCAAAGCATCCCAGACTTTGCGGAATGTTCGAACTCATGACTTAGATGCTATACCTAAAAGTATTTTTGCATCATTTACTCTTTTCCGGTTCTCTCACCCGATTTAAACCGATTCACTCAAAAATTTCCACAAGATTGTTTAAAAAACTAATAAAATTGATTTTCGGACAAAAATTACTTATCGGTTCATAACCGGTTCATTACAGGTTCACAACCGATTTGAAACGATTTCTAAATCACTCAAAACATTTCCCAATAATTAAGGAGTATATAATTGAATTTCGGATAAGAAATAGTTATCGTTTATGAACCGGTTCATTACCGTCGCAAAACCGATTAGAACTGGTTCAGTTTTTTCGCAAATTCCAGAAGCCTTAGAGGATCAGTAGATAGAGTAGTGTTTCTATGACTGTGAGGTCTCGGGTTCGAGACCAGCCGTAGATTTTTCAACTGTTGTATTATTCTTGTTCAAGATGAACATGCAATATCAATCTTTAAATTTTATGAAAGTTGTAACTCCCACCTTTTTAATAATGCAAGGATAAAAGGGATTATTATACATCTTAAACTATTTTTAGAGAAGTAAATTAGTTAAATATGTGGGTAAGAATTCTTTAATCTTTACAAGGATATTAAAAATTTTGATCTAAACTTAAAATTTTTTGTCTCATTCAAATTTAGAATGTACGAAAACACAGGAAATGTTACCTGTGGTTTTCAAGGACATGCTATATAAAAACGGGCGTTAAGGCCTCTTATCAACTCATTAGAGATATAAACTAATAGTCGAGGGTATTTTTATGTTTAAAATCATTATAATTTATGTAAAATTAGGGGGTAGTTTCAGGATTAGTCGAGTCCGTTTCATCATAAAAAGACCTAAACTTTACGAGCATTTTATAGACAAATGAGATGATAAAATAGAAAAGTAGGATGTGGATATCATTTTAGAAATATTTGAGAACCCTAAAAGATAAATTGGAAATCATTTGGTCCAGTAGGGTAAAATAAGGTAATTTGGTACCATTTATAATTTGGGACATTTGGGACTTTCTCACTATTTCAGGTGAGCAAAGAGAAAACAAAGACCGCGAAATAGAAGAAAAAGACGATTAAGAAGAACAGAAACAGCTTTTCTTCCTTTTGAATCTCTAAAACGATGAGAAAATCTCAAATGTCCCAATTTGTAAATGGTTCCAAATTACCCATTTTACCCTAGTTTACGAGAAATTAGCATTTAAAAATGATGCATAAAATCTCAGCGGCCAATGGGCTTTATCCTGCCATAAGGACAGCGGTTTCTCTTCAAGAAGCCTTACAATCGAGGGCAGAAGTTTTTGAGATATTCGTTTTTAAGTAAATTTCCGTTGTGAAATTTGTCCTCCTGAGGCAGTTATTTGCCAGACTGCAGGGTTAGGAAATTTATTCTCTAACCCTGAGTTGAAACTCTCTCGAGGCACCCCCGGGAGTAGCTTACACAAGGGAGCATTCCCAAGAAGCAAAATAGCTGCCTTATAGAACCAAGTATTAAACAAGTCTTTTAGTGCACTCTTAAAAGACTTAAAGTGAGAATTTTCTGTTGAAATTCCTATAGAATCTCTTAAGATCCTTAAGAGTGCGCCACTTTACTTATAGTAATCTCAGTGATGGAACCAAGAGCGTTATAAGCAAATAAAAAGTTTTTTGGTTCTATAGTGCCTTACTTAAGGAATTCTATAAGACTATATTAAGAAAAAATTGCTTCTTGGGTACTGCCTTAAGCTCAGTGGCTCGAAAGAGCCATTACTAGAGACCGTACAAAAATACAGTCGAGAGTCAATCCAAACAGAGGACGAAATCCCCGGAATTTCTTAAAGATATCCCTACCAGAGCGAGGGAATAGTCTGACCGGATTCAGACTAGTCTCTAGTCTCTTCCTGTTGATTCGGCTTCTTAGCTGAGCAGGAGCCGTTTCAAGTCTCGAATTGAATTGAATTCAATTCAATTATAAATTTCTCCTCAATTATGCTTAGTTGCGTCTGCTGGCGACTTACCACAACCGATCTCATAAGGTAAATGGCAGAAACTCTGAATAATAGATCGTATGTGCCAGAAAATGTTGTGTGCATACAATATTATTGGTCTACAAACATTTCAATTCAAATAATCAATAAAAAGAGATTACAACAGAGGTGTGCAAGAAACCGTTGAAACCGAATTAACGTCAAAATAAGTTTGTTATAGTAGCGTTTTGACCATTGACGTACATGTTTCATTTGACGTTAATTCGGTTTCAACGGTTTCTTGCACACCTCTGGATTACAATATCGCGTGGCGTCGGAATATCAGGAGCAAGTACATTGAAGGAGGAAGCGAGAGCTTGACGGTACGGTACGTGTTGCTGTCACTGAAAATGACAATAGTTAAGAGTTGAGAGTGAAGTAGTAATGGGAGACAGGGTTCGGGAAGCAGGATGCAAAAGGTTCACAGAGGGTCTGAATGCAGTCCCGCCACCCAACAGCCCCAAGGCCCAGGGTGATCCCGGGCAATTGAGAGGAACAACCGGCCCCTCTCATACGTGCCTGTCCTACACACTTGCGGAAAAAGAAAAGGCAAAGAAAAGCCAGAAGAAAAACCCACCAGAGCAAGCCAGCAGGAGTAAAGACATATGGATCGCGCAGAAGAGAAGAGACCCTAAATTAAAATTATTTTAGAGACCACCAAATTATATACTATGGTACACATAGTTACTGCTGCTTTTTGTCTTAGGATCAGTTGTTTATCTATAGGAACACAACTCGGTAGGTCAAAGCACTGGTCAAAGATTACCTTTAAGTTTTCAGAAGAATCCCCAGTACCCCATTCTCAGGAACTTTTGGTTTATTTACAGAACTTTCTCTTAAGAAAATCACAGAGTTACTGGAATTTTCTTGTCTTTCCATAGAAAGTTGATCTTAACAAAAATATATTATGTTGCAACTCCAAAATTACGTAATTGGACACTTTCTATTTAATTACAGGTTTATCTAATAAAATTATTTATCTATCTAAAAACAAAATTCGTTTTTTCGCTTTTCGAGTAATTTTTGGTAGGGCAGGGTAATTTCTCGGTAGGGAGTTTAACGATGGTCTAGGTTCAATTTTTGCATTTTCTTCTTATCTTTTTGAAAGGACTGGGATAAAACCTTTATGTCGCTGAAGATATAACTGAGGCCCATGTTCATAAAAATAATTAATTTCGTAACGCTTCTCGTTTGAGTTCTGTAATTGATTTTGTAAAACTGCGTCAAAATGAAACTTTTTGTAATGTCTTATTTTCAACAATTTCTGAACTATTGCAATTACCTATCGAAGTAGCATAATTGTAATAATTTACTAGTGGTTTTAATGAACCGATTATCATTTTTGTCGATAAGTTTATTAAGTTAAAAAGCATTAGATTAAGAACCGGCATCTAAGGGCCTCGACAGACCTGAGGATTAGCCGAGAGACGGCTTAGTGTAATCGAAATAATGATTAAACTACATTTCCATAATTTTCCACTAAGTCGTCTCTCGGCTTAAGTTGTAAGTGTGTCTAGGGTATAAGTTACGGATTTAGGCATTCCGCAAAGCATGGGACGCGTTTTCATCCTTTAAGTAAGGGTCCAACCAAGGTCGATACATTGGAGAATTCTGAAATGCTAATGGGTTAAAACCGTTAAAACTCATCAAATACTAAAACAATGGTCACTTCCAAAAAAAAAATATAAGAAAATGAATCCTAAAATCCATCCATAACAAACCTATGACTTGGACAGAAACATTTCGTTCGCATGAAGGGTTTTCGGATAAAACACTGAGCTCGACTGATGATTTATGGAGCCACCCCTTACGGATACCCAACCCCGTTCGCCTCATTACAATACGACTGTATGTCTCCGGCATCGTCCATCATCCACGAAAAATATCCTTGAGGAACGTGCAAGGGGACCTCAAGGGTGGAAAAAAAGGGACAGGAACATGGTTGTAGATGAAAAAATGTATCCCAAGTGCACGCGTCTTCAACCCTCAACCACATTCGCATAAATGATGCGGTGCTGGAGGAAAAAAAGGCACCAAAATGGCGATGATGATGGTTTATTGCATATAAAGGGGCCATTTGGAGGGATAATGTATGCCGGACACGTCCTCCACATGCCACACCAGTCCACAAGAGTAGCCACCCCTTCGAAACCTAGTCCACGAATCCTACGGAATTGGAAGGATGCTGAAAAATTGTCCCTCAGACTCAGAGACATGAGTCTTTTGTAATTGATTGTATCTCGTTCTCTTGAGTAATCCTTTAATGTAGCAAATTGAAGGAAAGTGTTGGTCACTCAAAGGATCTTGAATCTTGAGAATGTTACACCAATTTTCACTAATTATTGGTTTTTATTTTTAAAAAACCGCAAATTCATCTTTGGCGCCAATTTTTTGCTGCCAAATATTTTGTGTCTCGTAGGTGTATTCCAAGAACTCCTTTCGTGTTCAATCAACACCAAAGTTCCCTCCCAAAAACCCGCTCTTTTTGTTCTTCTAACCTTAAAGAAAAAAAAACCTTAAAAATCTGCACCGTCATATTTGTTCCATTTAATTAATTCAGAATATTCGGTTGATTGATTGAGACATTCTTTTGAGAGCCAAGGTCTTAGCTTGGTTCAATACGCAAACGAGGAAAATTAACCCTTCAACACGCCCCCAATTCTTCTAATTGCCGCCATGAATCAGCATCAGCCATTCTTTGGTGTGGACAAAAAAACAATAAATAAAGAAAAAATGTAGAGGGCAAAATTAAATAAGAGAGAAAAGGGGTGGAAAGAAATTGCATTGTACCCACCCAAAAGACGGAACTGTGCTGAGGAAGTTCGTGGAATACAAAAGACCTCCAGGGAATGAAGTAATGAGGTTTGGAAAATAAAAGTGAAGAAAAGGGGTAATTGAATGAAGCCGAACGCACAAAAAACTACCCTCGTCATCACCGTCAATTGCTTGTATCAACAAATTGAAGGGGTAAAATCATTTTCGATAGGGTTCGCCTTTTTTCTACCGGTGGTTTAGTTTTTTTATGACACCACATAATTGCTTAAACCCTTTGACAGGTTATAAGGCAAAAAAAAATGTTTTCAACATAAATTATTTTGATTTTATTGGTTGATTTTGGTAGCTGAATTATTTGTACTTCTTAAAAGCGTAAGGTTATACTAACGCTACACAGTAAAAAAAATTTACAATGATAATCGTTGGTTTGCTTTTTTACCAAGATTATTCTTGTAATGTTACACAAATTATGTATTTGAGCAAAACGAGTAATCTGAAAATGTGTATCTTAAATTTCATGTAATCGTAAACTGTGTAATCAATTAAATGATGAAATATTGTACTTTTTACGTAATGTTCTGTTGCTAATACAAAAGTAGAAAGAATATACTGTAACGAAAGTGGTTTTTACATCTCACGGTATCAAATTTTACTTTCTTGTTTTACATTACGTCTTTCTTCACCGTACGGTCTAAATAAGCCAATAATTACACAGCTGTGTACATTTTTTAGAGATTTCGTGTAACATTACACAGTTTTCAGACAAAATGTGTATAAATTTCATGAATGTGTACCAGTACACAGTATTACACGTTTGATGTAAAATTTACAGTGAAAATCATGGTAAAGCAGCCAAAAATTTGTTACTGTGTACGCTACAATCAAAGTCATTATCATTTAATAAGAGCTTTAGGAAAGTACACAAAATAAGACCTTAATAAGTACTTATTAAGTCCTTAACTAAGGCATTTTTGGGTGACAGTAGTGACATCTGGCGGTAAAGAATGGAATGTGGAATAAAAAGACATAAACCAATCGGACATGTCAGAAAATGTAACCTCAAAATGTTATTAAATGTATGTTGTAGTACGAATGCTACAGGTCCCACACTAGAACATGTTGGAGCACATTACATTCCACGACAACCACGAATATGGCGTCCTCCTCGCTTCGCTGATAACTTCGAAATAACTCGTCGAGCACTCACAACTCCATCTAGCGGAACTATAGCGATATCGTAACTTAAAATTAGCCGGCGTTATAGTACCCATCGAGTCACCCCCCCAGCTGAACAGTGATTGGTACCGTTGGCTTAGAAGAAAGAGTCTTCGTCAGGACGGACTTTCTTCCTCCAACTCCTCTAGGCTCAACAGTCCTTCTACAATGTAGTTATTTTCGAAATTTTTTTCAATAATTTAGAGAAATATTTATAAAAAATTATGATCAGGGATAAAAAAGAGTAACTTTTAAAAAAAAATTGAGGAGATCGTCCGGCAGTCGAAGCTTTAGAAAAAAGTGTCTGCATCCAAACTAATTAACAAGATAAAAGCATAATTATTTTCTTAAGAAGGCAAAACTATTTTCAGTGCTTTTTGAGAAATAAATAAAACCTGAGGAATTACTGAAATGTTTTAAATCTTAGGGCTACTACGTTGAAAATATTTAGTATTAAGTACTTAATCAAGTACTTAATAAAAATACATTTCATGTCCTTAATTAAGTACATTAACAAAGCCCTACGATCGTTAACATTGTCCTCATTTTCTCGTATCCCTCACCTTCCCCTCCAAAACCATATTTTTTGGGATTGCTCGAAAACGCGATTCCTTCATTTTTTTGGATATGTTTTAGAGATTACCCAGGCTGACAATTGACCATGTGTGAAAATACCATTGAATCAATCCTAGTAATGGTTTTTCAAGTTCAAGAACTAAAAAGGCCTTAGAGGGCGCATTTATAAAGCGAATGCCGTAATGTTTGGGCTCGTTAGACAGGTACAGTAGACCCTCTCTCAATCGGGCATATGAGACAAAATGTCATCCGATTTATCAAGAGCTTTGGGCGTCAAAGTCATTATAAATTCCACAAAAAGCGCTCAATTATAAAGAATCATGATAAAATAAGAGGAACTACAGCGAATTTGAGCAAATTTGCTTCATAATTAAACGTGAAAATTGTCTACAAAATTTTTCACAAGATTGAAAAAGAGCCGATTGAGCGAGAGTCTACTGTAGATAGTAAGAGCTACCGAATAAGAACAATGGAAGGTCATTGATAAACAAGAAGGTAAGTGGGCCTAATAGCGAGCCCTGAGCAACACCATAAAGCAAATTTGCAGGCTCAGACAGGCAATCACTGGCTCCCTGAGTGCTATACCGAGGTAGGACCTAATCAGAGACAAGGTGGAAGAAGAGGAATTGATTCTGTCGAACAGTTTTAAGCAGAGGATGTCATGAGGGACGATACCGAAAGCTTTGGAAAAATCTAGAAGAAGTAGCACGACAAATTTACGAATATCCAGAGATTGGGCAATATAAACAGTGATCTGCTCAAGGAGTAAGGCCTGAAAGACTTTAGAAAGGACGTGTAATAGGCTTATTGGACTACAGTCCGACAGACTCACTGGGCTACCAACTTTAGGAAAGGGTATTACCAAAACTGACTTCCACAGATTTGGATAGGAAGAGCCACATGTGCCACATGGGGTTAATAGAATAACGTGCGAAGTCTTAATTTGTATTTGTATTTGTATTGTATTTATTTTTCATTACCATTAATAACTTATAATAACTTATGTTAACCCCACCGTACCTTGCGGCCATCGCCGTCTTAGCGTTGGTGACCAACCTCCAGGGTAAAACGATGGAAAACCCCTTCATAGGTTGTATGGTCAGGTTTACACTTTTACAATATTATAAATGATGAGTCTGTCCATGAGTGCATTAATGGTAAGTAATGGGCCTAGCCATAATAGCTGTTTGGCCACTGTGCACAACAAATTGTTGTAATTAAAAGGAAGGAAAAAAAAATAAGAAAAGAAATAAAAAATATGAATTATACAAATAATGAATGACATCAGACAGTGAGCCACAAAAAAAAAGAAATATATAAACTGTGTTTCAATTGACCTTTCATAAGGTCAATTTTGAACATTTTTAATTATCGTCTAAATTTATCAATAAGTTAATTTCTTCAATCACTGAGAATAAACAGGGGTGCGACAAACTTTTTTAACTCATAGCTTTAACATTTTTAGGTACAAAAATATATTGACATTTTTTAATGTTAATTTTACACTTTTTAAGTGTAAAATTAACATGAAAAAGGGTTACTTTAACACATAATACACATAAAAAGCATAATATTTACACCGATTTCGGATCAATAATGCAGGGTAAAGTAAACATTTCCGGAATGTTATTTTAACTTTTTCGAATATCTCTCAGTGATTGGAGAACTTATAAACCTTTTGACGAGTTTTCTCCTTTCGTGAATGGTGAATCTCGTGGATTTTCAACTTCTGCAGATGCTGATTTTCAAAGAAGAAAAAAAAATGATCATGGTTTGTGATGAACTTTACACTCTTTCATACGCACTATTCTACGAAATCGATATCGAGGAAGAAATATCGTGTTTCAGGGCAAAATGCATTTGTTCTGCGTGACGTACAGCAAACAAGGTTTTGTGGAGGAAAAAAATCAAATGATTAAATTGTTTGTCGAAGATCAGCGAGTTTTTTTTCTCTCTCTCTTAAATTTCCTTCTGTGGGTGGAAAGTTTCCCCCAAAAATGTGTGAGTCCCATCAGGGCCATCCATCACTGTGGCATCAAGTCCAATTCATCCCGTCGAGAAATCTTCCATCACATTGAATAAAACACCACGCACTAGAGATCCATCAACCCTTGAAAGTTGCTCTATCAGGTAATTGGCCATCTTGAAGGGGGTAAAATGGTAGGAGAAGAAATTTTGTTGTTCATACTCTGTAGCATTCGTTCGATTTAGGTTACTTTTGACAATGATATTTCAAAAACATTAAGTTTAAGAGTAATTTTTATTACCGAAACGATTTGTAATACTTCAGATGGATCTGGGATTCCAAGACCTTTCCAATGAATGTAAATTTTCCCAAATCGGTTTAGAAATACGCTTTCTAGAGCTAATTAACTTTCGTCCTTGAAAAAACGCAGAGGGAAAAATGTACGATAAGATTTTGAGATCTCGAAAAAAATAGCTTTTAAATGCACTATAAATAAAACTTGAATCGATTTAAGCAGGACGTCATTTAAAGACTCCAATTCCCTATCTCTAACCGTTTGACTTCCAGTTATGGTAACTATAAATTAAATTTCCACCAAAATATTACGTCAATTGGATCAGCATTTGTCGTAACTTGCTCATTGCCTCATCAGCACTTCTTCTAGCAACATAAAAATACACACACTATACTAGAACTGCTGATGAGATAAAGAGGAAGTTACGACAATTGCTGATCCAACTGACGATTACTCTTTAGAGGAAGGAATCAAGACATATCCAATTCAATATTTCATTAATTTGTAGGAAGAAGGCGTCCACCTTCTTCGAAGTTTAATTGGCATTGAATAACCCGGAATTGCAATTATGTCGTCAAGGAAACATGCAATCCAAGAGAGGTACATATAAATCATCACGGATGCAGTTTACTAGCCGAAAGACCCTCCTGACAAACATCTCTAACATCTACCCAAACAAAAGGCCCTAAAAATCACATTAGAACCTCCAAATTGTTTCTCCTAGGGTAAAAATTAAAGGATTCCTCGAGGGTTGAATTGCAATTATTTTTTTCTCTGACATCGGCGCCTGATGCCAAAATTGAAAGGATCGAAAGGTTTGTATAAATAATAATAATAATCATTTATCCTTTTTTGCTCCTCCTGCCTTCAACTTTAAACTAACGAATACCGACAAGTTTTCTTCACTTTCTTAGCTCTGCATTTGGTTTTTTTTCTTTGGGCTCAATCGAGGTAGGGAATGAGTTGAAATTTACTCCAATTTGTACCACAAGTCCCTCTCATCAGGGGTTGCATTTCTCTTTTCTACGAATTATTTCAAATTCCCTTTTTGTATTAATTTCACCTTTTCAGATAAGGCATTACGACTTTTAGAAAAATGAGATATTCTATTTATATATAACGATTTTTGTATTTTTGTATTATTATATTAATTAATCAATTAACATTCTTTGTGAAAATATTTTATTAATATTCAAAATTTCCCAATTTCATTTCAGATTGATATAACTTTCTTCAATCTTTTTTTAAGTCTTTTGTGCTATTTTTAAATTTCTAAGACTAAGCCTTAAAAAAAATAGTATATAATCTTTTTCAATTTTTAGTAATTGCTTTTGGGCAAAAATTTTATGAAATGTATAGCAACCTAATCCAAAAGCAACTTAGTTCGAATACTATCTTCTATAGTAAGGTAGGGTAACCGGATCGTTTTCCGTAGAGTGCTACTTAAACGCTTGTTTTTGGACTGATGAAATTCCTTTTTACTTCATCTAAATCCATAGAATTATTCGCTGTTTCATTCAGAAACATAATATAAAAAAATTATAAAAAATATTAAAGAAAATTTATAAAATAATGAAAATACTGTAATAAGGTAGCGTTCACTAAGTGGATCGCTTCTTTGCTAATTGGGTCAAATGGTCTTTCAATTGGATCACTCAATTTACAAGCATATTAAATCGAAAAAAAAAAATTTTATTACATTTTTAAAATTTTTATTGCGTTGTGAACGGCAATCTTTGGTGCAATATCAGTTTTATGAACAACCATTGGAGGAACAATTTGGCCAGTATCAGACACCATGAAGAGTGTTGTGACACATTCTTTCGGTTCACACGTGAACCTTTCCTGGCCAATACATTTCCATCTTCTGGTGTCTAAGGATTGAGGTCCTTAGACCATCCTGCCTATTCTAGAAAGCCAATTTTGTTCTGCTTGAACCACTTTTTTAAAACTCTTGGCAGTGTGTTTGGGATCATTAGCTTGATTAAAACTTAAAAACCAAGAGCAAATTCTTTTCGATTTTGAAGTGCATGTCTTGTCCAATGATATTCTTGTAAATAAATTGGTTTACATTGCCTGATATTCCATATACAGACCATACGCCACTTCGCAAAAAGTAACAGCATAAAATTACCACCGCTAAGTTCTACCTTCTTAATTATGTATCAAGGACAAAATTCTTAACTTTTGGGACATCTAATATTTTTTTCATGTCATATCCAATTGTATTAAACCGGAATACATCGATTCAAAGAAGTTTATTCCCGAATTACAGGTCCTTCTGCGTATGCTCTTTAACAAAAAACAAACAACAGGTACGGTTTCGTTTGAACACTGAGAGAAATCCGAAAAAGTTAAAATAACATTCCGGAAATGTTAATTTTACCCTGCAGTATTGATCCAAAATCGGTGTAAATATTACCCTTTTTAGGTGTATTGGGGGTTAAAGTTACCCTTTTTCATGTTAATTTTATCCTTAAAAAGGTGTAAAATTAACAATAAAAAATGTTGATATATTTTTACACCTAAAAAGTGTTAAAGTTATGAGGAAAAAAAGTTAATCGCACCCTCTTTGTTTTTCTCAGTGAATACTAACTCTGTACGTCTGGAAACAGTTCTAAACCGGGTATTTTTACATAATTGGCTTTTAATAATGCTCACATAAGTTACTCCTTCAAATTTTGTTCAATTTATTATTTTATTTTTGGTACTTCAGCAAAAGAATTCAATTTTACTATACGAACAATGGCAAGATATTCTATAGAAGTGGTTATTCTTTCTCAAATTTTCAAGCTTTTTGCGTAATTTTTAAGTTTTATTGTAGAAAATCATTGGATTATTGGTTCTCTTCCTTGAATAATAAAATTTATAAAAAAGTTTCTTAGTTATCCTAAACTTTTTTACGTAAAGCCTGTACATCTGAACCAAAGGCTTTATTTACATGATTTTTCAGTTCTCATAACTTTATTTTACGAAAATTTGTGGCATTAATGCCTACACATGATCAAAAAAGCAGGAATATAATGAATTTTAAAATAAAAGTAATTTTTAGGTAATATTTTCAGAGAAAAATGAAGGTGTGCTATTTAAATTGTCCGCATGAATCATACCTAAACTCATGAAATGACACAAACAAATGGTTTTAACACATACAAATACTAAATAATTATCAGTTTTATTTATAATGGGCATTATATTTTCTAAATAATAAATCATGATCAGGAATAAAGATTGATATTGTATCATAAAACATCAAAATAGGAAAATCGCTGAAGGTGTGCTATTTATCTTGTCACCACTGTACCTTTATACGGCGCGATCTTGGAGATTGATCGACGCGATCTGCTGATCTGCCAGTCACAGTTCCCGTTCTGGTTCCTCCTCCTCTTGGACTGGGCTCTCACAGTCAGAGTTTCCCCAGGGAAAAGAACATTCGAAGATCGATTTCTAAAGCCAGATCTATGCTTCTCATGTCGTTTGTGTGGTAGCTGAAGAATTTCCTGTTCGAATTTTGAATAGCTCCGAATGTTAACATGTGCAATTCATATATAAGATGAATTATAGTATAATTGACCTATTACTAAAATCGTTGCACATGTTAACATTCGGAGCTGTTCAAAATTCGAACAGGAAATTCCTCAGCTACCACTTAAACGAAATGAGAAGCATAGATATCTGGCTTTCAAAATCGATCTTCAAATTTTCTTTTTCCTGTATGGTCCCAATCCAGAAGGTGAATAGGGGAAACTGGGGCACCACCAAACACGGGGTACCACCAAACACTGCAATTTTTTAATAGGTTATTCGACTTCAGAGTACAAGACTTATAGAAATTTTTAGGCAATATAGGGATGCTTGTCCACTGAAGAAATGGTCGAGATAGTCCAAGTAGTTTAGAAATAAAATTAGTGTTTGGTGGTACCCCGTGTTTGGTGGTGCCCCAGTTTCCCCTAAGTATAGCCAGAACGTGAACTGTGACTGGCAGATCGGAAGATCGCGTCGATCAGTCTCCAAGATCGCGACGATCCAGCGATTAGTGATCCCTCTGAACGACACCCAAAGTGAACCGAGAGTGGCAGACCTATTTACCTCTTGGCTCAATCAGATCTTTGACACGTTCGAAGCTAAGTGGGCTGATTCATATAAAAAAATAGCAAATCAAATTGAAATTTTAACATTTCAGTAAATGTCAAAAATTTGAACGAAGTTTTAGAAGTGCCAGTTTTGCAATGAAGCTTGAATAAATTCACAGCATACATTATCTGTTCACCAAGTACACACACTGAAATTTCTATCAATGTAAATAATAAATTAAAGGGGTTGGTGTTCATTAAAACTTTTCCCCCAAAGAAGTCCGTTGAGTTGGACATAGAAGAGGGTCGAGATTGTATTGATTTGCTTCAACTCCTTTTTCAACTTCCTTCGGCCATTTTTCCTCGGAAATTCATCTATGAAAAATGCAATAGAATCTTTGATTGTGTGAATCAAGCTGATGGTTCGTCCTGAACAAACCCTCCTTCGTTTTCGCGCAACATAATGCGGAAGGGTGTTCATCTGACCACTAGTAACGATTCCTTTTTTTCTTCCCAAAAATATCCTCGCATTCGACACATCGAAATTGTATTAACAATTTCATGGCACATAAATTATCACGTCGTCGGGCGGGAAAAAAAGTGCAATAATTGCAGGGTAGGTCTGTGGACCACAAAATCTCGATCACAAGCAATTCGTAATGCTACAGACTTTTCCAATCCAGTATTCTATCCCTATCCCAGATGATCCTACAAAGGGTGGAATTTTCTGCACTCGTCGCCAATTTTCTCCCATGAGGGTGGAATACTTTTTTTGGAGGTGCAGGAAAAGTAAATAGGGGTGAAAGTAGAAATGTTGCAAGTCCATTTTATCCCAACAAACACACATCCAAAAGATCCAGAAATAACTCATCGAGAACTTTCACTGAGAACACTTTTATGTGTCTAAACCAAATCCTTATGTCCTGTGTAATGTCAGGAAAAAACAGTCCCTAGATTATTGATGAGAGTATATGAGAGGGGTTTTTGTACATAAGAGGGACGCGACTTTTTTTCATTCTTCTGCTTATGTACTGACATCGATAAGGGGTGAATTGAGAGGGTTGCTGTTCAAATGTTGCAACATAAAATACCATTTTCGACAATAATTCCATACTCACCAATGGATGGGTTTTTGGATATGATGAAAATCCAATTCTTTTGTATTTGCACAGTAGAAAAGCAATTCTTTTAGACCATTTGTTGGTCTTCTGAAAATATTGAACCCTGTGAGAGCTGAGTGGGATTATTTTCATGATATAATTGGTAAACTGAATGCAAAATCTGATGAAAATTAAATGGAAAAATTTTTGAGTTTTTTGAGATACGAAATTATATAGTAATAATAAGCAAAGACGCACACCATCAAACCAAACTGATCACTAAATTGAAATTAATTTCAACATTTTATTATACAAAAATGCGCAATGTCTTATAAACTATGAAAGAGATATTTCTAAATATTTTTCATTGTATAATGCCCAACGCACAATAACTTTTGTTTTGTAAACATGTTTTTGGCATTTCAGTGAGAGCGAACGAAATCTAGATCTAGTCATCTCGCTCACTCTCATAGGAAACTTTGAATACATGTTTATAAACAAAAGTTATTGTGCGCTGGTCATAATACACCGTAATTCATGATTCGTTTCTGAGACAAAAAGCCTTTACTCTGTTATAAAGTGTGTCTCCACCAAAAGAGAAAGTCTACTAAGCCTTCATTCTTTTCAAAAGTAGGAAAGACAATTTCTTTCATAAAAATTGATTTTAAAATTAACAAAAGAAATTAATTTATTCGATAACAAAAATTTTAGTTGAAAGCTTTAATGTTTAATCCTTTTTTAACGCTTACACCTGTACATCTTGCAAAATCTTTCATTGCGGATTTTAAAAATAAAAACGATCATTTGAAGTATTTATTCGAGTTGAAAGGTTTAAATAATACAGGTGTTGAGAAGGTACTTATACTGTTTGAACTCAAAGAAAGATCATTTTTAATCAGTCTTTTTTTTAATAAAACTGTCACTGTTCTGGAGTATAAACGGTAAAAGACATTGTCTTCCGATCATCAATAACCGCCTCCAAAAAAAAACATCCTCTAACGAGTTTTTTTATTATCGAAACCACTCCCACCCCAATTGGTACTTGGGATTTTATTCATTTTTGAAGATGTTGTATAGCTAACCCATATCAACATTTCGTTCATAGATACATGACCGAAACATTCGACATTTTAAATTTTCTGGTCGTAAGTCAACCATTCTAAAGGGTTCAGTTTCACACTAAATTGTTTAAAAACGGATCTGTAAAGAATTGACGAAGTATCGGAAATTGATTTATTTTCTTAATTTTTTTTCTTTGACTTTATGGTTTTTCGGATATGGAGGCCAAATGGTGAGAGATATTGACTATCGGCTTTCAGTTACCCTCCCCTTAAAAGTGAACATTATCTCGAGCTGGATTTTTTCTTTCACCCCTCTCCATTCTCTCCTAAACAACATTACATTTTCTAGATTATCTCAAAATTGGGCTTAGCAATTTTATTGATTTTTTAATATGTTTTATAACTAGTCTAGATGAACATTTCGTTCTTAGACACCTATGACCGAAAAACTCTCCATAATGTGTTTTTGATGGTCAAATTTTAAGTACTCCAGGAATATCAATTTCTCTACCGATTCGGTTAAATTTCGATTTGTTGGAAAGGTTTTTAAATTTCAAAATCGGGCCGCATTGTTTTCAATGAGCAATGAATTCGTGAAGTACCCGTAAATGATTAAACTTTCTCGAATTTACATTCCGTTTGTCCGAATAGTTATTAATCATTGCGAAAAATTATAAAATATGCTTTTCGTAACCAATTTTCGGTTTTGGAATGTTGAAATGCAAGAAATCAGTCATAGAGAACTATTTTTCGTCTTTCACGTAAGTTCGAGCATTCTATTCACAAAACACATTAGGTCTCTTTTTAAGTTCCTCCCAACCTAACTGCACAACATAAACCATATGATTCTGGAAAGCATAGATTTTCGAAAATATTTCGAACATAAGGCTCGAATAAGAGGGCTGTTTTGAATCAAAATACCAAATTTGTTTACCTTGAACGACAGCCAAATTCCTAGTTACCTAAAAAGGATTCGAATCCGGGACAATTGCATCATATAGCGAGCACTCTACCACTTGACCCATTCCTTTCGTTCAGTAATAATCTTCCCGATTTGAGATCTCTCTTCGGTTGAGGTTTTTCCTGTACCGATTCAAAGGTATATCAAAGAGAACTTATACCTAAACCCCGTTGGGAGTTCGAACGCTTAAAGGCAGAATCACATTGACAGTAAAATGCTCACCGTATTTCGTTAATTTACGCATTTTCATTGTAATTAATAATATAAGAAAACTGAAGAAATAAAACGAAAATGAGATAAACGGTGAGCAAAAAAGACTGTACGAGGAATTAATCGTACAGTTTTCTTGCTCACCGTTTATGGAATTTTCGTTTTATTTCTTCAATTTTCTTATATTATTTTCACCTAGTGCCATCAAGTATGAGATAAAGCAATACGGTAATGGAAAATTTGTGTAAGAATTGCAATGAAAATGCGTAAATTAACGAAATACGGTGAGGCTACGGCGAGCATTTTATTGTCAATTTGATTCTGCCCTAAACCAACCGATGCGACGCAACAAACGCTTACACGCTGTCGTTAACATTGTTGACGATGGAAATGTCAAAAATACCAAAATTCGAAATGGCAAAACAATCAGCACTGTAGCGGCGAGTACGTGAACTTGCACTTAAGGTTTCCGCTAGATTTTCGAATATGTTTGGTTTGGCTTTTCGAATATGTTTGGCTTCTCTTCTAAAGGTTATTACTCAAGGGAACCGTTAGGTGTATTTTTCCAGATTTAGATTTTTAAAGATTTTTGATAATGAAATTTTCACTTCTTAAAAATTCCAGAAAATTTAGTTAATTAATGTATTTTAGTGCAAATGACCGAAAGAAATACGATCACCTTATTGGGTAGAAAACAAAAAAAAATGATTTTTTGCCAATATCTTTTACAACGGAATTCTCGAAATTTCTTCTTTTTCAACAGTAACGATGGCACGCGCTTTTTATGAACGTTTGCATGAAAATCCCTCTAGCATAAAACCGTCATTTTCATGCAAAAACGACTTGGCAGGGACTCACCGGTCACGCACAAAAAAAGGATAGAAAAAATTGATATTCAAAAGGACCAAAAATGCAGCTTGCATTTTTAAATATCACAAAAGTCTGTCTGGATTTTTTTTCAGTTCTTTTATCCATTCACCTTTTTTTTCCGGGGTTGATTTTTTGGACAAGATCGAGAGGGCAAAAAGGTGCATTGAATAGGGATCGAGGGTCCATCCGATGATCGACAGCGAATGACCCTCGAAGAGATGGAAACATTTGCATGATTTTGGGAACCCCTAAAATTTCACCCCATTTTCACACAAACGGCGACTCTCATCTGCGTTGATTTTTTTTTCAGTGGACAACCATTGATTGTGCAAGAAGATGTATTCTCCTTGGGTTAACAAAGAAGTTACATGATTTTGGACAACAGTCGATGGAGTGCTGAAGAAAAGAAAAACTACAAGAAATCACCCCTCCAAATGCAAATGCTTTAAATGTAACGGAAATGTCTCATAAGATGAAGAGAAATTATCCACGTGGACAAATCCACGGGTTCTCAACTTCTTCGCTATATGTACAATCCCCAGGAACAAGGGATAGAAGAAAAAACAGCCCACATGGTCTCTTCTGAAGTTAAAAAACCTCTATCTTTTTATTTTTATTGCACCGAAAGGAAGAAAGACGGTGTTTCACATGGAAATCCATCGCTGGAGTCGCGTGCCATCGGGAATTAAATCACATCTTCTCACTCCTTCATCACTGAAGATGCTCCCGGGAACCTAAAAAAAGAACGTGGTGCATGAGTTAAAAAAGTAAAGTTGGTGTTTCTTTGTATTTTCTTTTAGGGTTTACGTTTTTTTAGTGTCTCCTCCATAGAATCAATTTTGTCTATTTCTGTTAGCTCGCGGCTCAATTTCTTTGTGATAAATGAACACTTCTTCAACCCATGTTAGATGTCATCAAATACCTTCCAGCGCCTCGAGCCTGATAATTGCGCCTTTTTTTAATGGCTCAGCCAAGAGACATTTTTTATTTTCATACCACTAAAATTTTATTCATTGCCATTATTTACGTGCCTGGATTTTTCTTGAAACGACTTAAAGAACATTACGAAAAACCATCTTTTTCACACAAAGACAAAATCTGTGAATTTTACTAAACCGTTGTACAATATGAAAGTGACCTTATCAACCAACGAATAATTCCAAAATTTACCATTTCGCTAATTGATAGGGATATATTACACTACGATTAAAATTGTCTCAGGTTCTTTAACAAAAATAGTTTTACAATCTCAGAATTACCTTTAAATATTTTTCAATGATGTTTTTACTTTTTTGAAGTTGACACTGTTGGAGTTGTATTCTACAATTTTTTTCTTCAAATTGTTAAAGTACTTTAGTCGCCGTTCAAAGTTCAACGTAAATATTCTAAATATAGAAGCAAATTATTTTAAAAATAAAAAAAAAACATTAACATAGCTAAAAAAAAATTTAAAATACATTAAAATGGATGTATTTAACTTTAATATATAAGAACGAAGATATGACTTGTCTAACTCAAAGAGATACCAGTTATAATCGACTTTTTTCAACTTATCACCGTCCTGGAGCTCAAACGGTAAGAGATATCAAGTTTCCGTTTTCGGTAACCCCTCTAGTAAAAAACGCAATATCTCCAGACGTTTGTTTTCACCTCCAAAACATGTTTTTTGGTTTATTTCGGAAACGACTACTACGATTTCTTTTATTTTTGGATGTTTTGGAGGTTGTCCAGGCAAACATTTCGTCCAAATTTACATAAGACCTAAAGAAAACACCATTTTGAATTTTTGAAGAAAAATTTAACTACTATGGAGGGCCTACTTATGAACGGATTTGATTGAATTTAGATTTTTTGGAAAGGCATTGAAATTTGCAACCCGATTGCATCAGTCGCAATTGGTAATGAATCGGTAATGTACCCGTAAATGACTTATCTTTATTAAATATTCTTTTTCCTGTCCGTGGTATGGGTTGGCACAAGGATCATTATTATGAACCACCCCCTTAACCCCCTTCGATACCATGTTTTTTGCTGGAACATAATCTTCCTTTTCTGAGTCGAAAGCACTGGAGAAAAAGCAGATTCGTTTTATTTTGAAAAAGAAAGTACATTCTGACGAACACAGGAAGAGTTGAAGAGAACATGTTTTTTTTATTTATTTCGAAAACGATTTCATTTATTTTTTGATATATTTTGGAGGTAGTCCCGGTTGACATTTTGTCCAATTATATATATGACCTAAAAAAAACTATCTTGAATTTTTGAAGCTGAAAGTCTAACCAGTCTAGAAGGCCTAGCCGATTTGGTTAAATTTGGATTTTTTGGAAATATCTTGAAATCAGTTAGGGTAAGTGTACCAAATTTCGGCCAGCTTCTAATTTCGGCCACTTTGAGTGTAATTTCGGCCATGCAAATAAATTAATTAAAATTATGTATGTAATCTTCGAATAGTCAATGAATTCATTTTGATTTTAAATATTTATTCATTTTAGGATGTATTTACACAAAAATCGTTAAATTTTAGGTATAATTTGAATTTAAATTGCGTTGTAAAAACTTTTAGTGTGTACAGAGACTTACAAAAAATGTGACAGATCGATTGTGTTTCTAGCAGTCTTGTGATTTGTAGTGAAGTGCAAAAGGTTTTCCTTAGGTGTTTTTCATGAAAATTGATTAGTTTTCATTAATAATTGTTTCTGTTTATGTTAATAGTGAATCAATCTTTAAATTTCGGGAAAATTTCCCAGCAGGGGCCTGTATTTCGCGTAAAAAAGTATATACTTTGTGAGCGTCTCTCCGGTGTGGTAGTGTTGCCTATTCCGGCCACATCTTTTGCTTTCCTAAATTTCTTATTCATTTTATGTTTTCTTTTTCAATTTCTGAATTGTACAATGTCCAGAGAAAAAAACCGTGGCTTCTATGAAAAAGATGATGTGGAAAAGGCATTGGAAGAGTTCAGGAAGTGCAAATTGCTACGGGAATCTGCGCGTAAATTTGAGATGCTACTTTTCAGGTCTTCAGGACAAATTACACGGAAGATCTCAGGGATTGTGGGTCATATAAACGTATTAAACTAAATATTAAACTCGTTCCGTTTGACGTTTTGAAATTTTCTATCCGTTGTGTCACAAAAGGTGGTCAGGAAAAAGGTGGCCGGAATTTCACTCAAAATGGCCGGAATACTACCCAAAGCAATGTCCATATTTTTATTAATTTTTCAATATTTTAGGAAGTGATTTAAAGGAAACAAAGATGATAAACTAGTCTTCAAGGTTCCACACAACCCTCCCGAAAAGGAAGTAGCAAAAAATAACAATATGAATTAAATGCATTTCAAACTTAGGACTTCGGTGCTTATGGGTGCCACGGTGCTTTTTGATGTGATATAAAATTAATAATTTTCTTTGAAATACGAAAATAATAACTATGGATTACAGGCAACTCATATTCTTAAAGAAAAAATTTAAAAAAGGAATTTTATCAAAGATTTTTTGAACTCGATCTCGAACGAAGCTTTGTCAAGAAACTTTTGACCGATACTGTACTTGGTACAGTGAGAAGAAATTATTATTTTTTGTACTTGGATTTATGCGCCAAGAATATTTCTTTAAAAGTACTTTCATTTAGTCAAAGCTTAATTATCATGTTCATTTTTTTCCAAGATTTTATAGTTCTTTAAAAAAAATATCTCAATCAAGTATTTATATTTGACTTTTCGAACCACAAAAGGAAGATGGAAAAAGGTTTACAATTCGAAGAATTCCAATTTGCACCTTGTGCCTAATCAAAGGGTATCTTATCGTATTTATATCGTTGATTTAGGTACAAAAATGTCATTCTTTTTTATCCTTTTATGCTCAAACGGACACTTTCGCTGGGCATTCTTGAGCATTGCAGGTGTCGAAAGTCATTATCATTCCAAAGCCCCGTTTGAGGTGAAAATTCCTCGAGTTAAAGGGTAACTATTGGTGGATGGAACAACAAAAGGAACGGTTGATAGAGTTGTTGAATTAATCATCCCTTTCTCTGAGTTGACTTTTATGTTGAGACCCCTTTCTTCCACAAACATTTTCACTCTTTTTTTTTAGGAAGGGGTTGACTGTTTTGGAAAATAAAAATAGGGTGTCAGCCAATTAAGAAGCAATTTATTGAGGTGTTTCCTCTTTGAGATGAGAAAAAAAAGCCCACAAAGTACAACAATAATCAGTTAAGAGAGTGAGAAATGTGAAAGCAATATTTTACACCGATCGCTTTGTCCGCCAAAATCTATTGGGAATTTATTGGCCAGAAAAATATCTCTTTTTCCAGCCATCGAAAAGCATTTTCTGGCTGGAAATAATACACAAAAAAAAGAACCAACAAAAACCATTGAGGAAGTGAATGGGTTGTAATCACCGCAGGAGCTCTTTATGATTGTGACAGAATTTTATGATTATGAAGTCAATTTTCCCGGAAAAATGGATAGGAAGGAGCCCATAGTGGAGACCAAGAGGTCGCCTTGTAATGTAAGAAACGTGTTTGGAGTGTTGGAAAATTGGCGCCAATTTCCTGCTTTCCTTTTTATTGTCCGGCGGCGGCCTAATTGCAACATTTTCCATATGTGATTGACGCTAGGAGTCGAGTAATTGATTTTATTGCTGATTTTATGACGATTGAAAATTATTAATTGCTCCTTCGAGCCGTACCTCATGCTGCGTGTGGCCATTAATAAGATTTTTAAATTAATTTCACCACAGAGGCACTTGCTGCCCTCCCGGAGGGAGGTGAAGCACCAAGGAAAGCTTGCGTGGGACTCACCAAGAAGTCATCTCCAGGATGGAAGAGAGGAGAGAGCCTTTTATGTGCTGCCGAAGACACCTGCTACCCAATTTTTCTCAAACTCACCATTGGTCTCACAGTGTCCAGGGAAAACCACTTCGACAAATAAAGTACACCGCAAGAAACGTTACGTTTGAAAATAACCCTTAAAAGATATGATATTGCAGTTGCCTACTTGTAAGCTGACTTATTTCTTAACACAGTCCTAAACAGAGATTGAAAACCTAAAAGCCGTTTAATATTGAAAATTTAAAATTATTAAAATGACAGTTGTCAAAATTTTCCGAAATTCTAGTACAGTTTGAGGTAATAATTGAATTATACAAAAGATAAATGGATTATTCGAAAGGTTAAGTTGAATGTTATACCCTAGACGCACTTACAATTTAAGCCGAGAGATGGTTTAACGTAATTATAATCAAAATAATGATTTGACTAAATTTCTATAAATTTACCATTAACTAAGCCGTTTCTCGGATTAATGTCAGAGACATATTAGTTAGAAACTGATGGAAATGTAATCTGATCATTATTTTGATTTTAATTATGTTAAACCGTCTCTCGGATTAAGTCGTAAATGTGTCTAGAGCATTGTATTCTCATTAATTATCTTTCCCTGAATTCGACCAATTTGAATAGTACACCACATGAAAGGATTGTCCTTCCCTTAGACGCTCATCTCAAAGGCACAGTGGCACTCACTTTCCCCCAAAATGATTGTCTACCCATTCTTCTCACTAATTTTAAATAATTAAAGGAGTTCTAAGAGAGTATTCTCATCTCAACCCACAAAAAGAACCAGGTGAAAATTCACGTGGAATAATTACACGCACCAAAAACCTTATAAATATTTTACCAGTCACTTTCTTCGATACTTTCTCACGTACTTACTTGTTGATAATCATTAAAAAAAGTCCTTTCCCTGGGGGTGGCGAAGAATTTCTGAAATATTTTTTAATGGACATCTTATCGCAGGAATTCCTTCTACCCAGAAAAGGTTGACTGGGCCCTCAAGGGAAGGAGCTGAGGTGCGCAAAAAGGGCCATCACAAGGGTTATCTCTTTTTTAAACATCAAAAATTATCTTTTTGCCTTTTTTTCTGCAAGAACAATCTTTCGAAAAGGTCCCCCATGAACGATATACATTGAAAGGATGATGCAGAGAGGGTAAAAAAATCATCATCCCGAAACACGAGTCACGATTGAGGAAAAATGAGGCAGATGAGCAACTCGTGTCTTCAATTTCTGCCATTGGTAACACTCAAAGGACCCAATAAAGGTACCTTCAGAGAAGCATATTTTACCAAAAACAGCGAGCAACCAGCAGACTTTTTTATTGACATCAGTTTAATGTTTCGTGGAAGGGTCTAAGTATTGTTAATAGTCTTGTTCTTGAAAATTAAACAGGATTTTGGTTACGAATTCAGAGATATTAAAAAAGTCGTATATATTTTGAAAAAAAAGAAGAAAACAAATAAGTGATATTTTTGACAAGTTAGATTGTAATCAGTTTTTCAAGGAGGGCAATATATTTTGTAAGACGGCGGCAGACAGTCTTCTAGAATAATGCGTTGAAAATATATCAATGAAATGAAATGATTTTTAATGATTCAAGTATTTAAATTCAACATATGGGAGAAACTGGGGTACTACAGAAAATGGGGTAGCACCAAACACTAATTTTTATGTCTAATCTACTTGGACTATCTCGAACATTTCTTCAAAGGACAAGCCTATTATGCGTATTAACTTCTATAAGTCTTGTCCTCTGAAGTCTAATATCTGATTAAGAAATCGCAGTGTTCTGTGCTACCCCGTGTTCAGTGGTGCCTCAGTTTCCCCTAATCATACTGGAAAAAAGACGATGAAACAGTATTTATAAGATTTGTAAAAAAAAAATTATTAAAACAAAGAAACTAAATTTACTCAAAAAAGTGATAAATACAACACAAAATCGATAAATTAGTGAGCGCTCGCAGCGGAAGTTTCTCCAAGAAAACAAAAGGCTTTCCAAAATCGGTTTCGAAAATGAAAAAGAAACGTTTTTACTTCTCGTTTCGTCCGCGTGATGACTGAAGTATTTTTCTGTTCGAAAACTGTTTAGACGTCAGTTACCATTTTGTTGTGCAGAAAAATTAAAAGGAGTCCCATAATATTCCCATACCATTATTAAATCGCTTCCTATTCCCTTTAAATAAATCCTTTAACAGTTTCTAATTTTCGATATGAAAATTCGATATTCTGTATTAATGCTTCGAACATCAACAACGTCTTTCGCGAATGGAAAACTTTATGTCTTTTAGCAGAGACACTTTTGGAGAATAAAACTCTGGCTGCGATAGGGTAAAGTAAATAATTTTCACCACTTTAAGGGTTTATTTTTTAATTGGAAATTTACGAAATAGAAAAAAAAAACCAGGGGTACATCAAGCCTAATAAAAAGTGAAGCTATTTTTCATTTTTCCATGTAAAAATTTTGCAGATATTGCACCACGACTTAAACAAATTTGCTCGTAATTCTTGTATTATTTCGGCGATCATTATGAAATATGTATTTTTAGATAGCTTTTAATGCACTATTTCGAAAAATATCCAACTGATAAGTCAACTCTTTTTAGGAAAAGCCTTGCCAATAGTCTTCAGTGCCTAGCGTATGGAAAAATTAAATGTCGAGAGGCCCCTGAAGAAACAATCAAGTTTCTTGAAGTATTTGGTTATATTTTCATAAACATTTTAAGAGCTTAAATAATCAATTTTTGTAAAAAAAATTATAGAATGGTGGATTGTGAGCAGTGTACTAGAGCCTTTCGTTACAGCAGTCTCTAAATGAGCTTAAAATTCTTGAGTGTATCAGAGAATCCAAAAAAATTCATTTTTATAAGTGTTAATTTAATTAGAAGAAAATATATTTCTGAAGGGAATAAGCCTTGTTTTTATTTCAATCGGTCCATAATTCATTGTGCTATTTTTCCAGCAAATTCGAAAAAAATGTAAAAATTAAAACTAGAGAAAATGTTCTCCAAGTTTTACAAGTTCGCCTGAATGCTTACAAAACTACTTAACGGCACTTCTTTGATTCCTTTTCTTTATTTTCGAAAATATTTTGAATTATCATCTGACATTTTTGGGGTATTATTCTTGTTCAGTTTCTGTATCGGTTAAAAAATTCTATTTTTTGACCTTGTTATTTAGAAAGACGTTTAAACGCGAAAAATCAATTTTCGAAAATCCAAATTCTTTCCGTACAGAAGTAGATCTTGAAAAATTTGAAAATACAGTAGACTCTCTCAAATTCGGGCATATGGGACCGAAATGTCAGCCGAATTAGACAGAAATTCGGGCGACGAAGTTTTTGAAATGCAACGATTTTTTTATTCAGATATTGAGTTTACACACTCATATTTAACGTAAATTGCATGAAAATCCCTCAATAATGCAAAATCACATCAAAACTAAGACAAACCATGCCAAATTTGAGCATATTTGATTCATTTGTTAATCATAATTAAACTTGAAAAATGACAACAAACTTTTTTCAAATGTAACCGCTGCCCGAATTAAAAAGTAGCCCGATCTTAAAAGAGCCGAATTTGCGAGAGTCTACTGTATATTTGAAGATCCAAAAAAGAGAATTTCTTATTTCTTAATACTTTCGCAAGGTGGCGGAAGTTACATCCTGTTCGAATTTCGAGGTGCTCGAGTGTCAAAATGTGACGGTCTTCCAATTGTTGTGAGGAAAAAAACAGAATAACGACGTTTATTGTTCTTGCCCCAGTATTTAATCACTCCATAATTACTGAGTTAACTCTTTTGCCAGCTTTTACTGTGATATTTGATAAATTTTCCCCACCTTGTTCGAAAATTTAGTATGAAAATTCGAAATTAAATTAGAATTCTTCGAACTTCAACGACTTTTTGTGCAAATAGAGTTCCATTTACCTTTTATCCAAGACATTATTGGAGAATCAAAATCTACTTCTGTTTGGGCTCGTTAGGGTTTTCGAAAACCAAAAACCCCTACGCATAAGGAGTAATTTTGTTCAAAAATGCATTTTTGATAGAATTTTGATGCTTCTATCTATAGCACTGTAGGTACTTTTCTGCAAAAAGCATTTGTTTTGTGGAGAGACATAGAAAAAGCAGCAAAGCAAACAACTTAAAACTTGAGAATAAAATTCATGTGAGCAACTGATATGCTAGCAAGTGCATTAGTGTCAAGATACATCAATTACGAGCATTTTACCGATTCATTACCGAAAATTCGATATCGAAACGTTTTTCGATCATAGCTGTCTGTGAACCAAATATTCACCTCGATTACCTCCAAAATACATTCGAAAATGAATAGAATCTAAGAACGGTTTTCGAAATAAACCGAAATAAACATGGTTTTGGGAAAAACGAATTATATAACTAATAACTGTTCTCTCTTCGAGTTCGAGCAGTATGAAAACTAACTTGCGAGCACTCATCCATTTGTCATTAGGCTTGCACTATCTGTAGCAGTTATCTTTGAAATATCTCTAAAATTTTATCAATTTTTACAGCCTTTTTTACCTGGTCGCGTGTTTTTTAAGGGTTACACAGACACTAATTGAGTTCAGGCTTAGAAGTGTGTAAAAGGTGCCTGTGGAGTCAAGGAAAAAAGGGATGAAGAAGGGTGCAAAAGAAGGTAAAGGAGGAAGTCTCGTGGTAAAAAAGCCGCGCGCGCGACTAAACTTTTTTGAAATTGCTTAGAGGCCAAGCTGTAAAATGAAGAAAAAAAGAACTCGAGAGCCACCAACTGTTTGGTTTTTTTTGGGAAAGAAAGGGAAAATGAGAATGAAATTTACGATATTGTGAAAGAGGAATTTTTATGAAAGTTTTATCGCTTCATAAAATGCGGGGAGAAGAAGTGCCCTCAAACGAGGTGCTTTGAGGTCAAGACTTAAGGAGTTGATTGCAATTGAACTCACCGCGGGCTTCAACCCTTGAGGATACTCCTAAGGGTTTAGTGTTTTAGAAAATAAAAAGGTTAAAACATGCTAATCACGGTAAATAGTCTTGTTGTACCCGTTGAATCACCGCAATGAACACGAAGGGTTACGTGAGTTTCTATTCTTTTACCAAGCACTGCCATATTCACTTTTCGTGGGGTGGAAGGGGTCTAAGGAAGGTGTGGAAACCATGGGGATACTCTTGAAGAAGGGTGAGGACCTAATTCAGCTAATTAATTATTTTTCAGAGTACAAAACAACCCCCAAGGATAAAAATAACTTCTCTTGTTCTAAAGCTGAAACTTTGAAAAACTCATTGGTGAATGTTTTTAATCGACTCCACCATGCCCATCCTTCTGCCCAAAGAAGGGTCTCTTAAGGATTTTCTTTTTGCAAAATAGAAAAAAAAGGTGAAAAACAATATTGGAAAACAGACATACACACGAGAAAAGAGCCATCATTTTTCAAAAGCAAACAAATATAATTAATTTGCCAATTAATTTTACATTTCATTAAACAATCTCTCCATTCTTAGTATTTTGCTGTTTATTCACCCGCACATTTGGCTCGCAAATAGGGGTGGGCATAAAGTACTTGGCATCATCATGAAAGGACAGTGGAGGAGTTCGAGGGCAAAAGAAATTGGAGCTAATGGAATAGAAATCCACGGAAGAAGCGCACCCAGAGGGCATTTGGTATGTTTGGAGGATGCCAAGTAAAAATAGGATATTCGCGTCCCGGATAAATCTCAACCACACCCTTTGCCACCCAAAGTGGGTTGCTTTAGCTCAAGAACCTAATAAATGAAATGAGTTTCACATTTCCCGCGATTTCTGCTCCAGGATGATGAGTTGAAAGATTTAGATTAGATTATTCGTTTTATTGTTCGATCCTAAAGAAGAAACCGAAGAAACAGTATAGGAGGATGGGGCAGTTTTAGACGAATGGGCTTTCAAAAATATAAAATTTTGTGATAAGAAGTCAGTAATCAGTTGGTTTAAATATAGCTCAGAAGCCTTTGGCAAGTTGCCAGAAACTGTCCCGATCAGTTCAGTTGCCAAAACTGTCTCGGTCTCCCCTCCGTTGTTCGTGTCTAGACTAATGGTGTCTACACATTGTTAGCAGTTTTCATCAAAAATTGCTCTTTTGAAGGAAATCGTTCGCACTGTTGCAGGTAGAAACGTCAAAATTTTGTCAAAAATGCGATTTTTGACGAAAATTGCTCCCAATGTGTAGAGGCCTTAACAGAGGATTACGTAGGTTGTAAAAATTTTAAAGTGAGCCTGTTTGCAATTTCAGATTCTTGATGTTTGTTTTTAATTTTCTAAACATCAGAATTCTACCCAATCTTTCCGTACAGAAGTAGATCTTGAAAAATTCGAAAATCTATTTGAAGATCCAAAAAAGAGACTTTCTTATTTCTTGATAATTCCACAAGGTGGCTGAGGTACATCCTGTTCGAATTTCGAAGTGCCCAAGTGTCAAAATGTAACGGTCTTCATATTGTTGTGAGGAAAAAAAACAGAACAACGTCGTTTACTGTTCTTGTCCCATTATTTAATCACTCCATAATCACTGAATAACTCTTTTGACAGATTTTTAGTGCGATATTTGATATATTTTCCCCAACTTGTTCGAACATTTAACATGAAAATTCGAAATTGAATTTGAATTCTTCGAAGTTCAAGGACTTTTTGTGCAAATAGATTTCCATTTACCTTTTATCCAAGACACTATTGTAGAATCAAAATCTACTTCTGTTTGGGCTCAATCAGCTCTAGGGGTACTAAAATCGTAAAATTGGTTTTTGAAAATTCGGTGTCGAGTATATAACGAAAAACTAGACTATATATTTCCACTTAAATTTTAGTATCATAACCTAACTGATAAAAGATTCCCCAGAAAAGCTGCAAGAGATTGTGAGGACACCTCGACTTCGGTGCAGACCTAGAACGAAGTGGTTGAACCAAATTCAGGATCTTGCCTTGAAGCGCCTTTGGATCGAACCCGGACATCTTCCTGAAGTGGCGGAAGATCGACAGGCATGAACTACTAAACCGGATTTCATTGGTCCGCGACACCAATAGGGATAAGCGTTTGAAAATGATGATGATGATGAACCTAACCGATCTTTAAGGGGTTTGTTAATTGACTACACAGCTCTCTCCGATATCCAGCACTTTGATATTCGACTGACATTTGCCAAACACTGACGGTTGATGACTTGTTTTTTTTCTACGTATGCAGCTTTTCCAGCATGAGTTAAAATGTTATTTTCACTTTATCAAAGCCTTTGATACTTAATTTTGGTACAAAATGAAACATTAGCGCACCACAAAGAAAATTCTGTTGTTTTAACAGAAAATAAATTCACACAGCGCCCACAGCGCAAAATAGAAAAACCGTTGGCAAGATTCAAAAATCTCAAATGTCATTTTGCCTCCCCGTCAGCCGGATAACAGAAGGAGCTGTGTACAATAAACGGTTCTTAGGGACTAGGGTAGAACAGTCTAATTTAGAACCTGCTCCTAATGGAAATTTGTTCATTGAAACATATCAATATGAATGGACTTTTTGATATATCTGGCAAAACAGTATCTTTTTTATTTAGTTATCATAACTAAATTAGATTAGTAACGGGTACTATAACATATTAGTTCCAATAACTAAATAAAAGTGGTTAATATCCATCTTATAGGCTAATAACTATATCATATTAGTTGTGGTTACTATATAGCTCGAAAAAGCTTCAACAAATAAGTAAAAAACCACTCACTACTATTGAAAAAGTTGTCAGAACTTTATGAAAATAAAGACCTATTTATTTGCATTAGTTGTGAGAACTAAATGGAATTGGTGACCAATATTAGTTGGGATATCGATTTCACTTAATTAACACAAGCAAATATAATTATATGAAACCATTATGAAATAATTGCCGCAACTTATCCACGTAAATATTGCCTCATATCCTCACTACTAATAAATTTATTATGAGTAAAATATTTTAAGATTATAAGAACTATTTTAAATGGATTTGAATTAAGGGCAAAGTGAATCAAGCCAGCTCATTTTCCGAACAAATTCAATTAAACAGGATGTCTTTATCCTTGTCAAATCTTCATCTGAGAGCACACGTCTGGTGTTACACAAGCTAGGGCTAGGGCAGTCGCACATAAAGTGAGTAAAATGGTATTCAGACTAGAAGTTTAATATAATTTCAGAGTGTCAGAACAGTATTTCGTGTAAGATTCTCTTAATTGTGATCAAAACAATAATTTTCTAAAATCGTACAATACATAGCTTTCACTGAGAGAGAGAAATCCGAAAAAGTTAAAATAACATTTCGGAAATGTTAATTTTACCCTGCAGTATTGATCCAAAATCGGTGTAAATATTACCCTTTTTAGGTGTATTGGGGGTTAAAGTTACCCTTCTTCATGTTAATTTTACCCTTAAAAAAGGTGTAAAATTAACATAAAAAAATATTGATATATTTTTACACCTAAAAAGTGTTAAAGTTATATGGAAAAAAAGTTAATCGCACCCTTTTTTTTTCTCAGTGTTAGAATATAAGAGATTTTCACATTACATCTATAATTCATGTGAGGAACACATACCTATCTCCTTATAAAGATTGTATTCAGAAATTATAATTTTTATTCATCAATGGGGCTTGGACAAACTAAACTAAAACAAATTGTTAAATATTTTTTTTAATAATTAAGAAGTAACATTCATATAATTAAAATTTATTCACTTCCTCTGCAAAATACATATTACATCATCATTTCGTGAAATTTTGCAGGGTTCAACTCTGTTTTTTGAGAAAGGACTATAAATAAATACAGTCGAGAGTTCCTTTAAAATCACTTAGGACTGGATGTTTCGGACGCTTTGCGATTTCTTTTGACATACAATCATGGTGCCTCATTCACCCCTGACGATGATGGCGCGATGAAGATGATGAGCGGAAGTAAAAATAAATTAGCGAGGAACAAAGAAATTCTTCGGGGTGTAGATTAAAATTCATCCAACCCTGAAATACTCCGCAGGCGATTTTTCAATATCTCTTCACTTCCAGGAAGATTTCACAGTGCTTGATGTTTTGAAGTTGGCTCAAGATGGTTGAATTGTGCGAAGGCAATCAAGATGCTGACCAAATGATTCTCTCCCAGGGATATTGCATTAGCCTTTCGGTCGATGCAAAAAAGGCAATTTCCTCTCTCACGCTAAAAATCCTGAAATCCATCCCGTGGGATCGTCCTTTTGTTGTCCCGATCGAAATTGCCTGACCATCAGCTGGTCCATTATTTGCCAAATGATTGGGCCTTTCTAGGGCAGTTTGATGATTGTGGTTTTGACTAGCGAATCCTACCTGCTGGATGGTAGCATAGAGAACCAAACCATCTCAAATCAAAGAAAAACATCCCGTGGTGATACAACCTAATTTTATCTCAATGCTGTTGAAAGAGATTTTATGCAACCAACTAAAGATATGAATGAGATGCCAGTGAGAAATTTAATTCACTCCTGACAGAATGAAAAGCACCCAATTAAAGATACTTTACACGCGGAAGAATTATTCTGCCACTGGAATTATTTTTCACAAAAACCTACAAAAATGCCTCTTTAGAAAATATCTTTCATCTGCACGAATGTTTTCTGTAAAAATATCTTCACACTTCTTTACAAATTAATTGAGGGAATTTTTGGGGAAAATATCAGTGGTTGATTGGTTTAGTGCTGAAAATTTAAATCATTTAGCTCACCTACTGAAAAGGATATACAAACTATTGAAAACGTTGAAAACTTGTTGGACTACATGTAAAATTGTACGTACATAAATTATAATACTAAAACTTTGTTGAAATTGTGGTAGTACACGTGAAATTTCTAAAGTTTTTTTTTAAGGGAATACAGTAGACTCTCTCAAATTCGGGCATTTGGGACCGAAATGTCAACCGAATTAGAGAGAAATTCGGGCGTCAAGTTGTTTGAAATGTAACGATTTTTCGTTCATTTGCATACACATATTGAGTTTACATGCTCATTGCTATTATATATTGCATGAAAACCACTTAATAATGCAAAATCACATCAAAACTAAGACAAATCATGACAAACTTGAGCATATTTGCTTCATTTGATAATCATAATCGAACTTGAAAAATGTCAGCAAACTATTTTCGAATTTAACTGCCGCCCGAATTAAAAAGTAGCCCGATCTTAAAAGAGCCGATTTTGGCTTTTCAAATAGATCTTCGATTTTTTCAAGCTCTAATTGTGGATGGAAAGAACAGGGAGATTTTATCTAAGGAAGGAATAATGGTGCTAATTCAATGAAAAATTTACATTTTTTTTTGCACTTTATCCACTTTAGTGTTCTCAAGTGCTTCTGCATTATCCTGCTATTTTAGGATAAAATTGTCCTCTTCCAGTGAGCGTCGGAAAATACTCAAGGTTCCAAAGCTTTCGACACTATATCGTGTCTTCCTCAGTGGTTCTTGGTTAGCCTATTATAGTCTATTATCTTGGATATTGTCAATATTTTGTCTACTACAACACTCATCAGATTTAGAAAAACAATTGGGAGCTATTAATTAAAAAAAATTACAAAATTATCACTAACATTTTTTCTGTCTTTTCGCTGCAAAACGGCTTGGTACTTCGAGTACCAATCGTTTTTCCAAATCTGATGAGTGTAGAAGTATACAAAATAGTGACAATATCCAAGATAATAGACTAACCAAGAACCACTGAAGAAGACACAATACAGTGTCGAAAGCTCTGGTACCTTTAGTGTTTTAATTTTGGATTAAACCACCTCATCGGAAGGACAATTTTGTCCTAAAATAGCAGAATAGAAGTCTCACCGTCGGTGTCACCTACCAGAAACTTCTGCATTATCGACTTTTCTTGGTGTTGGTTCATGTCACTACAGTTTGGTGGTTTTAGGACACGATGAAATCCGGGAAAACAGTCGAGACAGGAACCTACACAAAAATTTGAAGTCGATTTATATAAAAAATACTTGAAAACAGTAAAACGTTAAAAAACATGCCCATTTTTCATTGAAATAGTACCATAAGCCACTATAGTGAAGATTATCCAAGACATATTGCCACAAAAGGCAGTGGAGTGAATTTCGAAATATCCTTTTTAAACTAAACTTCTTCTAAATAATTTCATCGTCATAGGGCAAACCTCCATGATACTGAAGGAGTAAGAACATTTTCCCGGAAAATTCCATGACCTTTTGTAGTATTCCAAGATAATGCAGAATAAATTAAGTCGCCATGTGTCTGCTTATATGCGCCCTTTACAAATTTATGGGAATATTGAAGAAAGGGATGTCACAAGCAAAGAACCAATATTATCCACGAAATTTTCCATTTATTAACAATTTTTCTAAATGCTTCAAAATGCGTCCATTGTGGATAATTCTGACTATCGATAGAAAATATTTGGCAAAACATCAAAAGAAGTGTCCACTGTGCTAATTTCCGTGTTGGGAAGAAATTCCTCACTGACAATCCTTTCAAGATTCCGTGTAAATAGGAACTCTTTTATGATGTCCTCTCAGGCATCCTTCATCATCCCCGAGTATGTACTCAAAAGTGAAAAGAGATTTGTACGGCTGATGATAAAAAAGGAGAGTGATTGAAAGGACTTTTCTCTTCCATGGATTGCGGCAATTCTTTTTTTTCTTCTTCTTTCCACAATTTGCCTACGAATTTAATTCTCTATTCTTATTCAGCATTTGTATCTCCTTATACTTTTCTCCTTGGAACCTTCTTATTATTGGGTGAAATGCATTCGAATGTGATAGTTTAAGCTTTCTTTTCACTCCCAAGATTGGTGAGGTATACAAAATACAGTTTCCTATTCTCTATGGCTATTCTTTAGCATTTTTTTTCAACATAAATATATACAATGTTTCTCCTTTCTTCACCTACAGACCATCTCCTCAGTGTCTTCTCCCAGACTCCTTTTTTTTCATCTTCCCGAGATGAAGAAAAAGTAGCATAAAATTGAGGAGATGTCGAAGAGATGCTGTGCGTCCATCATTGAAGCAAACCAATAAGACAACATTGACGAAGGGTTGACATGTAATTTTCTCAAGGAAATTAGAAAATGAAATAAATTGGCTCCTTTGCATGTCGCCAGCAAAAGAAGGTACTCTTTAGAAAGAAGTGGATGGTGTTTGAAAAAAATAAGTATTCAGCATCCAAGATAAATACACTCGAAATTAATTAATTTTCTTCTCGATAAAATTCTACCAGAAAGAAAACGAAGGATAAGTTTTTTTTTGCTTTAAATCGGGTAACAAAATTGTCCCTCTCCTTCGAGGAACTTCACAAAGTGAAATTTCTTCCTCATTGCTCTGGATCTCCTTTCACAGTCGACCTTTTTGCCATTTCTCCCGAAGGATTTACCTTTTTTGAAAGTGGGCCAAGTACATTTCATTTGCATATTTGCCTAAAACATGTCGTTTTCTTGAATCATTTCAACATGATTCCATTTTAGTTGTTTCTCCCTT